>NC_089423.1:6231958-6855154 GCF_013426205.1 Metarhizium brunneum | reverse complement strand
AACCTCGCATGTGGAGGGCCAGCTGTGTCGGGGATCCGGCCAGATCCCAGAGCGTGGGCCGTGTACGAAATGCTCTGGGAGTTTGCTCAAGGATTGAGCCTGTCAGTACAGGGGTGGGCAATCAGATGTAACACGAATATATGCGGGGAAGGCATTGGAAGCACATTACATGTTTGTGTGGTCTTTGAATTTCCATGATGCCAGCGCACTTGTAGTAGTCAAGGAATGGTTGTTTCTTAACACTTGGAAGATCGTCCTGAACAGTGTCACACCAGTTCAACTTGTTTTCATCTTGGCAGTCCAATTTTCTTTTATAGCGCTCTCACGATGGGCAATTCATTGTAAATACGAGTGCTCAAGCAAGTACCCTGCTGTCAGCGTGTTTATCAGCTTCAACCACTGAGTCATGGAGTCAACAGATCCAGTAATGGCGGCCCTTGTCAAGTATTCACATCTTGGGGCTCTCTTTTCTGGGGCCCGGCACCTACAGAGACCCGGGCATGTCTCGGCGATGATTGTATACCAAATTCATGTTTTAAAACATATAAAAGTCCAACTTAAAAGTTACTGCTAGTCATTTACCCTTGGCTACGCCAATGTATCTTGAGTAGCATCTCGAATCTTCAAGATCCCAGCCCGTGGTCCCGACCGGCACGCCACTTGCGCCGGCACTCGTGCGATGTGGATGATTAAATCGGGCTCATGGAGTTGAGCAAGCGATGGTGTTTGGTACGCTGGTAAAATACCTTGTCGGCAGCTCCTGGTCGAAACAACCCGAGACCACATTCTGCCCAGTCGGTTACCGTCGCCATATACACCCCCTGTCAAAACGACGATCGACACAATGACTAAGGCGGAGATTCTTTGGATCAGCGAGTTTCATCCCGATTACCCGCTGGCAACTAAGTGGACTAGCCACTTGAGCAGTGTTTCAGATTGGATCCCCGTAATCCCAGGGACGATCATTTAGCGATGGACAACGATTACCGCCAGCTTACACGCGGATTTGCTTCCCATTCGCCGCCGTTGTTCCGGCCGCAGCCCCTCGTGCGTTCCTGGCCGGTATATATCCAGCTTGCCAGGGCAACTGATGAAATTGACGGACAATGTTGTGGCTGGCTTGGCCAGGTTTGCGTGAAACTGTTATTGCCAGGAGCACACACGCACCCGGCAAATGTGACAAGGGCTGATGGCTTGGAGCAACACGACTCAATTCATCTAATAGCAGTCTTTGGTATCAAAGGCCCTTGGTTTTCCTCAAGGCCTCGTTGACCAAAGGGGTCTGTAAATACAAGAAGTCGGTGAGGGACTTTACCCAATGTCTTGTGACGGTAGCCCTCGTGTAACCGGCATTTCCGTGTGACAGCAAATGCTCCGGACACAGCCCGAGATATGGGTGGATTCCGTCATCTCCGTTTAATATATTCTTGTTTATATTAATCTCACAGGTTCATCATGCACGTGGCACAGCCATAATTGCCGCGAACTGTGCCGGATATTGCAATCTCGGGGACTCGTGTTTTTCTCCTTATTAAATATATGAATTTCCCGAGCGCGCCGCGTTAAAGTGCAATGTGATTGGAAGCCTTTGCTCCTTGCTTCGGGTTGCTAGTCGATGTGATTGGAAGCCACTGTTCCTTGCTTCGTGTTGCTAGTCGCCCCATATGACTGTTTCACACCATTTATGCGGTTCTATAAAGAGTGGCTGCTTACTCCATCCAACGGTCCGAATATAGTTAACAATGCCGTGGCTAAATCCCTCTCATCCCTGCTCCGAGAGCAAACGGTTTCTTTACGAGCACACAACGACAGGGATTAATCCCCAGACTTTGTCGCCTCGGAAGCCTTGGCTGGCATACCCGGCCGTGGTTTGTATCCGGCTGATTGCAGCGGGTTGGGACCCTGATGGCAACTTGGGATGACAAGGAACACCAGGTTCCTGCTGGTTTTAGCTGAAACTTGACTCTATAAACATCTGCTGATGGTCTCGCATGAACCAAATAGTGGTAAACAGTAATCTCCTGTTATGAGGGGACATGTGGGTGGTCTTTGGCGCGCTTCTGTTGATCTTATCGAACAAGGTTGCAAACCATGCTGATGTGCTCGGAAGGCGAGCGGGATGGGTTTTGTGGGTTGACAAGATGGTTATAAAATACCGTGGCTACGTCTCGAGACGATGAGCGCCTCGATAAGATTCTCATTGCTTTCCACGCCATTTCAAACATTTCTTCTTCTTGTCACTCATTTTCAATTCGTCACCATGAAGTTCACCGCTTCCATTGCTGCGCTCGTCTTGCTGCAAGGCTTTGCCATGGCCTTGCCGCAGCAGCCCGGTGTCCAGGCCGTTGGGGAGAACCGGCTTCCCCTGACGTACCCCAGGGCCAAGGCACCGCACAAAGGCGGCTCCTGCAAACCTAAACGTCCGACTCCTGTTGGCCCGGATGTCCCCAAGAACACGACTCTGCCCGGCACCGAGCCCGGCGACAATCCAGCCAAGCCTAGCCCTCCAGACGAGACGGGAGGTCGAGACCCCGGCGAGATGAAGGACGACTACCCTGACAAAGACAAGTGTGGTCAAATTGACAGCAATGACTTGACAGCATGCCAATGTACCGGCTTTGCCGCGTTCCGTGCTGTTAATCGGATGGGTGTAACAAACTTCACCCAATACGGGCAATGGGGCGACGCGAAAAACTGGGCAAGTGTCGCTCGCCAAGGAGGTCTTACCGTCAACGACACGCCTGCACCTGGAGCCATTGCCTGTTCTGGGAAGGGCCAGTATGGACACGTCGCCTTCGTGCATGCTGTGGATGGTAACCAGCTCCAAATCGAGGACTACAACGGAATCGGGGGCAACGAAAGATATGGAAACGGGAAACAGCCCAAGTCTCAGTATGACGCATTCATTCACTTTTAGAAAGTACCGCCTTTGATAGGACGATGCTGGGTTTTCCGTCATTTCCAAGCCAAGTACATGTTGTATGTATTCTGGCTTTTATGTAAAACAATGAGAATTACGGCTGCAAGTCAGACCGAACTATGCGACAAGTACCGGGCTAACATCAAGTGAACTTTGGGATTGTGAGCCTGATGGTTACATTTGCCTGTCTGGGCGTCGTGATCTTGAAGACTTTGTGCTCTCGAATGTAATAGCCAGGTACATGGTATCAATTGATGTTGTTTAAATATTGTTGCCAACCGCTGTAGTTGGCGCCGTCAAGGAGCAAGCGTGAATAACGCAAATAAATTTAGGTCGTGAGAGAAACAAGTTTCAACTCGAGCCCCTTCATCTTAGGAAACGCCATGATTGAGGCGACAGCAGGAGAAGCGTCTGGTTCTATCCCCATGATGTGAGCATTATCAACACCTACAGAGTCACGTGTGAGGCACCATGTCATTGTTTCTTCGCTGGCACCTTTTCGTTGACTCTTTTCCTTTCCTATCATTGATCATGACTGAGCTATTTAGCTCTCTTGTAAAATAACGTAATAATTGCATCACGAGCTCTTGCGACCTCGGAGATTCCTCTGTGCGGTCCTCCACATATACCGCTACAAGCGCAAAGAGAGTTGGAAGTCAACATCATTGTCCCCCGACACGCCAATCACAACCTGACACGGCGTGGCCCTCGCCCCCAGCGCCTATCAAACCGCCTCGAGATGGCATGCAGGCCGTCGTCCTCGCTGTATGCCTGATCCGGCCGCCAAATGTCGCCCCTGAACGGCCGGTCAACGCCCGCGTCCTGGTGGTGACGCAGCACGTCGGCAACCGTGGCCGCGAAAGCGCGACACTCGCCCGCCTCGTGCTCGTGGTCCCAGTGAACCTCAAACCTGGCCAGCGCACGGCCCAGGGGCATGGCGCAGTCGCGCCGCCGCCGCAGGCTCTCGCCTCCCCCGAGCACCACGAGGAGGTACATCCTGTCCCGCATGGGCAGGTGCTTGACGGCCTCGAGCCGCGCGTATATCTCGGGCAGCATGGCGTCGCAGTCGGTCCCGACCCAGTGGGAGGACGTGTCGAGGAACGAGCTGCCCGTTTCGCGGCGGACCATGGCGCCGTTCCAAAAGACGTGCGGGCTGTCGTGCAGCCGGGCGGACGAGAGCTCCGAGAGCATGCCGGGGTCGGCGGACAGCGCGCGCGATGCCGGGAGCAGCCGGAGGTCCAGCAGCCGCTTCTCGCTCCACGCAGCCGCGTCGTCGACCAGCGACGCAACCTCGGCGCCGAGCTGCCGGCGCAGGTGCTCGATGGTTTCCGAGACGGTCAGGAGGCTAAAGATGTTGAGGGAGCACACGGGGTTCTCGTCGTGCGGCTCGAAGAAGAAGCGAAAGGACAGGGTGATGTCCTCGGGGAGCGAGGCGGCGCGGGCGAAGGCGCGGTTGGCCACGCACCGCCGCAGCTGGTCCCTGGTGAGCGGCGTGAGGCGCCACGTTGCGCGGGCCGGCTCGTCCATGACGCGGAGCCGGATCTCGGAGACGACGCCGACGCCGGCAGCGGCGCCGCCGCGCATCGCGTACAGCAGCTCCGGGTGGTGCTCGTCGTCGACGTCCAGCACGGTGCCGTCCCAGAGCACCACGCGCCCGCCCACGACGGACTGGCAGCCCATGCCGTGGCGGCGCGTCAGGACGAGGTCCCAGCCCGCCGTGGTGAAGTGGCCGCCGGCCCCGACGCCGTAGCAGTCGCCGTGCGGGACGGCCTTGCCGTGCCTGGCGAGGGTGGCAATGGTTTGGCCCAGCACGCAGCCCGGCCCCAGCGTGAGCACGTCGCCGTCGACGCGGCTGTCCGCCATGTGTGCCAGGTTCACCATGATGCCGGGGCACGTCGCCCCGTTGAAGTAGCCGTGGCCGCCGCTCTTGACCGAGACGGGCATCTTGGCGTAGAGGTCCAGGTCCTTCATGGCCGTCAAGGTCTGCACGATGCCCCATTCGCCTCTTGGCGACACGACGACGGCGGGAACGGTGGCCGCGCGGTCGTGCATCTGGGCGTCGGGGGGCAAGCCGTGGCCCTGCGTCTCGTCGACTTGTATGCCGCAAAGCCGAAGCCGCTGTACAAGCTCGGCGATTTCGCCTGCGTATGCCCGTGCAACAGTCGAGCTGGCATCGAAAAGCGACGCAGTAGACAACTTGGAGACGGCGGACATGATGGGTGAGCAGGGCTCTTCAAGGTTCAGAATGTGCTGGAGTTTCTTTACAAAAAGACGGCTTCATTGGGATTTATAAGAGGTGGCAGTCTGTCCCTGTGCTTTCTTCTCGGACAATGCCAACGTGCATGAGAAACTATAGGCGGCTTCTTCTCGGACATGATGCCAACGTGCATGAGAAACTGTAGGCGGCGTCTTCCTCGGACATGATGCTATCGTGTGCATAAGAAAGTAGGAGGCGCATTTCTCGGACATGATTCTAACGTGCATAAGAAACTATAGACGGCTGGTTATGGCCAAGTCGGCGATGATTTGTTGACACGATGCGAGAACGGACATGTGTTGACCATCTTTACATGACACGGGCACTTTGACGTAAAAGAGGAGAGAAAAAAAGCAAACCCGCCGAGGCAATGCTGACACGGAGCGGCATTTCCCTCGTCACTCGGCGATGGGCCCGTACTGTCAAGATCAAGTCCATGCGAGCACCATGCGTCATCTGATAGGACAAGGCGCTATACAGCTCCGATGAGACGTATTCGAGCGCCGCGAACAAGGTCGTATCCGGGTACGCCGCGCCCTCTCCCGAGTCTCCACGGCGGTGCGGCTCGATAAGCTATACATGTAAGGTTGAATTATGCCCAACCAAACTACTCCGTTCCGATTACAGCAGTGTGCCTTTGCTTGGCCAAAACTCCACGGCACAGACACGGCCTCGCGGAGAACAAGCACATCTACTCCACTCCGATTGCTGCCTTGATTTTTTATCTCCAGACGATCTTGTGTCACAAGATCCGTCAGAAGAGTAAGACTGAATGACGGAGCTTACCCCGCGTTGCCGAGTCTCGATGAGCGGTCACCGTCGCAGTCAGCTTTATACTCTGCAGAGTCTACACCTCTCGACAACTACACAACACGACTCTGAGTTACCTGCTGCCGGTTAAAACGAGCAGCCGTCCGCAAGCGTTGGTCGCTTCTCAGTTTCCACTGTCTCTAATCAATAGACAATGTCTCCTCCGATGCCGGCAACCGCCGAGGGATTCGCCACATATCCCCCCCGGACTGCGCTGCCGCCTCTTTGCCTCGACGCATCCACCGCCCGTGAAAGCATCAACGCCGGCGAGGTCGTGAACAAATGGATCGCCGCTCTCTCCTCGGCCATTGACGACAAGTACGTCGCGGGCTTTGAAAGCCTGTTTGTGCAGGAATCGTGGTGGCGCGACCTCGTGGCCCTGACCTGGAACGTGGCCTCCAAGTACGGTCCCCCGGCCATCAGCGCATTTGTCCTAGGATCAACCACCGGGCTGGGAGAGTTGACGGCCGTACAGACGCCCATGCTGGGCCCGAGGCTGGAGCAGTTGGGGCCCGCGACCTTTATCCAGGCGGGCTTCGCCTTTACGACCAAGTTCGGCTCCGGACGGGGGGTCGTTCGCCTCGCCAACACGGGGCCCGACGAGTGGAAGGCCTGGACCGTTTCCACGCAGCTGGAACGGCTAAAAGAGACGCAGGACGCGGGTCGAGACGGTGCAAATGGACCAGAGACAACGCCGGAGTCGGACGAGCTGCAGGTCCTGGTCGTCGGCGGCGGTGAGCCCGTCCCCCTCTCCCCCTTTATTTCCTACTGACGCGGAACATCTTCAGGCCAGTGTGGTGTGTCTTTTGCCGCTCAGCTGGAACACATGGGACTCCGCTACTTGCTGGTAGACAAGAACCCCAGGATCGGCGACTCGTGGCGCAACCGCTACGACATTCTCAAGACGCACACGCCCTCGGCCATGGACAATCTCCCGTTCCTGCGGTACCCTGCCAACTGGCCCAGACACATGACCAAGGACCAGTACAGCGAATGGATGGAATGCTACAGCAAAATCATGCATCTCAAGACGCGCATGAGCACGACGGTCAAGAGCGTTGTGCGCAAGGACAGGAGCTATATAATCGAGCTCGAGACAAACGGAGCCACTTACACCACCAAGGCGAGGCACGTCGTCCTCTCTACAGGCCTTCACAGCGACCAGCCCGTGCAGTTAGACACCCCGGGCCAAGATTCCTTCCACGGCCAAATGTACCACTCGTCCCGGCACAAGTCGGCATCCAGCGTGTCCAACCTGGCCTGCAAAAACGTCGCCATTGTCGGGGCCGGCACCAGCGCGCACGACGTGGCCCTCGACTTTGTCACCCACGGCGCCAAGAGCGTGTCCATGATCCAGCGCGGCACGGGCCTCTTCCTCACGCCGGATTCCTGCGAGCGCACCGTCACTGCCCTCTGGGCAACTCCCCATCTGAGCATCGAGGACGCGGACCTCATCGAGACGTCTGTGCCCAATGTGCTCGCGCTCACGCTGGTTTCTGGCACGACGTCTGTATGCGCCCAGATGGACGGGGATCTCATCGGCGGCATGGAACGGGCCGGCATGGCTTTGAGAAAGGGCGAGGACGGCATCAGCCTGCTGGATCTGCTGGTGCTCAAGTCGGGCCACTTTTACATTGACCAGGGCGCGGCGCAGATGATTGTCGACGGGAGGATCAAGGTCCACCGGTGCAAGGGGGGGCTGGGGGCCTTTTACGATCGCGGTGTTGAGCTGGCGGACGGGAGGAGGCTCGACGCGGATGTGATTGTGCTGGCGACCGGGTGGGAGCGCACCGGTGACGTGGTCGAACGGCTGCTTGGGAGGGACTTGGCCGGCCGGGTGAGTGCCCGGGAATGGGGACGTCTTGACGAGGAATCCGAGCGTATAGGGGTAAGTGTCTGCCTTGTTGACTCTTGTAAGTAGATACTGACGCTCTGGTAGTGGTGGCGGCCGAGCGGCGTCCCTGGTATTTGGTGCATGTCCGGGGCTATTAGCTGGGCGAGGCAGTACTCGAGGGTGCTGGCGCTGCAGATTGATGCCGTGGAGAGGGGATACAACGACGAGTATTATCGAGAGACGGCGGCTGCCGGCGGACGGGGGGCAGGATGACGTGAAGGCATCTCCTGGAGAAAGACGGGCCATGTTTGAACAACCTGCCACTGATTAAGAGTAGAGGCATGCGAGCGTGACCTTGTTTATTCTTGTTGTATATAGCAAATACTTTAATAATACTCTCCCATCAGGGCCATCACGACCCTTTAACCACCGTAATACTCCTTGACCATTCTCCTATGGTCCCGGTCCAGCCTTGCCGGCTCGAGATCCTCAAACGCCATGCTCCAAATCGCCTGGGCTTCGTCCACAACAGTCCCCCTCGCCGAATCGACACCTGGCAGCAAATAAGCATCACATCAACTCTCACACCCTTCGTCTCAAACACGTACCCATGTGCTGCGCCATGACCGGGTACAGCGCATACCGCGCAAGGCCCGCCTCCTCCGCCCACTCATTCAGCAGCAAGTCAACCTGCCCGCGGCGCGTGCCGAGAAACCTCACGAGCGAGGCCACCTGCTCGCGCGGAAAGACCATGACCTGCGAGCAGCAGCCAAACGGCTCGTCGACGACCCCCCGCGACGGCGGCCACACCGACGCCTTGCCGCACTGGAAGAAGAGCACCACGAGGGCCGGGACCGCGACGCCCGCCAGCACGAGCAGCGCCGCCGGGTCCAGGTGCGCCCGGGCGGCCCGCCACCGCCGCCGCGCGAGCACCACCGGCCCGGAGCCGCCGGCCCACACGGCCAGCACGATCCAGTGCTCGTTGTGGCTGCCGATCCACCGGCTCGACCAGCCCGTCGAGCGCTCCTGGTTGAACATGCGCATGTACAGCCACGGCTTGCGGACATTGGAAATGTCGCGCAGGCCCAGGAGCGCGCGGGCGAGCCAGCCGTCGGCGAGCAGGACGTCGTCCTCGAGAATGCCAATGTACGGCGTGTCCGTCTGGGCGCACGCCTCGAGCGCGTATATATAGTCAAACACGCCCTTTTCTGCAAACTCCCGCTTATCCTCCAGCGTCTCGAGGTGTTCCGCCTGCGCCCGTGAGACGTTGTACGTGTACAGGCTGTCGACGGCCGAGCGGACCCATTCCCGGTGCCAGGTCGGGGTTTGTTTCGGCAATGAACACGTTTACATATACATCCGCGCGCTCCTGGGGGAGCAGGTTGCCCAGGGCACTGGCGACGGCCGTCTAAAGGAGTCAGTGTCACGGCCCAGGTCGTACGCATGATGTAGGGAAACCGCTCACCTCGACGTACTGGATGCGCTGCCGCCTCACAGAGGTGAATGTCACACAGAGGCTTCGGCCTGCGCCTGACTCACCTCGAGTCGGGGCGTCATGGGCGGCACCGGCGGACGCGTACTGCTCAATGAACTGCTGCACCTCGGCCCTGCGGTGGCGCGAGTACTTTTGCTCGTACGCCCGGCTCGGGTCGAAGAAGCGGCTCCCCGGGTCGCGGTAAAAGTGCGTTTGTGCGTACCACACGGCGCAGGAAATCAGGGCCAAGCTGGCGACGAGCTTGCGGCAGAGCGACCACATTATCAACGGCGCGCGAGGCACGGGACCGCCGCCGCGGGTGTACCAGGGCTCGCGGGGGAGTTGATGGAGCGGCTCTCGTGCCATGGTTCGCGAGTGCTGCCGTCTATGTCGTGGGAAAAGGGCGGCAACATGTTGGAGGCAAAGGCGACAGACGGCACGCAGACATGGCGATGGGAGGCGTGACGGTGCTGGTTCGACCATGTCCCTTTGGCTGATGAGATTGCCATGTACCACGTCGCCCCTGGTCGATACTGGACGGGATCTCGGGCTGGCATTGCATTCGCTGCTGTTGTGGCCAATTGTGCCGAGTAGGGCCGATGTTTACTCGGACTGTCACATTTCACTTTGTCGTCGAGGAGCTCAGATCGTACAGCGGCGCGGCGTGGCCTCTGCGGAGATGAATGCAAATCTTACCCCGAGGCCTCTGCTTTGCTTGCCATTGACGCCTGTTGCCCGTTGGCAACTGAGTGGACTGGCCACTTGAGTTGCTGACGGATATTTTGTTGCGAGTCTCGAAAGCAATCACTGCTTCCGACCGGCCAGCGTCGCCAGTACTGTACTGAGGCTTTGCAGTCGAATCCGACTTGGCAGATTTTAACCACGGCGACTGGAAGCCGGCGCCATGATCGACACTCGACTCTTGCTAATTCTGACGGCAGTTGCAAAAACATGTGTTGGTCTGTCGGTGTGATCGTCATCAGGTTGGGCGGTTTCTGCTCACCGTAATGACGAGCGGCATTTCTTGCGCCGCCAAGTGGTCCGATGGCCTACATAAAAGAGACATAAGTAAGCCTCCTACTAACAAGATGCATTTGTTTGGTGGCTTCTGTAGTCAGACCATATCAAGAACTCTAGTCTGTACAACGCAGCGAAACTCGGGTCTCCATCTCGCGATAGAATGCTAACCTCGTTGATTCTGTATCCATCCGAGTGAAGCAGGGCGGTGTGGTTGACTACGCACAGCCTCTAATTGCTGAATCCGGAAAGCCGTGACCGATCGCCATTGCTCTGGCTGACGTTGCAGCATCACATACCAACTTTGTGAGGGCTGCGAAACGCACATTCAGCCCCGACCACTCTAAGCCCAGCCGGATATGTCAACGATTATCCTCCAGATGGCAACAACTAAAACATGCATGGCCACGATGTGCCGTTGGTACAGGAAAACATGGCATCTCGGTGCAAAAACAAAGAGCAGTGGTCAACTACACCGACAGAGTGAGTCGTCTTGACAAATAGACGCCTAGACTCGGACGGACATGAGAAATATAAATACGGAAGCTGCCTCCTGAATCGAGACGACAACTCATTCACTCGGCAGTCCGTCTACACGATTCAAATCACCACATTACTCTGTCATCACGAAGAAACACGGTAAGAATCTCGGCCAAGGCTTAAAATCCTCGCACTAACCAACAACAGTCTCGCCGCAATGCACGCCTCCATCGTAGCCATCGCACTCGCCCTCCTCAAGGGCACCATGGCCGGATACGCCGAGGTCTGTCTGAACAAGGCCCACGGCTGTATCGACTACCGCGTCACCAAGGATTGCTGCGCCGCAGTAGGCGGCCAGCAGCACTTCGAGGAGGGCTCGCACATCTGCATATCGAATAATCTCTGCGGCGGCAACGGCGTCAACATCGGGGCCATGGTGAACTGCTGCGAGGCCCGGGGTGCCGGTAGCAGGGAGCTCCCCTACGACGGATTCTGCAGCGTCACCGACGTTCCGCCGAGGTGCTGAGCACGGAAGGCCGTCGCCTGGGCTGCGACTTTGTGTGCTGCTGTTTGGACGTGGACGCTGCTTCGCGGTGGTTTGGTGGCGGATTCTGGGCTGGAAAGTGGTTTCAGAATCATGATGAGGAGGCGTTGTGTCAATTGGGAGCTCGAGGTTTCCGTTGCCATGGGTTCCTGGGTATGGCCATGATGGGTAGTCAATTTACTATATTACGCGAATCCCATGTTTAACTGTACTCATACGTTGCGGTTACTGTGCTGGCCGTGCTTTGCTTGATGGCCGCTCGGCGTATCTTTCGGTGTACAAAGCATCTA
The DNA here is from genome assembly GCF_013426205.1 of Metarhizium brunneum. Classification (NCBI taxonomy): domain Eukaryota; kingdom Fungi; phylum Ascomycota; class Sordariomycetes; order Hypocreales; family Clavicipitaceae; genus Metarhizium; species Metarhizium brunneum. Next base: position 6,843,528 of record NC_089423.1, on the reverse strand, counting down.
CTTCGAGTCTGGTAAAGACTGGTCTGCATCTCTACCGAGGGTCGCGTGATGCTGCGGTGTTGCGACTTACACGGCCAACGTGGCCTCGGCGTTTGGGCATGAAGGAATCAACTCGAGCGGTTCAAATCGCACGGTGTCGACGCCAACCATGCGCGCCAAACTGGCCAAGACTATTGATTGCGTAAAGAAGAAGCTGGATGCCGAGTCCAGGGCAGGCGTGTCAATCCAGTTAGCCGCCGGAAGCAAGCGGACATCGGCAGTCAGTCGGCCGGGCCGCCCGGGACGGCGCCCGATTGGATACAATCACGCTCTCAGTAAATTCACGCGGCGCCAAGGGTGCTCTGCGCCGGGCCGTAACCTACGTCTGTATTTCCCAGTCTTCTCACACCCTGGCCGATACAACTCATGAATACGCACACATTGAATGACCCAAGTAGACGCCGTGGGCAGTTGGTATCGTTGCAGCTTAGCCAAGTATTTCTGCACGCAATTGGTAGTGAATGCAACATGATTTAATTTGCCAGCGTATGAGTGCCAGGTTGCCTTTTACCCTCGACAGTCTTTTTTACAAACGCCGCACGAAGCCGTCGCGTCGGCCCGAGATCGGCACGTTCGGGTGTAATGGGCATTCAAGCTTCTGGTAGCGTAGTATGGCGTGCGTGTTAGGATTGGAAATCGATACTAATGACTAATTCATTTATGAATTTGTCATTTGTATTATATTTTCCGTCTCATGCCGGTTGGACCATTTATATTTCTATAGTGCTGGAACAGTCGTAGTAGTACGCGAGTTTACCAGCTATCCAAGACATTTTAAACCCATTTATATCAGCCTACCATTTTCGTTCCTTTATTCCGTTATTACATCTTCCTCTTCATTATCCAAGCAATAGTCATCGCATTGTCACTCAAACAGTACATTATACCGAAGCAATGATGCCAGCCAAGGTTACCCCCGAAGGTGAGTTTATTCTCCCAATTAAAGCAGGAACGTTGTCAACTTTTTCCTTTAGACGCATTGGATTTTTCTGCCATTGCATTCGACTGGGCAGACAGCTTTGATACCAAGGTATGCTCCGTCTTGTCGCTATTCAATTCAGTCTTCATGTTACAATTCTCAGAGTGCAACGGACAGGACTGGGACCGATTGAGACACATCTTGGCGCCAATACTCGATGTACGTTGACAACTTGCATGGTGATGCTGTTACAGAGCTAACAATGCCGGCCAGGTTGACTACTCGTTCCTGTCTGGCCCACGGGATGAGTCAATGACCGCGGAAGACTTTATTGCATTTGCCAGCGGCGAGAATATGCTTGGCAGTTCCCTAATCGACACCCAACATCTTATTGGGGCGTCCAAGTACAATTGGATATCCGAAACGGTGGTACAAGGGGCGCATCAGGTTCGGGCTGCGCATCAAAAGTATACAGACAGCACCAAGGCCACAGTGGAAGCCAAGGGCCATGGTCATGCTCTGGTTTACATCAAGTACAGCAAGGCTGGCGGCGAGTGGAAGTTTTGCGGCATCAAGCCAACCATGTACTGGAGTGAGTATAATATAGCCAAGATCTGGGGACATGGGGGTTAGGTTGGATAGAACGATTCTGTGCGATGAAACGCATCTCCTTGTGCTCACCGCTCGTCATGCTCGGCGTTCATTCTGTGACGATACATTAGCGACATGAAGCCCTTGCACGACTAGGAAAATCTCCAGTGTTTAAAGTGTATGTGGCAAAACATTAAACCTTTTATCCGTGGATCACATTCCAAGTTGGGCCTCTCCCCTCATCCGACTTTCATCATGTTGGTCCCATTTCTCAGATGAAAAGGACCTCAGACGCAAACGTCCAGCAGAGGTCCAACATGGCAGGTGCAAGCTCGTCCATCACTCTCATTGAGCAACTTTGCAACCTGAAGCCAACGCTAGCTCTGCAAGACAATCAAGGCGCAAGGCAAGATGCCCTCCGGCTGAGCAAAAGGCTCGTAATGGAGCTTGGCCAGCCACCCAACGTGGCAGTGGATTTGGCCTATTCGGTACAGCAACTGGCTCGCGGTTTGGTGTGTACAATTCGCTCACCATTGTGTCTCTTGCACAGCCATTGATTACCGTCGCGGCTCGGGTTGCTATCAATCTGAGGCTTTTTGAGTTGATTGCCAGTGCCACTGGCCCAGTCACCTCCACACGGCTGGCCTCGGAATCCGGCGGAGAAGAGCTGCTAATTAGTGAGTGCTCACTCGGTATACTACAGGATATTCAGTAACCGTCGGCAAACAAGTCCGCATCCTACGACCTCTGTCGTCCGTTGGAATCGTCAACGAAGTCGGCGAGAGGCAATGGACAGCAACTCCAGTGACTCATGCAATGGCATCCGAGGGAATCGCCGCAGGGCACAGAATGATGTAACCAGACCCAGCCCCCATTCTTCATTTCATACGACCTGTTGCTTACGAGAACCAAGAGGCGAGGTGATTGTCAACACGGCCCAAAAGGCGCCAAAGTATCTCAAGGAATATGGGCATCGATGCCCAGCCAATCCACGGGACGGCCTTGTGCAGTTTGCCTTTCAGACCAAGATGACGACGTTTGAGCTCTTGAGTTCCATGCCCGATATTCTCAGAGACTTTAATCTCTTCATGGGCAACACGATGGGCTCTAGAAGTTATTGGGTTGACTGGTATCCCGTCCAGGACCGGCTGCTCACCGGCCTCCATGGCCAGTCGGCGGTGCTCGTGGACGTGGGCGCTGGCAAAGGCCATGATCTGATGGCATTCCACGAAAAATATGCGGGACATGGTCGATTGGTTCTTCAAGATTTGGCCGCGGTCACTGATCACGTCAAGGATCTGAGCGGCGAGATTGAGATTATGACGCATGACTTCTTCACCGAACAACCAGTCAGAGGTACAGCCACGGTAGATTTCCGTGTGTCAACTGGAACGACGGGTTCGACTAACCTTGAATGGCGGGCAGGTGCACGAGCATATTTGTACCACCACATCCTGCATGACTGGTCTGATGAAAAGTGCCTGGAGATCTTGGGGAAGCTCAGGGGCGCCATGTTGCCGGGTTACTCTAAGCTGCTCATCCACGACATGGTTATCCCCGAGAGGGGGGCGTCGACGCTCCATGCAATGCTCGACATGGCCATGATGGCCTTTAATGGAGGCATGGAGCGAACCGAAGCGCAGTGGAGGGAATTGCTCGGCAGGGCTGGTTTCGAGGTTGTCAGGGTTTGGCTGCCAGCACAGGAAGATGCAGATGGTATTGTTGAAGCAATGGTAAATGCGTAGTCGCTGGCAAATTGCTTTTTTTTGACATTCAGAGCACTGGGCAGAGACATTTCGCCCTTTAATGTTGAAGCTCTGTGTTTCAATTCACCCATGTTTGGCTCCATCTCACCGCCAACAATCAGCCTTGAATCACATGACCACTTGCCCCAATGTCGCCTGTTTTCTTGGCTCAAATCCCCTCTCTTGTGCCTAGACGACATGGGCATCCACACACAACGCTTGCCTCTGGCATCTTTACTGTCATTCATGCTCCATGTGCGCAAATCCTCTTTGTTCACCATGCCCGCCGTTGTGGCCCAGCCCAACTTCCCCCCATATTCATCAGCAAGCTGCTTGCCCAAGGACACCGACCTGTCGTAAGGCTTGAGCTCCAACGACTTCCAAGACGCGCCTGTGCACAAGGATTTTGTCTGTGCAGCGTTTGAGAATTCCAGTAGACTGGCAGTTGCGACCAGCAAGACGATCAGCAGAACCTAGCCAAGCATTTTGAGATTGCATCGAGGTGTACCAGCATCATCGAGATGCCGGCAACCATCTTGTCAAACAAAGTCATGCCACACAGCCGCCAAAGACCAAAATGGCAATGACAAGGATCCCCACCAATCTTGCGAAAGGCACAAGAGTACAAGGGTCGTCATTCTGATCACAATGCAAGGCGCGTGCGCAGCAGCTGATATTGGAGTGGCGATGTGAATAGGAGAGAGAATGGACAGCCACGCCTCTGACTTCTCTACCGAGATTTTGAGGACGACCAAGTGGCCAGTCCCCCCCACGCGCCGGAGAAGGTAGTCTGTACCCGGATTATCGGCTCGAAACGTAGTCGCTGACCAGGTTTGCATTGGCGGGACACTCTCCCTTGTTTAATCCCTGGGCCCATGTGCCCGATGCAGTACAGGGCAGGCAACAAGAGTGTCGATTCTGTCGAGGATCGACGTGGCCCCTGTTAGAAACGTTTTCTCCGGGACGGTTGTGAGCTCGGCGAGGGCAAAAATGCCGCCGAGCTCAGGCGGAATTTCAGGAATCAAAGCCAAAACTATCGGGCTAAACCCGTTGGATCCGTTTCTCTACGTCGAAAGGCATCGGTTTCCTGGCTGAAAGTGTCTTTACCAGTGTGTCTGGGGCGTATGATGAATGATTTCTTACACGAAAGTGCGACAAGTACATTGTGTGTTTGCAAATTCACCCTGGAAGTGAGGGTACTGACCAAAGACGTGGAAAAGAGACCTTCATGGCGAGGGAGGCGATGGAAAGAAACGGCAGAAAGAAAGGTCTACTGAAATGAAGCAGCGCGAGGTTGAAGAGGGGGGAGACGGAAAGGCTTGGGCCAAACACATCAACACAACACCAAGCAAGCCCGTTGACGGCGCTGCATCCAATCTGTTCATCGTCACTTGAGAGCGACCTTGTTTCCGAGCCTGGACCGGTTGGTGATGATGTGACTCGAGACCCTCATCTCACAACACAGGGCTAGAGAGTGCATTTCTGTACGGACTCGAGTCCAGCCATCTACTGCCATTGCGAACCTTGAGAGCTGACCAAATTACACTAGGAGATTGATAATAGTACGTAAACCTTTTCAGGGATACATGCGAATCAGACAGTGCGAGCCGTCCCGAACTCGGCGTGGTACGAGCAAGGGGTCCAGCCAGCTTGACCCCGATATCTTGTACTCGTCACAGAGCGCTGCGCCTGGAAATACCTGTCGTCTCAAGTCACCATTACAGATAAAGTTTCGGCCAATGTTGAACGAAAGCATGGCAAAAGTGCCCCGACGAGGCGAATCAAATGGGGTTAGAGTGTGCTGCATTAAAACTGCGGGTAGACTTGTGTCCGTCTCCAAAAGTTCAAACTACTCCCGAGCTGCCCTTTTCATCAGCCGTTGCAATCGGCTGCCGGTGGAACTAATGATGGTGGAATTGGCGCCGGGAGCCGATGAAACTTGGTCGTTGTCATTCACACTCAAACAGACTGAAAGACATTGACCCCGGTCCCTGACAGAATCTCAACTCCATTTAGTTTAGGTCAAGGACCGGAAAACATGATTGGTTGCCCAAGACAGCAACTGCAAGTCTCAACTCTGTCGAATAGCAACGCCAGTACCAATCTACAACCCTGGCGGCGACCCAAAAGTGGCGGAATATGAATGCAGAAAAATTACCTATATTGGAAGCTTCTTTTTCTCCCGCTCCACGTTTGGCAGAAACTGGCAGTGTAACCCAGTCGCCGCACGACTAGAGGGTGGACATTGATGACGACACACTGGCACGTTACCATCCGTGCTCTAGATTTGTATCTCTTGCGGTGCAAGATCGCCGAGAAAAAGCGGGGAGGGAAAACGCTCTGTCCCTTTGAACTGCCGATTCGGCTACTCATCGTGATCATCCTGCTCAGACCTGCTTAATGCAGCCACACAAGGGTAACATCGAGGCCCCCAGTTCCGTGGTTGTGGAACAGCGTACTGTACACTAGGACATGGCGGAATGGCGCCATCACAACGGGGGCCATGAAACCAAGATGCAGCGGCTGCTCGCATGGTCGCCGCCGTGTCGTATAAACGCCAACAACGTCTACGTTTGTACCTTCCTATCCAGACTTGGTTTCCTCGCATGAATCTTGACCCTGTTGAGCAACCAGGGGTTGCCTCTGGTAACTATGAGCACGCACGGTCGGTCGGTCGGTCGCTCTCTCGCTCGGCGACGAGGTTGAGAGGTTGGAGGGTATAAGTAGCCGGGCAACATCAAGAAGCAAACTTGCACCTCAGCACCGAGCAGCCCAGAATCTACTGTCCCCTCACTCACTATGCGGGTTTCCAGTTCCGTCCTCTTTTTGGCTGCGGCCTCAACCGTCGTCGCCGACCTCACCAAGGTCAAAAAGGCCTCGACCTACCAAGAAGCAATAGACCGCCGGCCAGACAGCTTCTGGGACCACATTGTCAAGGGCGCCGAGATCCAGGACGCCAGCACGAAACCAGGCGCTCACAAGAGACTGGACGGCGAGCTGGCCAACTACCAACTGAGAGTTCGACAGGCCGACCCTGCGGCGCTGGGTGTCGACAAAGTCAAGCAGCTCAGTGGCTATCTCGACGAAGAACAGGAGGACAAGCACCTGTTTTACTGTAAGACTGCAACTAGCCCGAGCTGTCGGCCTGCAGACTAATTCTCTCTGTCAGGGTTTTTCGAATCCAGAAACGATCCCGCCAAGGACCCCGTGGTTCTCTGGCTCAACGGCGGCCCGGGATGCTCCTCCTTCATTGGCCTCTTTGAAGAGCTTGGCCCTGCCACTATCCCAAACGAGGACTTGGTTCCCGTGGATAACCCATACTCTTGGAACTCGAATGCCTCCGTCATCTTCATCGACCAGCCCGTCAACGTGGGCTACTCTTACGGCACCAAGATCACGGGAAGCTCCCAAGCCGCAGCCAAGGACATTTACGCCATGCTCACGCTCTTCTTCCACCAATTCCCTGAGTACGCCGAGCGCGACTTTTTCGTCACGGGCGAGTCCTACGCGGGGCACTACATCCCCGCCATTGGCGCCGAGCTGCTCTCCCACAACAACAGCAACATCAACCTCAAGGGCCTGGCTATTGGGAACGGTCTTACCGATCCCTACATTCAGTACCTGTACTACCGGCCCACGGCTTGCGGCCAAGGCGGTTATCCCGCCGTCCTGTCTCAGAGCGACTGCCAGGCCATGGAGAACGCCGAGCCCGAGTGTCAGCGGCAGATTGGTGTATGCTACAACGACCCGAGCGCAAGAGTCTGCAGGCAAGCGACAAACTACTGCAACAACTTTCTGTTGGGCATCTACCAGAGCGGCACCAACAACAGCGTCTACGACATTACGTCTCCCATCGGCACCGGCAAGACGAGCTACGCCTCGCAATTCCTCAGCTCGACCAAGACCAAGCAGGCGCTGGGAGTCGAGGCCAGCCGCGCATACGAGGAGTGCAACTTTGACGTCTACAACGATTTTGTCAACAACGGCGACTGGATGACGCCTGCCCACCGAGTTGTACCCGGTATCCTGGAGAAGATTCCGGTTCTGATTTATGCGGGCGACATCGACTACATCTGCAACTGGCTGGGGAATGAGGCCTGGACGCTGGCGCTGGAATGGCCTGGAAAGAGTGCGCTCAACGCCGCCAGGTCTCAGGAGCTTCATGCCAAGTCGGGCAAGAATTACGGAAACGTCAGGGCTGCACAGGGCCTGTCGTTGATGCAGATATACAAAGCCGGCCACGAAGTCCCGCAGTACGAGGGCGAGGGCTCGCTTGATTTTCTGAATAGGTTTATGGGGGGAGAGTGGTCAAAGTAGGCCGGAGGGCTGATGATCCTGTAGCTGAGCTTTTGACGAAACAAGAGTATTTCTTACTTTTCAGACGCCTTGTCCAGAGACAATGACAGTTGCTTTAGGAAGAGAGCCAACAAGATTTCCAAATACAGTGTTAATTTTTCCAGAGTCCCATATTTTCAAAAACGGCGCAACATGGTTCTCAAGGCTCACCTGCTGCTTCACTCACGCATCGCAGAACGATTTGCGGATGTTCAACTAGACAGTCACAACAGGCTCTCACACTGGTTGTGCTCGAGTGCATTTCATAGGTCAATTTGCCCACACAACAGAAGAGACGTGTCTGCGTATGCCTCACGCGACTCGTCACGTACATTGTGCCGGTCACGTTGGCCTGCGCGTTGTCTCACCTCTCCATGCCGCGTATCATCAGCTCGCGGGCATGCCAAACAACAATACCGTGGCTTGGCCGGCCTGGCGACAGACACGTCACAAACATCTACGTCTTTGCATTGCAGTCTCCTCATCACCACTGACAGCCTGACGCATGAATATTCGGATTGCCAGTCAAGACCCTGGCTGGACATGGTGCCCAGGGTGCGGCGGGCACTCCCGCCTGGGGATCCAATGCAACGTGGGCAAGACATGCTTTATTCGCCCGTGGCTACAGAGAAACCACAGGGATTCTGGGCTAAATGGTCTGCCGACTGGTTACATCAACCTGAGCCTCCTGAACAGCATTGGTTGTTTCGAAACCGAGGCGGTTGCCTTGTCTCACTCTGGTTTGACGATCGGCACCAGGTTGGTTTCGTTTGGTGTCGCGGCGTGCCACGTCAGTTCTGCCTGTTGAGCGTTGTTATCGGCCAAAGGGAATCGAGCTGCAGCTGTTTTAGTCAGTCCTTGACTCATCACCAATCACCCCGACATGATACCACCATACCAAGCTGTCCATACTCAACCGGTCGAACCGAAAGTATCTATTATTACTGTCTGACTGCATTGCTTTATGCGCACAGCGACCCAACCAAGCTACTCGCCCGCCAAGAACATGGGTCGTGCGGCCAAACGCTGGAAGCCTGGAACGCAGCATCTGATGGCTGAGTCGAGAGTAATCCAGGCTCGGGTACGGAGTATACGGCTGGGAATATCCAAGTTGGACCAGGCCAAGTTACACAGACTGGGCGGGACTAGTCTCGGCCGACTGGATATTCATCTTGATACTCACAGGTCTAGGTGTTTGTCATCAAATTTGGCGAGAAACAAGAAGCACTTTGCTAGGCCTACCAATTTACAGACGCCTATCACATGCCGGTCCATACTCGTGTCAATCTTGGACACTCAACCAGAGTCGCGTAAAACCCATTCAAACCACGACGCTCAAACCTTCTTTCCGGACAGTACTTGGCGAAACGTCTCAAAGTTGCCCCGGTTGTCCGGATCAAAGACGGCAAACCACACCTCGCGCCACCGGTTGCCGGTAAACTCGTGCTCCCGCAGCACCTCCAGCCAACAGTGGGCCACATCATCCGGGGGGTTCCCAAAGACGCCGCAGCCAAAGGCGCCGAGAACAAGCATGTCGTGGCCGTGGAGGGCCGCCATGCGCAGCGCCAACCTCATCTTGGCCTTGGTGAGGGAGCGGTCCCTGTCGCGGGCGTACACACGCTGTACCTGCTGGTGCGCGGGAAGCCGCGCCGCGCCGCGGCCCAGCTGAAAAGTCCGCACCGCGGGCTGGCGGATGGCCGAGATGGTGACGGCGCTGACCAGGGGCAGGTCGGCGAGAGGCGTTTGGGGGACCAGCAGCTGGTGCCCCGAGGCCATGTCCCCGCGCAGGACGAGCACGCTCGGGCTGTATATCCCTTCGTCGGCGGCCAGGGGATAGTGGTGCGGGTTGAGGCTGATGGCCAGCGAGCTGCGGTAGCAAATGGCCTCCTCCTGGGCCACGGCGCCGTTCAGCCAGCCCCCGCCGGGCGTGCGCGCGTTGGCAAAGTTGACCACGATCGGGGGCCTGCTGCCGTGAGCACGCGCCGACGCCGACAGCTTGGTGGCCGCGTTGAGAGTGTCCTCGTTGACGACTTGGATGGTGGTGCGCTGGGGGAGGCCGACGCCTTGGTTTGGCCCGAGGCGTCGCAGAGAGTTGAACGAGTACTTTGTCGACATGCCCAGGTCGACGGACGGCAGCTGGCTCTGGACGCTGTGCACGGCAGCCAGCGTCTCCCTGGCCGTTTCTCGCAGGATCTCCCTCTGCTGCATGGCTTTGTTGTTGGAGCTGGGAACAGCGCTGTTCTGCGGTCGGGGCACTCTTGCTCGCTGTGTGTGAGACGCCGGAGGGGTTGTTGCCCGGCTTTCAGAGGACCCCATGATGCAGACACTTGCGGTTTATCGAGGGACTGCGAGGGCGGCGAGGACTGTGAGAGGTGTCGTGGATTTGAGGCCAGAGGTGGGAAACGAGAAGAAACTGGCGGCTCTGCTCTTGACGCCCAAACAGAATGGCCTTGGGCTCCAACAACTGCACTGCCGAGTTCAGGTCATGGTCTGGATTCCCCCGTCCGGGGTTGGTGCGAGGAGACAAGGCCATTCATGCCGTGTAATCGAGCACCGCCGCCGGCCCAACGTCGTACATGGCAGACAAGGCTCAGTTTTCTCTCCTTTGCCGCTCGGTACTACACATCTGATGATTTAGGCACAGTCCACGGATGCAAGAGACGGTCCCGGCCGCGTCGTGATGGGGACCGCGCACATGTACGCCCAACACTTTGGCGACCGGCGACCTTTGGAAGCCATTTGATATTAGACGGGGGGACCTCCTCCAGCCAGGCGATGCCTTTCAAAATCCCAGAGTAAAAGACTTGTTTTCTGGCAAGATTCTTTGAGCCAAGGCAAGCCGGATTTACCATGGTGTGTATATCGATCAGCATCCCTCTGTACGTTTTCTTACTCTGTTCTGCGTACAGTCTCTTGATCGTCTCGACGAGAACTGCAAGTTCTACAAGCACCGTGAGTGACCACTGCAGCCTCGGCAAGCCTCGACCAGACGAGTAACCGTGAAACCAAAACCACCAGTCACGCATCTATTCTACTGTAAATGGCTTCACCCGGGAACGAGCGCCAAGATCAAGAGCATTTACATCAAGTACGTCTGGGCCGGGCTCTGATCCAAACCCAAGCTCCCAGCCTCCCACGCTAAGTCCTGTGCGCAGGAAAAATTGCAAAGACCCCCGACATCATATCCGCTTTCACGGGACGCAGCGAGCCTGCTACGAAGGCAGCAGCGGCGACAAGTGGAAGCCCTGCTCCAACAACAAATGCTATACGTGCAGCATCCTCCGGAATGGCTTCTCCATCAGCAAATCGGGTGAGCGGCGCGCTGTTTGAAATTCCCACCAGCGTCGGCGTTGCTGACCTCCCCTGCAGACCCGTCTAGCATGTTTGGTCCGGCAATCTACTCCACCATTGTCTCTTCCAGTATGCACGCCATGTATACCGCTTCGAAAGCGTACGCGTCTAATGGGCACTGTAGAAGCGAATCTCTATGCGAAAAATCACAACATTGCTTCGCGGAAGCATGCCATTATTATTTGTGGCGTCTCCCTTGGGCGCTGCGCCTGTGTCAGCCGCCCAGGAGACTACAGCGCGTTTGATACTGTATGTTCAGGTCCCCTGTGCTAGATTCGTACCGTCGGGGATGTATCCGCTAATCATGCAAACAGGTCGAAGCGACGACTACAAATCAGGGGGGGTCTGTGAATTACCCAGAAACCGTCAGCTACAGGCAGAGAAATGTAGTGCCTTTGGGTGTGATTATATACACGCGGAAAGGGTGGACACCGTGAAATCTGACCGGTGATGTGGACGGCATCGTTGCGTCGGTTGTGGACGGCAGCCAACAAATGCATCCGTTTGGTGACGACGCACGGCAAAGGGGTTCAACTGGCTGTGTACTTGACAAGGTCTTGTTGTGCCACGAGCAGCCACGACGGCAGAATGTGGACTTGGGTCCTAAATCTATCCAGGGGGAAAGGCCGCCTTTCCAGTCTATAGGGGGCTGTAGATTCTACCTTTTCTAGTTTACGCTATGCAACTCCATCCAACACCGCGAAATCAAAGAAAGGGTCGGCCAGACGACGGACGCACACGTTAGATGACGTCTCGTTGGCCATTGTCCACCATTGCATCTTGCACGTCCCTCCAGCCAAGTCCTACCATGTCGCCTGCGACAGGCGGTAATACCGCTCAGCATTGGCAGCCCTCGCCCGCTTGCCCCAGATGGCCATGGGAACCGCCACAAGGTGAACAAGAATGATTACGCCGGCGATGAGGACAAACATGCCCGACACCGTCATGGCCTGCCGCCACGGCTCCACGGCAAAGGCGCCGATGACGCCAATCGCATTCCTGAAAAAGGTAATCACCACAAAGGTTTGTGAAACAATCTGCCGTGTAACTTGTCAGCAGGCGCCGTCTCCCGAGCCGGATGGGCCAATACATACATCGGGATACGAATCAATGATGAGCGTAAAGACAATGTCGGCAACGCCGCCGAATCCAAAGGAGCTGAGCGTGGTCCCGATGATGGGGTAGATCCAATGCATTCCCTACGAGACATGGTTAGCAATTGATCGGCCACCGCCGCAAGGGTTTCAGCAAAACAAGGGCCGGGCTTACGCGGTCGGCCGCGACGCCAAACGTGGCCATGCCGGCCGCCATGGCAAGGGCCGGGATGGGCAAAAAGTACAAGCGCATCTCGGGCTCAAAGATGCCGCCGTTGCGCCTGGCCAGCCACACAATGGCGGCGTCAATGAGGAATCCTCCGTACAGGGTGCCGAGTATCGACCCGACAAACGGCCCGAGATGCATCAGCCCCAGCTCGCGGGGCGTAAAGTTGTACGGCGGCTCGACAAAGATGATGGACTTCATGGACCCCGACACGGTGATGGTGCAGAGATCGACGCCGTACAGGGCGGCCACAAACATGACCTGGGGTATGGCCATGGTGAAGAGCGGCTGGTAGAGCGTCTTCCAGAGCGACTCGCCCGTCGGCGTGAGAAGCTGGAGCCGGAGGTAGTGCGGGAAAGGCACCTGGGGCGTGCGCTTTTCGTCCAGGTCCTTTTCCAGCGCGCCGTCAACAGCATCCTCGTCCTCGGCGCTGCCCTTGTCGTCGGCTGCGGGCCGCACAAACTTGGTCTCTTCGTACCCGACGGCAAAGACCAGGGTGAGAACCGTCATGAAGACGGCGAGCGTCATGTAGCACGACCGCCACCCGAATGCCGTTGCCTGCGCGCCGGCGGCCATGGGACTGAGGGTGAAGCCAAACTTGAGGGCGGCAAAGTAGAAGCCGTTGGCAGTGCCTCTCTGGTGGACAAAGAACATGTCGCGGATCTGTCAAACTTGTTAAGAGATGGTGCCGCCAAAGGAAGAGAACAACAAGGGGCGTACACTCATCTGCACGGCAGTCTCGTTGATGGCGCCCGCAAGGCCCTTGAGCAGGTTCGTCAGATATAGCTCCGTCGCCGTCTGCATGTACGCCGTCCACCACACGGCTGCCGTAAAGACGGCCGTCGACACAATGTACAGCGAGCGCCGGCCGTACTTTTTGGCAAGGGGGATGAAGACGATGCACGTCACCGCCTCCCCGCTCAGCAGGATGGCCTTGGCCGTCAGCAGCTGGGCGGTCGTGACGTGCAGCTCTTGTCTCAGGGGTTTGAAAAACAGCGACTGTATGGCCAGCCTGGACGGCGTTAGCAGGGCCGCGGCAGCAGACTTGCGGCATCGTCATGGGCCGTGATGGGACTCACCCGGTGAAAATGGCCATGGTCATGGCCGTGAGAAGCCCAAAGTTGAACAATTTGCGCCACATCGGCCATCGCTACAAAAAAACGTCAGTTCCGGGCCGGTGGCATGGGGGCAGGGCGCGAGACTGACCAGAGGATCGTTGGGGTCGTCTGACGGCGTGGGCCTGCGAGTTATCTCTTCTTTGCCCGACTTTTGACCTGTGGCACCATATGAGCGAGTTGCCACGACCACTCTGCTGGCGAAGGACTTACGGCTTAGCAGCTCGACAGTGCCGGGGGGGAAATCGCTGCGACTACCCATTGTCATGGTTGGTTTCTGCAAAGGGGCCAGTGGAAATGGAATGGTGTAAGATGACTGGACAGCGGTGGGAGTCTGCGAGGTTGGCCAAGTGTTAAATATGATTTCACGGCCATGGCATGGCAAGTTGTCCACTACTCCGTCTCAGCCATTCCATGACCGAGCCGATAATCACGCCGTGCGCGGCCCGACAAAGTCTATTGACTATATGCTGTGGCTAGCGTGTTGCAAATAGACATATGTCTGGTGTGGGCTGACTCGGGTCGCACAGCATGCGTCGAGTGAGCTCATGGCCGGGCTGCCCGAGGGGCGTTTCAGAAACGCAGAAACGGAGGCAGGTTGCTTGCCGTCGCAGTGTGAAATGTTGGAAGCATACGCCTAATACACTCGAGTGAGCTTGCCACCGAGTAATCCTATGTACCGTCTCGCAACCGCGCTAGTTGGGTGAGATGGGAAATAGTCATGTCGTCGCTAGTGCTGCATCATGTGGATATGGAAAACTTGGGGAGTTCCCCGCCAATTGACATTAAGCACCAGGCCGACTCCGATTTGTTTACACCATTAAACCCGCCGTCGAATCCACCATTGCGCTTCTAGCCGGGCGGCAGATGGTGACATGGAGGCTTTCGGCCGAAGGCGCTTACAAGTGAAGCGAAGCGTGCGTCATTGCCGTCAAACATTTGGTGTAGAAGCCAAGACCTGTTGAGTAGGCGTGAAGTAGTCAGTATAGTGCGACGACATGGTCCGAGGAGCGCCACCAGAACTGCGTAGGGTCAAGAGCTTCCAGTACCAGGTGTTGCTGCTTCGAAACTGCCGTTCAAGACGGCCGCAGCTGCTCTTTGAATAAAAGGCATCTCGCAGCCGTCAGCGGTGAAGCCATCACGATAACCCAGCCGAGAGATTCCATAGTACATACCATCTACACCCCCATGACAGAAACTTTAGACCTTCATTTGATACCCCAGCAGGTTTGTCCAAGTTGCCGGGTCAGATGAATGAAACAGCCATGCTTGGCATCCCGAGTCATGGCCTGAAACCCGGCGCAGCGTTGAGTACTCGTGCAGCGTTTCACCATCCCCGCCCATGCGCAACCCACGATTGTGTTGTGTTTTGCCATGGAATTTACTTTTTCTTAATTCGCGGCTGTTCTCGCGGCTGTCCTTGCGCCCGAGCACCGTCGAGGACCCGACCTGGTGTCGCAAGCCTGAGCTGCATATCGGGGTCGCCGCCGCGCTGCGTCTCTGTCTCGGCACCGACTATCTGGAGAAGCCTGTGAGTTATCCCACCGGGGGCCCTGCCGGGGGCCGCCTGCGCCGAGCTGTGGCCTGCGGCCAGCTGGCAGGGTTTTCGAGGTTCACGAGTCGCGACATGCACGTGAATGGCTTCGTTGGCCAGCCAAAAGTATTTTACCCAGAACGAATCAAATAATTGGGACGGCCTTGTATGTATGCAGTATATTCAAGGGGCAGCCGGCCCCCGGCGGGGCCCCCGGAGGGAATATAAAAACGGCCCTTGGTTCCATAAAGGCTCAACTTGACAGCTCCAAACCCCTCGCTTTGGATACCCCTAGGCGAACGATTCGCTGACGTCAGGGTCTCCACTCAGCCGAGGCAAAACAGGCTCGGCCCTTTCCTATACGATTGCCACGCTCCCGGGTCTATCATTGTGATTTGGGAGTGGTTGTCGGTGACGATTTTAAGACAGCTGACTGGCCAGAGGGTGTTGTTGTCGAGCCGAAAAGCCCCCGGCAGACCCGAGGCCCCCAGCACGGCGTCGCCCTCGTGCAAGGACGCACCGTACGGAACAGCGTAGTAGACGGACGGGGGAACCTGGATTGCGTTGTGGGTGAGGTCCGTGTACACGGCGAGACTCTGGATCTGCAGCCGGAGGCCGTCCACGACAACGGCAGCCGGGAGGCCGGGGACCTGCATGCCGTACCCCTCGTAGATGGCCGCAACCCGGTCGGGCATGGAGCCGCAGCTGGCGCCGCTGACTAGATCGACGCCAATGCGACCCAGCTCTCGCGGCGGCGGCCCCGTGGTCGAGCGAATCACGTCGACGGGAACGCGCCCACATTCGTTGCTGGCGGAGACGACGGAGTGCTTGTCGGGCCGGGAGACAATGCCGGGCCCCTCGGACCACGGCCCCGGAATGCCGACCTGCGAGTACTTCTGGACGGCGGGGTTTTCAGCGTCGAGAAACGTCAGCGTGGTCTCTCCGGCGCCGTTGTCGTGGGCGATGATGAAGGCGTCGAGGGCGTCGGAGAACTGCCAGTCCGCAGAAAAGGCATTGGCGACCGAGAAGCCGCGCGAGTTGGCGTCCGTCTTGGGCTGCCAGCCAGAGGCGGTAAAGACGTCGACGTCCCGCTGAAACGTCGGATCGGGCGACCGCCAGGCGAACTGTCCGGCGCCGTTGCCCAGTGCCCCGGCGCCGGTGGTGTCGGTGAAGATGAGGTGGAACCGGCCGCCGCGGTAGACGACGCTCGGCTGGCCCGCTCCGTACGTGTTGCCGGTATTCTGCTGGTTCGCGGGCGTGATGATGGGCTGGCCACTGTTGAGCCTCGCCCAGGAGATGCCGTCGGGGCTGGACGCAACGCCAATCGTCGTGGGCTCACCGTCGTGTCTTTCGGCGCCATAGTACATGTAGTACGTTCCGCTGACGCGGACGACGGACGGGTCGCAAGTATGCTCGTTGTCAAAGCTTCCGCTGCCGGTTCCCCCAAACACGACCTGGTGCGAGGCCGCGCTGCCGCGCGCGTGGAACGGGCCGTCGAGGCTGGACGACTCTGCATAGAGGATGCTGTCGCCGGCAACCGGTTGTCCGGGCACCTGGCCGCACCACCACATCTTGTACACGCCGTCCAACATGATGCTGGGCGCGTAGTCGTATGCCGAGCCCCCGCCGACCACGGACCCGGGGCTCGATCGGTAGGAGTCGGTGGAGAGGACAGCTCGGACGGTCCGCGGCGGGGAGGCCAGTCCCAGCCCGACCAACAGAAAAGCAACAAGCATTGCGAGCGACGAGGCTGATGTCGGAAGAGCACGTATAACTCGAGACTTTGTCGATGCGTCTAGTACGTACACGAGGAGATGTTACCCCAGGAAGTTGAGTAAAGCACAATTTACAATGCGGATTGCGTGCTTTTAAGGCATGCGTCTCCAACTACTCGTGCTCTGTTTCTTCCATTGGCCGCCACTACATGCAGATGAATACCTAGTCTACCGGTGAGACAGATGGTGCAACATTGGTGGTGAGGCTGCACTCGCGGTCAGACGGCTGGACGCTCAGTACTACGCCCGACTGAAGCGCTGCAAATCGAAAGTTGTTTGGGCAATGCTGACTGCAGATGATGCAAGTGAAGATGCAATGCCCCCGCGCCTGTGACAATGCGGCTTACGCTCGTATTTCGGGTTTGCGTATGCCACTTGGATGTACTTGACCACTGTCGCAGCTGCGGTTTTCAACCCATGGGGCACATTAGCTTTGTGATCTTACTCCATGCCGCAGCAAACACATTTTCAGGTCTTGTACACTTTAGTTTTGGCCGACGCTCCCGTACGAAACCAACATTCAAGCCTTCTTAGATAATATGCAAATAACGAGATTTGAGTTGGGAAAAGGCCTTGGGTTCACTGATGTCTGGCCGAGTATCAATTCTGTCGTTCCTTTCCCGGCAATGGGCCCAAGGGTAATCTTCAAATCGTGGCCAAAGTGCAGATAGACGCCGCCTACGCCGTCTCTGGTGCTGTTTGCTCCTGGAAAAAGGACAGCTTCAGAGACTCTGCCGATGATTGCCTGGCCATGGGCGGTACGAGGCATGTATGCGCGCCAGCCACAATCATAGATGTACTTGACCACAAGCTTGGCAAGCCCTTCTTGATCCTTTGGCGTGGTGAACGAATCGATGCAGGGGGTGACTGCTCACCAAGTTCAATAGCACCTGCGGCATGAGACTCCCCCTCTATGAACTAGGATGTGTGTGGATCGAGCTCATCATTCAGAGGATTCAGCCAGATCTGGTGGCAATGATGCACGCCAGCTTCGCGTCAAGCTTGTCGACGGGTGGTGACTGAGACCATGTGTGCTGCAGCTTATTCCAAAGCTGGCCACGTCTGTATCCATTTTAGGCTCATCTCTTTGGCCCGCGCTCAGCCATGCGTATTGTAAGGGCTGCCGAGGGGAAGAGGGACGTCAACACAGGGTACACGAGTTACCTGATCGCTGGTTGATGTACGTGAATATCCACTGCAGATAGCTCGTCATTGTTCGAATGAGGCTCCCGATGCGCGCAAGCTAGTTCAGAATCAGTCATGAACTGTACACCGAGCTCTTCATAACGCTTCGGGAGACCAATGATGCCGCCGCCGATAATGGCTGTTTGAGGTACGCACACCAGAGCCTGAGCCGTGTACGTTGAGGATGACTGCACGATAGAGCACGGGAACGAAAGACGTCGGTTCTGGCCTTGGCGTGCCTTGATAAAGATGAGTATCAGACGCGTCACGGATCCTGTGGTACAACTGACAAGCTGTATGGCAAGAGAGCTAGAAAGAGAGGAAATCTTAATCATGATAAAAAAGGAAGAGAGTTGGAAGGTGCCGGCGCAGCAAAAGTGATATGGTGCCTACACGTGACTGTGGGACCCAACAGCACAAGTCATGGAAATCGAACCCGCATCCGTCTGTGTGGTCACCGGCATTTCTAAATTATATAGTTGATGCTTGAATTTCTTAGCGTATGGATGGATTACGAATCAGGACTACAAGTTTTTTAGACTGCATTTTTACCCTTTGGTTTGCCATGTTTATCGCTGACTGCCTGGCATGACACGGCGTTGTTTGCATCATACAAAATCAACAGCAGCAACGAATCCAAGGCGTCCGCTGTAACCGCCTACTCATACGCATACAATGCAGCGTTTGTTCCCCTTGCAAAGACTGCGGCCCCAAAACCACCTCTCGGGTTGATCACAGGCGCATCCGTCACCACACCGCCAAGAGATCGCCAGTCAGCCCACGAGTTGCCGTTGTACTCCTTGAGGTACACCGCATTGTCAGTACCTTGAGCCACTACCGCCACGTACCTGCCATCCCATGCCGCTGCGGATGGCCGAGACACAATGGTCCCCCCGAGGGAAATCCACGCGGTCCACGCGCTACCGCTCCACGACTTCTGGTAGAGGGCATTATTCGTGCCTCGAACAAAGAGGTCAAGTCTGTTTGACGCGGACGACACCGGCGTGACATCATCAACAATTACGCCGCCGTGGTTATACCAGCCTGACCAGGATGACCCGCTCCAGGCGTTCTGGTAGACGCCATTATCGGTGCCTCGTACGAATACATCAATACGGTTAGGTCCCCAGGATACCGCTTGGGGGTTGCCGACGATGACGCCGCCGAGGCTCACCCAAGAGCTCCAGGAGCCGCCGTTCCAGGCCTTGTGGTAGACTGCGTTGTTCGTGCCGCGGACGAAGAGGTCCAGTCTGTTGGCGCCCCAGGAGACTGCACTGATCTCGCCAATGATGGTGCCGCCGAGGGACTCCCATCCGCCCCAGGAGCTGCCGTCCCACCACTTGTGGTACACGGCGTTGTCGGTGCCCAGGACAAAGAGGTCGAGGCGATTGGGGCCCCAGGAGACGGCAGTAACGTCGCCGTAGATGACACCGCCGAGGTTCTCATAGTCTGTCTGGCTCGGGCCCCATGGCGAGCCAGAATCTCCATTTTGCCACTTGTGGTAAACGGCGTTGTTGGTTCCCCGGACAAAGACATCCGTCCGGTTGGCCGACCAAGACACAACACCGGGGTGGCCTGCCACAAGTCAGCTTAAAAATGTCATTTGTGAAAACGACAACAGTCGTGTCCGTTCCATCTGCGTACCTGAAAAGAGACCGCCCAATCCTCTCCAAGACTGGGCCGCCGGCGCACGGATTTCTTTCTCGACAGCCCGCGCATTGCACACTTGTGTAGTGGCGAAAAGAGACAGACAATACAGGAGCGAATGTTTCAACATGTTGATCTGGTTGATCAGCGAGTCAATTTCTGTTGATTGATACCCATGAGGAAAGAAAAGTCAGGACGGGCTCACCACTGTGTATTTATAGACAATTGAGAAGCACACGCCACGACAGGCTTTCGAATGAACCAGGGCGAGAATTGAGTCCAGAACATTATTCTCTACCCCGCCTTCCATCACGTTGGATTGGAAAAGTCGTTTGTGCGTGCATCTTTGACGAACCAAGAGCGGCGAGAAACATGACATCTTGCCGTCATGCATGCATCGATACCACCCCATCATCTTGTTGACAACCCAAGACACGGCCCATGCAGCCGTGGCCAGTAGGACTTGTTCGTCACGAAAGCACCTGCAGAGCTGTTGGATACCACCCCGTCCGCACCCAAAGCCTATTCGTTGGCAAACATTGGCCCCTTTCCCCGTACTACACGCAGGGTCTGACATTATGTAAACTTGCAGCTGTCCGAAAAAACTTTATTTGACCATGAATGCACACTGGGCGCATGTGTTACCAAATACGGCAACTCGCAGGTAATCTCTTTGCGGCCCAGAAAGCCACAACGGTGTTTTGTGTCGCCGTTCACGGGCCGTGGCGAATCATGGTCAGTCTGCGTTGATAAATATGCATGGCGCAATCGATATTGCGACGCTGACTACTTCTTGTGAGCACATCGGCACTGTTTCTGGCAGAGCTGTTAAATGCCGGAACAGACGTGTCTCACGGTCAAGTAGCAAAAATGGGATATACAGAGTGCTGTATGACCAGAGTTGAGGTCCTCGTAATCCGCAGCAAACTTGTCACTTGCAGCGTGGTATTCTCAACTATTGGCCCGAATGATCATGCCCAAAAGGCACCCCTCATTCGTCTGCTCTTTGGGGTGCTGTCATTGTGATTGAGACATATATGCCCGTTCTGGGGGCCTGTCAACAGGATGGCTTCAAAATGGTTGGCAGGTTTGTCTCTGACGGGGTCGACTATACTCGGTGCGATACATGCCCGTCCATGACGAACTGGGCTGAAAAAATTCAAACCGAGCAAGCCACCATCTTGATGGGTTGAACTTTTGCCAACCCAAACCACAGTTGTGATATTGTGATCGCGGCAGGTGGTAATCGTGTTGCGTGACCGATTTGACCAGATTGTGTTGAATGTTTTTCCTTGTTTTAATAATCAGAATACACATGTTGAATAAAGAGGGGGAAAATAAAAGGTACCAGTACAACACTAAAAAGATATTGTTTCTACAGAAATAGCAGAATGTATTTCTCTGAAGGAAGATGAAAGACCAAGTCGGTCTCTTAGCTGCCCACCCTTTTTCAGAGAAATGCACTGCCATTTCTGTAACCAGGGCGTCAGCCGCGGCGAAATAGTCGAAGCAGCCGCTTTCGCAACCCGAGACAGACTGCCATGATGCCATCAGCTAAGCCGCGCCCGAGCAGGCCCAATGTAACCGTTTTCGCGACAGGAAGAGAGCCATGTCCCAAGCCGGCCATCTCATGGGAGCAGTCCCCGGCGCGGGAACTAGGGCCGTTCAAGTTGAGAGCAAAGCCAGGATCGTCGACAAGCGTCGCCAGCCAGCATGGTTCTCTGTGATCCCCGCGTCGGCAATGTTGGGCATGTTGCCCTTGTCAATAAACGTGACTGTCTCAGCGAAAACCACACCGTTGCAGCCAGTCTTTCCCTGCCTGCCCTTGTCCATATTGACTTTGAACTTGATGGATTTGCCACCCTTGGTAATGCCTTGGCGCGGCTCAAACGGCGAGACGGATGATGCGGCCTGTGTGGTGATCAGACATGCTCTCTTCTTCAGCAACATGGTTACTAGGTCCGATGGCACCGTGAGCCCTGCCATCGGTGTAAGCAGAGCTGCCCACCGAGTCGCTTGCCGCGGGCTACTGCGGCAGCCTGGTTCAAGCCTATTCAATCCAGAACCTTGGGCTACTGCTGAATTCGAAGCTTTGTAGCCGGCTGGCTGAGGCTGCTAGAACATTAGCTATGGAATTCCTTTTTTTATTTCCCCTCCGGGAGTCCGGGGGCCCGTCGGGGACCCTGCCGGGGGCCGCCTGCAGCGGGCTTCCGCCTGCGGCGAGCGGACAGCAAACAGCCTTGTCGAATCCCCGACGCGCTTGTCCTCCGTTTAACAACTCATGCAAGGCAGAACACCGGAATTCCTATCAGGTCAAGCCGCTTCTTCGGGCCGTCAGCCGCGCTCCGTAGTAGACGCCGTCTGTGGAACCACGCTTCATTACTGCCCGATTCGGCATGGCTTGTTGCTCAGCCCTGGGTGGCCGCGTACATACATCCAAGTCCCATCTCATTGACAACCACAAACAGCAGCTTGCCAAATTCCACGTTTCTCGGCAGCTTTCTGAGCATGTAGGCGCTTGAGCTCGGGTACCAAGATGGCGCCGTCAAAGCAAGCCATCGGGCACTTGGACAAGAGAAAGGCGCTCACGAGATGCCGGCCATGCGCCAAGCGGAGGATCAAGGTGAGTTGCCGCCGCTGCCGAAATCATGTCTTGACTCATTCCTCCAGCTTCCATTGCCACTGACGAATGCCGGCCACAGTGCCAAGGCGGTTCCCCGTGTCATCATTGTACTCGGACGGGCAAGACGTGTGAGCCACAAATGCCCGCGACGTCGAGTGACTCGTTCCAGTTTGTCGCCTACGAGTCAACCAGGCGCACAACACCAAAGCTGGCGCTCCCAGCCGCTGTAAACGACAGAGAGGGCACGTATCTGGGCCATTTTGTCGCTGTCGTTCGTAATTGTCATTTCACGGCTCGTTTTCCGCTGGCGGCAACGGCGCTGCTGCCCGTGATGCGTGGACATGGTCACCTTTCACATGTGGCAGTTGCACTAGGTGCCCTGGATGCGCATCGACGAGCGCACGTCGGCACAAGTCCCGACTATCCATCGCCGCGCATCGTGGCATTTACAAGATACCAGCGCGCCTTGGCCAGCTTGCAAGATGAGCTCGGTTCGAGCGATGCGTCACAGCGAGATGATGTGCTTTGGACGACCTTTCTCCTGGGGCTGTTTGAGGTACATTCTGACTCCATGACAACAAGAAAAGTCTGCTAATTTGGTTACATAGCTCATGGCTGAACCAAGCGGTGACCGATGGACGAGACACATGCTCTACGGCACAGGAAGAATGCTGCAGCTGTCGAATATGAGCCGCGGCCCCTCTCCTCTAAAGCAGATGCTCTTCGACGCGTTCCAGGTCCTAGAGGCCAACAGGGCAATCATGTACGGGGTGGAAACTTTTCTGTCCGAGAACAGGTGGACTGTTGTCAGAAAGACTCTGTTTTTGCGTGCTGGCCAGAGTGCTGGGCTCCCGATGGATGGCATGGTTACTCTCATGCTCTACACCGCATCCTTCAGTCAGAGGTACGTACGGACTAGAGACCATGACAGATCAGATGCAGTTCCATAGTTGACTTTTGCAGCTTCTTTGCACGGATCCAGGAGATTCCAGAGCCGGAGCGTTGCACTCATCCAAGTATCGGAGAGCTGGGTCGACAAGGTATCCATGTCCAAGGCCTGCTCAATACGTGGTACCTGCAGCACGGCTCGACTCTCCATTCCAAGAGTACAGGGCATGAGTGCCGACTAGCCCTGATTTACTACCACACACTTCTGCTTTTCTTGTCGCGGAATTACACGTACTACCCCTGCTGGGCGGGCAAGGCCACTCCTCTGCTGAGCCATTCGGCAATTTCTGACCACGCGAGAAGCATTGTCGCTCTGATTGACCAGTTGCTGCAGTCGTCCAATGTGCCCGGCGTCATGTTGCTGTTCCCCTTGCGAGTCGTCGGTTCCCTGCTCACTGAGACAGAAGCGAGGATGGGAGTCGTGGCGCAGCTCAACACGATATACTGGAAGGGATACGTCGTGGCAGACAGGGTCAAGGTAGACTTGCATGACCTTTGGGCATTCAGTGGCCTGCCGGGGTGTTGAGTGAGAGTTGAAAGGCAGGCGCATGTGTTGTTGTGCTCATCAATACCAGTCAGAGTGCGGGATGCAATCTCGAGCTTGGAAGCTCCATTTATCGCCATACTCCCGCAGGCTGGATTTGAAGCTTGGTGTCGAGAAAAGCAAGTCTCGACCGAGAAATAAAGGGCCGCGGTCCACAACCTTATTGATCTGTAGCCTATGACTTTTATCAGCCAGCATGTCATACAAATAATACGAAATTAGGCGCAGACCTTGGCCCAAGGAAGGACAACACTTCAGCCCCTGTATCCTGTGCAACCCGCTTATACGTCGACGACAATTGGGGCATTTCGCAGCTCATTCTGCGGGCGCTCCACTAGTGCAGCATTGGCAAATTTGGAATCCGGTCTTCCATCCATATGAAGCGCGAATATAGCCGAAGATGGGGGGTGAGGAAAAAGGCCGATCAAAATCACACCTGTCAAGTTGGAGGCGCGGTGGACCGTATGTGATGATCATGTGCGGCGTTTTTGATGGAGAGAGGCAAAAATGTCCTCCCTGGGAGTGATTCGGGCGATATTGAAAGCAGGGATTCCGTACCGTCGCCACGGACTGCCAAATATCGTCAGGCTCTCATGCTTGGTCGTTGCCAGCTTTATCAGTAATGGCCGAATCTTGCAGATACGTACAGGAAGTGCGGCAAATGTGCTCCATCTGGGCGAACGAAGCACCGGAAACGATGCGGAACCAAGGCCTTTGTCTGAATACAGGAGTCAAGGAGCGGCTGTGGCAAGAGGACTGTTCTGCTTATTGGTCTATCCTAGACTGAGAAAAGACTTGAATAGGCTAAAGTGCAAGTTTTGGTTGCTGCTTGCAAGAGTGAGGAGAGCAGCATGTGCTGCAGTGACCCATGTAAAAAGGATATGGTGTCCGCAGCAAAATGTCCCTGGCCAAGAAGTCCGGGTCGGTTCTGGGGCCATCTTTATTCTCATGAGTTGGGAGCACAAAGTGTCTTTCAGCGGTGCCACGTTGCCTGCCCATTCTGGGATCTTTTTCGGCAAAGATGGGCCGGACGTTCCTGGCACTCTCTTCTACCTCTGGAGTGATCAGGAACGGATTATCTCGCTTGAGGCCTGGCTTGACTCTTTGGAAAAGGATGGCCGAGGAGGTGCGTACATCCTGCGATGAATGCATATCGCTCCCCGTCGTCGTCACATGGGTATGTGATATTTTCAGCCACATCCGCGTTGTCTCCAGAAAGCTTTGAGGGCATTGCGATATTCGAGGACCCGATCCAGGACAATAAACTCATACAGCCTGAAGGAGTAGTGAGTCACCGAACTTGAGGGGCTCCGAATTTTCTCCCCGTGATTGAACAATAGTGAGCTGGATGCTGCATGACACTTAGCGCGGTAGACGGAAATCAGGATAGTCTTCGGGACACGGCGTGTAGTCATTGCTGCCAAAGTTTTTCTCCATCCTGCGCGAAACCGTCAGCAGCCCAGCAAGAACTCATCTTCGCATCAGCTGTAGACAGCTCCTGCAAACAGTGTGCATACTGTCTAGATATCCTTGGTATACCGCCAAGTAATACGGGGCAGTGTGATGGTGCTTGACATGATTAGATTGGGGACTCGCGTGTCGTCGTGAGCGGAGATGTTGTCAAGGACCAGAAAAGAAGTCGGTGCAGAACTTCTTTGTGACTCTGGGGAAGTCACGTGCAAGCAACTGCACACGACAACCACCAACACCCAACACCCAACGGTCCATTGCTCTGCGTATTCGGCGGATCTGAGATGCGGCAGAAACGAGAGTGCGATAGCTGGCTTCTCAAGAAACTATTTTCTACTTATTTATTGTCTCATTTCTTATAAAAAGTCCAAATAGTCCCTACACAATCGCCCATATAAAGTCTGTTCCGCGACAACAACACCAAAGTGTACACCCAAAGTCGCCGCAGCCCCCTCGCAGCCCTCAAATGTCCACCTTTCCGACGCGCGTGTTGAAAAACGAAGTGGTCACCCTAGTTCTCTCAATGGGAGCAAAGTAATCATAGCCCTGCACAACATTACACCCATCCACGTACACCGTGACCGGAATAGCGCCTTGGTACATAATGCTCCACTACCAACAGGAAATCCATCAGTCGCAGCATAAAAGGATGAATGGGAGCGGAAACATACTGAAGCAACCCTCCCCGGAATAAAATCCCGCTCAACCAATCCTGAAAACACGGCGCCGGCCTTGGCGAGAAAATCGGCACCGATGAGGGGATAATTGGTGTTCACGTAGCCCCTCCATACTTGGGGGTGGGCGAAATCTTTAAACACCGAGGTGAGCGTGTTGTCGACACGTGCGTCCTCGGTGACGTTGGCAAAGTTGAACACGGACGTGGCGAGGCCGTCTTCAAAGGTTTCGTCGACGCGGACGAGGTTCTTGGCGGGGGAGTTGTACATGTAGCCGGTCTGGATGTGGGAGAGGTTCTGGTTCCTGGTCAAAACGTTAGAGCTAGCCATGTGCCTTTTTTTTACATGGAATTTGAGACGGGAAACTACCATTTGTGCTGTACAAAGTGTGTCTGGAACTCTGGCTTGACCGCCGGTGGCGTGGGCTGCTTGAATTCGGAAGAGTATTCCACGAGCGAGGAGGGGAAAGACGGGCAGTTAGCCGCCACGGCTGTGGCGGAGGCAAGGAGCGCAATGTTGGAAATATACATGGTGATGGTGTTGACTCGCAAGATGTAGAGGAAATGAAATGGTGAGCAGATGTACTCGATGCCATGTTTGTGGCTTATATACATGCTCCGACTACGAAATTCATCATGACAACGCATGTGCTTGCGTGTTCATCTCTATAATCTGCCCATCGCGTTTAAACACTTCCATATTGAGCAGCATGTCAATGATGGTAAGGCAACGCATTTTCATTTTAGCGCCCGTATCTGCAAGCCACCGGAGCAGAGCGTTCAATTGCTTCCTAAACAGGCAAGTGGATCGCGGTGGGAAACCGACGCCGGTAGCGGCACCCGGGCTCATTGAGTCGGCATCCGGGTCATCTGCTGCACAGAGATGCCATGGAACATGATTCCGCTCACTGCATTCAACCCACGCCAATTTGGCTCATGCTTGTCTTGCCGCGTGAACATGCTCGGTCGATGGTACGGGTTTGGAAAACGAAAGGCTACCCTAGATCGGAGCGGGTTCGACTTGGGACCGCCCGAGATGGCTATCGGACGGCTGTGAATGAAAACTAGATGACAGAGTGGCCATTGCGAATAAAATCGAGGGTCCACAGTACCAATTCCACGTTGTATGCTACACGGCAACTAGCCAGGGCGCCAGACAGCGCCAGCCTTGGTCCGTCATGGTCACGATGAGAGTCGCCCGACGAGGCACAAATCCGCTTTCATTGGACATGGGATGCCAGCAGACCCATTTATCGGCCTGGTTTGTTGTCCCGCTCCAAGAAAAAATATGGAATGACGAAAATCGGTCGCCGAGGCTGCGACCACCAGCCATGTGCATTTTGACCAGCTATGTGGCCCGACAGCCGCATAGTCGCAAAATCATGGGCGTAGAGATGCAATACGTCATGTTGGTCCAGGAGAATGTCTCTTGGGGCCGTGATATTTTTCTTGTTTGTGTTTGCGTCTTGCAAATCACGAGCCTGACGCGTTTCGGACTCGCGCGACACCACGATCCAATCAGCGGCCGGTGTTTGCGGAATCACGCGGCGCCGCTTTTACGCATTGCGTGTCCGTCTTCGGGAGGGACCGCACAAACATGCAAACTGCATGAATGATGTGCATGGCGGCCGATGGGCCCCTTCGGCAGTCGATTCTCGACGAATGGTACTACTCTCATCATCTATGTTTCAAGAGGACGAGGGCCACGGTGTGCATTGAAAGCCAAGAGGCACGGCAAACATGATTCGGCGGCATCATGCTGGACGACTTTATGCAGGAATCGTGGCTGTTTGGGGACGTGGCTCCCCCGGAGGCACACAGACAATATCAGGCATCTTCTTGGCACAGTTGGCCTCTCTGGACACATTGCTCAACAGTTTTGGTAGCGTCTCTTGATGTCAAGTGCGAGCGCCGCGGCGGCGAGTTTGGCACATGAAAAGGCGCATGTACATTGCCTCGCCCGTTGAGGAATATCTTGCGGCAAGCCACCTGGGATTGTTTAAATTACAAACGCATGTACGTACCACCAAACTTGTGTGCTTGTAATCTGGGGAACCCTGGCCGGCTCCGGAGAGAACCAACATGGCCGTCTTGGACTCCTTCACGATCCCGGGCCCTGCATGTGAAGTTTGAGCCGAGCTACGCGGATCAGGGTCCGTTAGCCATCGCAGGCCTCTTCCCTCGTCTTGAAGCAGGTCATGCCCATTGCCGGGCCGTTGTACGGAGTAAGAAAACCTGAATAATACATACTACTCGTGCCACACGAAACAATTTCTCGACTGATTGGGCACGTTTTGGTCTCCGCAATTTCGCCGCGGGCCACAAAGCTCGACTTCATTTCTCCTGTCCGGGGTCGAGGGCAGAATATAAAGCCTAATACTAATCCATACGCACACCATTAGACCCCTAATTGCAGTTGTTTCCATTGCGTGTCTCGGGTTTATTGCACCAGACACTTCAAACAGGAGTCAACGGGGTTTGTGCTGAAGCAGCGACGGCGCTAATCCACGTTGGGACAAGTGTCAAGGGTCGACTCCGCTTCGACGGCTGCTTGTTCCCAACCTCCAGCAGGACGCCAGCATACGCCAGGCCTCCACGTCAAGGGGCACTGCAGACTCTGCAGACTGTGCTGGCACCAATTTTCCCTCGACTTGGCTTCTTGGTTCCAGCCACCGCTGCGCACTTTGCGCTCTCAGCAGCGTGGCGCTCGCTGTGCCCGCTGACCAGTGCTGGTACTTGCTACACGCACTTGCTCCTCACGCACCGGTCGCTCCTTCTCCGCCCCAGCCTTTTCTTGCCGGGCTCTCGCATTCCTGTCCCTTCATCCCCCTCTGGCTGACGCATGGCCAATCCTGCCATCGCTTCTCAACTCTGCCCGCACACACCATACAAAACCTCAACACCAAGACTCTTTTGCACAGCTCCCGTCGGCAGCTGCTGCCCCGACCAGCGCCCATTGACGACTCCGGATCATCCCAACTGGTCCCCGTTCGCCACCAGACTCTCATACTTTCGACAGCCCGGCAAACTGCACTTTGACGACAAAGCGTGACCTGCGACCGTACAACCTTCTCCACTCTCCCTCCGCACCACTTTGCACGACAACTGCCAGCCGCGACCATTGCGACGACCAAGGAAAGGAAAGGAAAGGAAAAACCAGACAGCGACAAGCCCTGCAAGGCGTCAGCTCTCCCACCCCCCGTCTGTGCTTCTCGCACCGATTGCTTGCAATCGACGAGACAGCCACAACGCGACAAAACCCTAGTGCTGTGGACGACTATGAGTTCGCCTAATTGACACCCAAGCTGTGGGCGACGTCGCACATCACGAAACACGCACCGAAACACCAACAGCTGAGCTGCTGCTGGCTGGTGCTGTTTGGCAACAAACACAAATCTTCAAGACAACAGCACGTCCCAGCCCGCATCGCCGCCGGGCATGGAGACATTACGATTAAAACCGCGGCAGCCCGTGGAGGATGAGATTGAGAACTGGGATGACGATGACGACTTGGTACTTGAGGGTGATGAGCTGTCATTTCGCACCTCCTTGACGACCGCGGCTGGTCCCACCAACTCCCGCGCCCTGTCACGGCCTCCGTCTAGGCGGCGGGACTCTACGTCTTCTCACGTCTCTTTCCGGTCTGAATTAGAATCCTGGCACGGCGAGGAAAAGCAATTGCATTTGCCTGCCGATGACGAATCCTCCACCATGGACGCCATTGCTGCCGCAGAGCACGCTGGCATTCCTCTGCCCAAAAACGTCCCCTCGTCTGCCCTCATGGGCGGTACCATTAAGCGACTTGGGGGCCGCAAAATCCGCAGGATTATCCAGGATGACTGGGAAAACGACCTCGAGCTCCCGGAAGCCTCGCAGGGCTTCAGCATAAAACCAAAGCCTGATGTCGAGTTTCCCGAAACACTGCGCCAAGTGAGCGCGGGCTCGGTGCAGACCAGTCCCATCCGAACCATGAAGCGGCCATCATTCCCGGAGCCACAGCGCAGGCTCTCGGCGCAGTCAAACACGAGCGCGCTCTCATCCGCTCTCAACCTGGACAAGTTCAAAGACACGGAAGAGGATGACGACTTCTTGGGGGACGGCATTGCTACCATCAAAGTCGCCAAGGGCCGAATTGCTCCGCAGCCCGTCTCCTTCATTACACCTCCTACGCCGCAAAAATCAGAGACAACCAAAGAAACCGAGGACGACTTTGAAAAGGACTTGGAGCTGCCCTCTGACGGCAAGTTGAAACTGTCTACTAGGAGAGACATTCCAAAGACGCCGTCGTCCAATGTCGACGACCTGGACTGGGGCGAGGGCAGTCTCGGCACTCGGTACGGCGGTACTAGGCGCGACGGCCGTTCAAACAGGAGCTCGTCGGCCTCGGCACTCAGCCCCAGCATCTCGAGCTCCATCACTGCCGAGAGCGAGGACGAGACGTTTGAAGGTCTTGTCCTGCCTGCCGGGCCGTTTAATTTCAGGGAGCGTCTCCAAAAGCGCAAGAAGAGTTTCTCGCCAGAGCGTATCCCGGAGGAGCAGCCGTCGCCACTTCCGCCAGCCTCCAAGAAGCCGCCGACGACCCAGGCCGAGGCTGACCGCGAGGATTTCTTTGAGGATCTCGAAATTGGTGATGGAAATGTGTTTGGTCCCGGCAAACTGACCCTGCACCGCAACATCAAGGTCAAGGAGACGCAGCCTGCGTCCCCCGCACGGCCCAAGACTGCCGTGTCACTGACGTTTACAAACAAGCCAACAGCAACAACAACAACAACAACAACAACAACAACAACGCAGACCAGAATCCCTCGCTTGAGCCATGAACGGGCCCATTCGACGTCGTTGGAGCCGGTTTATGAATCTGGCAGTTCGGCAGCTCCCTCGCGAAGCAGTCGCCGTTCCCAGTCTCGTCTTGGACACTCACACCAGTCGTCTGTTGTCAGTCTTCCCACCCCGACGACAACCTCTCCCGGACGACAATTTCCTCTCTCCACACCGCGAGGGCGAGAAGTTGGCTCAAGATCATCATTCTCGTCTCTCAGGGGTGACGCACCGACCACCAGTTCTCAACTGCTGAAACAGAAGCGATCTCTGCCGGCGGTCCGGGGTTCGACAACCACCGCACCAAAACCCGTGTTGCAGAGATCGACAACGGACAGACCGCCGTCAAGGGCCGAGACGGGTCGGCCACAAATTGGATTGAGACCCAAGACACCCGTGGAGCGGCAGCGCCCGGGTCTCGTCGCCGAAAGCCCTGCCTCGTTGACGCGGAAACCTCAACCCTTCTTGCCGGCCGGTGCATCGCAGTCTCAGTCGCAGCACGTCGCTTCAAAGACGCTGCGCCAGTTCCGACGCCACGACTCGGAGAATGCAATCGATCTACGACCCATCTCGAGGGCCTTTTCCCGGTCCGGGGGCCGATCGCCCAGTCCGCACCGATACAAGGTTGCTGCCGATACCTGGGAGCGCCTGAGCAAGCCAAAGAACAAGAAACACTTTGGCGATGGTCATGAGCTCGACGCCTTTGATGACTTGCCGACGTCGCGAGAGACGGAGACGCGATTCATGAAGCAGCCCGTGGCCAGCGGCACCAAGACCACCATTCGAAATCGGCTGTACCAGAACATTCTGCCGGACAGGACCGCAACGCCGGCACCGCCGAGTCCGTTTTTCCCGTTGAAATCCGCGGCAACCCCCCGATTTGCGCGCGACACTGCCGCAAGTCGAATTGCCCGAGAGACGTCTCTGGCTCACCGTGCGCCAAGCCACGGTCCTTTGTCTGCCATAACCGCCCAGCGAGAAGGTGGTGGCGGTGGCGGTAGTGCACTCACCTCAAGGACGACCAACGTGGGCCATCAGCCCCATCTCCCTCAATCAACCATTCGCTCCAAGAAGAAGACGAAGCGACCGCAGCAGCTGAAGCCGCACCTCATTGCCAACCTCAACGCCGGCAAGGAGTCCAAAGTGGTGAATGGCATGTTTTACAATGCCGAGACGTTCCGCTGGGAAGGGAATGAGAATGTCCTGAATGCATTCGATGCCACAGTGGCCACCCCGTCGACCACCACTGCGTCGACGCACGTCACGCGTGAACGGGAGGCAACCACTCCTCGGCCTGCGCTGATTGCCAATTTCAGCGCGACCAAAGGCGTCCAAGTTGTCGGCGGCATGGTCTTTGATCCGGAAAACATGTGCTGGCTCAGGATGGGGCAGCAGGACAAGACCAAGTCGGACGCGGGCGATACCCTGGATGGCTTTGATGCACTCGACGACGACGAGGATGTATTCAAAGACATTCCCGACCTGGACGATAACGCGGCAGAAGAAGACCGCGGAGAGGGCGGCCGCGTCAGCGACGTCAAGGATGACTGGCTCGTGGGAGAAGAGTTTGACGTTGGGCCCGAGTTTGTCAGAAGACAGCGTGAAGAGGAAGAGCGGTGGCGAAAGAAGTGCGAGAAGTGGGTTGGCCGCGGGCCTCGAGATCAAGAGATGTGGCGCTGGACGATCCGGGAACTCGTCTCTCAGTTTGACGAGCTACCCATGTAGACAATACAACATCTACCGCGGCGATTTTTATCTTTTCGGACATGTCGGCTGTTTGGAGCACAGTACCCCCAGGATTACAGAACAGGAACGAGGGCGTCGCGCTGGGCCAATAGCGAAGTTGGGCGGACAACATTGTATCTGTGGTGGACGGAAGCCTGTTGTACAAAAAGGGGCATTTGTTTGTTTTATTCTCATTGCCAAACAAGAATGGGGTCGGGTCAAGACGGATTATTGTGGTTTTTTTTATCCTGGGCAATAGACAAAAAGGATGTGGTGGGCCATGCTTGGGAGGATTCCAGCGATTGTGCGGTGTGAGTCGCCGCGTTGTGGCCTTTTTACGACCGAGATGACGGATTTATGATGCTTGATGAACTGTCTGCATTGGTAGCATGCTGTGGCTTAATAACATTATTGTGTTGCACGCGAGTTTGGCTGTGATGAAGGGGTACTGAAGTCGTCGGCGTGCAGTGTGCGGCGTTATGTGTTTGAGGCCAGCGGCGCCGAAAGCAAACACACGTCACTGTTTTACGTGACGACGACTAGTACGGTTATTCTCTTTAATATATATATCAAGTTTTTTTTTCAACGCAGATAGTAGTACTAGCATCATGCAATAAGTATTGGAGTTTTAAAAAAAGAAAAAAAGTTCCTTAGACCCAGGAAAAGAACACGACAAGCAGGAACTACTCCGGGATATGCGCACTCCAGTTCAGGCCGCGCTTGGTAAACCGTGCACACGAGCCAGATACCCGACAAAACCCCGACGTGGTGCCACTATTTTGAACCAAAAAAAAACATATAACACCAGGTATTCGCTGGTCGTCACCGACCCAACTACTAATCTGGCGCTCGCCAGTTTGTCGTACGAGATCGGACGGGATCGTGATTTTTGCTGGCGGCTGTGGTCATATGTACCTGTTCCGCTACAGATTTTACTTATAAACCTGGTAGTAGAGCAAAACAGAAAAAGGACAACCAAGAGAGGCACAAATACGAGCGGCACCAGCTTGATCTCGACGGCGGCTAGCAAGGACAGCCTCGGCTCACGTCTTGCCGCTGCTCTCGATGCGTATTCCAGGCGGCCATGGAAAAGGAAATTGTGCCGCCGCCCAAAGATTCAGGTTCCGGCGACAAAATTGTCTTCCCAGACATTAATATAATCCGCCCTACGGAGTACTAAAAACCAGTAAACGTATTCGCCAAGTCTCTGATCCAGAGAGTATTCGGAGTCTCGGCGTAAGAGTGGTCCTTTTTGTTTGTATCCAGTAGCTGACTTGCTAGTGCTAATAAGCCATCACCGTGTTAATGGGCCGAGCAGAGCCGGGTATAGGTGTGGATTTTACATCTTTGTCGTCTTCAGGAGTGTCTAGCAAGAAAACGGCACACTCAGCCAAGCCGTGGGCGACGAAGTGAAAGGCAAAAATACATCAATTCGCACGAAAACAAGAATGCCATTTTTGACTCCTGTGCCATACATTAAACTCTAAAAAACTCAATCACATCATTTGGACCCCTTGTTCGACTTGGCATTACTCCTGGGATCCAAGCCCCGTCTGCGCATGGCGTTTCTCCGCCCCTTCTCCATGTACTCGTTGTCCTCGTCCTCGTCCCAGCCGCCGAAATCGTCGTCCTTGCCGGCGTCCTCGTCATCCGCAGGAATGGGCGTCCTGTCAACAACGTCCTCGGCGTCGCGTGCGGCGCGCGTGTTATCCCGGGGCGCCTGGGCGGGCGTGGGACCAATCTTCTTAAACTTGGCGACGTAGAAGCCGTCGACGTTGTACGCGTGCGGGTAGTACCTCCTTGTGAGGCGGAGGCTGGGGTCAAACTTCTTGCCCATGAAGCTTGTGAATCCTTCCTTGCCAAATGCCAGCCCCGTGTCGACGAGCTTGACGTTGGGCCTGCGCCTGAGCGCGTACTGGACGACCTGTTCGTTTTCTTCAATAGTCACCGAGCACGTCGAGTAGACAATGTACCCGCCCGACTTGCTGGAGTGGTTGACCGAGTCAATGGCCGCGAGGAGCAGCTGCTTCTGCGTGTGCGGGAGCTGCATGAAGTCGAGCTCCGTCTTGTTGGTCTTGACGCTGGGGTCCTTGGCGATGACGCCTGTTCCGGAGCAGGGGGCGTCGAGGAGGACGCGGTCAAACCCGCCCATGGGCTTGGGGAATTCGCGGGCGTCGTAGTTGGAGACGATGACGTTGCGGGCGCCGAGGCGGTGAATGTTGCCAATGAGACCCTTTGCACGGGCCTTGTTGGGGTCGTTGGCGATGATGACGCCCGTGTTCTTCATCATGGCCGCCATGTAGGTTGTCTTGCCACCGGGGGCGGCGGCCATGTCGAGCACGCGCTCGTTTTCCTGGGGATCAAG
Organism: Metarhizium brunneum; assembly: GCF_013426205.1. Classification (NCBI taxonomy): domain Eukaryota; kingdom Fungi; phylum Ascomycota; class Sordariomycetes; order Hypocreales; family Clavicipitaceae; genus Metarhizium; species Metarhizium brunneum. The sequence goes on along the minus strand of NC_089423.1, from coordinate 6,808,806 downwards.
CGCCATGCAGGGCAAAAAGGACGAGGCAGCCTGCAGGATGTAGTGGCCGGCGAGGTACTCGGGTGTGGCACCGAGGGGCACGCTGCTCTCAAAGACTTGCAGGCCAACCTTGGACCACTTGCCGACCGGCTCGAGGGTCACGCCGCGGTTGATGAGAGCCTGCGCCAGGTCGCGGCGGTGGGTGCGGAGTGTGTTTGTACGGATGACGACGGGGCGCGCCGTCTCGTTGGCTTCGAAAAAGGCGAATGCCTCGCGGGGTGTGAAGAGGTTGTATAGCTTTTCGGCGAGATACTCGGAGTAGCCATAGTACGCGCACACATCCTTGATCAACTGCGCGGTGTACTCGGATCGCGAGCGCCCATCCTCGGCAAGGTTGGCAAAGTCGTCGAGCACGCGGATGTTTTCGGTGATTCTCGTCCGGAGCAGCTGCAGATCCGGGGCGAGGAGGGCACTTGTCTTGGCGGACAGCTCGTCGTCCTCGTCGTCAATAATGTGCGGTTTGTCGCCGTCAATGTTGGTTTGCAGTGCGCTCTCAGCCATCTCTGCCGCGTTGGCAGCCGCTTCCTCGGCCAGCTTGCGGTCCAGTTTCCTCGAGAGTCCGTCGATATTGGCGGCCGTGAGCTTCTCCTCTGCGTCGGACTCGTCTTCATCTTCAGAAAATGTGGCCTTTTCGGCGTCATTCTCGTCGTCCGAGTCCAACACGGATGAATCCGAGCCCAAAAAGTCGTCGCCCAGCGTCGCGCCCTCGCCTTCTTCCTCTTCAAGGTCGGATAATTTCTCAATGTCCAACTCCGCGGCGTCAAACTCGTCGTCCTCGAGCTCAACGTCGCTGTCGTCCAGGCCTGGCATGACAGGCTTGGCTTTTGACTTGCTGCCGGGCTTTGGCTTTGCTGGCTTGTCGCCGTTGGATTTCTTGGGCGCGGCGGCCGCCTTCTTTACTGAGGCTCCATTTGCTTTGGGCTGTCCATTCTTCCCGGTTCGTCTTCTCTTGTTGTCAGGTGCTTCTGTACGAGTGTCGACTGGCAGACCAGCCTTGCGCTTCAGTTTTGCGTAGTGTGCTTCTGATAAGGGTTCAGGGGCACCCTGCTTTCTCTTCATCCGTCTTCCGGCGCCCATTTTGTGTGACTTTTGTTTTCTGTTTTTTAAAAAGTGTTGGGAAAGGAATTGGCCGTGCAAAGGAACGGCGACGGCTCAGTGCAGGTACAAGAACATGCGCGCCCCGCCCAACTTTTTTTTCTTCGAGACTACGATAAGATGGTCTTTGGCCGGTAAAACTTCGTATCGGGGAACCAGCCACGGCCACTGACTTTACTCATCAGGTTGGAGAGCAATTCTCATGTACAATTTAAATACGAATCAGTGCTTTGCTAATTATAGATGAGAAACAATTTCCATGCTTGTTCACGCTTGTTCAATGAAAAAAGAAAAAAAGAAAATGCAACTACCGCCAATACATGTCGTCGCTGGTTGTCGTCGACCGTCTTCCCAGCCCCACTGCTTACCTAACACGCCCCAAGCTCCCACCTCGACTACGCCAACACTCAGCTCGTGGCGCATCACCATTTATACGACTGTACAGAGCACCCCTCGCCCAGTTCGTTCAACTACCCCGAATCTACAGCAAGTCACGGAAACCACCCACCATGGCGGAAGCAGCATTCGCCAAAACGTTCCTCTCAACCCTCGACTCCCGCCCAATCAAGCTCTCCGCAGACCACGTCGAAGATGCCAAATCCTTTCCCCCGCGTCCGCCCGTACGTTGCCCTCTCCCTCCCCCCCTGGTCCCCCATTCCCGGCTAACAAGAGCAGTACATCCTCCCACGGATGCCCAGCCCCATGAGCAAGCCCAAGACCCTGCTCCCCGGCCAAGAGCGCAGCCTCACCGTGACCCTCAGGTCCCTGCGCAACCCGCCGCTGGACCTAAAGCTCACCTCGCAGCCGCTCAACACATCCATCCTCGACATCAAGACCAAGGTCGCACAACAGACGAGGATACCGGTCGAAAAGATGAAGATTCTGCACAACAAGCGGCCGCTGACGGACAGCAAAGTCCTCAAGGACGTGGCGGGCGCCGAGGAGCTGCGGGTCGACTTTTCCGTCATGGTGATGGGCGGCGCGGCGGCCATACAGCCCGAGAGCAGAGAGGAGGCGCCGGCCAAGGCCAGCGGGTGGGACGCGCTGACGACGGATGCCTTCTGGGACGATCTGAAGGGGTTCCTGCAGCAACGGCTCAAGGACGAGGCCGCAGCCGCCGAGTTGGGGACCTTGTTTCAGCGGAGCTGGGAGTCTAGTCGTTCCGGACCGTGACTTTGATTCCACTGCATGACCATATGATGGCCAAAACGGGGGGTAGTACATGTCGGTATTAAAACGTGTCAATACGATGAGCATGGAACGATACACACCAAGGCGCTGGGTTGCAATGACGTTGGGGCAAGCCAAGTCACCCATGATGCACATCCAGCGTGATTTCATTTCTGTCTTCCTATGGCGTTGATATCACCAAGACTCACACATCTAGCAGCTACGAGTCTCCACCGACATGAAGAATCCCAATGCATGGGTCACCATTGTATAAGTTGCATCCATCATGTTTAAAATCCTCCACCATCGCCGTCGTCTCTTTTCTTTTCGCGTCACAACTCGGGTTGGCTTTTTGTTTTCCTTTTCCAGTAGATGAAAGGGGCGGGTGAAATGGGTCGGTTAAAGATAAGCCATTTGGGTAGCAATGATTCTCAATTCATGCGCTCGTAAAAAGGCGGCGTGCCCAGAGACTTTTTTTCCCCTTCCTGCACGTTTGTTGTCACGTCGCAACATACAAAGAAAGATACAAGGCAAAAGAAAACACAACAAGACACCATGCTTAACCGGCAAGACCCTTGCTGACAGTCTTGACGATGGTGTCGTGCTCAATGTCATCGGCGTCATTGGCCTGCAGCTCAGTAGCAATTCCGGTGAGGGATCGCTTGAGGGCCTCCTTGGAGGAAGCGTAGATCATCTTGGGCTGCGTGGTCATGGTCGTCAGCTGGTGGCTCAGAGATGGGGTCGGGGATGGTGGCAGGTTACCTGAACGCCGGCATCATCGGGGGACCAGGCAATAAAGGTGATTTTGTTTCTGCAATCAGTTAGCGTGATTCTCACGATTGTAAACTTTTCCTGTTAAAAAAGAACAAAGCATACCGGACACCATCGCCGGTGGCCAGGCTGTACTCAAAATCGTAGACGGCGTATCGGCAGCCCTTTCCAACGACACCCTGGCAAAAGTTAGCGCACCATTTCATTGCAAAAGAGAGGCAACTCGAATCACCACTCACAGACTTGTTCTTGGTGGTAGACTTGATGAGCTTCTCTCGGAAGTTGTCCCAGTCCTTGTCGTCGGAAGCCTCCTCAATGACAATCTCCTTGAAGTCGTCCGAGAGCTTGAAGATGATGTACTTGTACTTCTTGGACAGCTTCAAGTCATTGTAGGCAGTTATGCATTCCTGCGAAACGGTCGCTCTACACGGGCGCCAAAGTTGTTAGCAGCAATTCCTACTGTCAATCGTGGCTCTTCCTTTGTGCGCAAACCCCCCTCCAAGGTCGGCGGGGCACACCATCGTCATAGGGGGGGGGGGTGCGGGTGCCGCAGATTGCAGCAACGGCAAACTCGAAATTCAAGAAAAATATATCGAGGACAGTTACGAACCCGGATTGAGACTGGGAAGGGGAAAACAAAAAAGTCAGCAGCCAGTATCGCGCAGGGCCGTCGTGGCGGAAACTCACCATGATTGCGGTCAAGGTCAGGAGACGGGGTGCGCGAATGAGGGGCGGGGGAGGAAGGCTGAGGGAAAGAGCTCGTCAGCTTTTTGGCTTAACCAACAACAAAAACAAAGAGAGGGAAAAGAAGAGTGCGGCGACGGAGTTGCAGGCAACTACTCGAGTATTTAAGCCGCGGGGGGGAGGCAACTTGGGCTTACATCAGAAGAGCGACCAGGCAAATGTGCGGTGTCGCGATGCAAAGGCAAGGAGGGCGGATTTGTTTGTTGGAGGATAATGGCAGGAAAGTACGGGATGGGGACCAGAAGACCAAGGCGTGCGATGTTGCATGCTCGGGTGGAGGGGCCCAGAGCATGCGAGAAAAAACACCAGACCACATCATCATGGTGGGGTTGGCCGTGGGGTGGCCGTGCCTCCACGTGACTGGGCCAAGCTCCAGCTTCCCTGCACCAGAGTGAATAAATGTGTAACCAGATGCTTCGGACAATGACTTGGTATTCGCCTTGTTTGACTTTGTCCGCCGGACCAATTATGGTCTGTAACAGAACCTTGACATACTTGACAGCCACGCTCACGCTCTCTTGACAGTTGACCACTGCGGTACTCAGGCAGCTCTAGAAGCCGTGGTGCATGAACCAACAGCATGACTCTGTTCTGCTACGGCAACGAAAACGATCCCTCACCCTGGCTTCCTACCCATGCCTACCCGGGAGAGCTACAAAAAAGTAGTTAGGCACCGAGATAATTGCTACGATGACGAATCCCGTCAGGCTTCCAAATCTTGCCGTCTCACTCGGCAGCTAGCGCAATTGCAAACTCGCTGCCTCAAGGCAACTATATTTTCGGCCCTACAGCCTCAAAACCACAGATGTGTGCATAATTCGTTCCTTGGTTGTTAGGTTTTTTTTTAACTGTTTTACATGGCCAAGCGCTACTTGCTATTATACATAGAGTCCGGGCTGGTTGAGAAATCTGCAGGGGTATGAAAAAAAAATACATGCCGACATGTAGAGAGGAGATCGTGCCAGATCACTTGATCCATCTGTCTTTTTGTTCTTCTACCAACACCAAATCCATGCCCAATTGGTTTTTTTGTACAATGCCAGAAATGGCAATTTCATCCTCTTCAATTCGTCCATCTTACATCATTCCCATACCTCCCATGCCGCCCATGCCTCCCATGGGAGGACCGGCAGGACCCTTCTCATCAGGGGACTCAACAATGGCAACCTCGGTGGTACCCAGCAGGGAAGCAACACCGCTGGCGTCAATGAGACCGGTGCGGACAACCTTGAGAGGGTCGAGGATACCGGACTCAATCATGTCAACGTACTCGCCCTTGGCGCTGTCAAAGCCCCGGTTGAAGTCGGCGGCGTGCTCATCGGTGAGCTTGCCAATGACAACGGAACCTTCCAGGCCAGCGTTCTCGATAATGGTGCGGGCAGGGCGGGTGATGGCGTTCTTGACAATGTTGACGCCGAGCCGCTGGTCAAAGTTGGCCGCCTTTACGTCTCCCAGAGCCTGGGCAGAGGCCTTGATCAGGGCAGTACCACCACCGGGCAGGATACCCTCCTCGACGGCAGCACGGGTGGCGTTGAGGGCATCGACAAATCGATCCTTCTTCTCGCCGACCTCGACCTCGGAGGAGCCACCGACCTTGATGACAGCGACGCCGCCAGAGAGCTTGGCAAGACGCTCCTGGAGCTTCTCCTTCTCGTACTCGGAGGTGGTGGGGTCAGCGGCGACACCGCGGATCTGCTCGCAGCGCTGAGAGATGGCGTCCTTGGAACCCTCGCCGTTGAGGACGATGGTGTCCTCCTTGGTGATGGTGATGGAGCCGGTGGAGCCGAGCATGTCAATGGTGGCCTTTTCGAGCTTGATGTCGAGCTCGTCGGTGAAGACGGTGCCCTTGGTCAGGACACCAATGTCACCAAGAATGGACTTTCGGTTGTCGCCAAAGCCGGGAGCCTTGACAGCGGCAACCTGGAGCTGGCCACGGAGCTTGTTCAGGATGCAGACGGCAAGGGCCTCGCCGTCAATGTCCTCGGCAATGATGACAAGAGGGCGGCGGGTCTGCGTGGAGATTTCCAGAGCAGGGATGATGTCCTGGACAGCAGAGATCTTCTTCTCGGAGAGGAGAATCAGGGGGTTCTCGAACTCGACCTTTTGGGCCTTGGCGTCGGTGATGAAGTAGGGGGAGACGAAACCTCGGTCGAAGCGCATGCCCTCGGTAACCTCGAGCTCATCCTGCATGGTCTTGCCCTCCTTGACGGTGATGACGCCCTCCTTGCCAACCTTCTCCATGGCATTGGCAATCATCTGGCCGACGTGGTGGTCGCCGTTGGCGGAAATGGTGGCGACCTGGGCGATCTCGGCGCTGGTGGTGATGTCGCGCTTGTGCTTGTGTAGGTACTCAACAACAGAGTCAACGGCAGCCTGGATACCACGGCGGAGATCCATGGGGTTGCAGCCGGCAGCCACGTTCTTTACCGTCTCGGAGAAGATGGCCCGGGCGAGGACGGTAGCGGTCGTGGTACCGTCACCAGCGACATCGTTGGTCTTGGAGGCCACGTCCTGGAGTAAACGGGCGCCGAGGTTCTCAAACTTGTCCTTTAGGGAGACGGCCTTGGCAACGGTAACGCCATCTGTGCAAATTATCGTATTAGCTAAAATCCCATGGCGCAACTTGTAGAAAGGCACAGCGCACCCTTTGTGATCTTGGGGGAGCCGAAGCTGGACTCGATGAGGACATTTCGGCCCTTGGGTCCCAAAGTAGTAGCAACAGCCTTGGCCAAGGTTTCAACACCAACCAGGAGAGCAGCACGACCCTCGACGCCAAACTTGAGCTCCTGCAACACTAGTTAGACACGTTGACACTATATTTCGACGATTGGAGCTCGCGTCCTTCTCACCTTGTGAGCAAATCGGAGCTGCTGACCAAGACCGGCACCGGCGCGGTAGCGGGAGGCAGCAGAGGACAGAGCCGTAGCCCGCGCCCGTGAGCTCAATGCACGCTGCATCTTGTATATATTAAAAGGGAAGAAGGGGGGGGTATTAAAGTACAAGGAGGAAGGGGACAAGTGATGCAGGATGTAGCTGGCGGGAAGCAGCTTTTGGTCAGAGGTCTGGGGGAACCAAGGAGAGGGAGGTTGGCTCTGCGGTCTTGGTTGTAATTGGAGGTGTTGGCACCCGCAAAAAAATTGTCACGGGCAAGGGTCGGAAAAACCTGTTGCCACGGAGGACGGCAGTGGCAGCTTCGCGCCACAGTCCGCAACCCGAGCTACAGCCCCAGTCTGCAATCATCGGACCCAGAGAAGGTTCTGGCGCCGTTGCCGAAATGTTGGACAGTTGATTCGCCAAAACTCCACATCGCCAATAGCATGGTCACGGACGACGTCAATCCTCAGGAAAACACGACCCCGGCCACCGATCCGAATCTCAGAGCATCGAGCACCTAGTTATACTTTGAATTGAATGATTCTCTATGTCCCCAATCTCGTCTCAAGCTAATTCACATGGCTGTATTGCTCCTCACTCAGATTCTCGCGTCTTATTCAATACACTTGGAGACGGGCAAGTACCCGTTGCCTCAGATTTGTTTATATGCTGGAAAAGTGCTGGAGCAATTTTGTCGCGTCGTGCAGGCTTTACCCAATGACCGCCAAGGTCGTCAAGTCCTTCGGCCCAAAAATTAATGATGCGCTGCAACCGCTCACTAAGTATTCAGCGTCGACATGATGCCGCCAACTCATGATTTATAAGACATTACATTGCAACCGAGCCATCAAGAGCCCAGATACTTGCCTGGTTCTACGTAAGTGGTGTCGAAATATCGGCGACCTTGGTTTCGTCCGCATCAGCTACGCCAATGCATGGATCTCCAATTCGTGCACCGTGAGCTGTAGCCGGCTCAGCCTGCATTGCTCCCTCCTTTGCGGCGGCAGCAGCAACTGCAACGGGCTGCGCAGTGCCTTGTTTCATGAGGCCTGGGTCTACTGCCATGTACGGCTCATATGGGCTAGTCATGGCAAAAGGCATCCCCATGTGGAAAGAGGCCTGTAAGCAGTCCTGGTGATCAAAGCTAAAAGCAGACGTGTGCATCTTTGGTGGTAGGCTCATTTGGTACATGAATGGGTGCGACCAGCTTTGCAGGGCAGCCATTCTGTAACCGTGATTCGTGTGTTGATGAGGCACGCTGGGAAAGGCGACGTGCCCTGGTGTTACCGCCGAGATGTCGGTCTCAAACGATTCGTTGGGCGAAGCTGTGCCTTTAAACGGATTGGTACCAGAGTCTGATTCATGCGAGAAGTGTCGGCTGTGAGTGGGTTCCATTTCCTGAATAATATTAGCATGAGTACTTTTCACTGGCGAATGTTCTAATATTCTAGGGCCTTACCACTGCCTCATGACAGACGTGCTGTTGGAGATGGGGCGGTCGTGTGTCTCTCACAACTTCAATTGGGGCCACGAATTGCGGCGCAAGGGTCTCATAAAATTCCATGGAGCCATTTGACGATTTTAGGCTATTCCGTGTCATTGGAGTGGGCGAGTCCTGGCGGTAGTCTCCTTCCTCTGAGCCAGCCGACGAGGTGCCCAGTCCAACCTCGGGTTCCATTGACTCTTCGTTAAAGGGAAAGTCACCCGGGATACTAAACTTGGGGTCGTCAAGTCTCTCGTCAAAATACACAGGACGAGTTGTCTCGACGTAGTCGCCCTCGGTGCCTCTACGGACGTATCCACGGAGGTTAGGATCATTCGGCGTCGCTGTAGACCTCTGAGTGAGAGGCGGGACAAGATGGCCTTCGACCAGGACCTCGCGGCGAAGACGATTAATGTGCTGAATTATGGCAGCTCCCGACGATCCGGGATGGAAACGATGAGCAATAGCATCCCAAGGCAGCTGGAGCTTATGTCGACTACACTCGTAGTGGATGTGCAGTAGCAGCTTCTCAGCCATTCGTGGACCTGCAAATCCGTTAGATGCGTCCATAGAACAGAAGAAGACGGTATTAGCAGGACGAAGACATACGATTCCACATAATCAGGTTTCGGCCAGCAACACGTCCATTCCCCTTTCGCTGCTGGTCTGTCGGAAGGTGATGCGAATAGCGGGCAGTTCTCGGCGTCTCAGTCTTGGCTGGTGAGCTGGGAGCGCTTGATGACACAAGCGATGCTTCAGCACTCTGTGTCCTGCTTACCGCTCTGCGGTCCTTGGCTGGGGACCGGCTTTTGCTTGCATTTGTTTTTCTGGCGGGTGCCGCAACCATGTTGAGTATAACAAAAAACAATAGGAAAGGAAAATGTGCCAAGAGGGTCGATCCGTTTGTCAGCTAAAGCGTCGGTTGGGATCAAAGCAGATTAACGACTCGCGGCGAGAAGTGAACTTCTGGTGAGATGGATGAGGCCAGTCACACAAGGAAAGAGAAAGGAAGAAGAAAAGATTCTGGTCAGGTGAGCTGTTGGCAACAAGAAATGCAGACGTGGTAATGTGGACGAGCAGTGAACACTGAATACCCAATTTTATGTGTGCGTGTAGCAGGGTATAAGCGAGAAATGAGGAAGTGAATTCAGAGGAAACAAACAGAAATGCTTAGGTATTTCAAGAAGTCAGCCTTTTGGTCTGGTGTAAACATCGGACAAAATTTGGGGTGCTGTGAGGAGGGAGGAAGTGCAAGAGTTAAGCAGTATTCGAGGTCTCTGTAACCAGCTGGCCTTTTCTGGCTCACAGCTGCGAGCCAGGAGTTAACAGGTGCCGCGGCTGGCAGGCAAGTGTCTAGCCAGCTCCGGGTTTTCTATCTAGTGTAAATAAATAAATTTATAAATTTAAACATTTGTCACCAGAATCCCAGCCACACAAAATCACACACTTCGTCGACTTTTTCGCCCATGGTGTGTGAAAACTGTCCCGCTTGTCTGCTTGTTTGCGCCAGCCTCACCCTATGTAGATTTTCCGATTTTCCCGTACGTATCATAACTACATCCATATAACACATCTCACTTGCGTCCAGCCCAAATTCAGACTTTGATATTTCCCGTAGGCCGTCCAAGTTGGCTCCTTGCAAGCACCGTGATACTTGCTCAACCAGGCATCACCACCTTGGGTTGCACTCAGAAACAGCAATATATAATAGACCTCGATTCTCATTTAATTCCTGGTTAGAGCAATGTCACTGTGCTAGCTCGACGTATCCCGAATATTCCCTGGCGGCTTTGTCCCCATGCCCCGTCACCAAGCGTCACCCATGTCCCCCCGTGCCAACAAACCAGTCCAGGACCTTATATTTCAATATCATCAGAAGTGGGAGGATCTACACAATCAGTTAGCACGATCCTCACCTCGCTGCATTCCCGCCAATCTACCAACCGCTGAGATCAGACTCGGAATCCTCTTCCTTCTTGACGCCCTTCTTGGTCTTCTCTTCATCTAACTCCTCCTTCTTCACGTCCTTGCCCGCCTTGCCTCTAGTCTTCTTGGCCGAGCCAGGAGTACGGGCAGCAGCAGCCTTGCGCTTGACTGGAGTAGTCTGGGGAGTGGGAATAGCTCCATCGTCGGCAGTCTTGGTAGGCGACTTGGTGCCGCTTACACCGTTGGCTTTGAGCATGCGCTCGTACCGCTTTTGCCTGTTGGCGCGGTCAGCTGGGATCGTGAGACGTGACAATGGGAAACAGGGGGGTTCTGCAGCAACACGTACGCGGCAGCCTTGGTGACGATTCCAAGCTCTTCGGCAACGGCAGCAAAGTCGGGCTAATACATGTTAGCTGGGAAAAGGGGTCAGACAGAACGTGTCCACCAACCCGGCCATTGTTGGTGTGTCCGATGCAGGAGACGAGGAACTTGACCTGCTCGGAGGGATCCTGGGTGCTAGGCATTTTTGCAAGTTGCTGAGTAGAGTAAGTACTAGTTGAAACTTGAGGAGAGCTGACGAGGTTTGCTAGGACGGGCAGACGCGGTGATTCAACTTGATGTAGCAAGGGAAATGCTGTGAAAGCTGAGGATGGTGGAGGAGTGTTAAAACGGACTGCAGAGTTTAGAATCTTGTCGGGCTTTTGTTTTGGCGAGGCACATGGAGCAGGGCGGGCTGGTAAACGGGTAAAGTGAGAAGAAAGTGAGCAGACAGCACCACGTGTGAGCTGCTTGGTGGGCTTACTTTTTGACTAGATGCGCCCAGGTCTGGCCTCATTGGATGATTAAACATGTCTTGTCATCTGGAAACTGGAGTGGTGCTATTGTTCGCCAAAGCACCAAACAGCTCATCCCGCCATGGACATGCAAAATCTACGCCTCATCCATCACGTTGTAGGTCACACTCGTAACGAGGTGTCAACTGCAATAATATAGCTTTGATTCTGATTTTGAAACCAGCATGGAATCCGTGTCCTCGTGTCTGCCCCTGAATCAACAACTCGCATCAATCTGGCTCAGCTCCATTATACCATTCCACCACCAGCCCTCAACCTGAAATCTCCCATCATAAACTAAATCCGTCGTCGGATTCCAAGCCCAATGTCTCAAATCTCAACGTCTGCTTCAGCCTCCGCCTTGGCCTCGCCGCCATCGTCGCCGCCCCCAATGAGATCAACCTCATCGTCCTCCCCGGCGTCGGAAGCCTCTTCCTTCTTCACCTTCCTGGGTGTCCTCGGGCCCCGTTTCGTAATCTTTCCATCGCCCGACGGCCCCGTGGCACCATTCTTGCCAGGCTTGCGGGGACTGGGGTTGCCCGAGGCCGGCTGCTGCTCACGCCAGCCGTGCCGAACAGACATCTGGCGGAAACGCTCCTTGGCACACTTTGCGTCTTTGAGGCCCAGGTCCGTGGCGACCTTGTCCCAGTCCGCGTCGGGCTTCTGCGTCATGTTGTCGAAGACGGCTTTGATGAAGCGCAGTTCGCCGTCTGTGAGGCCTGTGTGCGCCTCTCCTTCTCCGCCGGTAGCAGCAGCCTTGGCTTTGCGCGGCATTTTTTTCTGTCCGTTGTTAGATGGGAATAGTTGCAAGATTTATGAAAAACGTACACTTGTTGAGTCGAGTTTGTGTTGATGGCTTGCTGTAGCTGTGGTTGGTGTTGAATGAGAACGCGCTGGCTGTGACGGCTGTGACAGTTGATGAGAGTGCGATGCGAGAATTGGTGGTTGTGAATTGTTTGAGAAGGGTATGCAAGTTTCAGATGAGGAATAGGTTAAATACTTGAACTTTGGCTTGCCTTGCCCAGCGACCAGTGTGAGAACAAGGTGAGCAATGGTCAGTTGAGAGCACGGCAACGGCTCGAGGAGAACACTGCGTTTTATGCAGCAGCAGCAGCAGCAGCAGCAGCACGTGCAAACGCGGAAACAGCGTAAACACCCGTCTCGAGTAGTCCGCAGTCAATATCAGTATCTATACACGGTGGTGGATTGTACGCAAACCAACAGCCCCGTCAGCACATGTGGCAGCCTTGCCGTCACTCACTTATACAGGTGTCACAGCATATGGGATATTCGCAGTGCACCGCGCTGATTTCAAGACATTGTTAATCGATTCTTCTCAGCTGTGAGTCCTTTAAATCCCTGCAAAAAGAAAAAGCAAAATCGTCCACTCCCATTCACGCGGCGCAAGCGTCTCATCAAACACCTACACATCCCACCACCACGACACGCGCAGCAGCATCTAAAACGGATCTGTATGCTCCTCCCCATCCATAAACGACGCCTCCTCAGTCAAAAAAGACCCAACGTCAGCCTCCAGCTCGGCATCCAGATGCTCATTCTTCATCCCAACCACGGTCTCGTCGTCATCGTCCTCGCCCTCCACCTTGACGTCCTTTCCCCTGGCCCTCCCCTTGGATCCCGCCCGGCCACTGCTCTTCGTGACCCTAGTGGGAGTGTCGGCTGCAAAAGTACCCTTCTTGACGGGTGTGCGAGAGGCGGTAGGCGTGTCGGTGTTGGTGGTTATGCCCAGCTTGCGCTTGACCTGGCCGAAGCGGACCTGCTCCCCGTCAGCATCCTGGCACGGTAGTCTTTGCGCGGCCCATGTAGATGGGGAAATGAGGAACAAACATACCTTGGCGACTTCTGCGTTCTTGAAACCCTGCTCCGCGGCCACGGCGCTCCAGTCAATGTCCGCCTTGTTGCGAGTATGCTTCACAATGGCGAAAAAAAACATGGCCTCGGAGGCAGTGGGTTCCTTCTTCTTGGGGGTTTCAGGCATGATGGCTGGCAAAATGTTAGCAGAGTCGCCGTGAAATTCCCATTGGAGTCGATTACGGACCGATTCTCGAGTGTTGAGGGTGTGGTGAAGCGCGGATGACGGCTTGGGCTGTCAAGTGGTCAGCTCAAAGGCGTACAAGTCAGCTTTATGTGATGTTTTGCGGCAGCGCAAATTTCACAGTTTGGTTATGAGGGAGGAGAAAAGAAAGCTTGAATGCACATAATGAGTGAGAGGGTGTGGTTATTGTAGGGCGCCAAGGGGAGGACGGAGGCCAACCGAAAGTGAATTGAAAGTGAGTTGTGCAAACACATTCTTCATGACCGGCAAGGTTATCAAATGCGCCGTCAAAGCTCAGGGACCGTCTCAATCACACGCAGTAGAGGAAAACATGAATGCTAGCACGGCGAAGGAATGCACTTTTACATCAGGAGCATCACATCACCAGCTCCAGCCACAGCTATCGTTTCCTCGACTTTGTCATCGTATTGCATTCTCATGGAGAATAATACTATTAGTATACAATTTGCCAAGTCCCCAACTCCATTTTCAGGCCGACCGACTGAAGAAGAAAATTCATCACTGCGGCATTCATCTCGGCCAAATTTTGTCATAAGTCATACAGCAAGTTCAAAAGTTCATCCATCCATACGCCATTATTTTAAAAAAGACAGGGGCACACCATCCCGCCATGGAATCCGCTGCTTCCACGGGGTATCAAAAAAGCTGGGGGTCATGGAAGCGCTCGTTCCACTCATGGCCACAGTCCAACACCGACTGAGGACCACCGAGGTCGGATGGGTCGTGGCTTTGGAAATCGGCAGCTACGGTGCTATAGCTTCCCAGGTCATAGGCAGCATCAAAGGCTGAAAATGCCGGTGAGTTTGTGAGACTCCCGGAATCTGTGAAGAAATCCGAGTTGTTGTCCATCATGGGGGAGAAGGCGTTGGAGTCTCGGTGTCGGCGCTTCTCGATGACGGCAGGCCGGATGGACATCATGTCGTCGCTACAGGGTGTGAGGAATCGGGCGTTCAAGTCATCGTTGTCACCCAGATATGGAGATGGCAGCGAGGCCGGAGAGTACTGCTAAGGTGTTAGTTAGCGGTGCTCGCGGCTGTGTTTCCAGAAACCGGTGTCCCGGGACATACCTGAGCGAGAGAGGCAAGGCTCACACCAGACTCCGACTTGATAATGGCGTCCTTCTTGGACGCGTGGTCCCTTTTGGAAGGCTTGGACACTCGATCCTTTTCACCATGGCGGCCACGCTTCTGGGGTTCATGACCAGTGACGGTGGCCCGGAAGCGAGAGTACCTCATTCTGGCAGCATGTCCATTCGTAATGGGCTGCAGCAGAACAGGATCCTGGGCGACTTGGTTCCAGTCAATCTTGAATGGCTGTTAGTGCGCCCATCACACACACACACAGGACAGGGATAGTTTGGAGCAAAGACGAACATCCTTGAGATTTTTTTGCTTCAAGATGGCAAAAAGGAATCGAGCCATGGCATTATCACTGTTGGGGGACATTTTGGCGAATTTGAGACTGTCGGTGAGTATGTAAAGCGGTTGGTGTTGTATTGAGACGTTCTGATCTGACGAGAAGCAGCTGGGCGCACAGCAGGTGAATGATGGGCGGAAGCAGTAGATATAGCCCGCTGCGAGATGACACCAGGCAGCTTGAGGACGCCGCGGCAGCTTGCAAAAGAGACACCCGAGCCCAAGATGGGTTCCAAGATTGGCCGAGACAAGCAGACCGAAAGTGTATAGCGGTCCTGGTGAGTCAAGGTTGAACGTGTATCGGCGCTACTACGAGACCTGTTCGGCGAGATGTATCGAAAATGAGTGGTCAAAGTCTAGTCACCAGCCGAGACAGCGATCCGATACCAAAGTCTTGGGGGTTGAAGAAAGGTCTTTGCTATGCGAGTAGTTCCGGCATGCCTTGCGCAAGACCAAGGCCAAAAGATGACGACGGTTGGTACGAATGATGATGTGGTCGGAGGAAAGGGTGAGAAAATATGGCCTTGGGGACAAGTTTCCATTTAAAAAGGCATCGACATCAGGCAAAAACGGAGGCGTGCGGGCAACAAACAAATATCTGATGAAGGGGGCATGGGCATGGTGTTGACGGGGGGGAAGGGGGGGTGTACAATTGGTGTCTGGATGCAGGAATCCAGGAACCGACGCCGGGCCATGGCGCCGCTGGTGGGCATAGGGCTCGAATTGGCATCCAGCGTCTGAATGATTAGTCTGAGATGAGGTTCCCAGGCGCATGGTTGCCTGGTGCCGCAGCCATTGGGGGAATGGGGATGCATGCTGGATGCCGGATGTTGGGATTTGGATGTCGATGGAGTCGAGGGTGGGCAAGGATGCTTGGACGGTGCTCAAGTGGGGACGCCAGGCAGCTTGGAGGCACAGTGGCAACTTTACAGCGCCCAATGGTGGCAGCCAGTCAGAGTCAGGGCCCAGGTGCCTGCACAGCGCGTAAAGTGCATGCAGCAGCGGCCAACTCTCCACCACCACTTGAGCCAACAGATGGAGAAGCCACCACTGCAAAACCATCTCCAGATTGCACGTCGTTACGCTCTTGATTGTGGAAACAAAATCGACTGCAATCAACATGCCGTCTGTCGCACTGCATGACCAGTTCATGGGCTGCACGTCAGGCACGGCCCCTTGATGCCGTCGTTGTCGCCGTTGCTACTGCAGCAACAGGCAGTGTGCCCCGTGCCAATTAGCGCCGTCGCACAGTTCAGGTCCATCGTTGTCGCAAGGCCAGTTGAACGTCGTGACGTCTCGATATAACTGTAATATGCAATCCCATCGACAGGGATGGCTTTTCTGGCATGGACTGAAACCAGTGTGACTCATTCTTCAATCCAAAGAAAGCAAGAAGAAAAGAAAGGTCGAGGGGGGGTGTGCTGCGGTGGCCTTGGAACCTTGCAGTTCATTCCGCCAGCCCCAGCGGACCCATCCATGATACGCAGGCGAAAGCCACCACAAGTTCAACCTCGATTGGCAAGCCGTTTTCTGTGCCAGCGATTCTACCATGTCGCTATCTCTCTGGTTTCGATATAAGAGCAATTAGCCAATTACTCGGTTGCTGGTCCGAGAGAATTGGCCGTGGTATGTAGTTTGATAGATGGAAAAAGATCCCAGTGTCTGCCGCAGTGTCGCAACGCACTGGAGACGGCTCGTAAAACTTTTTTTTTTCTTTGCATCTCTCCCCAGAACCGATGGCCACCTTTGCTCAAGGGATGCGTCAGACCTGGAGCACGGAGGGCCCCAGCACACGCCCATCACACCGATGGTGTCTGGTCGGCTGAGGCAGCGACGGCGTCATCCCGAAAGAGGGGCGGAGGCAGCAAATCATCACCATGGTGGAAGACGTGCGACGAGTTGTATTTTTGCTTCCAGAAACGCCTGAAAGACGCGGAAAATTTGTGTCTATATAAAAAAGACATTTTAAAACCATTGGGAGTCATTATTGTAGTCTTCATGGTCGCGCCTCGGCCGTATCCTCAATCAACGTCTTGGAGGGGATGGGGTGAGGTGCTTGGGAGACGCGACGGGGGGCGCGAATTTTGGCGGGAACTCTGGGCCACTTTCCACGTCCAAGGAGCGAACTCACGTGCAAGGTACGTACCTGGTGCCTCGTGTTGGCTGGCCTCGCACTCGCACTTCTTCTTGTCCGACTTGGTGGCAGGTGACTGACTAATCGTTGGGATGGACAGGCCGCGTTGCACCGTCTCGTACACCGCCACGGAGCCACCTTGACGTCGGTGGTGAAGAGGTGCCAGGCATTTGTCAGCTGCCTACCGAGGTGGATGGAACTACTAGTGCTAGTATTGCTGGGCGGACTGGCTGCATGTCATGGTCCCAGAGCTTGGGAATGGAATTCTAGGTGTACGGATGGTATAGGGTGGCAAGATACGATTGTAGAATCGGTGGTTGCATCTATCTGGTGGTCTCACGCAAAGAAAAGGGGGTTTGAACGATATCAATTGCGAAAATATCGCCACGATAGACTGCGGACTGAGACGTGATACGCCTATGCTGGCGTGTATTGGCGATGCTTACTTGTAAAAGGATGGATTGTCGTCGAGCCGTGCTCAGTGAATGCGCTGCCGCTTGGGTTTTAGAGCTGCCAGGCAGCTGAGCTCAACACAACAGCCGGCTAAACGCCGTTTCAACTCCGGCTAAGTCCAAGCATCGGCCTCACCACAGGCTACATGTACCACTACATGTCCGTGTGCATTCGTGAAATAGTTCCAAAAATGTATTTAGCAAACCAACTTTTTAAAATCCGTCACGACCAGCTATTTTTATTCACCCGTCCTCGCGCTCCCTCTTGTCATCGCAGCGACAGGTGGACAAATCACCATGAGCGAATATGGCCCGTCTGCAACCGGAACATCTTTGGTCCGCAAGCCGGCCTCGGCTCCACCTTCCGCTGGGGGCACGGAGCCCTCCGCGCGCTCCAGATTCCCTCGACCATCCATCTCACTACCAATTTCTCGCACCGATCCAGCCCGCCTCCTAACACGGTCTATCCGCGGCTCGGTGCAGAACCACGCTCACGACTTGTACCGCTGAACATTGTAGACCATCTCTCGCGACCACGCTGGCCCACCCTATTGGGCCGTTTCGGATGCACCATGAACGTCAAGAATTGGAACGACCGTGCAGACAAGGACTTGTTCTTCACCATCTTGTCCGTCAAAAACATTGGTGTAATCAGTGGAGCGGAATGGACCACCATTGGCAACCACATGCGAACCTTGGGCTACGGCTTCACCAATGAGGGATGTCGGTATGTCTGATGCGCCTTGCTGTCGCCGTCAACTGCTTTATATGTCAATGGCTCGCCTCGCGTTATTCTGAGCTGGGTGTCATGCGACTGCAATTGGTTCCCAGTGAAGCCAATGCGACTCTGCCTGGTGGTCGCGACACCAAAGCCCCTTCGAGTGAGCTCGAGTGAGGCCATACCAGGCTGTAAATGTCCCAATCTGCTACGCGCACTGATTGGACTGATGATTTCAATGTTGCCGTTCCTTACTGACATTAGCCACAGTCAACACTTTCAGGGTCTGCGCAGGTCTCAAAACAAGGCCGAGGCAAACGGCACTGCACCGGAGTTGTCTCGTCGTGTTGACCCAACCTTGAACCCCATCACTCGACGACCAGGTCCGGGCAGAGGCCGTCCGAGGAAGCCTGAAAACGAAGCCGTGTCGCCCGTAGACGGAGGAATCGGTCCTGCTTCTGTATCCATGCCTGCCTCTACTGCCTCCGCTGCCTCCGCCTCTGCTTCTGCCGCCGCCGCCGCTTTTCACGCTGTTCACGCCGTTCACGCCGTTCATCCTGCTCATGCTCCCAGCATAACTCTTAAGCAAGAGGATACCGCAGACCAGCAGAGAGCTCAACAGTCACAACAACAACAACAACAACCACTACCACAACAACCACAACAACAACCACAACAACAACCACAACAACAACAGCCACCACTACAACCACAACAACAACCACCACTACAATCACTACAACCACCACCACCGCCACCATCACCGCCGCAACCTCTCAAGTCAGAGTCCATCGTAGAAACAACGCCAGAATTCACTACACCGCCAGTAGAAGCACTGGCGACTGCGCCTGCGACGGAAACGACAGACGCTGCAGACGGGACGCCGGTAGTCGAACAGGACGGCGACGATGATGCTGACGCGCCAGAGGAACCTCCCACCAAGCGCCAAAGGTTAGATACGCAGGAGCTGGAACAGCAACAGCCGCTCGACGACGAAGCCGTGCTAGCACTGGCAGCACACAACGGCGCCACGGAGTCTGATTATCCAGAAGAAGATGACAAGTACGTTCTCCAGTCTCATACCGTAGGATGCTCGTACTAACGGCTGTTAAAGTTATAGCTATGGGGATGAGGAGGTATGATGTATAAAAACATAGATATTTGATGTTGAACGTCATTGGGTTTCAAGGCAACGGGGTTATGACCGAGGCTGATGGGATCATGGTCCATCATTTTTATTCCTGGGCTCGGTGTTGCAGTCTTTTCGTTTCGGCATGCATGTACAAAACAGCAGTGTATAATAATTTTGCGAGTGGCGAGTTGGCATGTGCTGTGCAGGTTATCGAAGAGTGTATCGTCCTTTAATGCATGGCAGCTGGCCGGACTGGTTGTGAACTGCCACTGTTTGCCGTCACCTGCAACGCCGTTTTCATGACGGCCGTCCACCCGCCTCCAACCAAACTCCTCCCGCGTCTCCAACATCGCAAAAAGACCACTCGTCTTCCACTCATCACCTCCCTTTAACTTTGCCCCTTGCAACGCACCGTCTGCCACGCCCCCCAGCTCATCACAACCTTTTGCTACGACACAATGGCACCCGGCGGCCACTGGAACGACCCAAACTTCCTCCACGACCTTGTGGTGGCCTTTTACGAGGCCGGGATCGAGGCGAATGCCATGAATGCCGAGATTCGCAAAGATGTTGCGGCCCGCATGAAGGCCCGAAAGCACGAAGTTACTTGGGAGGGCATTCGGTGAGACTTGCAATTTCATCTCCTCATCGCAGCTGCACTCATTCTTCACACAAGCCATGGCAGCCCACGCTCACGCTGCTCTCACCTCTTGTCCTTGTACAGTGGGAGGCAAAAGTATTTCACCAGGCCACGGACCTGGCTGTCGCGCATTATACCCCAATATATTCGTGTATACTTCTGGGTGGGTAAATGTAATCTGCCACGGATTGCATCTGCCTTTACACTCTCACCTCTCCTCACAGCTGCACTCTTCTCACATCTCAGCATTATATCATCCCCGTTCCACGCCCGTTCTACCTCTTTCACATTTTCTACCCTTCACAACCCCCCTACCTCTATTATTCGTTTACATTCTGCCCGTCTTTCATCTGCTTCACATCAAGATGCCCCGCCAGATCATGAAATGGGACGAGGGTGTCCATGAGGATATCCTCCTGGCTGTGTTCAACCAAGTCAACTTTACGAGTGAGCAAATCGCCGGGATCATGAACGAGCTGCGTGCTCGCGGGTACTCTTTCACAGAGAGTGCTCTTCGGTGAATTTCCCTCTTTTTTTATTGTTCCGTGTTTTGCATCAACGTGGTGGTGAGCTTTACGCTCACTCTTGGCTGAGTTTTTTCTCATTTCGTCCTCGCTCATAACCTTTACTCCCCAAGCTGCTCACTTTTCTCTATACCGTCACTCACCTTTGCGACTATATAACTGTTCACTTTTCCCCCCTCTCCATCTGCCACTCCCTTTCCTTTACACATCACCCCGGGCCGCCTTGTACACATCACCCGCCCTGTAACCATCAACCATCTTCAACAACACATATTTCTTCATCTCGTGCCTCGGACGCAGGTTCACCCCTTCCACTCTCATCATGTCTCGCGCTCCAAACACCCACAAATGGGACGAGCATTCCCACTTCGGCCTCCTCCGCGCCATGATCGACGTGACCAAGCCCAACAAGGATTTCCTCGTCCAAGTCGCCGAGCACATGCAATCCCAGGGCTTCACCACCACCTTCAACGGCGTCAAGTACGCTCCCTCTCACCTTGCCCCCAAATCGTCACTGCCTTGGTCCCCACGAGACTTGATTCATCCACCGCTAACGCCCCTGTCAGCCAGCACATCCAGAAGCTTCGCCGCACCCAAGACTCCCCCGAGAAGAACACCAAGAACGGCAGCGTCCCGGCAACGCCCACCAAGGCAACGCCGAAGCGCAAGACTCGCGCTACCAAGGCCAAGCCTTCCAAATTCGACGACGTTGACGACCAAATCTCCGTCAAGGAGGAGCAGTACTATGATGATGACCAGGATGAACCCGAGGCCAAGCGTGTCAAGCAGGACGCGGAGTAAAATAAGAAAAAGTAAGTGTTCCGAGAAGTGTAGCTGTATGCGGCGGGCACTGACTGGTTGTCCAGGACTTCGTGTCAATGGCTACGAGGCTTGGGCACTCATGTTCTGTGCTTTTGGGATGGAGACGGCTATTGCAGCACGGAATTTTGATTGGGGATTATTTGGCTGAACACAGGGATATTGAATTTTGCTACTGAGGGTGGATTGAGATTATGGTACAAACGAAATAAATTACGTCCTGTTGACGCGTTACGCTGGTTTTCCATGGTAAAACTTTCAAGTCGTTGTTCATGCTGCCTCATCTAGAGTGCCATTCGTCTGTGACATCCTTCTGACATCCTTCTGCGACATCTGATGCCAAGCACCACGGGAAAAGGGAAAATTGCATTTAAAAAAATAATGCCGGGATTTATTTAATATGCGTGATTTGATGGGGTCTATCTAGGCCTTCCTTGCCAAATCTTACTGTACACGACGCACAACATACAAAAAAAGAGAGTAACGTAAGCCCAACTTCCTCGGCATCAAAGTTTTTGCCCCGAAAACGCCATCCAGCCCTCATCTGCCAAGAAAAAAAAAGCAAATTCATCTCGCTCTCCAATTATCCTAACTAAGATCCATCCTCTCCGTGGCGGCAGCTGAGCCATTCGTCACCGACAAGTCCACGGCGCCATCGTTGCCAATCAGACGCTTCTCAGAGTCGGCCACAAACTTGACGCTACGTGCGGGGTCGTAAAATAGCTGGAAGCTGCGCTGGACGTCTTCGACGCTGACTTGCTTGGCGCGTCGCTTGGCAGAAACCAGCTGTGATGTGCTGATGAGGTTGCTGGCGTATCGGAGGCCGGCTTCGTGGCCAATCTTGGTGAGCAGGGCCAGGGCGTCGGGTGAAACATCGACTTCCTCCTCCTGTGCGCGGATAGACAGAATCTGTTTGATCTCCTCCGAGGCATAAGGGTGGGTGTTGATGATGACGACTCGGTCGAGGAAGTCGATGGGCAGGCCGTGGGGGCTGCGATAGTTGGTGCCCCGGATGCGGGAGTTGCCGCGGTTGCTGGCCATGATGACAATGGGGGACAGGTCGTCCTCGAGGGCGCGGTTGATGTATGAGAAGCATTCAATGTCAAGCATGTGCACCTCGTCAATGAACAGGACGCCGGGGACGATTTCAGCCTTGCCCTCCTCCTTCCACTCGCCAACCTTTGTGTTGATCTGGTCTCGAATCTCGCTTCGAATCTCGCCAGTGTCGCCAGAGAAGAGGGCAAGGAAGCCCTGTGTCCTCGAGTTGATAACATCAATCTCGTGCAGAGTAACAGTGTGCACGGCTTCCTTGCGCTTCTGCAGCTCGCCGTCGGGACACGACAAGAACTTGGTGTCGACGCCCATGGCATCGTAGTCGCGGGATCGCGCGTACGACCGGCCCAGTTTCGTAATCTTGCCCGAAGACTTGTCGATGGAGATGATGTCACCGGCCATGACGCGCTCCTTGGTCATGGCATCAATCATCTTGCTGCCCATGTCGTAAACAGCTTCCATGTCGGTGGTCTTGATGGTGAGCTTGCCCTGCTTGGTGCTTCCCATGACGCTGCGATCAATCTGGATCTCGACAACCTCTCCCTCCATGACTTCGCTCTCCTCCTTGATGCGGACACCGATGGACTTTCTAAAGGCCTGCGTGAGGGCCTCTGTCTTGGACATTTCGAGGGAGAAGATTTCGGACGAAGCGAGCGAAGTGAAGGGAACATCGGGGCCGAGAGACTGCGCCATTCCCATGGCAATGGCCGTTTTGCCGGTGCTACAAGGTTGAGACGGCGTCAGCAAAACTTAAAAAAAAACTTTTCCCCTGTACACACGCTGTGTCGTCTCGTCCCCCGTCCATGGCATTCCTACCTGGGAGGGCCGGCAATCAGGACCGCACGGCCTGCAATCTTGCCATCCTTGATCATTTGCAGGATAACAGCAGCAGCCTTTCGGGCCTTTTCTTGGCCAACCAGGCCTTGCGACGCGGCTCGGGGCTCGAGACTGGTGGCATCGACGCCCAGGCCGCGAATGTGAG
Source organism: Metarhizium brunneum (assembly GCF_013426205.1). Lineage (NCBI taxonomy): Eukaryota > Fungi > Ascomycota > Sordariomycetes > Hypocreales > Clavicipitaceae > Metarhizium > Metarhizium brunneum. Next base: position 6,785,925 of record NC_089423.1, on the reverse strand, counting down.
AGTGAGCGGCGATGAGGTTGAGACCGCGAAGGTCCTTGGATTCGGAGACGGTCACTAATGGCTGCAGACAAAAAACAGTTAGTTTCCCAGCTGTTGCGATTTGGCGGCCGAGTTGCGGCATGACTTACGGCAGCCATGGTTGGGATGGTTCTTTCGAATTGGCTGATGTTGGCGGAGGCAGATTGCACGAGGTCAAGAGTCAAGCCTTCACCCTCGGAAAATTGCCCTGCTGCGACAGCCTCGAGCCTGCAGCTGGCGGTTGCGCTTATGCAGAGCTTTGGGTCGCTTGGGTTCGCTTTGGACCAGTCATGTAAGCGCGACCCACAAAAATTTCGCGACTTGGCTTCCGCCCAAACGGGTTCAATGTTGCATGAGTTCTGCCACCTGATTCGCTCTTCCTAAGTCTTGCAGCTTTGCGCATGTCAAGTGCGAAAAACCAGCTCAACATAGCATGTCCCAAGTCAATAGCATGACATTTGAAAAACGCATCGCAAAAGAAAATCACTTCGTGGGCCATGCTTACTTTTATTCCTATCACACTTCCTGTCCTTTATGTGCACATTGCAAACCGTGGATACGGCGTTTGCACCCACCCGCACTTGTACATGCTCTCTGCTATACCGGAGTGAATTGCTCGGCGGGCTCACTCTTTTTACTAGGTGCGCTCATCCTTTTAATTATTTCACCTAATATATATAGTTAGGTAGTTTATAAGAAAATACATTTGCTCATTATTATATAAAACTTGATAACCATGTACGTGGTAGGCTGTCGGCGTGCCTATCTAGGTAGTAAAAAGAGTGAGCCTGCCGAGCAATTTGCATGTTGCAACCCACAAGGCATCTGGGCACTTGCAGTGATTCATAATGCTGTTTTAATTCAGTTGATGTCACATGTTTGTCAGGTCAAGCCCAGGGAATCGGATAACGACGTACTGGGCTGCAGCATCGTACCTTGACTTTGCCTACTTTTGCATCCACCGCATTTCCAACACCTAAAAGAAGAACAAGAGTATTTACATGCCATCAATAAAGCAAAGCACGGTACTAGGAGCTCGTTCATCTGTATCACAATATCTGCGTTTGTACTGCCGTAACCTTGCCAGCCGCCAAACCCACGTGACGACTGGCCAGCTGTTAAAGCAGGAGCAAAATGGTGCGCAGGAGCCGACGACGGCCGGGCAACTTTCGTCGCTCTGTAAACAGACCGTCTAGACCTCGGAATCAATATTTCCCTCGATATCACCCCTCGGATGAGCCTGACCGACAGTATCACGACAGGCCACGCGAAGAGACCTTGACGTCAGCAACAAACGAGCCCAATCACGACCACGGGACCATGTCTTCGTTTCGCAACAACGCGAAGCCTATTGAACACGGTGCGTCATTTACTATTTATCCGGCCGCTCACGGCGAACATCCAAGGCTATTAACATCCTCAAGGGCCGTCTTCCAGTATGCAGCATCATCCCCCGCCGTTGGGTCACCTGCGGAGGGACATAGACATCAAGCACTTGGTCGAGCTGCTCTGCGACAGAATGTACTGGTACATGCAGCGAGATAAACAAGACAAGAATTTGAAGAAGATGCAAACCGAGCTTGAACGCTGTCGAGCCCCTGAGAGCTCGAACCACCGTGAGGTCCTCAAGCTGCAGATCGATCAGTGGAAAAGGGAGAAGACAAAGAGCTGCGAACGACTTGGCGGCACTGACGGGAAACTGCTTACTCATCTGGCCGCATTTATAAACAGACAGAATGAAGAGCTACTGAAAACGACGCATGGCAATGCCTTACGGAGCGAGGATGTCGATGCTCGTCTAAACGCCCTCCAAAAGGCTTTGGACGAGAAGTTTAGTGCCTGCCTGGAAGAGGCATTCACTCAAATTGTCAATGAAAATCAGTTGCAGCTCCGAAAAGAAACAGAAGGACTCAAAATTGGCCTTGAACAGGAAAGACAGAAGAGCGCCAGGCTTCAGATGCATATAGAAGAGCTGGAGCAAAGGCTTGGAAGTTGGGACAAGAGGCTACCCAACTTTACAGAAGAAACTATGGAAGATAGGCTGCGGTCAGATGGCAGGTTGACCGAACTCGAACGCAAGCTGAACCAGCTTTCGAAGAAGATGGATGATCTCGCCTCAAACATGATGACCTCGCAAGCTCTGTCTAGGGAATTGGGACGGTTTGATACTATTGTTTCGGCATTTGAAAATTCAAAAGGCGTAGAGGACGGTAGCCGGAGAACTGAAGACGATGACCCTGGCATGAAGACCAGGCAGCGTCTGGAAACCGTGACGGATGAGATGCACATCATGAAGCTGAGTCTGCAATGCGAGTCTGTTGATGGGGCACCACAGTCCATTGCCGGTCTGCATAGACGGCTGGACTCGTGCATGGAAATAGTCCACACAAACTCGAAAGAGCAAATGTCAACCTCGGAGGCAGTCAAGGCCATTGAAGATGCTCTGAAACTGAAACTGTCAGCACAAACAGACGACGGCGGGCAACATGCGCAAGCCAAGCTGGCGAGCAGGCACAAGACGGAAATCGAGGAAATATTTGACCAAAAATTTCAGCCACTATCTGCCTCTCTAGGCGACAAGTTGAAAGGCATGATGCAGGAGAAGCTAACAAAGGTGGCTCACGACCTGGGGTCTTTTGTCGACAAGGAAAGAATTGCAAGAGAAAGTGCAGCTGCTAAAGCCGACCAGTCCCTTGCCGAGGTGTCAGCGTTACGTCGGGGTATAGACGGTCTGAGGAATAGTATTTCCACGTCGGTGGACAAGCTGGACCAAAAAATTGGCGAGCAGCGCAAGCTGGGCACCTCGTGGAATGAGAGACTATCGTCCCTCGACAGCGGTCTGCAGCGTATTTCAAAAGAAGCCGAGACAAATTTCCAGAAATTGGAGTTGCAACTACAAACTGTCAGTGCCTGGCAAGGAAACTTTACCACAAAAGACCTGTACCGAGACATCATCAAAGACATAACTAATAACCTGCCTCCGGGCCCGTTACAAAAGATATCCTCGCTTACGACTCGCTTGGAGACAATTGAGGCACACTTGAATAATTCGAATGGCGACGGAGTTTCGAAGAGGCGTAAGGCAGCGCATAAATAGGCGATGAAGAAGATTGCGAGAAACATGAACGGGCGGGTTGCTGCTACTGAGTGTTGGATGGATGGTGATTGAGGAGAGTTTGCTCAGCTGTTTTCCTGTGTATCTTGGTCTGACTCGCTGTACTTGCTACATCAGCCCGACAATGGACCGAATGACTGAATATTTGTGAATCAAAGGCCCGATGTGTCAGTCATGGCCATGTGGCTTGGTGAAGTGACGTGCATGGCCACGATGGTGACGTTAATTGATTAATGGACTGGAACCGATCGAATGAAAATTTCCCGTCCACAGCCTCTTGGCAAGATTTTCATGAGAGATGAAGACATGCAGTGAGGAATTAAATAGTCATACTAACAATGGTTAGGAGAGCATGGTATGCTTTGGGTGTTCCGTGGCTTTTTCGCGACGCAGCATTTGTAAATGATCCTCGGTCACCTCCCGGTCTGCTTGTCTGCACCATGGCGTGTGCTCCGTCAACTGAAATGGACATGAAAGATAAACTTATAAAGTAGAGTAAATGATGGCATCGTGCCCACTTATCTGGTCCGGGGGCGCGATGCATAAGGAATGGATTTACACAATCCAATGACACCCGGGATTAGCGCATAGGTCACTCGAGTATCTCGTCGCTTGTTCGTCCAGATGTCCGCTTGCTTGGTCCGTTCCCGCCCGCCAGCAGGGACACTGGATGGAGTTTGAAAGCATTCTCTTCATGCCACTTGAGTGCTTGATATTGCGATATTGCGTATTGACGTATCAAAGCACGGCATTCTTGTACCTGGTACCTGAGTCTAGGGCCCATGTGCACGCAGGGTGACCTTGCAATTCGTTGTCAAAGCAAGGAAGGGTACGTGGGTAGGCACCTTCCACCGAAAGTTGGCAGGCACTCCTCACATTTGCGGCGGAGGAATGCTGCAAACCCACTTGGTTACTCACATTGTTAATCCCCTTCGACCTACTCGACATCGTCAGCCGTCAGCATGTGTTAATCCTGCACCAATTCACGCGCACTGTGTGGTACGGAGCACACGAGTATTCCGAGGACGCGAATCGACAAGGTGCGGCGAGAAAGCGGGCCTGCCCAGGTGGGAAAGCATCTTGGGTTGATCACCAGCCACAACCACCCGAACCCGTGGCCTGGCACTGGCAGGCATCACGCTGACATCCGACATCAACTCACCTCCAGCAACCAACAACGGAGGGTACCCAGTCTCAATCGCTAGACAGCCGCGTAAATCCCCCATTGGGAGCGAGCCGGGTGTTGAAGGCGCCCATCTTGCACGCGGCCAACCAAGACGGTTCACCGACGACGGGGTCAAAGACTGTCCCAGGCACTGACGCTGGCCGCTGACGAGTGACAAGGCCCCAAAAAGTCGGCCGCATTTCGCCCCAACCCCATCCCCGTCTTTTTTTTTTCCCGTGTTTTCTTTTACCTCGAATGTAGTGGGCTTCCGTCGACCATTGTCTCGGCCCGCGCTGAATCGCAACCGCCCCCATTGTTGGCTATTGGGGAAGGGAGCGAGCTTTGCGCAGCTGAACTCTTTCTCTGCTGCCCTGCGAATCCACTCGTTTGCCTCGTTTGTTCCTCGTGGTCGAAGAGAAGGCCTATACAATCCTCCGACTCGAGGTCCATCGTCGCAGCGACGTGGTGGACTCGGGCTCAACCGTGGTGGGACGACAAAATCCACGCCGGCTCCGACACCAATCTACCCCATCCTTTCTGTCCAGGGTCACGACTCCAACGACCTGCTACCCTCGCGGCTACGATCCTACACTATCGCCTACCGCACGGCGTTTCGCGCCCTCGGTCCATTCAACCGTCTTCTCAGCCGGAGAGCCGCCTCATTTCGTGCGACGACGTAGCCGCGTGTTTTGCTGCTACTGTCGTCGCTTCCGCCGCCATTGCCGCCGCTTGCGCTCGATCGCTCGCCGCCGCGTCTTGCCTCCCGGCATGGTCACGCCCCGCGAACAATGGAAGCTGCGGCGAAGACGGTTGAGGTGCTCTCCAAGCGCATTCTACCAGAGAAACCGCACCATCTAGCCTTTCATCCCACCTGGCGATATCGCCCACCGCCCGAGGACGACGCGGCCGAATCTCGTGGCGCTAAAAGGCGCTTCGAGGAATGGCACAACACCCGTCTGCAATATCTGACATTCTTATCCGAGGCCGACCGTGGCACCTTGTTCACGCGACCCTACTACGACATGCGAGAAGAGCCGGTCAAGCCCGTACCGCGCGAGGTCAGCACGCTCGCAAAGGGCACCGGTACTGGCGAGAAGAAGAAGTTGTCGTTGAGCGACTACAAGAACAAAAAGACTGGCCTCGTCGCCTCTGCTTCGCCCCCGGAGCCCGCCATTACCAAAAAGAAGGAGAGCGAACGTGCCGCGGCTGCCACCAGCTCTGCAACATCTACCCCCGCCCCTGCAGTTGCCGATGGCACCAACAAACCACCGCGCCAAGAACCCAAGCGGCCGGATGGCCCAAGGATACGGGAGCCAGAGTCTACCGGCGCAAAGCCGAAACCGACTCGCGACCACAACATTGCTGACACAAGGTGGGCATGGCCTGATGATAAACTCTGTAGTCAATTTTACAAAGCTAACAAGATTGCCTTTCCCCCCCAGGCTCCCCCCCAAACCCCCATCGTTACCTCCACGCCCCCCCTCACCTGCAGGCAAGCGACGTATGCCTGATGCCGATGACGAGCGCCCACAAAAACGGCCGAAACCTGAGGATCGCCCGCAATCCAATCGCGACGAGGCGCCACGGCGGAAAGAAAAGCCTCTCCCAGCATCGCGAGACAGGGAGAGAGAGCGAGATAGGGACAGAGATAGAGACAGAGGTAGGGATCGAGATGGGTCTGCTCCTGCCTCTAGAGACGATCGGGGGCCCTCGTCCTCCTCGTTGTTGAATGGAAGATCTATTCTGAAGAGCAGCATCAACTCTGGACGGAGTACGTCGCCGGCTAGTCGACCTCGCGGCGATTCCTTAAACGGGGCGCGTGGAAACAACGCCAACCGAACCTCACCAATGAAGCCAGACACCTCAACAAAGGCACACGTACCGCCATTGCTGTCGCCTTTGCATCTAGGGTTCGAGGATAGGCCCTCGCGTGGCGACAATGACGACCCGAGCTCTAGAAAAGACAGAAAGAGGCAGGACGGCCCAAGTGAAGCGGCGGCAGCGACACCGAAGCAAAAGAAGACGGATATCAAGAAGCCTAGACCCGCAGTGACAATACCTCCATTATTATCACCCACTTTACCGCCAGCCATAGAAGCAGAGTTGAAACGACGAAAAAAGGCTGCATCGGACTCGTCAGATGAGAGATGCAGAGACGGCAGGGACGCCCTCGGGATAAAAAGGGATGGCGATAACGATCGCAAGCCGAAGAATAAACTGGGCCACCGCAGGAGGCTGATTGTCTCTCTCAATGTGCCCAAGGCACTGCGAGCAAGCTTTGCTGATATTGTTGGTCGCGCACCAGCACGTCGCAAAGATTCTCAAAGCCAGTCAGAACGTGAGAATGAGCGGACTCGCGCCGGTAGCGAGGAAGCAGGGCAACATGTTCCAGCAAGGAAGAGACCTATTGGGGCCGTGACTGGTGCTTCTGATGGAGTTGCCATGAAGCGGCCTCGGTCGTCGGACGTATCGACACATCCGAAGCTCGCCACGCCAGCAACACCATCCAAGAAGCCTGCTGCCATGTCACGAGTGAGCTCGACCAACTCTGTAGCGCAAACGCCAACGGAAGCAGTCAACTCGACTCCCTCGGCGTCGGCGGCCGCGCCTGCAGACCGTCGTCCCAACGGCAGCGACGCTGCTCCCAAGGCAACAAGCGCAGAGGCCAAGGCTATGAGCGACAAGGTGGAGCGGCTGAAGGAAGTGGGAAAAAAGTTAAAACACGAAGCAGACCAAACGCTGAAGAGGTTCCGCGGCGACACGGGGAGCATGAGGGGCAAACCTGGAGAGGCCAAGGTCAAGTCTGGCTTTGTCCTGAGCCTCGAGAGCATCATTGTCTTCATGATGGCGTTTTACGGAGCAGACATTTGGCGCGGCATGGACCACAAGATTGGAGATCACCGCGCATGGCTGAGCATGCTTCCCATGATTGAGTTCCTCAAGAACGAAATGCGCCGCTGCGACGTCAGCAACAGCCAACCGCTGTATGCCATGGTCCTCATGCTGCACGCCATGTCGCTGGACGAGTTGATCAGGTGCTACATCCGTTTTGACAGCCTCAATGATGCACTCGCCAAGGAGATTGTCGGGAGGTTGCGCGAAAAGAATAAGATATGGCCGCGCGTTCACGAAGTCTCCTCCACCATCCAGAACCCGCGCCTTCGCATCGACGTGCATCCGTGGTCCACGCTCGACGACGTTGCCGATGCGTCACTGCGCGTGCTGCGACTATGGTGCGCCGAGGAGAAGATCGACTGGGCTCCCACCCAGTCACTCAAGGATCTTTGGACCGCGCCACCGGGTCCCGGCCGCCGATGAAACCGGCGACAGTGGTTGTATGCACCCAAAAAAACCCCGACGGCTGGTGCGTCAAGCGGCACAACCCACCAGCCGTCCATGTATTATGAGAGAAACAGGGCCAGGCGGAATCCCGCTAGCAACACTGAAAAAAACACGAGGCGTCAGGACGTTTTTGAGAGCGGGAACAGGACAAAAAGCCCGGGACGGGCTGTGCATCCACGGCGTTTTAGTTGAACACATCTTTCTCTTCATCCCCCCAGCACAACACACGGTATCAAGTCTAGCTCTGCCATCTAGGACATCCCCCGCCCGCCCCTCGGTGTATTTTTTTTTTCTTTATCCTTCTCCACCTCTTCCCTTATTTTCTTCATTCCTGTACCATGATATCCCCTCCGTTTCATACGTTTTCGCCCGCCGTCTCCAGAGGGAGAGCGTCATTTGCTTTTTTGATTTCCAGATGCGATGTGTTTGGCAAGGAGGTGGTGATGGGCGTGGATCATGGCTTGGGTCTGGCACCGTGCAAAGTAGCAGTAGATGAATGGAAATTGATGAAATCAGCACCGGGGCCAATGTGCAACTCCTGAACTACATTACTGACGTAATCAGAGCAGTACTGCGAATAGACAGTGTACAATGACGGGCAACTGACAATGCCTGGAGTAAAGGATACAAACGTGTTATTTTTACACGTAATGGAAGACAAACTCCGGCACCACGGACATTACGCCCACCACTACAAGCTCAGACATACAATGGACAGAAACAGGCAATCTATTCTCAAGTAGCTGTATATATACCCCTGCCTCCACCGGACCATGTCCAGGGAATATTTTGTTCATTTTCATTACAAACAATTTTAAGTCCCCAGCTGCCAGTTTAAACTCGATTTTGATTTCATTCGGTTACTCTCTTATTTTCTTTAAAAAAAAATCCCTTGAGGCCATTCTCGGGGACCGCAGCCAAAAGTACCATGGAGTTGCCAAAGCCACATTCCCGATGCAGGATATTGAGCAGTCGGTTCCTGTCGTAGCAATCAAAGGCAAAATTTACTTGCCAGCGTCAACCTTGGCAATGTAGGCAAGGAGATCGAGGACACGGCGGGAGTAGCCCCACTCGTTGTCGTACCAGGAGACCAGCTTGGCAAAGTTCTTGTTGAGGGAGATGCCGGCCTTGGCGTCAAAGATGGAGGAGTTGGTGTTGCCGTTCATGTCGGAGGAGACAATATCGTCCTCGGTGTAGGCGAGAATGCCCTTGAGGGGGCCGTTGGCAGCCTCCTTGATGGCCTCCTTGATCTCGTCGTAGGAAGCACCCTTCTCAATGCGGACAGTCAAGTCGACAACGGAGACGTTGGCGGTGGGAACACGCATGGACATGCCAGTGAGCTTGCCGTTGAGGTCGGGGATGACCTTGCCGACAGCCTTGGCGGCACCGGTGCTGCTGGGAATGATGTTCTGGGCAGCACCACGGCCACCACGCCAGTCCTTGCCAGAGGGGCCGTCGACGGTCTTCTGGGTGGCGGTGTAGGAGTGGACGGTGGTCATGAGACCCTCGACAATGGTGAACTTGTCGTGGATGACCTTGGCAAGGGGAGCCAGGCAGTTGGTGGTGCAGGAAGCGTTGGAGATGACATCGGCCTTGCCGTCGTACGTCTTCTCGTTGACGCCCATGACGTACATGGGGGCATCGGCAGAGGGAGCAGAGATGACGACCTTCTTGGCGCCTCCGGCCAGATGGGCCTTGGCCTTGTCGGTGGTGGTGAAGACACCGGTGGACTCGACGATGTACTCGGCGCCAGCGGACTTCCAGGGGATGGCAGAGGGATCGCGCTCAGTGAAGAACTTGACCTTCTTGCCGTTGACGACGAGGCCGTCGGCCTCCTTCTTGATGTCGCCCTTGAAGATGCCGTGGGACGAGTCATACTTGAGCATGTAGGCCTGGTCATGGCAAACGGGTTCCAGTCAGCAAGGCGGCATTCGCAAGAGTAAAGCTGGCGTGGGGCTCCAGCTGGAATTGTTGTGGTGGCATGGACCTGCAGAGTCAAGTGAGGGGCAGTGAATGGGCCACTACCCAAGGGAAGGAGGGGGAGGGGCAAGCCAAACAGCCCACTCGGACACGACGGCAGAAAAAGAGGGCAAAGGGGACAACTCACGGCGTATTCAGTGTCGATGAAGGGGTCGTTGACGGCCACGACCTCGATTTCGGGGTGCTCGACGGCGTTGCGGAAGACGATGCGGCCAATACGGCCGAAACCGTTGATGCCAACCTTGACGGGAGCCATTTTGCGTGTGTGTATATGGAGAGAGCTGGAGCTTGGACGTCAGTACGGGAGTCTAGGAAGCTAGAGACAGAGCTGGTGTCGAGCTGTGGTCAAGCTCTGCTCAGCCAATGCAGGACGGGATACATACCGGACAAAGTGCCTGGTGGGAAGAATGGTGAAGTTGTATGGAGAGCGGGAAGAGAGGAAGAAAAAGGAAGAGGAAGAGGGAAGAAGATGGAGTCGGAGGGGACGGAGGGAAGGCGGGACAAAATAGTGGTCAGTCCATGTCCCTGGAGCTTGGGAGCTTGGGTCTGGTCGACGGTGCTTGGGGTGTCTGTCTGGTGTGTTGCTGGGCGCGCAACTGGCTGCGTCTTGGCTGGCCACGGCGTCGGGACTGTTGAGGCCAGCAGACGTCAGAGGCCAACAACTGGCGCACGCAAACCTGGCCAAGCGGGTGCATGCATCATTCACACTTGCACCGTGAGACGGAGCCGGGTTCTGATACACGAGCGGTACTACTATTCACGCTATTCAACGAGACGATATTTCAATTGCCTTGCCTTGCCATGCCAGACGCCGCGGGCTTCATGTCCATCCTCGCCGTGGTCGTGCAAGTCGCCATCCAATATCCCAGCCAGCCGCCACTTGCATGCACCACCGCAAAGGCAAAATTCGCCAGCGATGCTTCCCTGCGCCATGTAATTTGATGAGGAATCGAATGAGCTCAGCCATTGATGATGCTTTGACGGGCCTCGCCTTGCTCCACCCAGCCGATGCGTCTTTTTACGGATCCGGCGGGGACACAATTCGTTAATAGAAACGCTCTCTCAACCACACCGACGAGCACATGAGCACCACCTTGAGAGAGAAAAAAAAAAGGACATGAGGGGTACCCGCTGTTCCATGGTTGTCGCAGCCTGGCGTCCATGTACCCCCGTGGTAGGCCCTGCTGGCCTTATCGTGTTGTAGATATGCCTGCTGGCAGCAAGACCGCGAGTAATAGCCATGATAAATCACTCAAAACGTGTCTCCGGTCGCGGTGACGACTTGCTGCTGACTCACGCAGGATCAGGTGTGTGAGGAGACGAAAAAAATCAGACGGTCCAGACATGTCCAAAATGTACCGACGCCAGCTCTGTCACACTCTCAGCAGCGGAATGCCTTCACGATGGCCTCAATCTAATTAATTCCGGGGCCCCTCTGGTCGCGTGGGCGGCTCGGATGCATGGCGGGAAATGGTTCATCTGCATTGGCCATCCATTCGCCCGTTTTGCCCATCTTTCCCGGAGCTTCACGGCTGCGGGCGGCTCTGGCCTTTGCAGCCGCGTCCGCCCGGGGACGTCGTCGGGAACACCAGGAACAGTTCTCGTCGTCCCGAACTTTGCCCACAGGGAATACAAGCTCTTCGGAAGTTTTCAATCGTAAACTTCCACCTGGACCGGGGCAACCTGCCCGTGTGTCAACCCCCGTGTCTGGGCCCAATGCTTAGTCTTGCCATCCATGAAACCGTCTCCACCAGTGTGCCATGTTTAATATTTCCCTCCTACACGGCAGATAATTTGCGAGACAATCGCCAGTTCGTCCATTCTATTGTGGTGTAGACAGTCCCAAAATTGGCTCATGCCTCATTCGAGCATCAGCAAAATCCTGCGCTTTGAGACGCCAGCAAATGGCGGATGACGCACGCTTCGGCGCGCATGGAATAATCAGGACGCAAAGGTGGCCGTCGCTGTCCAACCGTCATCACCGCTGCCAGCGCTCCGGAATTCGATGCCCTGTGCGAAATATCCGGCATCCTGCCACGCCTTCATGGTCGCCTTGTCAAACGGGCCTTGCTTCGCTCCGCCATCGCGGCCATCTGTCCAGCGGAATTCCCATTGTTGGGTTGGCGGCTCAGCAGTGGCAGTCGCCTCGTGCTCGACATCTTGATGCCGTGACGCCGGTTCGACCCAATCTTCCCCGGTCTCGCGCCGGTATGCCCGAATGAGCAGCTCGCGGTCCTGGTCGTAAACCTCTTCGTAGTCACGGCTGAGCAATTTGTCAGCCGCGTCAGTGATGGCATTGATGGATTCCTTGATCCGCGTCTGCTCCGCGTCTTGGGCAGAGTCCTCCTTGTCCACCTCCTTGTCCACCTCCATGTCTTCTGCGCCCTTGTTCATCTTCTTGAGTTTCCATTTGGGTATCTTCTTGGTTTTGGTCTGGCCTCTGCCCAGCCGAGCCAGGGCCTCGAGGGGCGACTCTGACGGTTCCAACTGCAGGATCAGGGTCTTGAGCATGTCTGAGACGAGGACGTCGGCTTCTTCGCGGCGCTGCTGTCGCGCTTCTGCTTCGCGTTTCTCATGCGCGGCAGCTGCCTTTTTCATGTCCTTCTTGCTCACGCCGTCTAACCAGTTGTCGTGTACGGCGTCGGGGTCGGCTGCTTTGCGCACGTAGTTGCCAGACTGGTCAAACTGGCCTTCTTCCATCTCCGCTTGCAAGTTGAAGGCCTCGACCTTTGGCGCATTACGCTTCAGACCGCCGGCACCGACTTCCTCATCTACGCCCTCTTCTAGGGCTGCCAGCTGTGCTTCCGCCTCGTCGTCCTCGCTGTCTTGGTCATCGAGCCTCACGTGGCCACCACTCTTGCTGCCGTGTTCCTGGCCCATGATCTGCGCGGCATCAAGAAACCGGACATCCTTCTTCTTCTTTCCAGACTTGTCAAAATCGGCATCTTCCTCCTCCTCCTCCTCCTTGGGTGCGTCCGCCTCGCCGCCCATGGCAAACATGTCCTGGTCGTCCTCGTCCTCGTCCGCACCATTGACATTGCCCCCCGAGGCTGCTGCTGCAGAACCTGCGGCATCGTAGTTGTCAAGCTGCTCATTGATATCGACTTTGCCCTTCTTGCGGCTTGCAGCCCTGGTGTTGAATGTTTCGTTATCCGAGTCGCTATCGTAGCCGTCTAGGTTTACGGCACCGCGCTTTGTGGAGTGCCTGCTGCCGATGACGTCTGCATCCAGGATGGCATCTTCCTCTCTTGAGTCCGGGGCCAGTATGGACGGGTTTCGGACGTCAAATTTGGCGTTGCCACTGTCGCCGCCTGCTTCACCGTGGTGGGTGCGAGCAAAGTCCTCGCCCGCTCGATTTGGCCGCGCCGCCGAATGCCGCGAGGACATGGTGAAGCAAGGGATCGAAAATGGCTTTGTGTAGCAATGGAAAGAATGAACCAATCGAGAGTCGATGCCTCCACGCTCAAAGGTGATTCTAAAGATGCGTGATGGCGACTTGAATCTATGCAGTTGGGGCCCGGGCCCGATGGATGGAAAATAAATGTCAACTGAATTTGACATCTGGACAAGGTCAAGTTCAACGCTAGCGCAACCCTTGTTGCATCGTGGTGCTAAGCTTGAGCCACACCTCCAGATGCCCCCTGTTGCGCGCCACAGAGGACCTTTGCGTCATTCGTAGAGCTGCCTTTGGCGTTCACGTTGCATGTCATGTTCCACGTCACCCCACATTGACGCCTCGAGCACCGACTTCAAGCTTCGACTTTAACTTACCATCTCCTGCCTCCAGTTCAACCACGTGAATATATAAGCGGCGACAGTCCGACACCTTTTCCCCGCGCGGTGGTCGATTTTAGACCCAAAACTGCTTGTCTATTGCAAACAAGCTCTTCAAGAAAGCATTCACCCACAAAACTTGCTCCGATTGGCAACCCGTCGCCATGGTCAGCTCCAGCCTTCAGCCCTATTCATGATTACTTCAACCTGGCTAACTGGATCGCAGTTTCAACCCGGGTTTGGCGGTGGCTTCGATCCGGCCAACCCGGAACACCTTTACAACATGGCCCGCGGCCGGAGACCGGTGATGCAGCGATTCGACGAGTACTACAGGTGCTACCCCGTCGTCATGGCCCCCGGAGCTGAGCGACCCGAGCTGAACTATGGTTCCAAAATCATTCTGCCGCCCTCGGCCCTGGACAAGGTCTCAAAGCTGCATGTGCAGTGGCCGCTACTGATGGAAATGATCAACGGGGAGAAGGGAAGACATTCCCACGCCGGTGTGTTGGAGTTTATCGCAGAAGAGGGACGGGCATACATTCCCCAGTGGGTGGGTGATGACTTGGCCATGACCACATGTGCGGTTCTCGCAGACTAACAGGCTGCAGATGATGGAGACGCTGGGCATGGACGTGGGCGACATGATTCAGATCCGAACCACGTCGCTCGAACTGGCAAAAATGGTCAAGCTCCAGCCCCAATCAGTCAACTTTTTAGAAATTAGTGATCCAAAAGCTGTGCTGGAGAGGGCCTTTAGAAACTTTGCCACGCTGACCAAGGGCGACGTGTTCAACTTTGAGTACAACGACGAGATATACGAGGTGGCGGTGCTGGATGTCAAGCCCGAGACGGACAAGATGGGCGTCAGCATGATTGAGACGGACGTGTCGGTCGAATTCGCGCCCCCCGTCGGCTACGTCGAGCCCGAGAGGAGAAGCGGCACCAACACGCCCGGCAGCACTCGCAGCGGCGTTCCCACGGGCGGCCTTGTCCAGAGCCAGGGCACCATGGCCCAAGCAATCGGCTACGGCTCCATCGCGCCCTCCGTCACCAGCAACCCCACCAACTTTGTCGGCGAGGGCCAGCGCCTCACAAAGAAGGGCAGCAAGACGTCGACGCCAAAGCCGGCAACGCCCGTCCCGGCCGAACCAACTGCGCCCAAGAGCCGAACTGGCGCGCCGGCACCTCTGCGCTTGGCCCCGAATAAGCTGTTCTTTGGGTACGAGTACAAGCCGCTGAAAACCAAGGAGGAGAAGGAGCAGGAGCAGGAGGATTCCAAACGGCCGCACTTTGCGGGCCAGGGACAGAGTCTCCGAGGAACCGTCAAGAGAAAGGGCGAGGCGGATGACAAGAGCAAGGCGCCTGACAAGAAGGGTCCCAGTGAAGGTTACAGACTGGACGGTCGTCGTCCGAAGTGATGACTGGGCTTTTTTCTGGCGTTTGGGCTTTGGGCATGGGGTGATGGAAGGGATCTCGAGTTACTAGATGCCACAAACTTGATGAATTGATTCCATTACGTAGCTCTGTTCGTGCGATATAGGTACCCTGTGTTTCTCATTACAGATACCCATCTGGATCCCTTGCCATTATACACGCACCTGTCTCCCCCCAAAGCTATTGACTACTTCTCCCGTTATTTCCTAAGCAAGTACCTTTTCATCCATCTGCACGCCGTGGAATCCACTGCGATCCGGGTATCAATCTTCCACGTCACAGCACAGCCCTGCCACTCGTCAGTATACAGTGCCATATACCCGTGTGCCCAGGGAAGAATGCATACCCAAGGTAGTCAAAGCTCATGCGCTGTCTTACTTCGCCTTTCTCTTGGAAGGGGACTCCTCAACATCACCGGCCGCCTTTCTCTTCGTCTTGGTGGGGGTCATGGACTCTAGCTTCCCGGCTGGTAGGCCATGTCGGTCCTTGAAGCTCTTGAGGATGGCCTTTGTGAAGTGCTGTCTGGTGCGTGTTAGCCGGTGGCATGTCTTGCAAGGAGGGATGAGACCAAGTGTATAGATCGTAGAGGGGAGGATGGGGAAGCGTACGAAATAGCATCCTTGGTGAAGTCGTGGCCAAACTTGACCATGAGTTCATGGATCTCAGGCCACTTGTATGAACCGACTGAGCCGCCGGTGTAAATGATGGCCATGCAGAGGTCAAGTTCAGCAGTGATTTCCCACTTCTTGAAGGGAGGCATCTTGGCTGTAAGGGCTGGGCTGGGGTGAAAATGGATGAAATGTATGAGAATGAATGTGTGATGGGCTTGGGCTGGCAGGTGGTGATGAGAGAGAGAGAGTGTGTGTGTGTGAGGAAGAGGTTGTAGAGGGAGAGGAAGTGAATAGAGTGAAGGAGTTTTATACCAGGAGTGTTGGTGCACAGGGTGACTGACAGTCGGCAGTGTTTCTTCCAGGTCACAAAGTGAGCGTCAGGTGAGACGATAACGCAATCTATTTGGTAGCTATCTTATACTAGTGACATTACTGCCATGCCAGGTCTCAGTACCCCGAGCCTACATATGTAATTGCTTTGTATCCATCACATCCCAACTCCACCAGACGTTAGGGAATATTCAAGCATACACAATTGACATTGATTCCGTGTGTACGCTTTTTGTATTTCACCGTAAAACTTTGTAATCAGGCAAGAGATCGAGGACGACACCGAAAAGGAACTGAGGAGAAGGTTCCTCCTGACCATTGAACCATTTCTGACTTCTGTATTCCCTGGATCCAGACCTCAGATCCTTTGTGACGAGATCGCGAGCGAGATTGACAAGGAACTCTCGAAGGTGATCTTGCGCCGGCTTCAGCTTTTCGAGCTGTTGCCCGCTTCCGTAGCGCACGAATACATCTACCAGCATAAATGCAAGCGATATTTTGTCTAAGTAGTGATCCTTTTTTGGTGTTTTTGTAAGTCCAAGAAATTGGCATGATGTTTCCATCCCATCCCGCCGGGTTTTTGCGGAAGAAGTCTTGACAGCCTGGACTGGTATAGGAATCCTGCGGCGGTACAACCAGTTGACATATACCTTGAAGCTCGCTGGGCTGTGGCTTTGCAAGAAAATGCATTTATGCCCATCTTCTTCTTCTATCACAAGATCTTTAAAATTCCTTTTGCCAAGGTCAGATATCAACAGCCCTTCATGGACGGTGAATCTTTTCGAAAGTTCGGAGCCAACAACGACATCGACCATTGCAGCACATAAGCTGTGATATGAACTGTGTGAGACAAGGCCTACCGTACGGAACCTGGAAGATGACTTACTCTAGAGCCTCAGAGGGATCTATCCTCAGATCAGGGATGCTCATGATGGGCATGCTGAGGATGGTCTTGGCCAGCTGTGCCGGCAGGTGACGCAGGTGACAAATTGTGCTTCATACCATGAGTTTGTTATGCCTCGTTACAGATGCTTACCGCCAAGAGAATTATTACTCACATGGTCTCACGGGAGCAAGAAGAGATAGATGTAGCCAAGAGGGGGAAGCAAAACTAGAGATGCAAGAAGGAAGAAAAGAGAGGGCGCAGTGGGAAACATCAACCACTATATATAAGTGAGAGGTGAGCAGCAAGTCAGAAATAAGAGAATTGGCAAACGGATGACTGAGTCCGTTTGCCACAGCCTCACAGGCACACGACTACCGGAAATTTAGAGCAAGCCAATTTTTGAACAAGTCTGCATTCTGTAATTGTACTACACCCTATTGGAGTGTGGTCGTCCAAGGTAACTGCTTCGTACAGCTACCTGCCACATGGGCAACGAATTCTCAACGCTAAAAAAAATTACATACTTCTCTGGGGTTCATGATATCAAAGACATGGGTTACTCCCCTCAGACGCCCCAGCCGCTCAACATCTTGCTAATCTGGCCCTCAACCCTCTCCTTTGCAGCCTCACTCTCCTTCTTTGATCTTCGAAAGAGCATAACCTTGCTGCCCAACTCAAACGGGCAGATAGAGTAAACAAAGTTCCAGAGCCCTTGCAATAACTCTATTCCCTGGAAGTCACAAGGTCTCATTCCACCATGCTGCTTGAGGGCATCATCCCACGTCTTTGCCAACTTCCACGCTTCTTGATCTTCATCTTCATCAGGGTGGTTACCAAAGTCGCCGCTAAAAATGGCCTTGCGCAGCTTTTCGGAAGCTTCATCGACCCTGCCGTGTACGTCACGAAAGGACGTGAAGAATTCGTGCGCGGGGTGGGTGACGGACGACCAGTCGAAGTCTAGAAGCGCTGTGATGCGCTTCGTATGTGGGTTATAGAGCATATTGCTTACGGCTTTTTTTCAGGGTGTCAACGTTGGGTCAGCGAAGCGTGGAGAGCGGTACATACTGAAATCGTTGTGGACAAGTCCAAGCAAGGTCGTATCGACTTCTCCGTTGTGGATAAGAACTCCCAACTTGTCATTTTTGAACTTTTCAATTCTTTCGCGGACGCCTCCTTTCCAACCGTTGATGAGCGTGCTCTCGTCAGCTTGCTCCAACGCGTGGTCGATTCTGGCTTTCCAATGGCCAACGTATCCCGACGGCTCGCCCTTGTGCATCGTAGCCTGCCCCGAAACAATATCTCCATCCCGAACTGTCATTCCTCCATGGAGCTCGACTCGTTGGGGCAATTTCGCCTTCTGGAAAGCCGCAAAAATGCACGCAATCTCGCCAATGACCCTCTTCTTTTCATCCCACTTCATATCCCCGAATAGCATATCCAACACCTCACCCTCCATGTACTCCATGACTATCCACCCAAATCCTTGCTCGGGAGCATCTCCGGCCATCATTCGAGTGCTCTTCCACGCATAAACACGAGGCACTATGGCATCATACCTTCCTCCCTCAACACTCGCCATGGCTTCCCTTGCCACCGCCATGGCACAAACTTCATTCTCCACGCGGTTCGTGTTATTCATCCCCATAGACGTCGGATTGCTCAACCTCACAATGACAGTAGATTCACCTGTCAAAGGGGGCAATACAGCACATGTCTGGTGTCCTGCTCTCGTGAAATGCTCCTTGGTAGCGGGCGAAGAGAGCGCAACCTTGTAGATGAAGTTGTTGACCGGAAAGGGGTTGTATCCAACGTATTCTACTGGAGTAACCGATTCGCTCTGTTCGATTCTGTTATTAGCTTGCGTCTTCTCAGGCGCCTGATATCACAGTGATGGCGCAGAATGCATCACCAGTGCATCACCGTGTCTGTGCAAAATAGGGGGACGAATATAGGTTGCGAGTTGGCTGTACAAACCTTCAGGCCAAAGGAGCAAATAATGTCCTGGACAAGGCACCTTCGTCGGTGATAAGCTTCCTCGCTGGAATCCATAATGATTAATGCCCAGAGTCGTGCGCCTGGTGCTTGTGTGCCCGGTGTGCGTGCGAGCTATCAATAATATCTAGCAAAGAGGTGAGCTGCCGAAGCGAAACTGTCGGAGGCATGAATTGGGGAGTTTAAGCTTGTTTACCTTTGCTATGACTAAATCACGGGATCTCAAGGCATAACTCTCAGTCTGCGGCTGCCGAAATTGTACACAAGATTCCCGAATAGGAAACCACGGCTCACACCGTGTTCGTGTATCCCATACCAACTTCATGTGATACGTCTGCAGCCAGGACAGCAGCAACACGCACACGCAGAGAGTGTTGTCAGTAATTGCGCGATGTAGAATGTGCATCTGACACTCTTTCACAATGCTATATTCAGTCATGGTGCCAACTGTTCACCCGCCGCATATACACATGATCTACAAACTACGTATCAAGTATTATTATAATGCCGCCATGTTCCTACTGTACACACTCATACATGACTTACTCTTTCATTGCAAGTCCCAATATTCCACCCAACATGCCTCTCACCCTCCTTGGGTTCTCTCTCGCACAGGTAAAAACCACTGCCGTGCTCAAGGCAAACGCCAGCGTTTCTCTCCACTGCACCTCCATTTTGTACTGCCTGGGAAGCAGCGTAGCCATTGCACGGGGCGCAACAAATAGGGCCATGTCTTTCCTTCGGTTTGCAGTCTCGATCAAGACGCTCCATCCGCAGAGGAAGCAGCCTACGCCCACGCAATACCCGCCATCTATCTTCTGTCGACAAGCGACATCCTTTCCCAGTAAATGGGGGCCAATGCGGGTTCGGCCAAGACAGACGCCGTAATAGAATAGCGTAATATAAGTGCCCAAGAAGGCAGATGATCTGGCGGCTGAGAGGAGTGCGGTCCTGAGAGAGTCGCGATTCGGCTTACGCAATTGTAGGGCCAAGGCGAGAGGGAGGTATGTATACATTGACCACTTCCAGGAGAGCCAGAATCGTCGCCAGGCATGATATTCGCACGATGGGCCGCGTCCCATATGAACTATATCGCAAGGAAATGGAATAGTTTTGCATGGATCGCCCCATTCGTAAGGCAGGCTATGGTCTGTACACATGGTGCCAAGGAGATGTGCCTGACCTGTTTCCTTCTCATAACTCAACTCGCGGGTCCGACAACGGCGCAGTGCTTCAATGAGGCGAATATCTACGTGGGCAGCTGATGTGATCCACTTGTTGTATGCCCGTGGGAGGTTATCAGGAGCGTAGAACCAAGCCCACATGATGAGCGCGCAGGATGCTACGAATGAAACTGGGTCAGTCATTTGAGAGATGAAAGCCTCGACCTGTGTTTGACAGATTAGCAAAACTCGACTAGACTCAATAGTTTAGTCTAGCATAAGCTAGGGCATGCTCAGCAGGGGCAAAATAGCACGCAAGACTGCCTGTACGAGCTTTTATCTTTGCAAACTGGGGCAAAGCGGTGAGTTGCGCGCCGTATAATTTCGTACCTTGGTCCATTTTTGCGCGGCCAGGCGCCGGCTCTTGTGTCGTGCCCATAGTTCGCCGACAATAACGTCTATGGCCTGCGTTGCCGCGAACAGTGTCAGGTCCACCGTTCTCCCAGCAAGTTTCTTGCCGGTTGCGGGATCGACGTATCGAGTTGTAGATGATCCGGCGCGCCTTCGCAATGTAGGCTTTTTAGACTGTAACAGCTTTAGACTAAACCAAGCAGAAACGAACGTGGCAAGAAATCTGCTGAGTCTGTAGTGGAGATCCCAAGAGCGTGGAGGTTAGCTTAACTCCAGGACGGAACTTGGTAGTTTGGCCGGAGATCCGATCCTACGTACCTTAGTTTGGCAACACTGCCAAGGTTTGTGGCGGCGCGGGTTATGATCTTGTTCAAGGGTGCCTTGTTTCCAATGAATGTTAACAGGGGTGTAGAGAGAGCAAACGTGAAAAACACAATCTATGTATAGCAGAATATTTGCCCACCAAGAGGTATACACTAATATACTGTAATATATTATGAAGCGTGATACCTGGGCACCCGATTTGGTCAAATACTTTCTGTCTCCCGCTATAAGCTGCCACTAAAAGTAACAATGCGCAGGGGAATAAAGGCAGCTAATAGGATAGCAATGTTTTTTTTTAACTTTGATCCGTGTTGACATGATTTTCTGGGGATAGAGCAGACTAGGTTTGGGGTGGTGTGGTGAAGCTTGGGAGAACGAGTACCGGGATCGGGGTCTCAAGGTAGTAGTTGGGGTAAAGATGTGGGGTGAAACGTGGTGTGTGAGATGCTAGGATAGTTTGTGACTCGAGATTGATAAAGCTAGTGAGATGTTTTTGCAGCAGTGAAATAAAAATGACGACGAACCTGTAATAGAGTGGCACCTCCAACCAAGGCAGCACAAAACGTGGGAAATCGGCAAGGATCCAAGCCAGTCTTGAGAACATGTTTTGCGGATTCCAAAAAGGTGTTCTCGTCTCTTTCCGGTAATGCGTAATTGGGCGTCTTCCGCTTCCTGTTGGACAAATGCTGCAAGACAAGCGTCAAGAGTCGCGGCAGTACGGCAGACGCATAGCCCAACAGGTATGCGCGTACAAGCGGCCGCAGGGGGGGCGGAATTGACTGCAGCTGCAGAAAGGACGACTTGCGGGGGGAGCTGGTACCAGTGCTAATTTTGGCCATTGTTGAAGTGAGAATGCTTCGAGTATCCGGACTGCCTTTGGAGGAGGCAGCCCCCCGTAGTTCCATGTTGGGAAATACTCGCGAATGCGGAAATGGAGATGGCGGACGAAAGACGGATGGGGCAGTTGACAATCCGGGGTTGACCAACCGGCTGATGGCGAGCAAATGAAAGTACGTTGAGTGTTGATGGTGGTCGGTAGAAGTCGGGCTGATCTGTGGTGGTTCACTTTGATGGTGTGCACCGCTTTGTTTGGACCTTGACTCCTCGTCTACACGAACCACGGGTAGCAGCGCCGACGGCAGCCTTGCCTTGACCGTAGCTGATTCCGTCAGAGGACTTTAGAAGTGTCACACCAAGATGACGGTGGCATTCGCAGTTCCCCTTTCCAAGACGCCAAAGAGCCGGTTTCCTGCAATCCACAGGGGCGCAGAAAGTCAAAAGTTGACATTGACAGTATGCAAAGAGAAGGGGCGCATTCGATAGTGTCGTTGGCGGTGTACGTATGCCGTAGATGTCAGGTACTGTGTGAGAATTTGCGTCCGTGTAGCAAGTTGGTGTCGCGTCAATACAATATTATTAGATGACAGGTCTCGCCACGGAAAGGCTTGCCGTGCCGCTGCAAGTCGGCGTCTGAGCCCGAATCAACAGCGGCCGTCGTTGTAGCGAGAGCCGCGGAAGCGTGTTCGGTCGCACAACATCAATGCTGCGCACGAGTACGACGTAACCGGCCCGGACGTTGGGAACGGAGACGGTTGCGATGGAGCGCGTGGCCGCGTGGACCGAATGATGCGGTTATTTCAACATTGATGTTCGAAACGCCCCAAAGTTCGCGCTGGAGAGTTCCTCCCTTGGCTTCAGAAAAATACATCCTTCCTGGCCAGCTCAGGAGCTGTCACAAGCCTCGGCTAGCATGAAATGCTGTTGCTCCCTGGTTGCTCTTTCCTGGTGAAGGGAAGCGTGGGGTAGGGGCAGTACGTACTCCATGGGGGGAGGGGGGACATGTCGATTCTGCTCGGCGTTTCAGCATTCGGCGTTGTATCCTTCATCGACAGTCTGTATGTATGTATGTATGTATTCCAATACGTACTACATATGCATGAGTCTTCACAACATGGCGATGCCGAAGTACAACAGTCTACAGGGGCAATCGGGCGACCTTCCCAGCACGGTTGCCATCTCCAGCATTGTGGGCAGCTGTGGCCTGCCTATGACTGTGCTGGAACATGGTCCCAACCGGCAGCATGATCCCAGTCTCTGCTTCTGGTGCACCGTCTCCATGCACGACCTCACGCTTCAACTCAAAATTTTAAATTGGAACGGTCCATCTTGGCATAAAAACGGATCTAAAAAAAAACACCAAGCAGAGGTACATATGGAATACACGGCTACTCACCAACCGCAGGCGGTGGAACCCCGTCCACTGTTGTCAATCCGCTGCTGGCTTCCTTTAGGCCAAGCATCACTTGGCACCCATCAATATTGCAACTACAGCGCTTTGGCCGGAGATTTCCGTATGCGAGCTGCACATCGGCATGGACATCTTTTCGGCACATAATGGCGTCCGTGATATCCGCCCTGGCAGAGGCCAAGGCACTCTAACAAAGCCTTCAAAACGTCATGTGTCTCATTGACTTTGGAACCGTAGGAGAATCAAACAAGAAATTGGCGTTGAACTTTAGTATCAGTCTCTCGGAAAGACACCAGACGTTATACAGGCCAGGCAAATGTCCCGAAACCACCATCGTCATTAATCCAATATGGCAAGCCCTCCGAACTGTCTTCATCAGAGTGTGCAGGGGTGCATGGAGCCAGCGTGCAGCCGCACCCCCAAGACCGAGTCAATAACCAACAGTGAACATTCGAAGCTTGCCAAGATCTACAGAGCCACTCTGTCCTCGTCAACTGTTGCACAAATGTGGTGACGCCATCAATTTCACCCATGCACCAGAAAGGGGTTCAGGTGAATTACTATCTAATGTCCTGAAATAAGCTACAAAGCCACATTATTGCAAGCCACCGGTGATGGAAAGCGCATCGAATGTTCGCAAGCGTCCTCTCGCAGGAGGATATGGGGACACCCCTCACGTTGGCGTTTGCTCGTGATTCATTACTACAGGGCTGTTCCAGATCCCGCCAAGAATGACCTTGAATACCTGTACATACATACAATGCAACATTGTATTTCAGGTCATGTGCTCTGGTCTATGCAGTCAGTTGGTTTCAACTGGGGCTTTGTCAAGGGTCTACGGGGCTTGTCCGAAAACAACACACAATATTGGCAGATATTTGCTATTCGCAGTTGGATCTGTGGACGTGGCGGCACGCCCGTCTTCCAGGAGCGAGACCCGATATAGAATACATCTAATGACCGTGTCATGCAAGCCAACAATGAGATATAAAGTCGCCCGCCTGTTTCTCCTAGCTTTCACGAATAGCAGGAAAGTGACGAAAAGCCATGCCAGCTACTAAGAAATTCATCATGATTTACAGGCAAGGTAATGGTGTGGACCGGCCTAGCTTACGCCGGATCCGACTCTATCCCGAGCAAGCCAAACTGCCTAGGGGAACTGATAGTGCCACAAACAACTTCTTGAGGACTACGCAATGGTACGAACATTTTTGTGAAACAAAAGGACGGATGACCTACTGTAAATAGTCGCCGCGCCAATCCCATGCTTGACATCAGCCGACGGAGGACTCCGGACCCTGCTACGAGGCGCAATAAGCCCGGGATTGATCGGAGTCATCGCCATCACAATGGCATGGTGCAATCGACCAAAGGCATTCTGGAGAAAGGTCTCGAGGCAGAAAGGAGAGCGAGACCCGATGACATGTGATTGTGGCGGACCAAGAATAGTGACCTGGCGTCCCTTGTCCTCCGGAGCGAGATTTATGTACGCTGGCCCCATCTCACGTGGGGAGTCGAGTGCTTCGTGGGGCGGAATTGACATCTACTACGAATCATACGCCTCTAAAAGTCGATGACTGTCATTAAGAGACAATTGTCGTATCCAGCCGGCCAGCATTTGTCCTCGTCGGGGAAAGCGGTTCATGGCTGGCGGTCGAGGCAACACAGACAAGCTGACGGGGCGCATTTGGTAACGTTATAATAGGGAGTAGCTCCGTAAATCCTCCGCCGTATCCGTAGTGAGTAGTACATATATGTACAATGTATGATGTCTGGTCGACGTCGCTTGTTTGCAGGGGTTGGGTAAGTTTGACGGCCGAATCCTGAGACCCTCTCGGACACGGCTAGAGGAACATCCATCAGTGTTGCGGAGCAAATACCGGATGAGGGCTTGATGATCAATGTCTGGTGCTGCTACCCGATGGCGGCGAGCAAGCAAATGTGGTACGGCAAGAGAGCTGGCTTCCAGGCCATCAAAGTGGGTGTCGCGGTGTGTACTTGGTTCAAGCAGAATGGTGTATCAAAGAGTGTTGCTGCACTCCAAAGAAAAGAGCAGATGAATAACATGGCTTGCCACTGCTTGGCTGCACTCTAGAGACAGGAGCAGATAAATATCGTACTCTGTAACTGCTTCAGGATGGGATTAGCAGAACAGATGCACGGGAGAGAAGTCTAGTCCCCACACAACAACATTGGCCCGGATGTGAAGGGCGTTGGCCCAAATAAAATTTTATATTGACGTTTTGGGAACAACACGGCAGCCGTCGGTCCGAGACTTGCAGATGGGCAGACTGATGGCGGGCAGGCTGGGATTTGCAATATTATACGCATGTTATAGGGCTTCATAGTTGTTGGTAGGTTTGTCCCCGGCGATTGAGCCATGCACGCATGTGGTTGCCAGATCCGTCCGTCGTGGACAGTCGACTGGTCAAGCTAATGGTTTTGTTTCGAGAACACTGTCCTGGACGCAGGAATGATGATGGCCCAAATCTCAAGTTCCATCTGTCCGGCACAAAGGTTAAAGTGCAGCTCCAGCAGTGTACTACCTTGTCACCCAACATGCCTAGCCAGCATCGAATGCCCCGCTCTCATCCATGGGATAAGATGCACACACAGAGCCCATACGTAGATCACGGTCCCTCCCCTCCCACATTTCCGTGTGTGGGCTAAACTGAACTGTGAGGGCTAATTCTGTGGCCTGGACTGGGGAGGGTATCCGCCCAAATGGCTTCCCCGGCCGCCTGGACAATGGCAGTCCGTCCGCAGGTCTGGGAGTGCCTTTTTTTTGTCAGGGCTGCAGCTCGAGGGCCTGTAACAGTCGTCAAGGCGGCGGCGGCATCGCGTGGAGCTCAGAGCTTGGGAGCCGTGGAGTGTGGAGCATCGAGCACGGAGCGTTAAGCACGGAGCATCGTCATCTGTAACATCTGTAAGGAGACCACAATAGTAGTTGAGCGTTGGCGTTGTGCTCGACATTCCTGCGTGTGACAATGTGAGTGAGTGAGGGAAAGCTGGTGGCCACAGCCGCACCCCTCGACCGCCCGACCACTCGCGAGCCACAGAATCAAGGCACCACCACCACCTTAGTGCACCCAAGGAGGGGACGAGCGGGGGGCGCTGGAGAGGAGACAGAGACAGCACTTGAGCTTGAGGTCAATGAAAAAAAGGGTCTGGCCAAAAGAGGCTCCGCCTCACGGAGCACGGAGTACGTACTAAAAGTTCTTGGGCCAGGCCGACACCCCGACTCCAACTGCAAGACTCAAGACTCCAACAGCTCAGGCGACAGCGACAGCCAAGAACCCTGCCGGCATCCTTCAGCCTCCGCCATCGCCCGTCATCCGCCGTCCATCCCGCTCATCTGCCATCTCGTAACTCCAAAATCTGTCCCACGGTTTCCCGTCTTCACCCTGCCCACTACCCCAGATTTCCCCGGGTCTCATCATCATGTGCTAAGCATTCAAAACTCCCACCTTGCACATGCTTCTCGCCTACCTTATTTCTCCTCCCTATTTCGCCTACCTGTCTAGCTCGACCACCTCAACTCGTACCAGCACCAACACCAACATCACGTCCGTTGGCAGTGCACGGCGCCGTTTCCGACAAATTTTAGCACGTCGCAACCCGACCACGAGAACCGACGCTCCTCATGCTCGCCGTGCAGCACGCTCCCAGGATGGGTTCAACGCAGCCTGAATCCGATCCCTTGCTCATGTTTGGGTGTATGTACACACATCTTGCTACACATGCTGCCCGTCCCTTTCTCCCAGTGTGCCTTGGTTTCTCTGCTCGTCCGCCCTTCTGCTACCCTCTTGCAAAAACGTACACTGGAGCTCATGCTGACCCTCTCCTGTGTGACGCAATAGACTCGGTAGACTCGACGCAGCCAGACATCTTCGATGCCGCCCCAGATCCGGCTCCCGGAGCGCCGCTCCTAACAGAGACGGATAGCAAGTTCCTCAGCTCCTTTTTCGAGGACATGACGTCAAATCAATACAATATGCCTTCGTTTGGCGAGGGCCTCAACTTTAGCGATGCCTGGCTAGATCTTCCCCCTCAGTTTATGGGCTCTTCCACCTCGCTCGGTCCTCAGGAGACCCCGGCCGATTTTGGTTTCTCTAGTGACCACCAGAACGACCTGTCGCGAATGCTGTCGGCCGACTCGAGCATGATGCCTCCCCCTCCCCCTCCTGCTCCCTCACACACACAAAACTTTTCTCACCAGCACTCGGACGACGTCCTGAACGCCGCCGCGACCCTGCTTCAGAATGGCAACCGCGCTGGTACACCCAAGAGCATCAGCAGCCCCGGCAACAGTAGCAATTCCGGCAGTACCGCCAACCGGCCCGTGGTATACCCAGTTGGCCACCTCAGACACCAGCCGATGGAGGAGTTCAAGGAAGAAAACCGGAGAGTATCCAGGAGGAGCAGCCAGGGAAACGAACTTGATCACACATTCACTCGCTGGATGTGGGGGTCAAGGGAAAAGACACCCGCCTCGAAACCCGTCTTGGGTGACTTCCAATGGGGTTCAGACGCAAGCTTCTCCGATGCCCAGGGGTACGTACCAGAGCCGAGGAAGGAGTCCGTGGAGTCCATGCATCAAACCCAGATGAAGTGCCTCGAGTGCTTGGAAGTCAATCAGAGCGCGGCTAACACCCGCCCCGCCAGTCCCGCTAATGGCCAGGCCATAAGCAGCAACGGCGACGGACCTGCCTACATCAAGAGAGAGGAAGACCCCAACGCACCGCCAAGGAAGAGGCGGAAGAGCAAAAACGTCCGGGGCACCGCTGTCGATGAGGATGGTGACGACGACGACGACGACGCCACCTCCTCAAAGTCAGGCCGAAAGCGAAAGACCAAGTCTGAGCGGTCAGCAAGCGGATCAGAACCCCCCTCAGACACCACTGCCGGCAGCAGACGCCGCAAGTCGGGCGTCAACGGAGCGAAGCCCGCTCGTGAAAACCTCTCCGAGGAGCAGAAGCGCGAGAACCACATCCGCAGTGAACAAAAACGACGAACGCTGATCAAGGAAGGTTTCGACGACCTGGGCGAACTGGTGCCCGGGCTAAAGGGGGGCGGCTTCAGCAAGAGCACAACTCTAGCCATGGCTGCCGAGTGGTTAGACGAGCTGCTCCTAGGAAACAAGGCCCTCGCCATGCAAGTCTCTGCCCTTGAGCAACGATAACAATGCTTTCTGGGTTGGTTCTTTGTTTTCCTTTGACACGGACATGTTTGCTACGGCCTACGGAAAGGAATTTTGGGAAAGGGGGGGGGGGGGATGCCAGAACTAGAGCTCCCGCATTGATACCACATGGCGTTGAATGATTGAAATTTGCTCTTGCACGAGCCGGCGGGGTTGAATGTTTTTTTTAATCGGTCAGGCAAGAGGAGGGAAAAAAGAGAATTGTCACTAAATATGCACTAAGCGATCAATGAAGGAAAATTATGATTTCAAGTATTGTCCGAGGTTGATAAGACAGACTGTTGACTCGGACGGTAGGATAAGAATGTATACATTCAATAAAAAGCCCTTGGATGCAGATTATTATTGCAGACACCCCTCTTTCCCTCGTCTATAGACTATAGTCCGGCATGTTTCACCAAGTAAGCAGTGTTTCAGCGACGCCATTGAACAAAGACTGGGCTGCTGGGTTTTTCTTTTTGTACCAATCTTGCCTGGTATGGCGTCCACTTCAACTTGGATTTCCTGGGCCCTTGCGAATGCGAGCCATGACGGCCTTGGTACCACGAGCCCAGCACAGCACTCTCGGCAACGTACGTCACATTTGAAGAGCACCACTGATGGCGTAGTCCATGCATTCACCTGGTCATGTATCTGCACAGTGTAGTCATACAGTCTCCATGTTCCAAAAGCCAGTCTCTTATTTACAAATTGAATCCATCACATCATGCCCTCAGCCAAGAGCACGCGCCCAAAACAAACATGCAGGTCAATATATCTGTCCTCACAGTGGTGAAAATCTGGCCATACTTCAAGCAGACGCTCACGTAGCCCCGGATCGGCTCCGGGAGGTACCCCACTATCGTCCACAGGATGCCCGGCGGCGGTGCGCGGCCCCTGTCCAGGAACACCCGTGTCGTGAGCAAGACGGCCTCGGAGGTGGCAAATATCCAGAAGAAGGTGCGCTTGTGGTGCTCGTTGTCATCATCGGCAGGCGTGTGCTGCACGTGCGCCAGGGCCGCGGCGTCGCGCTCCGTCTTGGTGCCGGCAAAGGTGGTGAAAAGAGTGAGGTAGAGGCCCAGGCTGAGGGCGATGAGGGCGTGGATGACCCGCCAGGTTGTGTGGTAGGCGGACGGCGCGGAGGCGGCGGCGGCTGCTTGTGGTGCTTGCTGTCCCGGCATGGGGGGCATTCCGGGGAAGGGCGAGGCGCCGGCTTGGCCCATCATTTGGGTCATCATCTTCATGAGGGGGTCGTCGTCCATGTTGGGCATGCTGCTGGGCGTCGAGGACCCGGGGGTGTTGGGGTTGGAAGGCCGGTCGAAGCCGAGCATCATTTGGCGGAGTTGGGCCTCAGAGATGGCTGCTTCGGGGCCGGGGGAGGAGGATGCGGGTGCAGGGCGGGCTGTGGTTTGCGGTGTGTAAAAGTGTTGCGAGATGTCGACTTCGTCGGGGTCACCGTGGGTTTGAGGTTTCGATGGCGTGGTGGGTTTGTCTGCCGCGGCGGGTGTAGCTTGGTCGTCATCTGCTGCCAGTTTAGCTGAAGCGCAAGATGGCAAGGGACTGCGATGAGCAGAATCGAGAGTCACGTACCGTGAACAACGCGGCCGGCCATGCCATTGATCTTGCTTAGTCTAGCTGCACCGCCGGCCTTGATTTTGGCCTCTCGGCGCTCCCGGCGGAGTCTGGCTTGCTCGGACGCGCGCTGGGCGGCCGCAGCGGCATCGTTGGAGCTTGACGCTGCTTCTGCTGTTCCCGTCATGATGCGGTTGTTGGCCGGTGCGGATGAGTAAAGGTTGAGGCGTGAAGAGGTGACGTTGAAAATGCTGGGATGTTGGCAGCTCTGGGGTGAGGGTTGAAGTGGGGCAACTTACGGCCGGGGTTGGAATTCAATGTTGAGTAACGGAAAGGGTCTGGTACTCTAGATTAGGGATCTTGATAAGTTTCCTTGTGTAGTAATTTGCACCCGTGATATTATTTTGCTACCTGAAGTTATCGACTCTGAAGCGAAACATGGCAGCTAGGATCCACGAGAGATCTTACAGTGTACAGCAGCATAGATGAACAACTTGAGCAATAGTCGTACAAAGCACGATAGCTAGGTCCCCGATGCCATTACATACTTTTTGCCTCCTACTATCTATCTATCGCTCCGATTCCCATTCCCTGCGAATCATGAGAGCAGACAGTGTGGTAGAGCAAGCGCACTCTGAAATCGAAGTTGCACATCTTTTAGACGTTCCAACGGAGCTGGGCTATTGGCAGCGGGACATAGATTATAGCCACAGATGTGGCTGGCAGTTGTGAAAAAAGAGCTTGCACTTGTGATTATTTTCTAGCCTCTACGACAATAGAGTTGCTTACACGGCACTGAGCCTCACAAGACAGCTTTATATTAGACAAACTAGTTCCAGCTCCAGTTCTCGCCCGATCCTCTAGTTCCCACGCAACAACTTCGTCTTGCCTTGTCAAGGCATAGATTCATATGGTAGGCCAGCACGGCATAATTCTCCGCGCAAGCGGCGGCCCGTACGATGCCCAGCTCAGGCCCTTGCTGAAACCTCCTCACCTTCCCCACGTGTGATGCTGTTCCTCTGAGCCTTAGGCCCATTCGTTTGCATCCGGAACGTCTGGTTCCAGATCGTTTGCGCCCTGCTTTTCTGGCGGATATTGGGCGTGCTCTCGTGACTGATATTGAGGCTGCGAATACTGCTGAGGCGGCGGTTGGCTTCCCAAAGACTGCTGCTGACCCTCGTTCTGCGAATCTTCAAAAGGCTGTCGTTTTTGTCTCTCTATTTCTGCCTTGACGGCATTGCCCTTCCATTTGTAACCCCCTGCTAGCATCAACATGGTCTCATTCCAAGCCTTGGACTCTTCGTTTGTCCCGGGATATTGCATGACGAATTTCACAAACTGTGGCAAGTTGTCCGCTTTCAGCGCCGCGGCTAGATCACGCACTAGTGCACCTTCCCTCGACCTTGTAAAACCATAGTCGAGTCGGGTTTGAGCATCGAGTGCAGCATTGGCTTCCTCGGCGAGCGGACCGGCTGCAGATCCAGCGGCGGTGGCTTGAGCAGCAACGGACGCAGCAGCGGGTGCGGCAGGAGCTGCAGCCTTATCATAGTCGTTCGAATCTCCCGTGATGAGGTAAACAACCCCCAGTCTGAACAGCATTTCGTTCGTGTTGTAAGAATCCTGCGCCAATTTCATAAAGTTTCTCTCGACATATTTGAGGTCCTTGGCGCTCTCGTGTGGATTAGTGCCGGCTGTGACTAGTTGGGCAAAGTAGATGGCGCGAGTCGCCGCCGCCTGGATCCTGTTCTTCCTGGCATTACTGAGACGAGAATTATCAGCAAATTGACTTGTTATGGGGGGGCCATAAGAGAAGGGAATATACGTACTGTGGATTATGGTTTGATTCGTACTCCTCCGCAATCGCATCATAACACAACGATGCCGACTTCATGTCTCCCAGCGTCTTCTCGTACAGGCCGGCCAGGAGCCGCCCATATCTGTCGACTCGATTCGATTGACCCTTCTTCAAGGCTGGGGATCTGAGGAGCTCGAAGCATCGCGCGGCGGCGGGGGCGTCACCAGCCTTCACGTAGGCCTCAATGGCACTCCCAGCGGCACCGGCAGCTGACGAATCCAATTCTAACTTGTCTCTATAGACTGCGGCGAGCTTTTCAAAGGCCTTTCCTGCCTCGACAACTAGTCAATCGTCAGATCAGTTCCTGATTCTGGTAGATGGCGTCCTTGCATGCTTGCTGTGGACAGAGGGGGCCCGTACATGAGTTCTCTGCCAGGAAAGCATTAGCTGCCTTTTCAAGTAAATCCGCTCCATCACTGTCGTTTCCACTTTTGTCGCTCAAGAAGCCCCAGAAGCCGTCGCCACCGGACAGTTTCTTCTCCGCCTGCATCGCCAAACAAAGGCATCAGTTGGGAATCCCGGCAGCGGAAGGGGAGCAGGGTTGGCCGCACCTGTTTGAGCAGAGTGTGAGGATCTCGAGGCATGGCTGCGGATCGTGCCTTTTCAATGCTAAATAGTAACGAGAAGCTATTTGTTGATGACCCGTATAGCTGCGATGGTGAGGTAGTGATGATTCGATGTCAAGGTTGTAGGTTGTAAGTTGGACAAGGTGGTGGTTGGCAATGGAAGACGGAGCCATGAGACACACACTGACTGACGACACCCCTCAGCTGCGGATTGGTGAAACGCCACCACAAAGCGTCACGGTAGAGGCCCCTCCCCGGTCGCAGGTGGAGCTCATGGAGCTCTTGCGACTCCAAGCTCGACTTTGATGCATCCAGTGTGTCCGTCTTTACCACCTCACAGACAAAGACAAAGAGGGAAAAAATCTCGGTGCCCCAACAGCACACGGCCAACAATGCCGCTCTGCACAAGCTGCCGCTGCCTCCTGCGCCGCGCCCTGCGTCCCTGGCAGCACTTCCTGTCGACATCCTGCAAACCGTCACCCGCCGAGATGCTCTCCAAGCCAACCTGGTCCGTGAGATCTCTCCGCCACCCACCACCGACAACAACAGCAGCAGCACCGGCGGCAACGGAGAAGATAACAAGCTCACAGCTACACCACCTCCTGCGCCTCGCTGCGCTGCCCCTACCCCAGACGCCCTCGGAAGAAAACACCATGATATCCACCCTCCAAGACCAACTCCACTTTGTCCGCGCCGTCCAGCGCGTCGATACAACTGGCGTCGAACCACTGCGTGCGATTCAAGACGAGACGGAAGAGGCCAGGCGTGAGAACACAATCACTCTTGCAGATATGCAGGGGCTTTTGGATGCAGAAGAGCACGTAGGGCATTACCAGCGTCCGAGGAGGGTGCGGACAAGGATTGAAGATGAGAGCAGCGAGAAGTGGGATGTTATAGGGACGGCGGGCAGGAAGGCGGGCAAGTATTTTGTTGTTGAGAGTCAGAAGACGTAAGGCCATCGAGGTGAAGGACCTGTTGCCTGGTGGTGAGCACCGAGCATCTACATGGCCCGTTTGGCTGATGGAGGATTTCCAAGACCCCCTTTCCTGCCGAGTTCTGGATGCTACAGATGCTGAAGGAGGCACAAGTGAATGTACAATTAGGATGTGTAATTGATGGTAGACAGCTGGTGTCACGGTTTCAAAGAAAAATACCCGATCAATGGTTTAGTTACCATGTATACTAATATACTTATTCTACAACGTAGTATAATGGTGCCAGATAGCCAGGCATCAGTCTGGTCGAGTACTTTTCCCCTCTCACTCTACAATGTAACATTAAGCCCTCATCACCCCGCGTCTTCATCAA
The DNA here is from genome assembly GCF_013426205.1 of Metarhizium brunneum. Lineage (NCBI taxonomy): Eukaryota > Fungi > Ascomycota > Sordariomycetes > Hypocreales > Clavicipitaceae > Metarhizium > Metarhizium brunneum. The sequence continues at coordinate 6,752,652 of NC_089423.1, read as the reverse complement.
GCCATGTGTCCGTGTACCCCTGACCAAGATCGCATCCCTACTCGTAACATCAGCAACAGGAGCCGGCTGTCGATATTGCTCCGCGCGGAACAGGCCAGAGTCAGGAAGACAAAGTACCGGTCTGAGCCAGAGAAGCTGTGAAATAGCAAGTCGCATGAGAGGTTCCAGGCGCATCGATGCGTTAAAGATTCAAGATGGCAGCTCGGCGTCCAAACACTAAACACATTCGAACATCAAAACAACAACATGAACTGATGGCTCAGCGCCTCACTACCAGCAACACCCATCTACCCAATCCCCACCATCACCCGTTGGCAAACAGCCTCGCAAAAGACCAAGTTCATTTCCCCAGCATCATTTCAGCGCCAATTATATTCATAATCCCTACCCATGTTGTATACGCCGCAGAAACCCCATGCGCTCCAAGGCCCCTTGCGCAACGAAGCGTAACGCAAACCAAAACATGCAGCCATAAGAGCACAAACAGTAATAACAATGCCAATTCCTTAATCGTCACCGCAGGCCTTACTTGGACTCCTCCTTGGGCTTCTGTTTCGGCACCTTTTCATACGCATTCGGGCTCGGCGGCCTCTTCTGCCTACGCCCGTCCTTGGGCCTCCTCGCACGGCCATGCGAATGGCCACCACACGCGGGCGCCTTCTTGCCGTCTCCCCTCGCGCTCTCCGGCTCCGAGTCGGTGTCGGAATCCGACGACGAGGACGACTCGTCGCTGGACTCGTCTACGCCTTTTGGTTTGTGGTATATGCAGCAAACTAGAAGCAACGGTCAGTACGCCAGACGCCCTCTCAAATGAGAAAAAAGATGGCGCAAAGCGCAACCATTCCCGGGTCGAGAATACTTACCCTTGGAGCTCTTCCTGCCCAAGCCTTCGTTGTCTACTACATCCTCCGCCCACTGTACTGATCGCCCACTTGCGTTGTGGCCGCCGCGTAGACGCAAGATGCGCTGTGTTTCTGTCTGCGGTCCGGTCTGTGTTTGTGTCTGGGACGTTGAGGGCGCCGGGGCGGCTTGTTGGCGTTGTCTATCTGTCATGGTCGTCGTCGCGTGCAGAGGGTCGGCAGCGTCGGGGCTACGTCCGCTGTTAGGGGGGGTGGCGTCTCTAATGCGGTGAGTCTAGATACACTCTATTCTGGAAATTGTCTAGGGTGAGGCAGGTGTGCGCGGTGAAGCTGGTTTCTACACGAGGCGGATGACGTTTCTTGGGATTGCAGTGAGGAGAATGTCGAAAATCCGGGAGTTGCAATCAATGGCTGCTCTTTTAGGTTGGGGTGGGATGATCCGCCCCCACCATTTGCACGTTCCACGCACGCCACTCGTCTCTGTCGATCCCGTTTCGTCATGTCACCAAACGCAGACTACCTACCGAGGTATCTACACTGGTGCACAATCTACATCAACAATGCGGGAGCTGTGGGCATGTAGTTATAAGTCGGGTTCACAATAACTCACAAGAGCCATTACACGCGCCATCTGCGAGCCCAAATACAAATAGCACATGCATCATAGAGTGGTATTATACATACTGTACAGCTCAACCATCATACATACACATCCAAACCAAACACCTCACTCGCCCTTGCGCCTCTCCATCTTGGCCCTCTTCTTGGCCCCCCTCATGCTCCTCCTCGGCCGCATCTTCTTATGCTCCGCCAGAACCCTCGGCTTGTTATTCAACCACCCGTTAATCGGCTTCCTCGAGTCCACAAACTTGCCTTCGGGGGAGAAGACATCCACCGCAGGCCAATCCGGCTCGGGTAACCTTGACCGCGCCTTGACCGCCGGTCCATCCTCGCCCAGCACATCTCTCCTGTTCCTCATCATCTCCTTAAACGGATCCTGCGACGACGGCTCTTCCCCGGGCGCGGCAGCAACATACTCGGCGTCCTCGCCCTCCACGGCCGCGGCCCGCTCAATATCCGCCTGTATGCGTTCCCACCGCTCAAACTCCCTTGCTCTCACCTGCGCAACCACCTCGACGTACCCGACGCCCTCGATCAGGATGTCCACCGACACAACCCGAAACGGCAACCGGTCAACCTGGAGTCCCACGGCGTTCTTGCGCGTCAGCGGCCCGGCGCGCTTCTTGGTAACGTCATGGCACAGCTTAAACGTCCCTGCGTGCTTCATCCTCCCCCCGACACCGGCAAGGGTGATGTTTTCGAGGCCGATAGACTCACGCGTCTGCTCCTGGAACCCAATTGCCTTTTCCGTCATGGTGAGATGCTCGTCGATGGGGGTAAAGTTGTACATGAGGAAGACCATGTCCGGCGTGCGAGGCGTGATGCGGATGAGGCCGCCGCCCAGGAGCAGCGACTTGCCGTATTTGACGGCGACCTGTTCGGGGACGATGCGTTTCTTCATGATGAGGGACTGACGGTGGGGTTCCTTGACAAACAGCTCAAGGTCGCTTCGCGCGAGGCCCGGGAGGTCGATGAGTTCGCCTTTGCCATTTCCAAACGGTACGCGGATGGGCGACGCCGTGGTGCCGGGGAGCGAGGAAACGACCGGCATGGAAGGGTAGTTTCGGGTGGGTTGCGGCGGGGGAAGCAGCTCGCCGACGTTAAGGTCCTCCCAGGCTTCCTGTTGGCCGTAGGCGTCGTCGGCAGCCTGCGCAGGCGTAGGTGCCGGCCGGCCGGTGTCTCTCTTGTTGCTGTCGCCCATCCTGCCCTTGGGAAACACGGCTTCAAACAGCTGGCTCTTGCCGACGTTGACCTTGCCGACCATCCATCCGGCGCCTCCTCTGTTCCAAATATCCTCCTTCACATCCTTTGTCCACCAGCCCCTCTTGGCGCTGACGCACTTCAAGTTCCCCAGACGCACGCGGCCGCCCAGTCTGCCCAGGGCGTCTCTCAAAACGTCACGGAGATACGGCATCATGGAGTCCACAATCTCCTTGGTGGGGCCGAGCAGGTCCCCCCTCGTGATGATGAAGCTCATCTCTGTCTTGCGGTCATTGTGGAACTTGCTTGACCGCGAGCGCCGATTCCTTGACCGCAGGGGAATGTCGCCCAGCAAGACATTGAGCCGCGGGACGAGCGACATGGGAAAGTCGGCGGCGTCGATAACATGGTAGATGTGGTTATACTTGTACGGCGACTCCTCAATGGTGTCCCGCAGCGATTCCACCGTCGGGTGGTGCATGGTGAGCTTTGCCGTGTCGGTCGCCATGTTGTGGTGCATCAAGTCGTGGCATCTGTCGCAAACAGGCGGCTTTTCCGTGACAAGTCCTAGATTTAAAAAAAATCCCCCGTCAGTAAAATCCCAATACCGGTCAATCCCAAGCTCAAGACCGCCCACCCAGCCGTGGCACTTACTCTCCAAATCCCTGGCGCTCGCATCCTCCATCATGCTCTCCGCGCGCAACCCCAAAGCCTCCAGTCGCTCCTCATCCAAGCCCTTCAAGACATCATCCACAATCTTGTCCTCGGCCGCCGCGGCGCTGCCCGGTCTCTCGCTCCTCCGCGGATGAAGCCAATTGCGCACCCTCCTGCTCTGCAAGTCAAAGTACCCCAGCTGCTGCGCATCACCGGTCTGCGCAAACGCTCCGCACCCGCTACACGTAACTGGAAGCTGCCTCACCAGCTGGTCTACCCGCGCCGGCGGCCCATCCTCAACCGCCCTCGCAGAAACTCCCGTGCTGTTGAACCGGCGGCTCGATCTCGCAAGATGCCCCGGCGCCCGGGGAGCAGGCGAGCTGCGTAGACCGACGGCAGGGCACAGAAAGACGGGGACGCTCGCCGCACGCTCCCCTATCCCCAGTGCCCTACTGAGCAAGCGCGCCGTCGAAACGCGATGCATCCCTCATAAATACACCGAAAAAACGTAAAGATTCAAATTCCACCTGGCTGGCGAGCTTGCAGCTCCAAATTAAAAAAAGGCCCCAAAACAAGGGTCCCGTCACACCACGGATGAAAGCCGGTCCGCCAACCAGGGTGTGGGCCAGAATTTCCAATTGACGACTTCAAACCTCCAAGAACCACCTCACCCGATACCAAGCTCCCATAAACGGTAACAAGATGCGCTCCCTAGGAGAGCGATTACACCTCCTCAGAAAGGTAAGCCCCCTCAAAGAAATACCTCATCAATCTACAAAACTAACAACAAACAGAGGGTACGCCGCCCCCGTCCGCCCCCGTCCGCCCCCGTCCTCTTCCAGCGTCTAACAAAATCCAACAGTTAATCAACCTCCGCTGCGGGCCAGGCGCCGCCATCCTGCCGCCCGAAGTCACAAGGATACACATGGACTTTGCGACGAGCATGTCCAACGGCCACATGGGAGCCAGGTTCGTCCCCCCGCCAAGCGACCCAATTCCCACAGGGACTAATACCACTGGGGAAAAATAGAAAGTTCTGGCGCCAGTACCTCCCGCGGCTCAAGTACCACAACCCGGCGGTGCCCATGATCCTCAACCGGCACGACGACAACGCCGCACCGCCCATCATGACAATCTACATGCGCGCCTCGGCGGCGGCGGCTGCGGCGGAGACCTCACAGCCGGCCTCGTCGCGGACCGGCCTCTCCAAGGCGCAGCCGCCGGGCGCCGACGAAAAGGTCGTCACAATCGACATGAGGAACAGGCACAGCTCCGATATTCTAGAGTTCTTCCTGGCCGAGACGCGCGCCAGGGCGTTGCAGCCCACGAGCGCCGAGATTGCAGAGATTCAGAGTCTAGAGGCTATCAAGACACAGGGCGGCGTCGATAGGGAGAGGGTGAGGGCGCTGAGGGCGGAGAAGAAGAAGGAGGAGGACATGCTGAAGAGGGCGAGGGCAGCAGGGGGTATGGCTGAGCAGGAGGAGGCTTAGACGAATGCTCCAAAGCCAAAGAGAAGAAGAAAATGTATAATATTGCCGGATCAGTGGCTCTGTATTACTCAAACTGTGGGGGGAAAACGCATCTATGTATATTTTATTCATCTTCAACTATTGCACCAACCTGGGTATCAATGGTTCCAGTCATTGTCCTGTTGGACTACAAGCTTGTGCTTTTTACCTCTATCCATACATGTCCTTGACGCCCCGTGTTATGCCGAGATGATATGCTTGCTGTATGCATCAAGAACGGTTGAAATCCTCCAAACACCGAGTTACTACGTACATCGGCGTGTGTTGTATATGTAGACCTACTTCAGACCAAATCCTTCACTTTCAAACACAGCTCTCCACAACATGCCTTCCAGCTTTTGCTTCGATCCATACTGCCACAGTGAAATCATGTTGAAGCAAGTCCTCGCTATCGGATAACGGCCGACATCTTCGCCGAGACACGAAATCTTGATGGGCAGCATAGCGGCCCCCGTTGCAGGGATTCGATCGCTTCCCGTGATGAATAAAAGAAGCTTGCGTTGGTTCCCCGGTGTTGCTTCTTGGAACGTTTCCCAAAACCATCCGACTACGGGGCTACTCCCGTCCGGCTGGCGGCTCTCCCAGTTGTCATACTCGGCCACAGCACGCAACGATGCAATATCAAGAGCCTCGTCCGATCCTCGGATGAGGAGCTCGATTTCTTCGGGTCGAAATAAGGAAAAGGCATTGCCTCCGCAGACGGTGTAGAAGCCTCTTTTGAAAGGCTCGAATTGGCGCGTCACCGCCGTGTCTAGTACATATCGAATGTAGAGGTCAACATACTCTCGTCGGTTGCTATTTGTAACAGCCTTTCGCTCGCCTCCGTGGCAAAGGGGCACCTGAACAGTTGTGCCGTATTTCTCAGTGTCAATCACAAAGTCAAGGCTGAATGCGCTTTCCACATCTCCCTCAAAGTCCAGAAGCTGACGAAGCCCACGGGCTACTCGCGGTCTGTATTCTGCCAGGTCCTCCAAAGTATACTGCATCGACGGCCTTGGGCGAGACGACATGCCTAGGCCGTGAGCTGGCGCAGCCGCCAGCAGTTTGCGGAAGGCAAATGGCGGTAGAGCAACGTCCAAAATGGTAGAATTATAAATTGCCAAACCCATGACTACGCCAACCAAAAAGAATTGATCCGACGTTTCAAAAGTGGCGGGATTGAAGTAGCAATACTGCGAGTCTTCGTCGTACAGAAACATCCCTACAGGCATTGGATTAGCTAGGCAGCAGGATATAATCGTTGTCGGCGCAACTTTACCGTGGTCGGGATTGAAGACCTCCCGGATGAGGAGCAAGAACCATTCCTTGCGCAGTCCGCCGCCGTCAATACCCTCTTCACCCCTGAATGTGATTCGGAGACCTTTCTTGACATCTTCACTTCCGCTTCCAATAACTTCGCTAACGGCAGCAAGGCTGTCCTCAACAAGACACTCTCTACGAACATCGAGAGAAAGATATTGCTTTACGTTGCGGTTGGTCATTATGCTGTCGAGAAAGGCATCCCGTGCCTTCATCTGCATCTGTCGCTTGGCATCATGTTCCAGGATGTGAGTTTTGGCCCAAATGCTCATTAAGAACGGATACTGGCAGAAGGAAAACTTGGACCGTTTCGACTCCCAGGACTCAAAGTCGCTGACCAAATCAGCGTAATCTATCATTGAGTTGTAAAAGTCCGTGGTTGGGACCAGCTGTCCACTAGAGTGCCCGTATTCGCGGGTTGAACCAGCCGCAACGTTGACCCCAACCGCTGTCGTTGAATAGCCATGTCTGATCCCAGGGACACTATTGGCTGCGAACAGAAGGGCAAGTACGCGGGACGCCGCCTTAATCTGCCAATCCTCGGTGTACGCAATCTTGTGCTCTGACTCCCTCTTTTTAGAAGTTCCTCCGTTTCTGATCTCATCATGAAGGTAGAAACCAGCACCAGAGCGGCCAGCGCGCATCTCTGGTATCAAGCCAGCCGTAATGTCAACTTCTGTAGGTTGCTTCTTGTCAATCTGTCGGAGTAGTCGGTAGCTCAAAAAGCCCGATACCAAATCCTTGGTGCGAACAAATCGTCTGTTGTCATACTTGCAAAACCACGTGATGAGCTGATTGTGGCATTCCGGAGGCGTGTTCGATATGAGACCGATGATCCGCTTGATTATCCCTGAATGTTGGCCAGATAAAAGCCCAGAACTCGGGAGAAGGTTTCGTCTTGGAGGGATTACTTGGGGAGGGGGAGGAGCCACACCATCTGGTTGTAAAATGCCACCAAATCCTTTCAACTCCGCGTGCAAAAGAGGGTTCTCCATGATGATGAGAAGAAACCGAAGGTCGCCGGCGTTGGTGATCGGCCGGCCGGGTCTCTTCAATAGCGATTCTGTCGCTTTCAGCAGCACTCTTTGGACATGTTCTTGCCCTTGTAGCAGTTCTTGCTCCAGAACCTCGAGGTCTCTCTGCGTTTGGGGTCTGACAGTTGGTTCCCTGCATACATCTTCATACACAGAGAACCAGTCCTCGGCAGCATTAATGGTTGAAGAATACCAACTGTCAAGCTCATCCCAGTTCAGGTTCGGGCTCTTGATTGTGACTGGTTTCTTGGGGGGGCTTTCAGGTCGGCGGGTAGAAGTTTGTTTCGTCGGCCCTGTCTGTCTACGGCCCCCCGTCCACCAGGAGCCATTCTCTGCAAAGTCGCCCAGGAGGAGCAGCTTCGGGTCCAGCTCATCCATGACCATGCCTGGTTGAGATTCCCCCCGAGGAACAGCGTCAGCAGATTGTGAGAGTGATCTTCCACGCGACGGCAGTGGTTTCCGCCGAATTTGGTCGCCTTGTTGGCGCTCCCGCCCCCTGTTCTCTGTTGAAAATGACGAGTTTACAGAGTCAAATGAACCAAACGCTTTCGCAATGTATTCCTCAAGGGGTTTAAATATCCTCTTTGGTTCGCAGGGGCCGTTCATCGACGATGCCCTGCGGCGTGCCATTGGACTCGGATTCAGGGGTGGCTGCCCGGGCGGAGGAGGCCGTTCGGAATGTGAAGACGAATATGACCTGAGGGCGGCATTTGGCCGTAGTGGACTAGGCCGCAAGGTAGGCTGCTCTTCAAAGACATATTTGGAATTACAGCCGTCATGGTCTTCTCCATAGGAGGCGCCCCTTGGTCGTCCATGGGAGTGGTCCTGCTGATTTCTGTGAGCATCTGATCTTGGGATGCTGCTTTGAGATGCAGTGGGAGAGCGCCAGCCTGCGTGCTCCGGCGCTGGTTTCGGAGCCAATTTCATAGAAATATAGGAATGAATACACTGTCTCACAAGTCGTTGACAGTGTCGTAAGGAAATTGGTTGGCCTATTAAATAAAGGGCGAAAAAAAATAAGTTTGTCAGACTCTTCTAATCGCAATATAATAGAGAGGGCCACATACAAGTTGAGTTATCAGACGACGAATGGGCATTCCCATCACGCCGTCTTCCGAGAATCCCAGGCTTCAGAGCCTCGCTCCCCGGAGCGGCCAAGTCATTAATCGTCGTGCAGATAGTACACTTGAAAACTTTTAATTCCTTGGGCCACCGCATCAAAGATGCGCACGTCATACAATTTCCCGTTGCAAAGTCCTTGCTACCCATAGGACCACCCCGCCTGTGCCTATTGCCAACGCCTGGTCCAGCCATGGCGTTGTCAACATCTCCCCTGTCCGAATCAGCTTGCGGCTGGCTCGTCGAGCCTTGTCTCTTCCTTGCAGCACCGAGAAACGAAGGAAACGGGTTGCTCAGGGAGCGTGCATGGCGGGGAGGCAACCTGCTTGGCTTGGTTCGCTGAAAATCAGATTCCGAAGAGCTCGAGTCTTCTTGTGCTTGGCTGTTGGAGATGTCGATGGATCCGAGAAGTATAGTGGGTGTCTCAAGAGCATCGGCGTGAATTCGAGTGACGAGGTCGTGGCGAGGCGGTCGAGAACGACTACGAGAAGGGGAAGCCATGGCTCTCCCAGTTTTTTTTTTCTCCTCCCCAAAAGACACGGGCCGGGGAGCTTTTAGGTAGCTCCCTTGTTCAATAGGGAAAGCGGCTTCTGCATTTGACTGGTGCTCTGCACATCAAAGGGGATCTAGACGAACTGTGAGGCAAGTACGACGATTATCGCGGCGAAACAACGAGGCCTGGTTGTGGCATCTTGGCCTCGGCGCTGTGAGACACTCAGTCGGGGCGTTAGTTGATTCGGTTGGTTTGTTTGTTGCAGTCGTCTTGGGTCAAATGCGCATGGATAGCATGCCAAGCGGGCATCAACGACGGTGGCTCGTCTTTGGCAGCATTTAGACAGACGAGAGCATGGGGTACTATTTGTAGTAGGTACATATACCTGGAGGATGGCGTCGATGCGTCCGGCGAGCCTGAGCCGCCACCACTTGACACTTGGCTCCAGGAAGGACGTCTTGGGCGGTGCCGGCAGGGGCGGGTAACAAACATGCTGCATTGATGGTCCACTGGCCCAGTCGTCTGGTTGGAGATGGCACCCTGTTCAGTCAACTGGCGCCCTGGGTGCTTGCGACGAGGTCCCACAGCAGCCAGTTTTGTCCCATCGAAACACATGCATGAAGCTTTCAATGTTCCCAGACGCCAACTGGTCCGGTTAGCGCAGGCACTGATGCCATTTTCGTCCTCGTATCGAGGTCAACAAGCAAACTTTGTTCATGTCCAACTGCCAATCCCATCCACGGGCACGCGACAGTTTTTTTTTCTCCCCTTGGCTTGAATGCCACGACCCGGTAATCTGTGCTCCGTGGGTGTGTGGCAGCTCGTCTTTCCCATCTCCACGTACCAATTCCCCGACGGCTCCCGTTCCAAACACCACATTTGTCACCGCCACGATGGCTGGATTCGGGGGCACGCGTCAAGCTCGGTTAGCGGTGGACAGCCTTGGCAGCATATTCAGTACGGCTCACCTTATCAACCAAGTATGCATTGCTCATTACGTTGTATTAGCTGCCAGTTTACAGCTGGTAGTAGTATTCAAGCGCAGTTAATAGGCGCATGGCAGCCCATATCTCCCCCCCGCGCGATAGTACATACTTGCGATACATGGTCACAGCCTTCACGGCGGTTCAATTACTCGCCAACAAGACTAAAAAGGACATCCCATCACATCACATCCTGCATTTGAGCACTCCGTCACGTCAAACCCCACTCGAAAAGTCTCCATAAAAAAAGCCAACCTAGTCGCATGCCGTCACACAAAGCCTTACCTGAAACATCCCGGCTCGCCAACTCCCCCAAACAGACGTCGCCAATGCCACAATATCACTCGACATGTCTCGCATAATCCCTCGTCTTGCTGGGCACCTGATGTGACCTTGTACGAACCACATCTTGCCAATAGCTTAGCCACGATGCAATTATTCCACCGATATTACAGAGTAGCACTCCGTATGCAGCATACATTTATGTACAAAGCCACTCTGTGCGTCGTGAAGTTTTTTTCTTCCATTTCTTGCAAAGTGGTAAGCATGTGACTGTATTTATATCAGAATGTCTACTGTATATGTCTAGTCTTTGTTTTCTTTCTCTGCAACTCTAGGAAACAAAAGCTACTCGAATACGATGGCAGCCTTGATGGCAGTCTTGTCCTTGATGCTCTGAAGAGCCTTGTCAAAGTCCTCCAGCTTGAAGGTCTTGTTGACGATGCCCTTGGTCTTGACCTTTCCAGAGTCGAGGTAGTCAATGGTGGCGGCTGCAACACAATACATTAGTCGCAACGTATGCAAACTGCCGGCGGCAGGGACTGGACTTACGGAACATGTACGTCTCGGAAAAGGACCCAATAATGGTGATTTCGTCACCAAAGATCTTGGCAGGGGGCCAACTGACCCGGTCGGCGTTGGCGTAGACACTATCATCATCATTACATTAGGCATTTTGCAATGTGGGCGTGTGAATCGAGGCCGTCAAACCTACCCGTAGACGACGAGGGTGCCACCACGGCGAACGTAGTGGATGGCGTCTTCCAGAATCTTGACGGAACCAGTAGCCTCGACAACTGCAAGCTCTGTCAGCGCCATGAAAGCAAAACGTGCGGGCCGAGATGCGCACCGATGTCAAAGCCATAGGGGTTGTCCTTCTTGAGCTGGTCAAACTGGGCCTGGGGGCTCTCTCTCGACAACTCAATATACGTATCCGCAGCATCAAGGCTCTTGGCCAGGTCCATCTTCAAGCCCTTGGGCGCAGCAATGGTCACCTGGCAGCCTCCATTCTGCCTCAGAAGCTGGGCGAGCATCTGCAACATCAAGTCAGCAAGCCCCGTCCGGTTCCTTAAAAGTCGTTCCCCCCCTCCAGCAAAGCACTCACGAGACCAGTAGGCCCGGCGCCAAACATGAGAACGTGGGAACCCAGCTTGGGACGGATCTTCTCCAAGCCATGGCAGGCACAGGAAGCGGGCTCGAGAAGGGTGGCGTCCACCCAGTTGAGGTTCTGAATCTTGAACACCTTGGCGGCGGGATATGCGCAGTATTCGGCAAAGCCGCCATTCATGGTGACGCCATGGGCGTTGAACTATGCGTATCAGTAACAGAAGAGACGGGGAGGTCCAAGGTTGCCTATACATTCTCGCAGAGCAGCAGCTGGCCACGGCGGCAGTAGAAGCACTCGTTGCAGAGTTCGCTGTTGTCGGCAGCGACCCTGTCGCCGATCTGGAATCCCTTGACGTTCTGGGCATGTCGTTAACACAGGTCAGCCTGGGTGCGTGTTCCGTACAAGTGCGTACCTTGCCAAGCGCGGCGATGACACCAACGGTTTCGTGGCCGGGAATGAGGGGGAACTTGGCGATAAACTCGCCCTCATGGATGTGCTACAAACGCCAGTCAATATGACTGGCTCTCTGGAGTGGCAAAGAACAAGAGCGTGTCACCAAATCTGCGCCGGTTGTTAGCTTGTTGGCCGAAGAATGAAGCACAGGGTAGGCTGGAAGACTGACCAGTTCCGCAGACACCACAGGCCTTGACCTGCACGAGGACATCGCTGTCGCGCAGCTCTGGGAGCGGGACCGTGACAATGGACCAATCTTCAGGCTTTTCATATCTGAGCAGGGCTATGGTCAGTACTTGTAATGGAAGGGTGGGAAAGCAAAAGCATATGGACCGGGCCGTCGGCATTCTGGCTCAAAGGCACCCTGATGGCTAGAACAGGCCCACGACGGTAAATATATAAAGAACGTACCTGAGAGCCTTCATCTCCTTGGGAAGGTTTGCCATCTTGAATTATGCCTTCTTTTTCTGTATATTTTGATTTTGTATGGTCGGCGTGTACGACGTTTTCGCCCTGCGAGCTTGGAGTCACAGCAGTCCTTGGAAGCTGCCACGATGGTATAATCATTAGCCAAGGTAAAAACAACACGCACTTCCACCAAAGGTATACAATAGCTAACATACGGGAGATATATATAATAGGTTGTCTAATACGACCAAATTCAAGCAAAAAGAGGAATCAGGAGCTTGAGAATCAAAAAGGAGATTCGTGCCCTGAGACGAGGCGGCCCTCCGAGCATTTTATTCCGCCGCAGCAACAAGCAAGACCATTGAACACACCGGCGTGGGCGTCAGAAGCGACCCTTGGCGACCTTTTCCCCTCCCACGCTGCTCCTCGGAGCAACATGCTCGCCCATTGAATTTCGAATGTCACTCATCGGTCCCGGCTGGCACCTCTTGGTCTTATCCCCTGGCCGGGGCGGCTGTGACCCCTGCCGGATTGCTGGCGACCGATGCTTTAGCTCCTCTCGCCCATCTGCCGAGACTCAACATCTGATGCTGCGCATGTGCAGACTTGGGACGAAGCAATGGGTCCCTTCTTTCTCGTTGTCTGTCTGTCAACAATGCTGAATTTTATGCGGAATTCGCCCTTTGATTAAATTGTACATTGCGCTTACTGTCAGCCCAGTTTCGCATGGAGCAACTCCGTGCTCGGGGCGAGGCGTCAGGATGAGCTGAGGTCTGGTGGTTGCGTCGCCGGATTTCGGGCCACCATGCATCGGACAGCACAAGGCGGAGAACACCAGACGCAACGCCAGCCGGTCGGCGCCTGCCCCCCTAGTAGACGCGGCGATCTGCTCAAGGCACAGACACAGACGTCTTACATTGACCTATTATGGTGATGCAGCAAGTCCAACGGCGGGGCCGGACGCTCATCCAATATCTTGCCGCCCGCCTTGTTCAATCTTCTCCCGTTCCCATTGACAGCTGAGCACCCACCGCCATGTTCTTGTTTTGCTCGCGGGTGAAGCGTCCCGCATCCGCAGCCGGGGAGGTCCTTTGGAGTCTATGGGCGCAGGCATCAGACAATACAGCCTGCCATTGTGAAAAGGTTGGTGACCTATCACTGCTTGCCGTGGCTTGCAGTTGTGCAGGAGACACCGCCATTTGACGCGTCATGTGACGCCGAGATGCTTGTCTTGTGTTGCGTGAAGAATCTAGACGATACAAGGATGTTTTTTTCTCTCACCACTAGATGTGTACGGAGCATTGCCAACCATCGGCCGTCGTGGACGTTGTAGCCCGGTGGACAGCACTGACATTTTGTGAGGAATCCCATATCCCCGCTGCTCGGGCTACAGATGGTACTCCGTACGGAGTTGGGCAATTCGCGAGCTGCCGCTTTCCCGGTGAAGATCTATCCTGGCCCAATGCCGTGCCGTAAAGGTCTGGTCGTTTCTTAGCCAATGTGTTGAGGAACATGCCGCCCGGGGGAGAGGCGAGAGACATCCGATGTGTACAGAGTAGTTTGAGCAGGTCATTATGCGGACGAGGCATCGCAAGGGCGTCACGACAGCAGTAAGAGGAACATTGCTGCACGTATCGTATAGTATGTGACCTTTTTTGTTTCGTAGGCTTACTGGGGATGCGTGTTGCTTTCCACAAAACCAAGAGTTGCTTATTAGCAGTCGGGCGATATTCTCCCTCCGCTACTCCCCATGGGCCAACAGGACAAAATTGCGTCATGTTACCCTTTGAAATGCAGCAACTACGCTTTTGTGCACATAGTTGGACCAAGTCACATTATAGGGATAGATCATCAATATATGTCGCAAGCATTTGTCTCATTGACTGCATATAAGTGACCCTGATGCAAATAATTTCCGAGGATCTAACCCCTCCAAAAACTCCCACCGTGTGTCCCCTACTCAGCCCGGTAGTCTCCCGAAAAAATGGGAACTCTCATGGTAAGAAGTGTTGTGTGGTCCTCCATTTCGTAGAGTTACATGTTTTCGATACCCTTATTCCCGTTTTTGTCTTTGTGTGCTGCCACGCATCTCGAAAACCTCTTTTATTTTACTTTAAATAAACTCGGTTCGTTTAAGAGGGGGGAGCAGCTCGGCCACGACCGGCACCACCACGGCTAGTATTTCCACGTTAGTACACAAATTTTGATGGCAAATCGACCACTGCCTCATCTCCATAGTCGCCGCGGGGAGACTCGTTCTCCATTGGGTACAAGTAGGGACTCACAATTGAGGAGCGAATTCACCAGGAGCACCGCCCTCCTTGCCCTCACCAGCATCACGTCGTCGGTATCCACCCTCACGGTCACCACGGTCACCGCCACGGCCACGGCCGAATGGTCGTCGCTGGCGCTCTTCCTCACCAAGCATGCCGCGGGGAGGAGCGTGCGATCGCTGCTGCTTGATGTGGGTGGCGGGCACAATCTCGGCGGGCAGGTGAAGCCATTCGCGCAGGTAGTCGAGGCCCTCGGGGGTCAAGGTGTAGTAGTAGTACTGCCAAGAGAACTGGGTCTTGACATAGCCGCGGGAGTTGAGAGACTGGCAAGCCTTGATAACGAACAGGTTCTTGGTGTCGATGTCGGGGTGCTTGGGAAGGTTGAAGTCCTTCTGGGCCACGAGGACACCCTCGCGAAAGAGGTACTGGTCATCGGATATTTTGTCAGTTACACATGCAATCTCTTTGAGCGCCTGCGTAGGTTTCGCTGGGTTCTGGCAGGCTGTCGGTTCAATTTACCTCGTGGATCTTCTTGCGGTCGGCCTTGGGAATCAACATCGTGGCGGTTTCTTGGTGAGGTCGATGTTGAAGAAGCGCAGAATTTCGGTGCGAAGATGCCTGGGCTCAAAATGGATAACTTTTGTGGGCGTAAACCCTACGAGAAATTCGAACCTAGCGAGTGGGGTGGCTTGTGTGCTGTGGCTGCGTCACGTGAGATAAGATACTATTCTTACAGCTGTGGCTGGTGTTTAAACCTTGGCCACCCCAACACAAAAGAGAAGGTCGTATGCGTCAACGAGAGACGCCAAACTATCCGTCCTCTCCCTCATCACAAATCCATTTCTCAAGAAAATTTCAGTTCAGGAGACGATTTCTCACATCAAATCACAATGGCTCCTCAAAATCTCAACGTCCTCATAACCACCTTTGGTGGTCTTGGACTTCCATCTACTCTGGTGGTTCCGGTCCCACCTTCAACAACAATTACAGAACTCCGCGAGGAAATCTATGAGCGCCTCCCAACCACAGACACCAGACTCATCATTACAACCATCTCAAATAGACAACTACCAGAAGTCTCCCAGGCGCCCATCTCTGCATATCTGTCCAGCAGCCAGGATGAGTTTCTGTCCTTGCGACTGGCTGTTCCCTTATGCGGTGGCAAGGGTGGTTTCGGCTCTCAGCTACGCGCCGCCGGTGGGCGCATGTCATCGCGAAAGAAGAAGAACCAAGAAGACCACGGATCTAGCCGCAACCTTGACGGCCGCAGACTTCGCACTGTCAACGAAGCAAAGGCTCTTGCAGAATACCTCGCCATCAAACCTGATATGGATCGCCAGGAAAAAGAAAAGCGAAAGGAGCGCTGGGAACAAATCGTCCAGATTTCTGAAGAGAAACAACACCAAATCAGAAATGGCGGCCAAGGCCGACTCGAGGGAAAGTGGGTTGAAGACAAGGAGGAGTACAGAGAGAAGACACGCGACGCAGTTCTCGCCGCGATGAAGAGTGGCAGCTATAGAGACAACCTTCTCAGCACCTCGCATGGCTCAGCATCAAGTGAGCAACCGGAAGCGCTATCAAATTCTGAAGACGACGCAAAGTCAAACTCAAAAGAGTCGTCTTCATCCGACGAGGCAGATGAGCCAGCAAAGACGCCGGCTCGAACTTTTTTTGGTTTTGACGAGGACGATGAATTTATGAGTTCATCCGACGAGGAGGAGGCTCAAAGCAAGGAATAATGATGGACAGGGTAATCATGAGGTGGAATTTACAAGAGGGATATTCAGCAATGGAGTTTTATTCATTTTGGGGAATCACGGCGTTTTCTGCCCCGAAATCAGGCGGGGGGCATTGGTATTTTCTCGGGGCGACATTCACAAAGTCAAAAATTGACTCAATACAAAGGGTTTAAGGGTTTTTAACGTCACGACCATCACTTGTGCAACACATCAAACGTGTCCAAAAGGCTGTTTCTCAATTGACGTCACCGTAATCACGGCTGTAGAACCGAGTTTCCCGAGTAATACACTTGCAGCATAGCTGCTACTCCATCCTCTATCAACACCAATTATCATTTACACCGCCACTGATGAAAACTTACGCGTCCAGCTTGACGGGGAAGTTGGAAGCCTCTGTGGACAAATCCATTAGCCTTGTGAAAACTTTGGCATGGCTGTGACAACACTCACCTCGCTGCTCATCCCATCGCTGATACCATCCAGAGGGGCACAAGCTTCGGTAAGCCAGCCAAAACTACCGCATAATTAGTAAACTCTGTGCTCTAGAATTCGCAAACACACTCAAATCTACTGTCGTACCTGACGGCAAGGAGCAAAGTCCTCCCCCTTGGCAATGATGCACTTGTGGTAGTCGACGTAGTTCTGCCAGCAGTGCTTGGTCTGGTTCACGTTAGGAAAGCGAGCGTCGGTGCCTATGGGGAAGTTTCGCGTCAGTATTCGGAAGCAGAATTCGACGCAATTGAACTGTTCGCCGAGTCGCGCACGAGGATTTCATCGGGTTGGAGCTTACCGGCTGCGGAATTGTTAGCCTCGGGTCAGGATCAGACCATGAATTTTAGGGGAGGGATTATCGGCA
This sequence comes from Metarhizium brunneum, assembly GCF_013426205.1. Classification (NCBI taxonomy): domain Eukaryota; kingdom Fungi; phylum Ascomycota; class Sordariomycetes; order Hypocreales; family Clavicipitaceae; genus Metarhizium; species Metarhizium brunneum. Next base: position 6,735,744 of record NC_089423.1, on the reverse strand, counting down.
CATACTAGTAACGAACTTGAAGGGCTTGGTGACAAGCTCCTGACCATCTTCTTCAGCCATGGCGACTTGTTTCGATTGATGCTTCCAAGGACAGGGCAAGTTTGACGCGGGGGTGGGCGATTGAACTCGAGCACTTGGTGGTGAGATTGATGCGGTTGACGTTCTCGGTTTGGAATCAGATGTTCCGGTATTGGTGGCTCAATTTGTGCCTCAGGCCCGCCAACCAATGGGGTAAGGCAACCACAACCGACCAGTGGGCCGATGGGCAATTGCAACACCAGATGCTCGGCAACCTCTGAAGCACCACCCAAAGAACGACAATTTTGTCAGTTGCTTCACACCACGTCCGCTTCTATACAGACCAATCTCCTCTCTTCAAGATGCGTACCACCGCCGCCCTCCGAATGTTCCGCCCCACGGCCCGCATGATGCGACCGGTTCCCGTGAGTCCGTCGTGAATGAGCACTGCCTGAGATGGAGCTAACGATGGTGATTTTACAGAAGGAAGACCAGGCCGGTACGTGCCGAACGACTCCGTTCTAGCTGACTGGAAGCTCTTTGAACGAATCTTCGTCATGATGCTCCGCAGCATGCTAATTGATTCCAAGGCCACACCGTCTCCCAACGACTGCGCAAGCTCAAGCAGATTCCCGCTGAGTTAATTCCTCTCGGTACGTACATACCTCGGTCGGCATGTACCTACACACATAGCTTGTTAATCTAATCGATGACATTAGCCGCCGTCGTTGGCTTCGCCATCTTTGCTGCTGGTTACTCGAGTGTGCGAAAATTCGTGGTCGACAAGAACCTCCGACTCGCCAGACAGGGACCTGGAGGCCGTGCTGTTGATCACCAAGATGAGCACCACTAAATGTTACCGGACAAATAGGGCCGGAGGATTTCATTTTGTTTGCGGATGGCAAAACATTTGTACATGTCAACATAGGAAAAAACAGCTCTTTAATTGAGACCTGCCTTGAGAGCTCTTCGTTTTCTTCACTTTGTGTCTCCCTGTTGCTCAGAATAGAGTACCGATTTTCTTGAGATACTACATTCACCCTTTCCGTAAAACACCATCGCTATGCAATTATCCTCCCTTTAATAAAACAATGTGACAACTGGAATAGCCGTGATAAATCCTCACACTGGTTTCGGCCCAGCTACATCCAACCCTTCCAAACCTTGCATAGGATCGGCTGCGGAACTATTGGCAGCTAGTTCATCACCTCCCAAAGCTCCAGTCTGTTCTTCCGCGGCATGCTCCGCCAACCAACCTTCCTATTCGCAAAGTGTTAACATGGGTATCTTTTCTGTGGACTAAGTCTGGAGGGGGGTGACGAACCTGTTCCCAGACGGCTTTCCTGCTGCCTAGGCCTTCATCCGCGCTCTTGGGGGCTTTTGCATGGGATACTTTTAAGATTTTGCCAAAGAACTCTGACTGGTCCATATTATCGATGGCTTCTTTGGCATCTTCTGGGTCCTCGTATTCAACGTATGCAAAGCCACGGTGAGCATCCGTAGACTTTCGTGAGTCGGGCTTGGGAAGCTGCACCTCAACGATTTCTCCAAATGGAATAAAAGCATCGAGTAAGTGAGTTGTGGTCACGACAGATGACAGACCGCCCACAAACACCGTGGCTTTCCAGCGAGCAGCCTCTGACATGTTGACACGGTATCGGAACAATACAAAATGGCTTAGGCCCTCTTCTTTTCAGGCCGTCTTTTTAAAAGAAATTATGTAGCCCGATGAAGTAGCTTTGATGCTCAAGCTCTTATTGGCCTGCTAACTGAGGCTGTCCTGAGCAAAAACTACCTACCTAGGTAGGTATGTAGTGCATACACCCAAAATATCACGTGACTTTCCACACTACCCCTGTTATCCTGGCGTCTCAATCCAGGGAGGCACGGACGTGTCCCTCGTTGGGAGCTCAGGAGGGTCCCATATAATCGTCGAGCCTGCAATCTGGCATCATATTCGTGACTTACATGCCATTGCGCCAGCTCCCAATTCCTCACTCTGGTATTTATCTCCTGCAACAGGCTCTTCGGCCCTACTTGTCTAATTCGAAACTCATAGGCTGGAATTTTAGCTACAGGAAGTTGAAATTCGAATCGAATCGCCGGGCCTCGTCTTGGCTCTCTTTGGTCGTGTTTATCCCCCGCCACCATGGTGCGCCTTCGAGAAGTGCCACGAACGGCTACCTTTGCCTGGTCTCCGGGCTCAGGAAAGCCTCTCCTGGTGACTGGTACTCGTGCCGGTGCGGTGGACGCTGATTTCTCAGATGAAAGCAAATTAGAGCTATGGGATCTTTCCCTGGATGATCAACTGCAAGGGTTGGAGCTCCAGCCATTAGCCAGCATCACCACCGAGTCTAGGTATGACGCGATAGTTTTCAACAGAGGGATCTGCTAAACTGACAAAAAATTGTGCTAGATTTTATGACATTGCCTGGGGATCTGCGGATTCCGACCATCCAAAGGGTATCATTGCCGGCGCACTCGAGAATGGTTCCCTCGAGCTCTGGGACGCCGCGAAGCTTGAGGCTGGTGCTCCTGATGCGCTCATCTCACAGACCAACAAGCACACTGGTGCCATCAAGGCTCTGCAGTTCAATCCTCTAAAACCACACATTCTGGCTACCGGCGGAGCCAAGGGCGAGCTGTACATATTCGATGTCAACGACATTGAGAACCCCTTCAGACTGGGCAACGTTGCTGCTCGATCTGACGATATTGAATGCCTGGCTTGGAACCGAAAAGTGTCACACATCTTGGCCACTGGCGGGGCCGGAGGCTTTGTAACGGTATGGGATCTGAAGACGAAGAAGGCTTCACTCACTCTCAACAACAACCGAAAGGCCGTAAGCGCCATTGCTTGGGATCCGAACAACTCCACCAAGCTCCTGACAGCCACCCCCGATGACAATACGCCAGTCTTGCTGTTGTGGGACTTGCGCAACTCCAATGCCCCCGAGAGGACTCTTCAGGGCCATGAACAGGGCATTCTGTCGCTTTCATGGTGCAGCCAAGACAGCGACTTGCTTCTGTCTTCTGGTAAAGATAACCGCACGCTAGTCTGGAATCCTCAAACGGGCGACAAGTACGGCGAGCTGCCCGAGATGACAAACTGGACTTTCCAGACTCGGTTCAATCCTCACAACCCCAACCTGTCTGCCACGGCCAGCTTCGACGGCAAGATCACCATCCAGACCCTGCAGAACACCAACCCAGACACGTCCCAGACCCCAGCGGAGAAGAACTTGGATGGCGAGGAATTCTTCCGAGCCGCCCAGACGCAGCCGCAGGGCGCATCTTGGTCTCTCAATAAGGCACCCAACTGGTTCGAACGCCCCGTTGGTGCTACGTTTGCGTTTGGCGGAAAGATTGTCATCTTCAAGGCCAACCCATCGCAGCCTGGACAGAAGCGTTCCTCCAAGATTGCCATTGCCAAGTTCTCTGCTGATGCTGATGTCTCTGACGCAAGCGCAAAGTTCCAGACCGCACTCGAATCCGGCGATGTTGCCGCTATTTGTGAAGAGCGTGCTTCGCAGGCTCACACCGAGGAAGAGAAGGCTGACTGGAAAGTAATCGAGACGCTTGCTGGAGACAACCCTCGAGGACAGATTGTTGAATATCTTGGTCTCCAGGAGAATGAGCTTGTCAATGGTGAATCAAAGGCTGACGCCGACGCCGATGAGAAAAAGACTGATTCCAAGGCTGACGAAGAGGGCGAGCAAAAGAGCAAGGAAGTTTCCGATTTCTTTGGTGGAGATGAGGGTGATGATTTCCTGTCGAGTGTTGCAGCTACCAAGGGAGCCAAGACTGACAACCCGTTCCACCTGTTCTCTGATGGTGACACTTCTGTTGAAAAGAATATCACCAAAGCGTTGATGTTGGGTGACTTTGCCAAAGCCACCGACATCTGTCTCAAGGAGCAGAGAATTGCAGACGCCTTCTTGATTGCCAACTGCGGTGGCCAGGAGCTCGTCGACAAGGTCCAGACCGCTTACCTTTCCCAAAAGAGCGGCATGCCTAGCTACCTGCGTCTATTGGGATCTGTCATTGCGAAGAATCTCTGGGATGTAGTTTATAACGCCGACCTTGAGAACTGGAAAGAAACCATGGCAATTGTCTGCACCTTTTCAGATCCGACCGAGTTCCCTGACCTTTGCGAAGCTCTGGGCGACCGAATCCAGGATGGCGGCTCGAGAAAGGATGCATCTTTTTGCTATCTTGTTGGCTCAAAGCTGGAAAAGGTTGTGTCCATCTGGGTCGCTGAACTCGAGGAAGCTGAAAAGGCCGGTATGAAGGAGGCTACTGGTGGCTCGACTTTCTCTGTCCACGCTAAATCCCTACAGAACTTCATTGAAAAGGTGACTGTATTCCGACAGGTCACCAAATTCCAGGATAGTGAACAAAGCCAGACTTCTGACTGGAAGTTGGCAACCTTGTACGACAAGTACACTGAGTATGCTGATATCCTCGCCAGCCATGGCCAGCTGGAAGTTGCGCAGAAGTATCTCGATCTCTTGCCATCCAGCTACCCTGCCGCTGAAATTGCTAGAAACCGTGTCAAGCTGGCGACCAAGAAGCCTGCTGCGCAAGCTGCGACGCGCCAAACCACCACCAGACAGGCCACGTCCAGCACAGCAAGCAGGGTGCAGCAGCCTACCCTTGGTTATGGTACACCTCAGCCAGCTACGACCGGGTCGCCTGCGAACCCTTATGGCGGCCTTGGCCAGCCGCACGCTCCCGTCACTCAGACACAGCAGTATCCGCCACAAAACCAGTATCAACCTCAGGGTTATCAACCTTCTATGGGATACCAACCTACTACTCAGCCCGCTTATGGGGGAGGTATGGTGCCTCCACCACCTATGGCAGGCGGCCCTCCTCGAAGCTCTTCGTCCACGCCCTCTGCCCCCCCTCCGAACAGAGCTAAAAGCGCGGAGAACTGGAATGACGTCCCTCTGGTGACCAAGGCCATGCCTAGGAGATCTACACCCGTTGCTCCCATTACTTCGCCCTTCCCTGGATCGACAAGTCCAACTGCAGGCTCCAGTGCGCCCCCGACTGGACCTCCTCCGCCTGGTGGTTACGGACATGCAACATCAGCGGTACCACCTCCTCCTAGGGGTGCGGCTCCTCCTCGAGTGCAGTCGCCGCTGACGGGGCAGACTCATGGCATCCCTCCTCCCAGGCCGTCATCAACCGCCAACCAGTACGCACCTCCTGCACCACAGCCCGGTGCCGTTCCGTCGCCAGTTCCCCAGGTTGTCCCTCGAACAGCATCTCCTTATAATGCTCCCCCTGCTGGCGCACCTCCATCAAACAGATATGCTCCCAGCCCGGCTGCCCAGCGGCCCAACCAGCCTCCTACGTCGGCCATGCCTCCCCCTCCCTCCGCCGGCAGCCGACCACCACCTCCAGCAAACCCCTACGGAGCGCCTCCTCAACAGACACCTTCGCCAGGCCAGTATGCTCCGTCGCCATACGCTCCCCAGCAAGGTCAGGCGGCTGGCCCCCCTCCTGCCGGTCGTCCTCCGTCTGGACCACCACCTTCCAACCTCCCACAGGCTACACCGCCGCCTCCCAAGGCCGCCGCGCCTCCAGCAAAGGCCAAGCATCCCGCCGGCGACCGTTCGCACATCCCGGCTCATGCTCAGCGTTTAGTTGACGTTCTGAGCCAAGACATGCAGCGCGTTGCGGCCAAGGCGCCTGCCACCTTTGCTGCCCAGGTCAACGACACGCAAAAGCGACTGAATCTGTTATTTGATCATCTCAACAACGAAGAGCTCGTTCAGCCGGCCACTATTGACCAGCTCACACAATTGGCAGACTCTATTCAAGCAAAGGACTATGCCGCGGCGCAGAAGCTGCAAGTTGAGATTCAGAGAGACAAAACTGAAGAGTGCGGCAACTGGATGGTATGTATGCCCGGTAGCAGAACATCATGGAGTGTGTACTAACTGTTGATAGGTCGGTGTCAAGCGTCTCATTAGCATGAGCAAGGCTACTCCCTAGTAAGATTGAATAATATGTGGTTGGCATTCGGTAGTAGCTATTATGAGTGGATTGCCTGGACAAGTGGAAGCTGCGCTTGAAAATTTCAGTCAATGTGGCAAAATGCGATTGGAGGCATAGTCATGGGGATAGATGAAATATATTTCGCCATTCTAGAATGGTATTGCTATGTTCAAGTATTCCAAACGTAGCCAACCTTGTCCGGCTCTTGGTTTGTTGTAAAATAAAAGTATAGATTTTGCTCACACGGGTCACAGCGTAGCAGAAGCCGTGTAGAAACTCGATTAGCTCTGATATCTGTACAGTTGGGAGCTCGAGTTGTATGTTCGAGGTCTCAAGTATGTGATTCTGGTAAGCTACTACGGAGTAACATGCCTGCTGTTTGACAGCCCTTGTCTCGCAGAACGTGAGCGCACCTAGCAAAAAGAGTGAGCCCGCCGAGCAATTCACATCAGAAGGGCCAGGATGGGCGTGCGCCTGTCGAATTCGGGGCACATGGAATGATGCGCTTTTAGTGCAATATAGGCTTTACGAGAAATCTCAGGGCCGTGTCAGACGCGTTCACCCTGGGGATTGATTGCTCGGCATTATTTTGCTAAGCACACGTGCAGGGAGTATTTGCGAGTACTTCATTTGGGCTTAGCACGAAGAAAATTACATTATCTACGACAAGACAGGCGAGAAAGGTCTTCGGGATTCGATGCGACAAAGGCGGTGGCAATAGAGCCTGTGTGATGCTCTCGGCGGGTTCGAAGCAGACGGATCCTCAAACCAACGTGTGCACCTCCAGGCCGCAAAAAACTTCTCACCCAGCAGAAACATGCACAAAGAATGTAGGCGATATGGTTTGCCTCAACCTCACCGACCGACGGTCTCGGAAAAGAGGGGTGGAATATAAAGCCTTTGGCAACCACGCGGCTCAGGTAGTCTTTCGACAACCGAACAGCGCAGCGGTAGTCTTTCTTGGACCTGTCGATAGGACATTGACACCATAACAAGTTGATGGCTCCGTAGGGTTATCGAGCTGCACAGCAATCAACCTTGGACTCCCGTAGAAGCAAGGGACTGCCGGGCACAGATCCGTGGTTGAGAAGAAGAAGAAAAAGATGTGAAGCAAAGAAATTTTGGGCCTTGATAAAGGTGCTTGGGAACTTTTTTGTGGGTCCGGTCACGTGGAAGGTAGAACGCATTGGTTGGCCGGCTTCTGTGAGGTTGATGTCCCGGACCCAGATCCCTCCAATTGTCAGACCTTGAACTTTGTTCGGAGTAGCTTTGTATCAGATGGTTGCTCTGCGCCACTGTCATAAGTTGATTGTTGCGGTTCAGCTGCGTTTATAATTCGTTTTTCACACAGCTGCATCAGAAAATTGATACCATGGACGCCGCCACGATCGAAGAAACCAACCGCATCAGGGTGTCATTGGGCATGAAGCCTTTGCCTGTCCCAGGTGCTGCCATACAATCCGACCCATCTTCCAGATCCAGGGACGAGGAGGCAGCAAGCACGCTCGAAAGTCGACAAGCTGAGTCGTATGAAAACTATAAGAAGCACCAAGAGGCGGCGGCTGCAAAAAAGAAGCGTGAAGACAGAGCAGCCGCCATTCGAAAGGCTCGCGATGAAGCTCAGCGCCTCGCAGTCATGGAAGGCAAGGGCCTCGGCGAGGAGGACGCCAAGAAGGGCGATGTCGACGCCAAGGCATGGCTGATGGGTCAGAAGAAGAGACAAAAGAAGATTGACAAGGCGAGAAAACTAGAGGCAGAGCTTGCTGCAGCCGAAGCCGAAGCAGCTGCCGCTGTTCAGTACACTTCCAAGGATCTTGCTGGTATCAAAGTCGCACACGATACATCCGATTTCCTCGGTGGGGAAGATCAGGTTCTCACGCTAAAAGATACCACGATTGAAGAGAATGAGGAAGAAGGCGACGAGCTCGAGAATCTGGGGGTGCGTGAGCAGGAAAAGCTAGGCGAGAGGCTCGATCTCAAGAAGAGGAGACCGGGATACGACCCTAATGACGACGAGGAAGGCCAGGGTGGAATCCTGGCTCAGTACGACGACGAGATTTACGGAAAGAAGGGCAAGAAATTCACGCTCGACGGAAGTGGGACAATTGCAGAGCTCGCTGATATCCTTGGCCAGCCAGCCCCGAAGGCAGGTAAAGCCACCATCAGCCTTGACGACATTATTGGCGATGCGCCCATGTCTTCCGACTACCTCGCCCCTTCAGAAATCAAAGTAAAGAAGCCCAAGAAGAAGAAATCCAAGGGCACGAGACAAAAGCAATACGACGATGACGATATTTTCCCTCTTGAAACCCAACAAGACAGCAATGCCATGGATGTGGACACCAAAGAGAGCAACAGCAAGAAGCGAAAAGCTGAATCGGATACATTTGTAGACGATGACGACCTTCAGGCCTCATTAGCACTGCAAAGAAAGAGCGCTCTGAAAAAGAGAAAGAAGGCTAGACCGGAGGACATTGCAAAGCAGCTCAAAGAGGAAGATGACGAGGCAGAGCAGCAGACAAACGGCACCGGCGAAAGCACGGGCCTAGTCATTGGAGAGATTTCAGAATTCGTGTCTGGCTTGAGCAAACGAGACGACGAGGAAGAGAAGAAGCCAAGACGGCACAAAACTCAAACCCAAAGTCCAGGTCTGCCAGAGGACCACCCTATGGAGAATGGCGAGCACGAAGAGCAACCTGCAATCAAGGAGGAATCCGCACCGCCCCAAGCACCAGAAGAAGAAACGGGCGTCGAGGAAGAAAAGGCCATTGGCGCCGGCATGGGCGTGGCCCTTTCCCTCCTCCGCGAGCGCGGGCTCATCGAGGAATCCCGCGACTCCGACTACGAGGCCTTACGCGCTCGAGAGGAGTTCCTCGCCCGCAAACGCATCCTCGAGGAAGAGCTCGACGAGCAGACGCGGCAGCAGCGCGAGCGTGACCGGGCCTCGGGACGCCTAGACCGCATGACGGTCCGCGAGCGCGAAGACTGGGCCCGCCAGCAAAACATGTGGCGAGACCAACAGCAGTCCCGGCGCATGGCGGAGCTGTTTTCCGATACCTACAAGCCCAACGTCGAGCTCAAGTACACGGACGAGCACGGCCGCTCGCTCGACCAAAAGGAGGCCTTCAAGCACCTGAGTCACCAGTTCCACGGAAAGGGCAGCGGAAAGGGCAAGACGGAGAAGCGCCTCAAAAAGATTGAGGATGAGAAGAGACGAGAGGCTCAGAGTCTGTTCGACGCCGGCAGGGACGGCGGCATGAGCGCCGCCACGGCGCAGCAGCTGAAGAAGAGACGGGAGGCAGGCGTACGACTTGGCTGAACTTTGACTTATTGTATAACAGGCACGACTTCCTCTCTTTTTTTTAATGCAAATCCTACGGGAATCCAGGGGAGAGAGAAATAGAATACCAAAAGGTGCTGATACCCTTACCTTTTTTTTTCTTTCCTCAATTTGCGCTTGCGTTCGTGCTGACACGTGCTGATTAGAACGATGAGGTATGTATCTTGGTGTTGTGATGCATTTGCCACAATGTGCCTGTTGCTCGTAGAGTGTAGAGTGCTTGTGACTTTGTAGCTTGAGACATGTCGGCAGGTTACTCTCGACCCGTCCCTGGCTAAGACGGGGCTTGCCTGCAACTTTGTAGCTCTTATTATTGCTTGTCGATTGAGCGGGCTGTTGAGGGGAGTCCCAAGCTGCGATGACTTCATCAAGGGCTGCATTTCCCTTGCGCTCCTCATCTAGTTGCAAACCTGCGAGACATTCAAAAGAGGACAGTTTATGGTACCATTATTGTAGCACTAAGTGTATTTGAATTCGCATACGCCTGCATGTAGAGCAAACCCTCCGTGTATCCTGTATAATAAAAAAAAAACCGTTAGACCGCCATTCTTAAAACCAAAAGGTTGCCATGTACCTAATCCCAACCCAACCCCAACGCCCACAAGTCATTCACAAAGAAACCCTCGCACCAATTGCCTTGCCTACATAATGAACCGTCTCGAACCAATATCCCACCCTGACCGTAACGTCCGCCACCGCATCCAACTTCAACTTCCCACCTAGGGCTTTCTTAAGCTTATCAAGGCCCATATGGTCCGCCGACCATTCAACTGGTAATCGTGGAGTTTGCGAGACACCCGGCGAAACGTCGAATGGCTCGTCGCGTATAATTTGGCCAATCGGCTCAGTGTGATTGTAAAAAGCTGTAGCGTTGATGTACTCTATAGAAACTGTGTCGTAGCGCAGTGGTGAGGCAAGCATAAATGTTGCAGTGGATGAAAGAATGTGAAACGTGGCGTCCCGAATAAAGCCTTGGCCTTCCGTGTCCTCATCACCCGGCAGTTCTAGCCGGGGTGTTGATAACGTCAAGTTGATCTTGGACAGTGCTTCGCCGATGATTGGCACCGTCGGAATTGTGCCGTTATGTGTCCGCAGCGTAATCGTTGTATTCTCTCCCGACAGGTACTCCGATAGCAGACGACGAGCTGCTTTGTGGGCTTTCTTTCCGCCAAACGAGGGAGGATCCCATGTTGCCTCCACTATAATGTTTGTATTCACACCAGATTTAAAATGCAAGTTCTTCGTAATAGCTTCGCCGATCAACAAATTGTCTTCAAGAATATGAATGCTGACATATGGTATTGATGCTGTATATGGTGTAGGGTTCGTAACAGTGACTGATGCTTGTATATGCACGCCTGTACTAGAAGTATTGAGGATATGCACCTCCCCGACCTGCGGGTTCAAGGCCGCGAGCGTGTCCCCAGGCACGTCTGCAGCGCGTTAGCCAGGGGACAGTCGAGCGCTTTTCATGTGCTTGACATAAAACTGGACGCAAGGAAACATGGTGCTCTCGCCTGGATCGCAATCTACCATGTGGATGACGGACGTTTTACAGGAACTTTGCCCGCTGCGGGCACCCTTCTTATGACAAGGTTGCCAAGGACTGTCGACACCTTGACATCCACGGTGGAATTAACGTCGAGGATGATATCTTCGTCGCCAAATAGAAGTTCTTGTATAATGTTTGAGAATGTGTCGCTGTCGGTAATGTCGATGGGAGTGTCGACGATTCTCGAGACGACCTTGAGTAAATCCTCTCCGTCGCCAGGGTTTCGAATCATGTTGGAAGTGGCTTTCTGCCATTCATCAACGTGCAGCTCTCCAAACTTTGTGCCCTTGTACAGGAGGTCGCCGTTGGCACGAAGGCTGGTCACTTCAATGTTAATGTCCAGGTCAGCAGGTATGGCAGCAAGGATCACCACCGTGCCAGATACCCGTGGTTTGCTGTCCGCGTCGCTTGGGTCGGCAAATGGACTGGGCAATTTAAAGTCGACGTCGTCAAGTGAAAAGTTGCGTAGGAAGTTATCCAATGAGCGTCCCGGGAATTGCACGGGAACAGTGATGCTTTCAATGAACTCGCCAATCCATCCCGGGAGGTCACCACCCTCAGGTGCTTTTCCGCGGACAAACACCTCTGCATCCTCTCCATGCAGATAACGCTTCATGAAGTTGTCCAGTGGTGAAAACTCACTTGGGGTGCATGCCTTGGTGAGAGACTCTGGGAGCTCCCGGATAATGCCCTCTGCTTCCACAGTAACATTCGACTTGGCGTGCACATCAATGGCACTGGTCGCGGCGGTTGCAATCTTGATGTTGGGCTGAGACAAGTTGCAGTTTGGGACAAGGACTTCGAATCCAAGGGATGGGATGGTTAAATCGATCGGAAATTCGTTGTAGGCTGTCATGGATACGTTTGCGCCAACTCCCATCTGGCCATTGTCACCAGTGGGAACGTCATGGAAAAGGAGACTCTGCATGGTATACTCGGGCATGGACGGAAGCTCATTGGCTGCGAAAGCGTTAGCCCAGAATGCATGGAATCAGTAGTATATTGGGCATTATTTAATGGTCTTTTGACCAAAATACAGGGAAGCAAAGGCGCGGTAGAGAGATTGACCTTCAAATACCATAGATTCTGAAACGTCATGGGTTCCCAGAGGGAAGATGCCCGATTTCAAGCTGAGTGCAGTGGCTCCCGTAACCTGCAGTGTCTCGAGGTTTCCCTTGAGCCACTCGTTGACCACCTTTCGCATCGTGTCCGTGTCGCCGGGGGCAATTTCGGTGACAAAATCCAAGTTTGTGACTTGGCCATCTACAAGGTTGAGTGTGATGGGCGGCAGGTCGGCAGTACCGACAAGGGCATTGCCGTAGTGAGGCAAATGCACGCGCAGTTTGGTCGAGGCAGTACCAAGCTGTCTCATAATTCCTGTGGCAAGTCTCCCAACACGACGCGCATTCTCATCTTTGACTCTTGACCCGTCAAGTTGGAACGTGCCCTTTACACGAGCACGAACCCCATTCGCCGTCAACGATTCAATTGACAGGTCTGTTGGCTCCAACACGACTGCACTCTCAACGTACTGCTGGACGGCCGGCGGCACTACAAAGCCGAGGACCATAACCACTATAACTAACGAGGCCAAGATGACCATGGCAATAAGAGACGGCCATCTTCGTTTCCGATGCGGCGCCTCGCCTTTATGTGGAGAATCTGGTGAGATGTCATGGTGGTGTTCGTGGTCGCCATCTGTAGCAGAGTCTCTTCGATTTCCTAAGAGAGGCGACGACTCATTTCTTGCATCTGCTTCAGTCTCATTTTCCTGCTCATTCGTCGTCGCGAGCAGCGGGGATCTTTCGTCGGCGTAAGCGGCCATGATGACGTTGCTCAAGTTTCTCAGGTTTGGAGGGGCATCGCCAGCAACAAGTGCCGGGGGTGGATCGGGTAGGAGGGGCTGGAGGGAGGAGAAAATATTAATAGGAACTCGGAATTAGGGTGTTTGATGTTTGAGAAGCCAGAAAGGAAGGCTGATAGGATAAGAGAATTGAGGAGAGGATGATGATGATGGTGTAGATGGTGTAGATGGGAGGATTACTTGATGAGAACAACGCGAAGGACGTCAGTCAAAGGTCATGCCCGGCATCGGGTTGGTAAGGTTTGGTCTGGGTCCAGATGTCACAAACCTTGGGGGGTCGCAACAAGCAAGGAACCAGGGCTGACCCATACGGATGACGAGGAAATATTTTTAATTGGCTATGCACGGAGTCAGGCACCACGCATTAGGACTAGCCCGCTTTTTGCCCGTCGCAATGAGGGGCCGGTTAAGTGCGGTGCCTTGTCGTGCATGCCGTATTGGTGCACATGTGTACATGTACCCCAGGCTAAAGCCAAGTCCACTAGCCATACCCTAGAGCAGCTTCGTTCCCAACCAGACAGAGGTTGTGTCAAGTGTAATTTTTCTTGATGTTCTTTGTGAAGCTACAAGCTTAGTGATGAAGATATAACACATTCTGTATCAATACGGGAGAGAAATACTGACACCAATTTTCAATGGCGTTTTTGCTTCGCCCAGTGCTGGACGCCTTGAATTTTCCAGCTGGATACGAGCATGTGGCTTCTTTCATTTCGGCAGCTCGGTATTACTCCAGTCCCCTTCCAGTAATATTCAGAGCGAAAGAAGCAACGTCAAAAAGTGGAGCACAGTCCCGGCACTGTACCACTGCTCCGCCAACGGCGAACACCAATGGGACAATGACTCCATCCAGTCATTGATACCCATCCAGTCATTGATACCCATCCAGCTCATAAAATCCGAAGACGTCGTGATGCATAAGTATTAAGTGAGATAGCAATTGCATCGCTTGCAGCACCATCCTGGCCTGTCGCTCCCCCTCACTCTTCCACACTCACTCACACGCCCATTCCCATCCAACTCAAAGACACATTTCGCCATGAAACCATCAACATTACGCACAGCTCGTCTCGCCCTCAACGGCCTGCAAAAACGGGCATATTCTCAATCCTCAGGACCCAGGCATCTCATGTCAATCGCCGATCTGACACCCGCTGAATTCTCATCCATAGTTCGCAATGCTGCTGTGCGCAAGCAGGCCGTCAAGGCCGGTCAAACGCCGCCCTCGCTGAGCACTTCGTTGTCGGGCCAGACTATTGCCATGATGTTTAGCAAGAGGAGTACGAGGACGCGTGTGTCTACCGAGGCGGCGGTGACGATGCTTGGTGGACATCCCATGTTCTTGGGCAAGGATGATATTCAGCTCGGTGTATGCTTGAACCCCAAACTCCCACACTTGCCATGGTTGCTGACCGCGTGTTAGGTTAATGAGAGCCTGTACGACACTTCAGTCGTCATCTCGTCAATGACGTCCTGCATGGTCGCCCGTGTTGGGCCTCACTCCGACGTTGCCAATCTCGCTAAGCACTCCAGCGTGCCCGTCATCAACGCCCTGTCCGAGGATTTCCACCCCCTCCAGACCATTGCCGACTTTCTCACGATCCACGAGGCCTTTCCTTCTTCAAAACCCTCTGGGCCTGGCCTGGGTCTCAATGGCTTGAAGGTCGCCTGGGTGGGAGACTCTAACAATGTTCTGTTTGATCTGGCTATTGGCTGCGTCAAGATGGGCGTTGATATCGCAGTTGCATCCCCTGCTGGCTATGGAATTCCCGATAAGATGAGGCAGCTCATCATCTCTTCGGCCGAAGGGGTCAGCTCACCTGGCAAACTCTCGGAGACTATGGTCCCCGAGGAAGCCATCAAGGGTGCGGATGTGTTGGTCACGGATACGTGGATCTCCATGGGCCAAGAGAGTGAGCAGCAGAAGAGACTAAATTCGTTTGCAGGATATCAAATCACGAATGACTTGGCCAAGAGGGGCGGCGCTAAAGAGGGCTGGAAGTTTATGCACTGCTTGCCTCGACATCCCGAGGAGGTTGCAGATGAAGTCTTCTACAGTCCTAGGTCTCTCGTCTTTCCCGAGGCAGAGAATCGGTTGTGGGCTGCTGTTGGTACGTGATTCGAGTTCATGTTCATTGGAGAAGAGAACTAACAGGTGAATAGCTGCGCTCGAGGGCTTCGTTGTCAACAAGGGCAGCCTGTTACAGTGAGGGAAGGAACTAGTAATTGAGCTACCGGTATTTGATTTAACTCTTCAACAATGGATTTGGGCGCACAAAAGCCAAGTAGCGTAGGCAGCCGTTGAATTTAAATAAACCAACAATATAAACAACTATACACAAGGCTCCCATTCCTTCAGACGCCGAGTGGTCAACGACCCCCCCATAGGATGCTTGACCTTGAAGAAAAAAAATTTAACCAGGGGGGAGCTGGCTGGCGTCAACTACCTCCTCGGCTTCCTTGACTAGAGGTTCCTCAGCAGGGCCACGGAGAGGAGAACGAGGCAGAGCCATCAGACCGGTACGGGCCGACTCGAGGATACCAAAGGGAGCAATGAGCTTGAGAAAAGAGTCGATTCGAGTGGGCTTAGCGGAGCTGTAATTACCACGTTAGTGTCCAGTTGCGAATGCATCACGCCACGGTTCATGTGAACTTACAGCTCGACAATGCAGCTAATGGTGCTGATGTCCAAAACCTTGCCACCAAACTGATGAGTAAAATAGGTGATAGTCTTCAAGTGCTCATGCTTGTGACGCAAAGCCTCACTGGCTGCCAGCTTGCTAGGGTGGAAGTCGGCTGACGTCTCTTCCAAAGACTGAGCTTGTTCAGCACCTTCGGGAGTATGTTCGCGGTCGTATTCGCCGGCCGTTATCTCACGATGGTGAGAGAGCAGTTCTTCAAAGTACTCGGGGCCCAGGATGTTGATCTTGGCCAAGAGCAGCTCACGCTGAACAAGAGCAGCATTGCTGTAATCAAGCACGGCCCAGACGGGGACAAGATCCTCCAGCTGTCGACGAGCTTGCTCGACAACGCCGTCTTGGCCAGTCAGGACAATGGTCATCCGAGACAGGTCCTCCACCTCGGTGTTGCACACGACTAGCGAGTCGATATTGAACCCACGAGCTGCCAGAATACCAGAAAGACGAGAGAGGACACCAGGCTCGTTCTGGACCAGGCAATTGAGGATATGGCGCTTCGGCGGGGCCATGGACGGCGTGGGCGTTTCGTAGAGGATGTTGGAAACGGCGGCTTGGGCGGACCATGCTGGCGGGGCGTTGGTCACGGGCAAGGGGGCAGAGCGATTTCGAAGAGCCTTGTAGGCAATGGCAGAGGTTGAGCTGCTGTGGGAGGAGTTGTATCGCACGAAGCTGAGGGTTGAGGATTTGGTCGCCCAGCGCAGGGGAGCGGCGCACGACCGGAGGGAGGCCATCTTGGTTGCTTTTCAGACAGGGGATGGCCAATGGCTTTCCCTTTTGTGAAAATACAAGATGTTTCTCTCAGGAATCGTTTGCACGTCGGAGGGGACGGCAGGATACGATGCAGGAGAAGATTGCAGTCGTGAGTCAAAAGCTATCACGGTCCTCCGAAAGACCGGAGGTGAAGGACTGGGGTATGGGGGAAGCTGATTGGCGGAGATACAGTGCGAAAATGGCTGGCACACCTCCACAACCCGGGGAACATGCATTCGGTGGAATTTATTACAAAGTACATACTCATGGCAGAATATTTGCTTTTTGAGAAGAATACACAAATAGTATACTGGAGTACATACCTGGCAGTACATCTCACAGTAGCCAGACATCTGGGCTGCAAATGCGCCTGGAATCGACAGGTAGGTCGGCTGCTACATGACTTCAAGAGCTGACTCGGCCTGGAGATGGGATTGAGCCTCAGACCGATTGGTTTCTAACTGAGATGGACAACTGCTGTGTTTTAAACAAAAACCCGTACAGCTGATGGGGCAAGCCGCGAATCAATTCATCCCAATCGTGTTTCTCAACATCCAAGGCTGGAACATGAGTTACATGACGCCAAACCGTTCCGAGCCAAGACTTGTTCTAATTCTAACACGACACCACGGCTGCGGCTCTAATGTTCCCCAGGATTCTGAAATTGAGTGTAGAGGTGTGTTTTTGAATGTAGTATTCGTTGAACATGGATTAATCGGAATATGAACCAATGATTTGGCCAAATGTCGTACTGAGCACTTGCACACTCTTAACTCTCCCTGAACATGCACTGCGCCACCTGCACAGTCTGCACAGCCCTTGCACCAAATTGTGCCGTCTGGTAACAGGTGTCCGCCCTACCGCCTTAGGTAAGTACCACGTTCAGGCGCTGCCGCCGCCAATCGTGTCTCGTTAATGTTGGTCCCATGTACAATTTTCTGCCGTGCCGAGAGCAGCGCCTCAACCTCAGCATCGCGACCAACCTGCAAGTTGGTTTGCGCCCGACTTGTGCATGCACCTGACATTGCTACAGTCGAGCGACGACCACGCGAGTATCTTATTTTGCATCAAGGGCCAATCGACGCCTTCCGAAGTGTTGTCCTGATTCGCATACATACGTCCGCGCTCTGTCTGTGAAAAGACGGCCCATTTCCCAATCAACTTTGAGCGCCTCGTTCGAGTCGCCCATCCTTAGCTTCCACCATGGAGGATTCCGAACGGCGAACAGCCAAGAGGTCCCGGTTTGACCAAACAGAACCTGAGCCAAAGAGGGCCTCGAGATTCGACCGCCGCTCGCGCTCTCCACCAAGCCGTCGACCCGAAGGCAGAGATCGCAGCCCCCTCGGTCACGATAGTTCGTCGGACGCAAAAGGGTCACCAGTTGATGCAGCAGCGGCAGCCGGTATGTTATAACCCCCTTGCATTTCAAGGTTGAATATCGCGAATAGCTCACAGCCTTCCTGGAACCAACCCGGGTGCTAATGACCTTTGCAGCTGCCGCCGCCGCTCGAATCAATGCCTCGCTCCAAGCTCGAAAGGGCATTCAACATGTCGATGTACCGCCAATCCAGTCCGCCGATGCTAACGATGGGCAGTCGGGACAAGCAAAGCCGCATTCTGTTAGCAAGGAAATGTACACCGCTGATGGCGACTACATTCAAGACATCGAGGTCAATGACCTGCGAAATCGCTACTTAGTCACCAAGAGTTCTACACAGAAAAAGGTAAATATTTACTTGCTTTTTTTCACATATCTTTTCTTCTTCTTCAGATTTACCAACTGCTGGCGAACTCCCGTTCACCTGGGACGCCGATTTGCATTAGGGATATCCTGCTTACACCTGGCATGGTAGCTCGCCAGTAACCCCCTCGTCTTTTCTCCTACTGACTCCCGCTTGATTATAGATTGGTGAAGAAACCGGAGCTGGTACGAATCGCCTCTCACTTAAACTTGCTTTTCGTTGGACATAGGTTGACCTTTACAAGATATTACTACTCGGGGCAATTACTACCCTAATAAGGCCATGTCCACCGCTGCTGTAAGTTTTTGTAATGTCAAATGGTGTCGTGGGAGCGCGACCGCCAACATGTGTATTTAGAACCCACCGCTCTACCTTCACATTACCAGCACTACCAAATCAGGCCTCGAGGCCGCTGTTGCCAAGATCAACGAACTCATCAAGCAAGAACTGCCGCAACTGGTTGATGAACGACGATTCCGCCGACGAGACCAGGAGCAGCCGGAACCTGAGCGTGAACGGGAGCGTGAGCATGGAGGACGAGTAAGCATCGTGCCAGCAATCCCACCGCAGTCGTGGTTTGCTTCTTGGCCACTAACACTTGTATAGCGGAAATGGCCCGAAGAGAGGATCCCCATTGATCTCGAGCCGATTCCAGGGTTCAACTTGAGGGCGCAAATCGTTGGCCACGGCGGGTCATATGTGAAGCACATCCAGCAGGAAACGGGGTGCCGTGTACAGATCAAAGGCCGTGGATCTGGCTATCTCGAGGGTGCTACCAATCGAGAGAGTGACGAAGACATGTACTTGCACGTTGCGTATGTACAGGCTACTTTCTTATCAAGTGATGCATGCATGTTGTTGCTAACCAGCCACAGTGGCCCCGATGCCGGCATGGTTGAAAAAGCCAAGGAACTTTGCGAAGACCTGGTTGCCAATGTCAAGGAGCAATATGACGAGTTCAAGTCCCGACCGCCCCGTTACAATGACCGAGGTGGCCAACATGGAGGGGACCGGTACCGAGGAGGAAACGACCGTCATCACGACCGAGGCAACCAATCGTATGGGGGATATGGCCAGGACCGATATGGCCAGGACCAGAATGCCTCGACCAACAGTCCAGCTCACGGTGCTAACAGCCCGGCAACAAATGCAGCCGACTATGCCGCTCAATACGCTCAGTACTACGGCGGTGCCGATCCATATGCTGCATATGGCGGCTACGCCAAGTAAGTTCCCACGTCCCAAGAAATCGGGAATTGACAAATTGACCATGATAGCTATGTTGCCCTGTATCAACAATACTACGGAGCTCAAGCAACCCAAGCCCAAGCAGCCGGTGCTCCAGGTCAAGCCGTGGCCTCAACATCGGCATCACCACCTCCTCCGCCGCCGAGCGAAGCAGCTCCTCCTCCTCCACCGCCACCCAGTGCCGCCCCTCCTCCTCCGCCGCCATCAGGATCGCCACCAGGTGGCAGCTACAGCGCTGTAAGTCGTGCCCATGTTGATTACAAAAGGCATTAACGCCCGTTGACGATTCCTAGGTCCCCCCTCCACCAGGACTATGAAAATATTCCAACGATGTAGTGTATGGATAAACTTGTTGCTGCTAGGGAAAAACACTCGTATTTTTTTTTTGGGAGGGTTGCGAACCCGTTCAGAATTGCTGATATGCCTACTAGTAGTTCTTTTTGACTGTGGCGTCGCGCTGGACAATTTGGGGCTTTTGAGAAGACGAAGACGTAGTGAATTGACAAATGTGAGTGCAACGTGCTGGACTACATATTGACCGCCGTGTGGACAGATGTAGACGATGTAGGCACGTACGTACAGGTGCGCTGCACGTGCATCAATTGCAGCGCCCCCAGCGAGGCGAGGCGAGGCGAGAAACCGTAGCAGCTATTTGAATAACAAGAGATTCATATATTCGTGTATAAAAAAGATGGGACTTTGTGAAGTCATGGAACAATCGTACTGTTGTCAATTCCCCATGTCCATCATCACACGTGTTTGCCCAGCCATGCAAAAATGACGTCGCCAGCCCCCGTTCTATCGATAAGCAGCGCGTCCCACCATCAAGCTCGAGCTTCGCCAACTTGCTTCAACACCACAACGGCCAAAATCATCACAGCGGCACCAATCGGGCACAATGAGCCACCAGCGATACCCATCCCACGACCCCGTCAAGGAGCCGCACTCCGTCTCCGTCAAAGTCCTCCGGTACGGCCCCTTCTCCTGTTTCATTCATCCCCGCCGGCGCAACCGCTAAAAAAAAACGCATCTAGACTGTCACGACCGGCCCTCGTACCGCAGTATCCGAGCTCCCCGCTCCCCGCTACAAAGGAGGCCTTCCTCCCGTCTAGCCTGTCCTACAAAACGCCGTCTACGAACCCGGCACCCTTCCTGCTCAGCCCGATCCTCAACCTCCCCGTGTCCTTTGGGTCAGCGTACGTCGGCGAGACGTTTAGCTGCACGCTCTGCGCGAACAATGACCTCACGACGACATCCTCGTCCTCGTCGTCGCCATCACCGTCGCCGCCGCCGGCCAAGCATATCCGCGACGTGCGCATCGACGCCGAGATGAAGACGCCCGGCCCCGGCCCCGCGCACAGGCTGCCCCTGGCCAGCGGCGCGCCGGCGGACCTGGCCGCGGGCGAGACCCTGCAGAGGGTGGTGTCGTTTGACCTCAAGGAGGAGGGGAACCATGTGCTCGCCGTGACGGTGAGCTACTACGAGGCCAGCGAGACGAGCGGGCGCACGAGGACGTTCCGCAAGCTGTACCAGTTCATGTGCAAGGCTGGCCTGGTGGTGCGCACAAAGGTAGGGCTGCTGGGGGGCGGCAGCAGCAGCAGCAGCAGGAAGAGGTGGGTGCTGGAGGCGCAGCTGGAGAATTGCAGCCAGGACGTGATGCAGCTGGAGGAGGTGGGCATGGAGGCGGAGCGAGGCCTGCGGTGCGAGGGGTGCAACTGGGCCGAGGGGGAGAGGCCGGTCCTGCACCCGGGCGAGGTGGAACAGGTGTGTTTTGTGGTGGTGGAGGAGGACGAGGAGGACGAGGACGAGGACGGGAGCGGCGCGGATGGCGATGCGGATGGGAGGGTTGTTTTTGGTGTTTTGGGCATCGGCTGGAGGGGTGAGATGGGGAACAGGGGGTTTTTGTCGACAGGGAAGCTGGGAACGAGGGTTGGGTGATGGGGAAGGACATGGCTGGGCTGGGATTATTGGTTTCAAGAGAACAGAAAAATAGGGGGGGGAGCATTGGGTTTCAACGCAGGTTTTCGTCCATCATGGATGGAGTTTGGGTGCTCTGGAGCGATGGTGTTTTCGGCATGTGCTTGTGCCTGGCGATCCAGACCTGACGCAAGGGACGGCAAGGACAGGCTTTGTGATTGCTCCGGAGAGCATCAATTCCGGCGCGTCATCAGGTGCTTTGATTTAATGAAGCATGACGTTGAACACCTGGGAAGAGTGTTATAAAAAGAAACGCGGCCCGGCATCGAAACGGGCTCGACGGGGATGGTAACTCCTACAGGCATCTCGTGATGTCGGCATCTTCCGACACGGGCTACGGCAAATCTAGAATATGCAGAAAAACCCCGAAATGTCAAGATTCGCGGGCCTTTAATTATAGACGCCCGCCCGTCTGTGCGGTTGTTTGGTGATGCCCGTGCAAACAAGGTACAGGTGCCAAGCCTTCATCACGATACATGTCACGAGCGGAGCTGCATATGGTATGTATGCACATGCACCCTACTTAAAACACGTCGGGGAAGAAGGGTGGAAAAGAAAAGAATAGACAGGGGTAGAAGAATAGTGAGAGGCAGAGGAAAAAGAAACGCCATCCGTCATCGATTATGCGCTCTCGCTGCGCTGTACATAGCACTACTACTACCAGGAGACGGTATTTCGGCCTGAAGCCTGAACCGCAAAGAAGCAAATCTGAGCGCCGGTCAACCACAAAGTCAAAAGAGTTTGCTTTTTTTTCGTGTGTGTTCAACAGTCCCAGTCATGCCAGACATGCATCAGGCATACCTTGACCTTGTGCCCAAAAGCAACTGAAGCAAGTGAACAGAGTAGGAAGCATGAAACCTGCCTCACATTGACCGGTTTCCTGGATGGGCCTGAAGCTTCTTCTTGTGCCACCCCTTTTGGTCACAACAGTGTCTGAGTCAAGAACTGGAATTGGGATCAGGCAGGCCATGTTGGGAAATAGTTCATGATTGCAAGAGGTCTGGTTGGTTCGTGTCACATGCGTGCCTTATCAACAAGGGGCACGGAGTATGCAGGGCAACCACAAGTCCCAGGTTGTAGGTCGTACCGAGTATACACTGCAACCTTGAGATACGTACTTGATATAGTTCCAACGTGGCATGGAATCGGTCGTCAGTGCAAGCTGAAAGTCGTCCGCGCGTTTGATGGCCACGACCAGCTTGCTAACGTACGAATCGACCTAGAATTTGGGCAAGATGCCAAAACGGGTCTGTGTGAACGGTGAGTTGCAATCATGCCTCACCATCGCATGGCTCAGCTGTACTAGTTCCTGGTCGTCAATACTAGCAGTTTAGCTCGGTTCGTGTCTCTCTTTCCACCGAAGCGTGCTATGACAAGCCAAGTGACGGGGAGGGAGGGAGGGGAGGGCGGGTAGAAAAGCCTAGAAAAGGCATTGTATACCGTTTGATTCGTCCCGGCCATGTTTTTCTTTGTTTTAGCTTTTTGTCTCTTCCTCAGCTCCTGTCTTTGCCAGACGTCTCGGCTGGTAGCTGGAGACTTTCTCCAGAAAAGAGAGCGAGCTGGGACAGACACGGCCACAAAAGCACCGGGAGAGAGTGACGACGTAGTATTTTGTTGGCCCAAGGCCACACTCGATAGGGTTCATGTACTCCGTACTCCGTACACATGCAGCAAATGCATCGGACGAATAATGACACCCATCGCTAATGGCTCATATTTGTCTTCGCAAGCGAATCTGTCGCGTCAGACGAGATCGCCAGGATGTTGTGCGATGCCAATAGTACCGGAAGTTAGTACCCCGGCTCGACCCCTTGCAGGTGGCGCCCCGTCGTTGTTTGGACTTCTGGTGGAAATGCAGGCCGGAAAACCTTGCAGTAGTACTCCGTACCGGCGGTGGCATGCTCAAGGGCCAAAAGGCTCAGCGAAAGGAACATTGAACAGAAGATATGGGAACCTCAATGTCTGGTAAGCTACTTAATGGAGTATGGAGTATGGCGTATGGAGTATGGATTAGCTCGCTCCTGCTTTGTTGGGCCTGCACATGTGAGTTGAATAGCCTGTGCTTGGGTCGTATTCTCGCTGTCGGGACCACATCAACCTGCCAGCCGTTTTTGCACTTTGTTGTCATTGTACGAGAAGATGAGGACGATGAGTTGATTTCGTTCTGCATGCCCCTGATCGCTGCAGCGCATGGCCCGCCCTGGAGCTCTGTCTGAAAGAACAAGATGCCCAACGGCAGGGAGGGGTACCAGACATGTCAAAATATGATGCGGGTAGTAGCAAGACCTTTTGTTCTACGGCATGCGCCTGTTTGTCCCCGTATGCATGTGAGCGAGCCGTACAATCAAATCGCAATGTTTACTCGGTACGGGACGGGAGCAGTCGAGGGTAGCAACGGATGGTCCCAGGATCTGAACCTTCCCCAACCAACACGGCCTTGTGAGTGTGTTGAAATGAGGGTGTGACGAGCCATTGGATAGTTTCCTGTTGTTCCTCAACAAGGTATTCCGCATTGAAGCGTGATTGTGAAATTCAGGCGCCCCTGTCGATTTGATCGCTGGGCTCTTATACGGAGTACGCAGTGCATCAATCATAAGCCGGGCAAATGGAGAACAAATGTGACGGTGCCTTTCCCACAGGAGTTCTGTTTCAATAATAGTGTGCTATATGTTGCATCCCGTCATACTCCGTGCTCCGTACTCCATATTGGAGCATTCTCTCGGACACATGAGCGACGCGCGAGCGGCCAATGCATGGAAACCACCCTGGTGCAGACAGTCTCACAAGCCATGCTGCCTTGGACAAGATTATTTGCCGCCTCCCTACATGATGTTTGTGATTGTGAAACTGGTCCATGAATGCGATATCGACTGAGAGACTCGTAGAGCCGGATGTTTGTGGAGTGTTGCCGTACGGGGTGGTATACTGTGAATTTTGATTCCCCAACGTCAGTACGGAGTACGGAGTAGTAATTTGCCAATGACGTCTTGGCCAGGCCACGAGATGGGTGCATGGCACATTCTGGCTAGTATCAATGGAACCAATGATGGTCAAACACGGCCATGCGAGAGTGTACGGAGCATGTACGGAGCACGTACACGTAGTGCCAGGCTTGAGACCAAGACCATCAACCAACCTCCCTCTCCACCCGAAGGCGCCACCAACAAGGGGGCCATCTCGACAAGGGTAGCTTGGCGTCGAGTGGCGGTGTCCCATGAATTTGCCCTTCTCCTCTTCGGACGAGCGAGTCGTTGGATGGCGGCGGTAGGACCGCAAAGGCCCTAGGCAGTGCGTATGATCTATGATACCTCTGTCATAGTTAGCCCATCCCAGCGCCGCGGCCGTGTAGGCCATCTGGCGTCTAGCTCTTTGGCTTTGGGTTGCTACCGGTGGCGAGTGGATTCTGTGGCTTCAAGGTTGGTCTGCATTGAAGGGGTCCCTTCCCTCACCCTTTGCCCACTCTCTGCTTTCGGCTCTCGATGTGTAAAGGACTGCGGCAAGGTGTGTCCGTCTGCCTGGCGAATCGACCAAACAGTCCCCCATGCGCCCCTCTTGGAACCACTTTAGATCCGTGTTGCGCTCCTGGTGGGATGCGGCGGTGGAGGGACGCCAGGAGTCGACGGGTTCCTAGTCGTCTTGGCGGAGCATTTTCGTGGGTTTCTGTCGAAGATGGTATTGTTGACTAACAGAGACGGTACGGCGCAGGAACCTTGGAAAACGCACCATGGAGCTGGCTTCAGGGGTCAGACATGGGGCAGAGACATGGGGCAGAGGCCAGTCGTGAGGACGTACTAGTATTGACTAGTACCGGGTCGTCGTTGAGCTCCGTACTGTATGTACATAGTGATATTGTGCCGCGTAGCATTATAATATCGATATGGGCCAGAGAGACTCGACGTTGTTCGAATGTGTCGCTGCTATTGGGCGGCCGACGCCTGTTCAGCTGCCTGGGTAACATTTCGAGCCTCGCAGTGTGAAACATCACGCAACGACGCCTGTATCGGAGCAAGACGAGCGACGAGGTGGCGATCGGCGCCTCGAATAGTCCGGACCAATTCCCCCCAGGGTCTGTCTCGGTTCATTTTAGGCATTGCAGGGTCTCTCTGTTGGGGCGGATGCGCCAGATCAACATGGATATTGGAGAGTCCGATCTTGGAGTCCATCAGAGCTGCACTCTGCTCTGCTGAGCATTGCGCAACCATGCCAGACGCCGTAGATTGTGATAGAGTTTGCCATGCTGCCGCCACGCCTGGCCATTCCGGTCGGTACCTCGAAAACGGTAAAGGGAAAAAGACCGGCTGTTGTTGTTGCTGTCGTCGTCGTCGTCGTTGTCGACTTCTCCTATCTTTCCAACTCGGGCCCAAGTTGCCTTCACCAGACCATCCTTTTCCATCATTCTGGCAGCGTGACGATGCGAGCTCTGCTGCTGTAACCTGTCGTCATCTTTCATTTTCCATCTTGCTGGTTTCTTGGTCCCCCCCCTTTCTCGTATCGCTGCCGTGCTGCCGTCCTGTGTTGCGCCCGTGCGTTTGTGGTTTATGCCATCAGGGCATTTGCTGGAGCGGATTTGAGTTTGCTGGAAAATATACATGCGTACGTCGTCGACCATTGACTGTCAAACAACTTACTTTTCCCCTCTACAGCGGGAGGCCAAATGTATTGAACGAGATCAGGTACCCGGCGATCGCGCTTAATACCATACTATATTATACTATAGTAGTGTATACTTGTCCGGTGGGCAAATATATTCCGCCACGGACTGTAGATCTCACTGACTGACGAACACGTGTCGGACAGGCATCAGCATCACCTCGTCGGTTTGTCGAGGTGTGGGCTCTGTGTTTTTCCTCGCTCCGCTTTACGTCTGGTTTGCCTCTTTCCCACCGCCAAGTCCGTGAGCATTGCTTTGCGCTGTTTCAATCTTCGGCCCCGGCATCTGGACGATCGCAAAGAGGGTCCTTGGTTCTTTCGGTCCTCAAGTCTTTGGGCGGCCCCCCTCCACCTGGGCCGAGACTAGACGACTCCATATTAGTATCCTGCTCTGTTCTCAAATACCATTTTGCTTCTCATCTTGCCCGGCCGTCGCCCATCACTCATCGCCCGCGTCATTTTGCCCCTTCGCGGTGCCACGCAGCGCGGCGCCTCACCAACCAGACCCATCGAGTGAATCTGTCCTGACGAGGATTGACCAAGAAATTTCGGAGGCACGCTTCACGGACTCTCTGAGCAATTGGGCTGCGGCTGGTACGTGCATTCCAGCGTTGGCTCCGCGCGTTTTGGTCTTTGCGTCTTTGGCCTCCACGCTTTTTATTGCTTCTTGAATATTCGGCCATTCGAGCACACATTGGCCCCTCCCCTTACCCTTATCCTTGTCAGCCACCTCTTGTCCACAGGACCGTGTCACTCTAACTCATGTTCCAGATTCATTATTTGCTCCAACGCCACGCGAACCAGTCCGGCAAACATTTCGCGAAGCTACACATCGCACCTAAGAAGAGAGCCTGAGCCTTCAGTTTATTGGCGGCACGTCCGCCCAGCAGCACAATTGTTTGTTGCAGAAAAGGGAAGGAAAAAAGGAAGAAGAAAAAGTTGCCGTTGGTCTTTGCTCGACTACCGGGCAGAGTCGATATCTAGATGTCATGGAGAGCTCTTCAACCCCCCTGGCAGATTACTTCTGGATTGCTGGTGTAGAGTCAGTATCGTACGACGACCCTGCTGCCACCAACACCTTCACCAACAGTCTTCCGGTCGAGTCAACCATTGCAGAAGATGGAGAGCCTGACGACACTGCCACGAATGGGTACAAACCGACCACTGCCCGTCATTCGCGCCAAAATTCTGCCAGCCGCCTTTCCAAAATCTCAGTCGACGGGCGGTACTCGATAGCTAGCACTCTCGATGAGCTCGACGGCAACACTCGCAGTAATAGGAGCAGTGCTACCATAAAACCTGTCAAGCCCGCGGGTCTCAATGGGAATGCCGCCGCTATGAATGGAATTTCTCCCGAGGTTCTGATTCAAGGCCCAACCCCAGGCCCTGGGCTTATGGGCATGCCTGACTTCGACTTCGACAAGGCGCTTCTTAAATTTGCCGCTGAGAGAGAAAACTTCCTCGAGGACCTCTCCTTTACTGCGGGAGCCAAGTTGCAATCACGTCCGCCAATGATAAACCCACGAGCCGAGAGGATTCGCGCCGATGAAGGTCTCCCAAGCGGCAGGATGAGCCCGCTGAGGAGTCTCAAAGGCAGTATTCGACGCAAGATCAGTTTTAGGGAGATGAATAGCGTGCGCAAGGGACCTACGGTTGTTAGACAAGGTGCTTCTAGCAGAGCTGGTAAGAGATTCCATCCTCCCACGCAACAGTTTGTGTTTTGTGTCTGGGTTTTTTTCAAAACCCACGACTATGCTGCGGGTTCCCGGCTAACTCTTTTTTTTCTCTTTCTTTCCGCAGCGTCGGTTCGCACCACAAAACGACTGAGCAACTACAACTCCGTAATCCCTCCACCAGAGCCACTGAATACCGATCCTGATATGCACCCATTGAAGCGGCGATTCGAACCCGTTTTATTAGATCGATACCCACCAAAGAACGCCAATGATGAGCTTGCCAAACGTGGAAAGTTCCCGGACTACGTACCCATGTTCGCCTTTCCCAATGATATCCAAATCGTATCCTCCGATGATCGACCCCGTTCCACGTGGCACGGCTTTACCATGACAGGAGAAGACAATGCCAAGCTGTATGGCATAACCGTTATTATATGGACGGCATTGACAGCAGAGAGAGCAGAGGAAGTGGAAAGAAGATGTGAGCAGTGGCGGCAGAACCACATGTCCAACGAGGAGAGAGAGCTGGCCGCGAGCTTGGGGGTTCGATTGGCGGGTGAACGATCACACCTCTCACAGCTTCTTTCAAAGCTCCCCACGATACCATCTGGATCGCCGGCCCGGGACAGACTGGAAGATGAGATAAGCACAGTCGAGGAAAAGATTGCTCTCATGACGGATATGCTACGGCCGCTACGGCACGGTGCGGCTTCAAAAATCGAAGGGCTTACGGCGGGCGAGAGCGGTCTGTGGATTCCTCGAGCATACGGTGTTCTTGGTAGGGATGCGGCCTGCATGGGCTTCTGGAAAGAGTGGCTTAGGTCAATCGTCGTTCCCATGACTGATGGGGGTGTTCTCCGAGTGCCCCCCAGCTCCCCCAAAGTCGGACGTTGGCAGCCTCTGGAGCGTTACGTGGTTAACCTTTGTACAGAAGCCTTCAGTCCCTTGGGATCGAAAACGCAAGTGGAACTTGGTGTTAGAGAACTGCGGCTCTACGCACGAAAAGAGGGAGCCAACGAGCTCCCTGGTTGCCGGACGATTGACCTATATGCGCTGTTCCGGTGTCTTTCTCTCGAAAATGTCGTTGCATTGTTCGAGTACGCCATGTCCGAATCTCGCATCATCTTCCTATCTTCCCACACGAGCATGTTGCATCTGGCCTGCCATGCTCTAGTGAACCTCCTTTACCCTCTCCAGTGGGCTAGCATCTTCATCCCCGTCCTTCCAGCTAGACTCATCTCCGCTCTCGAAGCCCCTTGCCCCTATATTGTCGGTGTTGAACGTCGGTATGAACGGATCGACCTGCCAGATGACGACTATGTTCTTGTTGACCTGGACAAGGACACGATTGATGCCACCTCGCAACCTCACCGCCTACCCAGGCAACATCGACGAAAGTTGATGTCTCTGCTGCAGGTTGCCGCTCCTCACACTCTTCGATACGGCGTCGCTACCGGACCTCCGCCGTACGCTATTGAATCCTTCCCCTACGACTCCTTTTCTTCAGAGAATGGCTCAGTGTTCACATCCACGGCGGAACCAACAACCTTGGGCAAGTGGGTGTCACAGAATTCGTCAAGCTTTGCAGACCGAACACCTCCCGAAGACGTCCACCCGCCAGTATTCAATGCGTTTACCGTTTCGTCAGTCGACACCGGAAAGCTTGACCATCGACCCAGTACGAGCAAATCCTCCAAGACAAGCCCGCAGTCCTCCGTATCTCCTGCATCTGCCAATTTCCCTCCCATGCCGACTACTCCTATTTCTCGCAGCGATTCTGGCTTTGCCCTGACCGCTACACTGCGAGAGAAGAGGTCTGGGCACTTTGGAGAGGAAAAGGGCCGTCGAAGCTCATCTTTCGGATTGGATAAGTTCCAGCCCATGCACAAACCGAGCCTGCCGCTACTCAACGGTCATCAACCCAATGCCTCCATCTCAGGCTTCTCTGTTGTTTCGGAATCATCATTTGGAGGGGGGTACGCGCCGTCTGCCTACGCCCAGTCCACCCTCGCCGCCTCCACCATCATGCCCTGCATGCAAATCCAACCGGTGCGAAACACCGAGACAACTGTCTGGGTCGAGGGTCATTGCTTCAGTCTCAACACCAAAGATTCTTCCTCCTCTTGCACTATTTGCGATGACAAGTCGGAGGGCGATGGCTTCTACGAATGCACTTCCTGCAAAACTGTAGCCCACGGCCGATGCTTGGGACAAGTGTCACTTGTCTGTCCGGAAGCCTTCCACCCGGATCGAGTAAGAGCGGCATTTGTACGATGCCTAGCCAGTTTGCTGTACACCTACCGCAAACACCTCGGCCGTCCGAACAAGCAGCAAAAGTCCAACGGGCAATTATACGCCTTTGACATGGATGGATTCATAAGGAGCCTGCCGTACGATCAACAAGAGTACGCCACCATGATGCGCGACACTCAAGGTAAATACACCCCTACTTTCTTCATTCACCACACAACAACATGGCCACTGACACACGAAAGCCTTCAACGAATTCATCCACAGCCGCGAAACCACCCCGGCAACCGACCCCTCCATACGGCTCTTCGACGAGATCCTCATGGCCAAGAAGGCCCGCGGCCGCCCGGGCCTCTCATCTGGCCTCTCACGACTTTCCACCATTCGCCAATCCCACGGCGCATCCGTGTCTGCGTTCGGCCTCGCTGCCGCGTCCCGCACATCCTCCAGCAAGGCGCCCTCCTACCTCACCAACACATCCGACCACATCTGGCGCACCGCCTCGGTCCCCTTGCCAAAGGGCAACTTCCCCGGCGAATACCGCTCCGTCATCACACGCATCCCGTCCTGCCTCGACAGGACGCTGATGCGCGAGCCCCGGGCTATCCAGGGCGTCCCGAGGATGGAGCAGCGCGGCACGAGAGCCTTTGTGCGGAAACAAGTTCCCAGCATGCTGGGTACTACGCCTCCATCATGAGCAATTTTTGCTCGAAACCTTTATTTCTTTTCCCCCTCTTCTTTTGCACGTTTAGCTTGTGCGTGAGGCACTGTGCCATCCATTCATGTCACGACTCACGAGTGGGGGAAAAACAAACAACATTGCAATGTGTACATTAATTTTACCCTTCCTGTACTGTACTTTATTTAAACATCGCCTGACGGAATACGCTAAAGGGACATATACAAAACAAGTGTTTTGATACCTGACCTAGAATTGACTGGACGGGTTTAAATGGTAAAAAAGGGACGAGGGGTTTTAGGCAAAAGGATTATACACGCGTGGAGCTGGCATTGCATCGAGTCTGATTTACCGCCGTCTGTTTCGTTGACGTTTTGTACTTGGTTAATGTTGCGTCGTGGATGGATCATTATCAGCTGGTGATACTTTCGAGGTGAAGCCATGACGGGAGCGTGCTTGACTATTAGAGCATCAATCAAATCATCACTTCTTTTTCTGCCCATGGGATGGAACGTACATCTAGCCGCTTTCTGCAATATTTACTCTGACGTTTCTATGCTATACTACTCGTTGATGGAGAACATCTGCCATCTCTTCTAAAATATTGTCTCATTATGTACACCTCGTCGTGTATGTCATACGTCATCACACTCTCTTGAAATCAAACCCATTGCCTTCTCGGCCGTCATCATTCTTTAGAAAAAATAATCCCAAACGCCAGCACAACTGGAATCTATCGCCGGTACCTGCCCCTGCGAGGCGGGTTGGGCGGATTCTGTGAAGTAGTCCTTGGTATACCGCGGGGTGGATTTTCCTTGTTCAAGACCTGCACATGAAAATCTTCCCAGCCAATACTCTGGAGTATGTGATCAGTCAGAGATGAGTAACTCAAGTGTCCCTTGGGTAGCGCCTCTACACAGTGGTTTTCCACGCCATCGGCCCCCTGAATTTCCTGTAGACCAGCGATGCCAAATTGGAGGTTGCATGAACGGTACAAAAACCCAAGGATGTAATCGTTCTCGGAGTAAACGTTAACTAGTCGACCAGATACAACGCTCTTCATAGTCAGCCATACTCGACTCTCGGCCGGAAACGGTGCCCCAATCATAACGACAGAATCAACAACGCCAAACTGACGTCGCTCTGCCAACACCATTAGACAAGCATATATGGCTCGAGCTCCAAGACTATATCCGATCAAAGACACTGGCCTCTCGCCTTGAAACTTGTGCCGCATAAGAGCATCGGCAAGCATGGCGCCCGCTTTCTCCGCCCGAACCATGCCTACACTCCAGGCATTGTCCACGATTTTGCTGATTCGTAAGAGCGGCTGCGGCCAGGCGGATGTCATTAGAGTTTTGAAAACTGCGACGCCGTCAGAAATAGCTATATTACTGCATCTCAATTCATGACTTACTAGATTTGGATGCAATCTCCTTTTTAGCGCTTTCCCAAGCTGTACTCTTGATGACTGTCTCGAGCGCGCTTCCAAGATTCGTCAGAGCTGCATGTTCCCACTGGATGGCATATAGTTCTGATTGGCTATTGAGAAATTTCCAAGTTTCTGCAACATCTTTTGAGTCTGTCAAAAATCCGCTAAGGGCGACAAGAACATGAAGTCTGCGATGAGAAACTTCCAACATGGTGACGTCGTCGTAATTGTAAGGGTCCTTGCACAGTCGAACAAACGCAAAGTCTTGGATATCTCTGGCAAATGTAACCAACATCTTGCTAGGTAGTTTGGCGGGGTTGATCCCGAAAAGGGATCCCATCAGAACCGCATTTTCGGCCATGGTTCCCAGTAAACTCGCTGCTGTGATCGTTGACAACCCCAAGCCACGCTGACGCGTGCCAATGCGGACGTATTTCAATACGGCTGTGAGATTGACGGGACCTCCAAGCACCATTTTAAATTTTGGACCACCGGTTTCCTCATCAGGTTTGGCGGCATCTTCTAGTAATGCGTCGAGTGCCGCTCTCACCAGCCCCTGAGCCACTTGAGCTTCTCCCGACTGATAGGTTTCGAAAGATAGATTGAGGGATGATGTAAGCTTGAGGAGAAGAAGCCTAGAATTTGCTTTATAATCCTGTAGCGAGAGGAGGATCAATAGCGCAATATGTAGCAGGAGCTCGCGTCTGTCTGGGTGCAAGGACCACAAAGTGTTGGGAACGGGGGGGTGTCTTGCGGCTAACTTGGAGTCTTTATGACGTGTCGGGACACAATGCGGACCTTTACTTGTCAGTTCAATGGAGAAATGAAAAAAGGGAAGTACTCAGTTAAGCTTAGTGTGAGATATTATTAGACGCCGTACCTGTTGAGCCTCCTCGTCCACCACGACCGCCACGAGCAGCACGGTACACCCCACGGTCACTGCGTCCCCGACCATAAGGACCTGAAGTTTCAGCAGTCATATCGTTGACATTTATTTCTGTAAACCTCTGCAAGACGCTCGATTTCCACTTTCTGAAGAACACGAGGGTTTCTTTCTTCAGTTCCCCGAGCGGTTGGAACCTTGCGCTCTCCTCCGTCTCAACGGCGTGGTGAGACTTGGTATGCGTCGTGGAGTACGTGTCTGGAATATTTCCACGGAAAGTTTTGCCCGTCAAAGTATTCTCTTTGTTCTCGTCCTGATGGCGAAGAAGAGGGAGTGAAAGCCACTGTCCCTGTCCGTTATCTCCAAGGACTGGACGCACAGGAAGCGAGTCAAATGGGTTGCTCACATCCTTCTGCATGTTATCCGTAATAGTGTTGACAAGGGAAACGAATGCGTTTTTCTCGGCAATGGAAATTATTCCAGTCAGGTCAGCTGGTCTGCGAGCCGGTTGATGCCCACTGCCGCGGCCACGCCCCATGATGAGTATGTCAGAGTTATGAAGCGATGATACCTGAAAAGCCTTAGAAACGGCGAGAACAGCGCGGCTCTTATGTGTCGAGGGATTAGGAAAGGCAGCGAAATTCACAAACCTTGACCGTGTTTCCAAGTTCCACAAACTATGGCCTGAGAAAAGGGAGTGAATAAAGAAAAAGTCACGGACAGGAGCCAAACAAAGATGTTTAGAAGGCAAAGACGAAACAGCCTGCTTCTATAAGTGGACTCAAGAAGGACTCAAAGATGGAAGAACATGCCATTTTGCCACAGGATCTCTTACCTTTTGTTCAGATTCGATTTAAAATGTGGAAGCTGAAAGGATGGCAACACCAGCAGTTACAACAACTCCACAAGGAGAAGGAAGGAGCCGTCTGGTATTGACCTGCTACAGCGACTTAATAGTTGACAGCTGCCGCAGCTGCCGGCCAGCTGGCAGCTCTAACAGCAAGTGTCGGACCAATCATGAGCACATGGGAGAGTGTTGATGGAAGTCGATGGACTGGACTTTTGGGCGTGGTGTCACGTCGACTAGGCCGAGGGAGCCATCGGCTGTGCAGAAGGAATCCTCACCTTCTTGAAGCTCCAGTAACGGTGGTAGCTCTTCGTTCAATAGCACACCAGTGAAAAAACCGATTGCCGACATCTACAATGCTACTTGTGCACAGGATGCCTCCAGCCGTTCCGTGCACCAATATATTCCTTTGAGACGCGGGACACGGGGGTAGCTCGTCTTCTTGAACAACCTAGAAGGCGACTTGGCGGTAAACCTGTGTGCTTTGTGTTCATTGCACATACTTGTATTCATTCTTTTCGAAGATGTTGCCAATGTGATTAGATGTGTGCTTGTTATAGCAGACCAAGGCCTGTGAATAACACCCGAAATCCCCTGAATGACCACGTCTGTTTCAATGATCCCGGGCTAACTCGCTAATGAAAAGAAAACAGTCAGCGATGATACCGCGACGGCCATGCCCTCCAAGTTGCAGTTTGACGACTAGCCATTATTCTTGTCCGCTACAAGTCGTACAGGGCCTCGCCGAACGGGAGTTGTTACGGTGACCCCGTTTGCGCCCAAGGTCACGCGTATACAATCACCGTTGTTTGCTGAGTACGAAGGAAGGCTTCAATGCCATCATGACACAACCGGCAGCCGGCATTGTTCCCCGTCGGCCCTACCGCTCCATTATCAGTCTTGCCTCTTCCTATTGTTCTAGATGTCACCACCACCAGGATTGCTTCTCTCAATACGCAGCCAGTAGACCAGGCCGTCCACTACCCGAGGAACACGTGGGCATGGCAAGCAGCTTGTTTTGGATCATGACAGTCGAGAATCACCACCTCAAAGTCAAATGGACACTATTCTCCCATTTCGTGGTATCTCAAATGCGCTGGCATAGCAAAGGACGGCAAAGAATGGCCACAATCTTGACAAACAGAATTGTCTGAACCATTCCAGTCCACACCGGACCCCAAGCCTTCCGCATCACCAGTGCTAACTTCAGAAGGCGCCTCATCATCGGATAGTGGCTCCAGTTTAAACGGACGAAGCACTTCATCCTGCCTCCTGAACATGACAGAAATGTCCCGCCCTGAGCCTTGTTTGTCATCTCCTGCGCCGACCACCATGTTTGCAACACATATATTAATCAACTGCAAGTTCCACTTGTGTCCTTTAGCGGTTTCAAGCCGTCGTAGAAGGGGTAGGAGAGCTTCCGCAACTAGTTTCTGCGCTAATGCGTCTATATCA
Source organism: Metarhizium brunneum (assembly GCF_013426205.1). Lineage (NCBI taxonomy): Eukaryota > Fungi > Ascomycota > Sordariomycetes > Hypocreales > Clavicipitaceae > Metarhizium > Metarhizium brunneum. The sequence goes on along the minus strand of NC_089423.1, from coordinate 6,700,676 downwards.
GCCGATGCGTCAAAAACTAAGCCAGGCAAGGGGCCAGATCGGGATATTCGACTGAAATTTGAAGCAGAACTGCGGCCTTGTCTCGTCGGCCATGATCTGATTGCAAGCCTCAGGGTTTTTGGCCGAGCAATCCATCGTTGTGTCCCCGGCTTCTCTGCATTGTGTTCTAGAGCAAGGAGATCTATTCTCATTCGCCGGATGAGCGAACACGAAAGTTTGTGCAGTTCTTCCGTGATTTGGGTCATGGTCTCTAGTCCTTTGTATGTATCTTCAATGCTTATTTGTGACGGAATGTCGCCGGCCTCTTTGACTTGCGTTTGATCAATACCATGCAAGAGACCCCATACCCTGACACCAACTCCCCTCTCGGCTCCAGGACCGGCGAGAAGAGTCTCTATGAACCCTGGGGATATTGATGGATGCAGACGGACATCTCGAGCGTAAACCGCCGAAGTAAATGAATGGGAGTCTGCGTCAACCTCTTCCCCAAGAACCTGAGACTCTAATTGCATAGAAGTCTTGAACCCCAGTCCTGGTATTTGCCTTGTCTTGTGGCTGTCCATGAACGCAATAACGTCTTGTTCATTCAAGGCCATTAGCGTCGTCTGATTGCGGGGTTTGTTACGGCTTCCCACCAGTTTACTAAGGAGCTTGTTGGTTGATATCCCACAAGTTGACGTATACCCATAATCTTCCTCCATCTTTGTGCGTAGATGGTTTGCGAGATGAGAACCAAGCAAGAGTCTTAGGTAGGTTTTGTTTTCTAGAGGTGCCTCGTCCGGGACGGTGCCTTCAACACAGCCCGCAATGGCCGTAAAATTACACTTGAATCCATCCTGAGGGTCTGTTTTGGATAGATGAAAGAAGGAATGTGATAAGCAACCTGCGTTGAGGCATTCAATATTGTAGTCGACGACATCGGTCACATCTGCATCAAGTTAGAAGTAATGTCCAGAAAAAGCAACAACTGCCGCTTACCCATAAACACTTCGTCAAACCCCAGCCGCTCTACCCTATTATTCCATGAATGCGACCGAAGAAAGTTGAATAGAATTTTGCTCACATCACGAAATGGCGTCAAATCCTCCCCATCCACGAGCACCAGGTCTTTGCATATCTTCTTAGCTTCGGATATCAGCATCAACTTCTTCACACCAAGCCCCCGGGCATTATAGTTGCAGGTGGCCAGAATATTTTTTTGCTTCACTCCCAGGGCTCGCGATTTGAGGGCTGGGTTCTTGTTCTCAAATACCTGGGCGTAGAAGCAGTCATAGTCCTGGGGGTGGTCAGTCACGGTGAAGGTGATGGACTCGGCGGGAGACAAACGAATTGGAGGATAACGCGGTCATGCTTCTGTCTGGGTACGCGCTTGGATTGCTGCTCCATGGGCCGAGGATTGCTTTCGTTTGATGCACCCGTGTACGCACGTCATGCAATTCTCATGATGAGCATGTGTTGGTAGTTGAGATGCGCATCGGCTCCCCGTGAACCGGCTGGCGTGAGCTAGTTGACAGCTGCGGACAGCTGCGTAGCTGACCAATGGTCGCGGAGCGTGTGGGCGTGGGAAGGAGCCGTGAGACTTTCCAAGTTCCAACCCTGCGATAGCGACTACATGGTTCACAGTGTACAAAGAATCCTAAACGGCTTATCTCACGCATGTATGGACATTTTCAGCCATCTTTTTGACCACAAGCAGTACCTCCTCGCGCCCGAATCTGGCTCAGCTCGACCAAGCGCGACAATTCGACGAATGGAAGCATCGCATCACTCGCAAAGTAGTACTACGACGGCCAAGCGCTGACAGACTAGACGCGCTCACCGCTACGCCGTGACGCTAACAATGTTCAAACCTGGAAAAGCCACTGCTAGGTCTGTCTTACGGACTCGGTCAGGATATGCTGCGTGGCGTCGTGGTCGGAGACAATAATTTGCTGCTGCTCAACTCTCAAATGTAGCCTCGCCGAGTCATCCCGTGCCAAAAAAAATTTGATCAAACAATCCAAAACAGATCCATATTCGCGTGTGACAGCATAACATAGCCCGCTGGAGCTCTTGATGTCCATATTTTTTTTTCTTTGCAGAATCGAGAGGTCATCCGGACGCTCGAGAAGGCGATGGTATCACGACGCGGCTAGGATGCAAAACAAGCGCCACGAAGAATGCATAGTCTGACGCGGACGACGACGGCTTTGGCGGCACAGATGTTTTGAGACGAGTGCTTGTCGGTGAATTTTGAACAGACTCGACTTCACCGAAGACACCGAAGGATTCAGCAGGACTATTGACGTCTTTGACCCTTTGTGCTGTGCATATGCCATGAAAATGTCGGCTGCATCTTATCAACGCCACCAATTACTCGACCCAATGGGTTGCTACCCCGCCTGCAGCTTGGGCAAGCCGACGTGATATTGGGACGACTTACTCCGTATGCATGAGATAAACGCCCGCAGGTGGAAACACGCAACCTGGGGGACCTGGATGATTGGAGGCATGGCAAGGTCCATCCCACGCATCTGCAAGGGTCGGCGCTTACACGCTGTACCAGTCACCTGGGGTTGACGACAACCAACCACGACAAACTCTGTCTGTTTGGGATGGTGCTCAACGACGAGGGGGGCACGAGGGGGACATAACCAGCAGCCGTCTGCTTCCTTCGATGCTATTTATCGCGTCTAGCCTTGATGCGAGTCGAGTGCGGCGCTTGCTGGGACAGCCCGGGCCCGAAAAGTGACCTGTCCCATGCTCGACATCGTATATAGCCACCTCACGCCGGGTTCTGGCCGCGTTGGCTCTCTGTTCATGTCTGAATCTGCTTTGACCACATGAATCTCCTTCATCATACCCCCTTGATGGGAGGCTGCCCTGCTGCGTCGTGCGGTGATTTGTAGCCTATAGGCATCAGCAAACCGTATTGGGCCCAGCCCAACACTGCAGCCACATCGGATCTTTTCTTCGGCCATCGTCGTTGGCGATACTCCCGCGGCCTGCCCTTCAACACGGACCACGTCCACCATGACTTCACAGCAACCTCCAAGCGCGTCCAGGAGACCCCGACTGTCTCTTCAAATCAAGACCACAGTATGCAGCCCTCCATCAAAAGGTCTGAGGGGCATTCCCTTGAACCCAAGTGACCCTACAACATTCAACACCATGTCCAACATCTACGTCACGGCCATTGAACGATCGTCAGCCATTCAGTCTGAGCCTGTCACCGCCATCAAAACCCTTCAAAACTTTAGTCTTCAATCTCCAATCGAAAGGAACGGACTGAAATCACGGGTCGCGACGTCCTTCGTGCCAACCTATCCTGAGACACCATTGACAGCACAACCCGTCTCCCCCCAGCAAATGGATTTTGTGTACCCGAGCACAATGACCGCCACGCCTCCTCTGTCCGCAGGCCCAGTCGACAACTCGTCCAAAGTATTCACATTTCCGCCATCAGCAGACAGCTCCAGGACGAACCGGCCACCTGAACCACCCGCCGACGATCGTATACCACGGCGTCGCCGGACACCACACTCACTCCCCGGGATCACCAGCCAGCTGCCATACACTCACCCCCGAAGTCTGCACAGCATTCTCCGAAACTCGCCTCTCCCTCCCAGGACGGCAATCCCGCCCCCATCCCCCCGGCGCCAATCCCTTCGTCTCCAAGAAAAGGCCGCCAAAAAGGTCGAATACGACAGCCCTCTGGAGGAAGAAATCACCACCTCCAAGTACGTCCGGTCGCACATAGACCTCCTATCCGAAGATGCCTCCCCCATATCCCCGGTCTACATGCACGCCTCGTCCCCCGGCATTACGGCCGGAGAAATCACCAGGCTCCCCGACGTGGCGCTCGCCTTCACCGCCAACGAAATCCAAGACGGCGGCCAAACACCCGGCCCCGTTGAAGAAATGGGACGCCGAATGGCTGGACTCGCCGCATCCCCCGTCAGGCGGAAGCGTGAAAAGAAGCGCCGCTGGGTATGGACAATCGGCCAGGACGACGAGGACGACAGCATGGGCGGCGCCGTAGCTGCTTCGCGCGCTGAATCCGCACATAAAAAGGCCAGGGGGGAGGATGACGTGCCCCAGCTTACGTACGAGGAACTGCCTACCCCCAGCATTGAGAGCATCAGCTCGGTGGCCGGTTCGGACGCAGACGTCTCGGATACATGTAGTGTTGTGTCGGCGGACCACACTGCACGGCGCTGCCTCTCCGTGCCGTCTGACACCGAAGTAGAGGCCAAAACTCCTATCGCGCCGACGGGCGGGCAGAAGAAGAGGGATACGCCGATCCCCGAGTTGGCTGACAATGGCGATGGTTCCACTCGTTCCGTACTTGCGAATTGAGTCTTGAATAGGTCTTTGTGTTTTTTTTTTGGGAGGTGTTATATGCATGGATGGCAATGGCTGCATTACTCATGAGTTTATGAAGGGGCTGCATAGGTATCATAGCGGGCTAGCTATTTGGGTTTACATAGCCTTTTTTTTTTAAATCACAAGATTCCTCACGACCTTTTCATCTCGCTGCGTTTTTGAGCCATTGTGCGAAGCCCATGACTTGACCTGCACTAGATGTCCACGGCTAGTGTGCCATCTATTTTTATAGTAGACAGTACCCAATCCGAGAATCACCATCTTCAAGATCTGTCTGTTTATAAATATACGTACATCTTATGCACAGAATATGGTCTATTTGGTACTTTTAGCAGCTTGCTGTTGGTCGTAATACAGCTCCTCCGCCGACTTGATGCACTGCATATTGGCGCCGAGTTTGTTGATTGTCTCCATCCATTCGTCGTATTCATCCGAATCGAATACGATGCCGCCGCCTGAGAACAGTTAGTCTTGGGTATTGCATGGAAAAGGAGACGGACAGTCCAGAAAATGATTTTGGGGGGAGAAGGCACGTACCAGCTTGGAGATAGGCCACGCCGTCCTTGACCATCATTGTTCTCAACGCAATGCAGGTATCCATTGCGCCCTCTACCGTGTTCCCGTTCTCGTCCTCACTTCCGTATCCAAAGTAGCCCACCGCACCGGCGTAGACGCCCCGCTTCTCCTTCTCCAACTCAGCAATGAGTTCCATGGCGCGGACTTTGGGCGCGCCAGAGACGGTGCCTGCCGGGAAGACTGATCTAAACGCATCGAATCGCGTCTTGTCGGGTCTGAGGACGCCGGAAACCTGTGACACCAGGTGCTGGACGTGGCTGAACTTTTCGACCACCATGAGCCGGTCGACGCGGACCGTGAACGGGTCTCCGACGCGGTTGATGTCGTTGCGGGCAAGGTCGACCAGCATGACGTGTTCGGCGCGGTCCTTGAGCGAGCTGCTCAGTTCGTTTGCCAGGCGCTGGTCCTCCTCGAGTGTCTTGCCGCGCTTGACGGTGCCGGCAATGGGGTGTGTGATGATCCTACCGGCCTCTCTCTTGACCAGGAGCTCGGGGGAGGCGCCGACGATCTGAAAGTCCTTGCAGTTGACGTAGAACAGGTACGGCGACGGATTGACGGTCCGCAGGTGTCTGTAAATGTTGAAGGGGTGGAGGCTGGTAGGTCGGGCGAATCGCTGTGACGGCACGCACTGGAAGATGTCGCCCTTGACAATGTGCTCCTTTAGTTTGGTGACGTGTGCTTCGTAGCCCTTTTGGCCAATGTTGGAAGTGGCCTCCTGCCCCAGCTCTATCGGGCCTTGTTCGGGAAGCTCGATTTCGGGAGAGTTGAGCACATCGACTAGGTCGTCAATGGTGCGTTTGGCCGTTTCATAGGCAGCCTCTAGGCCAGTCTTGCCATCCTCCGGCACCGCAACGTAGCTAATGACCTTGATGATGCCGTAGAATCTATCAAACGCCACAATGGTATCAAAGAGCATAAACAGCGACTCGGGAATCTTGAGCACATCCTTCATGGGCCGTGCAGTCTTGGGCTCAAAGTATCGGACGCAGTCGTAGCCGACGTACCCAATGGCACCGCCAGTCAATGGCGGCAGCTGCAGACCCGGCACGTGGGCGACCACATGCTCGGCCAGTTCCTTCTCCAAGGCAGGCAGAGGGTCCGTTTCAGGCCCGTATCCGGGTCCGGTGGTGAGGATCCTGCGCGGGCCGGCGCCAACAAAGCTATACCGGCCTACTTGCTCTGTGGCGGCAGACTCGAATAGGAATGAGTGCTCGGACGAGGAGTGGGCTGAGATCTTGAGATATGCGGCAGACGGCGTGATGAGATCGGAGGAAATCTGGCGGTAAATGGGGATGAGAGTCGGCTTCTTACCAGGGCCAGCATGAGGCCTCTCGACGATGGACCGGACGGTGTCGAGCGTTGGGACGATGGCCCGCTGTTTGGGCAATTGAGTCAGCAACGAGTCCAATTCGTGATTTCTGTTGGCGGTACGTGGATGCTTGCATGATGCACTTACTGAGCCCGCCATGGTGAACTGCTGCTTCGTGCTGGAAGACGAAATGTTCAAATGCGTAGTGACTCACGATGCGGTCTTGAAGATGGCGTTGCGGCGTCGATCCCGTATCAACAAATCGCAATTCACTAGTCCAACGCTACCGTTTTGTAGGAAAGTGACAGGCCCCGACTGCGGGGCAAAAAGAGAGACAGGTGAGGGGCCCACTGCCTCCATCGACCAGGTGCGTCTGGTCTCTTTCTTTCATCATCCTGCGACTTCGGCCAATGACCAGTCAGATCCGAAAAATATCACGTGGGCCGCCAGCGAAGGGCAGTGTTGGAATCCTCAGGTCTTTTCAGAGAGAATACAAGGACAATTATGAGAGAAGCGGTACCCGAACATGTGGATGACTCTCCAGCTGACTGCGGGCATTCACCCAGCATGAGTGACGGTTATGGAGTCATGACTTTGCGTCTGTGGTCTTTGGTCACAGGGACGGGCCATGGTGCTGGATGAGACAGCGGGACAAGTTGGTTCATGGAGAGATTGACTGCATTGGGAGTTGGATACATACTATCTATTAACGAGGCCGTATTTACAATCAAGTTCAAAGACCCTAGTTCAAAGACCCTTTGTCTACTTAGTAGTTGGCGGTACTAAGGGCAAAGCTTGGACCAGTCGATTGCGCTTCCTTGCTCTGTGCAACCAACCACTTAAGGCAATGCCCCTTTCTAATTGCAATTGCAGATTGCTGAGTAAATACATACATGTACTTGCATTAAAACCCATGCCACCGCCATTCCAGCAATATTCTTTTATGCAGGTCCCGTCCAAGCAACCTAGCTCTCCACTCCCAGAGCCTTGACACCCACGATGCGTCCCTCTTCCCTCGACACAACCCAGTACTCTGTCCTGGTCTTATCCCTCACCACGCTATAGACCCTCACGTCATTGCCTTTGGTTGCCTCTCTGACGGCCTCGATCAACTTGGTGTACTGGCCTTGCGAGTCCCAATCAACCGGGTCCATAATGCTAACGTCGGCCTTGTCGGCGTCCCAGTGCTTAATGAGCTTGGCGAATTCGGCTGAAGCGAGCATTAGTACATGAATACTTTTCCAGCACCGAAATAATCAACAACTAAGCGAGTGAGGCAAGGGAAGGAAAAGGGACAAGCCGAACGCACTTTCATCGGGCAATCCATCGCCACTCCACTTCAGGGACACTTCCTCAAATGGCTCATCCGCATCAGTCACATACACCGCGTCCTGGCACGCATCTCTGATAACCCTGGGAGCTTGAGATCCTTCGTCCACAGCTTTGAAGGCGGCGCTGCTCTGCTCCTTCTGCTTCGCCGCAAGCGCTTTCCCGTCGTCAAGGTCCTGGTTTGCTTTGTCGAGAAACGCCATATAATCTTCGTCGTTGGCCATGCTAGCGCTGCCAGGCTCGACGCTGGCTATTTCGGGAAACGAGGCAGCTCGTGGGCGTGGGAAAGCCCCGGGAGGCGAGGGGAGAGGGCTTGTGATCAAGTTGAAAGTCCTGAGCTTGACGGAGACCTTGGACGACGTGGCTCCAAGCTTGGCGAAACTTCGGGATGGTATCGCCAATGGTGAGGAAGGCAGACGAAAATAGTACAGGCAAGGAGTTTGAAGCGACGGTGGCGGTTTATACATTCATGCGCGTGGAAGAGGGAAGCACAAAGGTCAAGATCATCGTGTATCTGCTATTTGAGTTTCATGGTCGACCTCGTTTTCGGCGTCAAACCAGAGAAGTGGGGGTGACGTCAGAAACTGGCAAGCGTAAGGCAATTCCGGCCAGCAATACCCACTCGCCCGTACCTGCCTTCGGATGAGGATTAGCATATCGTCACAGCCTGTGTGCGGCGGGACGTCTGGACAATTTCAATCTTCCAATGTATCATCCGTCATGGGTTGGTACGACATGACGTCGCTGACTCTACGGGCATCTCCATGTCGTTTCTGCGTGTTTCTGTGTAGCCCTCCTTTGACATAATCTTCAGCGTGCCAGTGTGGCGTGCCTACGCTCACGTCCTGCACTGAGTTGGCCTTGAACTTCGTGAAGACGAGCTCTTTAGAGGCAAAGTGGAAAGGCTGTTCGAGGCCGAGTGCTCCAGGAACACAAGTTGCTGTAATTGCATCCGGAACTGCTCACGAACAGACTCCAAGTGGGAAACCGCAATGGTGCAAAACGCTCCTCACTTGCGGTTCGTCGACATGCATGTCGCGATAGTCCGCGAGCCACTCCAGCCAGTAATGCGTCGCATAAGGCGGATGACGACGATTTCATAATATGCAGGTCTCGGCCCCAATCACCCATGCCTCAGTCAAGCCATGTCCGCCTTACTCGCGAGGATATCAGCATGTGAGTCGCCGACGCTCTTCATCCCACAATATAAACTACACGCCAAAAGGGCATCGTCCCGTTTCCGCAGCGCAAATCTACCGGCCTACCTAGCATGATGCTAAAAACGCGCCCATGGTGCAAAGGGTTGGCAAAATGGCGACATGCTCAATTCGCCCACGTTGCCAAGACGAATTTCATGCCATTTTAGCATTTAAGCAGTACGCCAAGCTTTTGGGGGCCCTGGGGACGAACAGCCACTTTGTACTATTGGCGCACTTCTCCGTTTTGCGGGAAATTTCATAGGAACGGCTGCTGTGCCTAGGATTTGTTTTTTTTTAAACGAGGGAAAGAGGAAAGGCTTGATAGTTCTGAAAAGGACATCTTGGCGATGGTGGACGACGAGTTTAAAAAGCGAGGGCTGCCTCCCGAATCTGAGGGCTTGCTTGCTGGTAGAGTTTTGATACTGCAATCCTGTTGGTGCTGATCATACCTTATTCTGAGTTTTTCAACAGAAATAATTATCGAGAACAATGTCGACTGAGAAACATGTCGACTCGGACGTTCAGGTGCAGGAGGATGGGGATGAGAGGCTGCCCGAGGTGAACTGGACGGCTGATGAGGAGACGAAAGCAAAGAGAAAGTAGGTATTGCCCGGTGTCAAACATGGACGGCTTGATGGCTTCTTTTCTGACATGGTATTCTTACACAGGCTAGATTTCATCATTATGCCAATCCTCACACTCGGCTTCTTCTGTCTGCGTAAGTTCATCTGTCGCACCACCAGTAACAAGCACAATCGATTCTAACCAGCCCAGAACTTGACCGTGGCAACATGGCCAATGCTATCACAGACAACTTCATGGCCGACGTCGGCATAGACCAGGACCAATTCAACGTCGGGCAGCAAATGCTTTCCCTCGGCATCGTTCTCACCGAGATCCCCTCCAACATGATCCTCTACCGCGTCGGTCCGGGCAAATGGCTCACGCTACAACTCTTCCTTTTCGGGATCGTGAGCACATTCCAAGCCTTTCAGCGCGGATACGGGGCCTTCATCGCCACGCGTTTCCTCCTGGGAATTACAGAGTCGGGTTTTATCCCCGGTGGTCTATGGACACTGTCCACGTGGTATACCCGTGATGAGACTGCCAAGCGAGTCATGATTTTCTATTTTGGAAACCAGATTGGCCAGGCGTCTGCAAAGCTGCTTGCCTACGGAATTCTGCATATGAGAGGTGTGGGTGGACAGCCGGGTTGGTTCTGGCTCTTCGCACTCATGGGAGCCTTCACGGTCCTTGGTGGGTTTGTCTATGGACTTTTCTTGCCTGATTCGTTCCAACGCCCTAGAAGTACATTTTTGCCGCAGGTCACCTGGTTTACAGAACGCGAGTTGTATATTTTGCAGACAAGGGTGTTGAGGGATGACCCGATGAAGGGCAAGAAGAAGAGGAAAATCGGGCTCGATGCTTTTAAGAGAACTGTAAGTTCGTCCATTGTCGTCTTTCTAAACCCATGGGTGTTGTTGTCTGTTGAAAGAAAGAAAAAAGCTAATGGCGTGTTCGTCCAGTTCATTGACTGGCGTGTCTGGGTGCACTTCCTCATCACACTCTGCAATAACGGTCCTCAGCGTGCCTTTGACACGTACGCTCCGTCTATTGTCACCAGCTTCGGGTTCGGCCGTCTCGTCAGCAACGCGTTGGCCGCCGTTGGTCTTTTCTTACAAGTGCCAGTGTCCTTTGCGTTTAGCTGGATCTCGGACCGCTTGTTAGTTCCATCCCCGGCATCCTACAGCGCCGCATTATTTACTGACGGCGGTAAATAGCAACCTTAGGGGTGAAACCGTTGTCGTGGGTATGTTTTGTCACCTGCTCGGATACGTATTCAACCGAATCTTCACGCGGGTACAGCTTCGAGGCGTGCGCTACTTTGGCGTGGTCTGGACGCAGACGTTTGGAACGTTTTCGCATCCGCTGAATATCGCGTGGTTGTCGCTTACTTGTAAGGATTCGGAGCAGAGGGCATTAGCTATGGCAGGGTGAGACCAATTCCTTTTCCGCTTTTGCCTTTCTATTGTTGTATTTGTATTTCGTAGGCCTTGTTCGGCTGTACTGGAGCTTTGGGAGTTATCGGCTAACCAATTGTCTTGGGATAGCGTCATCATGAACGCCAACATAGCAGGTATTTACGGCGCCCAGATCTTTCGCTCAGATGACAAGCCGCTTTATCAACGAGGCTTCACCGTCGCGATTGCGGTGCTGTCTGTTGGTCTCGTGCTTGCAGTTTCACGGTGGGCTGATGATTTCTTGCACCGCCGGCGCAAGGTTCGCGCGCTGGAATAAGAAGGCGGTCCGACGTATTTGAAACCGCGAAGGATGATTCATGTTTTGCGTTGGTCATACGTACTTAATAGACACTGCGGGCGTGACCAAAAATATGAATCAATTTGTGTCTTGGCCGCATCCTACGGCTTTTCAGCTAGTGTTCCTCTTCATATAAATGGCCTTGCCGTATTCGTGGTCATGTGCAAACAAGCCATGCCTTGTTTTTTCTTGATTCCCGGTGTGTGTTTATTTGTGTTGGTTTCAGTTGGGTCATCTGGCTCTTCCGGTGGAGGGCCTTGCCATTGTTTCTTGTTGGCCGTGACCGAGCAACGAAATTACAGGCGTCAAAGCTTTCGCTTAGGAAATAGCGAATGCAGATTTTTCCATCACTTGTCTCACAACGGCAACGTCAAATCCATTCAAACGGCGATTATTCGTGGCGAGGCACCTTGCCGCTATGCCGACAGTCAACGACAGCTACTAGTAGTATAACTACCTACGGAGTAGATGCTCGAGTGGAGAGCCGGCAGGACGATAGACGCCGTGGTTCGGCTCAATCGGTGGTGAATTCCCCGTTTCGGCAGCCGCGACCCCGCGACTTCCTCCTCAAAAGGCTCCACCGCCCACCCAACTTCCCCAACTTCCCCAGGCTCCGGTGGAAGCATCTCCCATCATGTCGATTCCCTCCATTCCTTTGTCTTGTGCCACACCACGTTTCGAGTTCCCATATCTACCCCGATACCGAGTTTATTACTGGACTAGTTGAGTTAGGTCTGTCCACGCTGCTGCGTTCCACGCCATGCAGTCATGATTGCCCCCTCATTGCCCACGAATCAAACTGAGGTCCGTCACATGTCTCCGCCGGAGACGCCAGATGGTGCCCATCGAGCTCGAGTCGTGCGAGCATGTGTTCGATGCAGGAAGCAGAAATTAAAGGTATCATTTCTTGCCTCCCCCCTTTTCCTTCTTGGAGGACTCAACTTTTCTGTTAGCAACGGATTAGCTAAAAGAAAATGTACGCTTCTGCAGTGCGACACGGCCAGGCCCTGTACACTATGCCGCCGCTCAGGCTTCCCTTGTGAGGCACGGGATGAGAATGGTTCCGCCAAAATCAAGAGGGCTGTCAGGAGAGCCAAAAGAGACCCGATCCCGCCAGATTCAGCTTCTCCCGAACAAAAGAAGCATAACCTTCCGCTCAATCCATCACGTGCAAGCCCGCCATTCCAATCCAATTCTCCAGGCCAGTCTCAGGGTCCCCATGGTAACTTGAGTGAGCGACAGCGGTTTGGTGCCAACAGCTCTGCGGTTGGTTTTGCTGCTCGTATGTTTGGTGACTCGGCGGGTTCCCATCCTAGCGATATCTCGAAAAGCATCCCTGGTTATGCCGGTCGGTCCAAAATGGGTTGTGCCGGGCCCCCTTGGTCCTTGGTGACGATGCAGTGTCCTTCGCCGGTGCTGCTCGAGGCACTGATAGATGTGTATTTTGATCGGATGCACTGGTTCACACTGGTTTTCCACGAACCGTCATTCAGACAAGCAGCAAAACATGTTCTTTCCAGGACCTCATGGCATCGGGACGAACTGGGCTTTGTCTTGGCTTGTCTAATGGTGTCTGCTGTTGGACTGAAGTGTGTCGTTCGGGACCCGTCATGGATAGGTCACGCGATGCTCGCAGAAGAGTCCTGGGATGCCGTGACGCTTCTCGAAGCACTCATCAAGGAAGTACGGTTCCACCTCTTGGATCTTCTCGACGACTGCTCCATCGAGACTGTGCAAGTCTGCAGCCTTCTGGGAACCTACTACGTCTTTCACGCATCCCCCACTTTAGCATGGAGCATCCTGGGCATGGCGGTCCGCACTGCGTATGCTCTTACGTTGCATTGCGATGGTGATGATGATAGCGCAACCGGAAAGGACTATGACCCCGTCGTCGCACAGGTACGCCGCCGAAACTGGAATCACATCCTCGTGGCAGATACGTTTGCTGCCATGATATACGGGCGCCCAGTTTCCCTCGACGCTGCCTTTTCCTACGTCCAGCCTCTTGATGACTTGGATGACTTGGTTTTGGGACCTGGTCTGTCCAAACACCCCCTTTTGACTGCCAATTCGCCAAGATCCGTCTCGTCTCGTCCAGTATCAAGACAGACGTTTCATGAGTTGAAATACTACCTGTACGACATTGTGCGGGAGGCACTAAATCGTTTCCGGCTCTTACGTCTGCAAAGCCCCATCTCGCCGGCAGAGTTGGTTTCTTTAGTAGAAGCAGTGCAACACGTTCGCTCCTTGTTGTATGCTTGGAAAGCAGATTTGCCGGCTGTCTTCGACACGAACCCGACCTCCCAGGAGGCCATCCTTGCAGATCTTGATAGCATACCGGACCTATCCCCCGAGGAGCAGAAATCCCGGCGGCACCTGTCTCTTCAAATCAATGCCTTGAATGTCACATATAACAGCGCCGTCATCTTCATCCATCGACCCCTTCTGGAATATCGGGTGGCAGCCGACTCACGCCAGGCCTTATCTAGCGAAACACTTCAGGTTGTCTCAGAGTCTCTGCAATTGTCCGTCAATGCAGCTCTAGAAATGTCTCGAGTGCCGGTTCCTCATCTCGAAAACCAGTTTGCAATGTCGTTTGTACTGATGAATTTCTTCACTGCTGGCGTCATTCTTTGCATTCCGCCTACCACTTGGCCGCTGAGCTCCATAGCCCACGAGGCCAAGGCGGGGACATTACGCATTATTCATGCTAGTCGAGCTTTGAAACCTGTTACCCCTATAGCGTCCCATACTGAGCAACTGCTCACAGGATTGTTAAGGCGTAGCCTGCAGCAGGAAGTAGACAGCGGTCTTCATCAAGAACATAATGTAAGAATTGAGTCGGATCGGCGCTATCCGGCGTCGATGGACCAAACCATGAGATATTCACAGCAGAATCACCTCCCCATTCAAAATGAAACCGAAGCCCGAAATGAACAGGCGAACCAAGTGCCGGTACAACAAGCGCCCCGGTTCTCACAGGCGGACCGACAAGGCCCAATATCAGGAGACCAAATGCGAATGGCCAATGTCTCGCTATTCCCACTTACACATAACGGAGAGATGGAGGATGCCAACGTGATGCATTCTGCAAGCACGATTTATGACGAGAACGGAAATTTGGTGATATCCAATAACGACCCCCGGCGGGGAGCAATAGACTATCATTACGCCGAACAACGCCACCAGGTAGACTCACAATTGGATGAAGTCTTTGGCATATTTGGACAGAGTAAGTAGACATCCTTTTTTTTTTGGCAGCTTTAGTGCTACTTGATAAACACGCTCTGTACCGGACCGTTATCTACCCAACACATCGCTGATTCTGAATCTCCTAGTGCTTTTCAACTTGGTGCCAAATGACCCGTACAGCGCTTGGAATTGGGGAAATGGTGGGTTCTGATATGAGTAGACATGGGTAGGCATGGTTTGGCAATGGCGTTTTAGACGGGATTTAGTAGCCACGCCGGATTTAATTAAACCCATTAGACAATTCACAATAATTTGTTCATATCTTGCCTGTCATAAAACGTTTTAGTCATTGGGAATCTCGTTTCGATTTTTCATACGTCTGTTTAGCTAGGCCTTTTACTGATTCATCCCATTATGAAACCAAACCCAGCTTCCAGCAAGGCTTTTTAAAAACCAACCCTTCGACACCGTTGCAAATGGCCGAGACATACACATAAGGAAGGAAAACACGACTATCCGCAGATTTATGCGGAGGCCAGATCCTTCTTGAGGGTACCCTGATACTGCTTCTTCTCTGCGGGGGTCTGGAAAGCACCGTGACCGAACTCGGAGGAGGTATCGATCCATTTGAGGTTGATCTTCTCGAGGGCACGGCGGGATGTGTGGGTGAACATGGACTTGCGGAGAGTCATGACACGCTTCTTGACACCAGGGATGGAGCCCTTGACCATGACGAAGTCGTTGTTGACCTCACCATAGCGAACGAAACCACCCAGACTAGAAGAGAAAATCTTGCATCAGTATAAAGCACGGGCAGCTAAATGATTTTGCCTCAAGGCGAAAGGCGGGGGGCTGGAACATACGGAGTAATCTTCTTCTTGGTCACGTCAATCTCGGTCGAGGCGCTGTCCTCGGCGTCACCCTTGCCAATGCGGTAAACCTTGTGGTTGACCGAGGTACGGTGGTGGTATCCCATCTGACCAGCACGGGCAACGGTCCACTGGACGTGGGAAGGATGCCAGGCACCGATACAAGCAACCTTTCGCAGACCCTTGTGCGTCTTTCGGGGAAGCTTCTTGGTGCCCCAACGGGCAGTAACGCCGTTGAAGCCGTGGCCCTTGGTGACGGCGATGACGTCGATCATCTCGTCCTGCTCAAAGATGGTGTCAATGGAGACGGGCTTCTCGAAGAGGTCCTGGCCAAAGGAGACCTTGTCGGCGACGCTGCCGCCGTTGATCTGGATCTCCATGAGGTGGGCCTTCTTCTGCTTGAGGGGCGTCTTGCGGATCTGGGTGTGGGCGAGGACTCGCACGACGGTGCAGTACTTCTTGATGCGCTCGAGCTCGCGGGTGATGCTGGCGCCGCTCGACTCGCTGTGCTTCTTGGCGTACTTGGTGAAGGCCTTCTTCTTGCTCTTGTACCAGTTCTTGTAGAAGCGGCGCTTGACCTCGTCGGACAAGTGCTCAGCCCACACGGTGGTGAGGGAGCGCAAGCCGCGGGGGGTTTCGATGTAACCAACGAGACCAACAACGATCATCTAGATGAGAAAAAGATGTTAGCCATAGGCTCAGATGCCAAGCGGGCTGAGTTGTTCGTACTGGTGGTGTATCGACGACCGTGACGGCCTCCACGACCTCCTTCTTGTTGGCCTTCGCGCCGGGTCGGTCGAGGTCACGAACGATCGTGGTCATGCCGGCCTTGTAGCCCATGGCGGCGGTCAGGTGCACGGGCTTCTTGGGGTCATCCTTGGGGAAGCTGTGGAATGCATAGGCAATTGGTTAGCAAGTCTCATTCTTTACTGAGTTTTGTGAAGCTGGTGATGCTCTTGCGGGCAAACCCGAAAATAAAAACTTACGACTTGACCTTGCCACGGTGACGGGCGGCACGCTTCCTGGGCAGGAAAGCCAGGGAGCCGTGGCGGGGAGCCTCGAACTTGCGGTGCTATTCATTTAAATAAATTAGCATTTGTCGATCGAATTAATCTTAAGATCTTGTCTTCTTTTCGTTGTCATGGCATCTTACACTCATTTTGGCGGGCTGGGTGTGGTTTGGGGTTAGTAAAGAAGTTGACGAGGCCTGCGTGACGAGAAGAAGACCAAAGAGTAGGAGGGTTTTTCTACAAAATTTGTGGGCGAAATTTTAAGCGAGGACCTGTGGGCAGACGTCGGGCCAGCGTGCGAGTTGTGGCTCGTGCAGGCACCGCTAATCCTATTGTGGCACCTGGGCTAAGTCTCCACCAGGGTTGTCTTCACCAAGGTCTTTGACAGAGCCAGAAAGCAAAAAATACAATGGTCTCACGTGATCATCTCACCTTGTCATCTGGCTGGACACGGTGCCGCCCTGTGGAGACGTGGCAGGCTAGACATTTCAAGGCATGCAATTGATTGTTTATAAAACTATCAATTTGATTCACTGTGCAGATACTACTACTTACTTGGAGAGGCTACTACTCATAGTACGGATATCGTTCGCTTACGACTTTTTCGTAGCCAAGAAAGAACCATGAAATCCCCGCTGCACCCGTCCACCATTTGCCATTCAAGCCCCAAGCATCCATCCCCCAAAGACAAAGGAAATTGAAAAAACAAGTCCGGGTAGTCCCCGGTGGTATACACTTCGCAAAAAAACATGAAATGGAACTGCCACATAACTTTCAGAGAGCTCATTAAAATACTCTTGAACCGCCCCCAGACAAAAACCAAAGGGGGAAAAAAATCACACTTTACTCCGTTTTAGTAGCGGCACCAGATGTGCCATTAACCCCTGCACTCGCCGGTGACGTGGCCTTAGCATCACTAGACCCTGACGAAGGGCCAGATCCATTGGCGACGATGCCAGTCTTCTTATCCTCTTCGGGGCTATCGTCGTAGTCTTCATCGACATCCATCTTTCTCGCGGCTCGCTCAGGTTCCGCAGATATTGGAGCAACAGCAGTAGGAGCTTGCTCTGAAGCTGGGCGTTCCTCCTTGGGGGGTGGGCCAGGCTGTGTCTTATCCTGAGGACCGCCGGGGGGGACGTTACCCGGCTGCATGGGTGGAAGCTGGTTTGAGCTGATGGAGTGGTTCTGGGGGTGGTGAGCAGCCTCAGAAGGATGGTAGCTGTCACTTTGAGGACGAGCCTCCTCTTTCTTAGGCTCGTCCGGGCGACGCTGTTCATCCGAGCGGCGGACTTCATTAGAATTGCGTCGATAGGCGTCACGGGGAGGGGTCGAGGGTCGCCGGTGTCTCATGTCGTCCAGACGAGCGCGATTCTCCTCGTTGGCTTGCTTCTTGGCAACGGACTCTTCCTCCCACTCACGCATGCGCTTGGGTCCGACAGACGGAGGGCGGTCGTCAGGACGCTGGACAGCGGCATCAGGACCAGCGCCGGGAGGGGGCGGGCCATTTTCAGAAGCACTTGGAGGGGGGCCCTCGGGATGGTGAGGAGCGTAGCTCGAAGCCCCCGGGTGCTGAGGGTAAGCCGTCTTGGGAGATGGCATCCGATTGTCGTGCGGTCTAACCTCGCCTCGGGGACTGCTGGTTGGTCTGAAAGGAGCGGCTCCGTTGGAGGGCGCATTGGCTCCGTTGGCACTATTTGATGGAGGGCCCACAGAGGACGGAGGAGGGCCTCCCCAATTGGGATTGGCAACTCGTCGATCAGCAGGATTTGGACCCTGCGATGGAGGAGGAGGAGGCTGCCCGTACTGATGGCCGCCAGGTGCTGGTGAAGGTCCGCGGCGGGATGGGCCCGGGGGAGCAGGACCCCGGGGCTCAGAATATCCTCCTTGTCGCATCTGCTGGTCCTGTTGAGGACTGGGCTGGCGTTGAGGCGGTGGGGGAGGCCCTCTAAAAGGCTCTCCTCGGTTCTCATATGGATTCGGGGGTTGTGGTGGTGGGTTGACATTGGAAAGTCTGCCAGCCCAGTTATCACCGGCGCCAGCAGGCGCTGGGGGAGGACCACCAGCGGGAGGCTGTTGCGCTGAGCCACCCCATTGTGGTCCAACTGGGCCGGACGGGCCGGCAGCTTGATACGCTTGAGGGTGCACATCTGCCGGTTGAGGTGCCGGAGCCTGCCCGCTGCCGTTGCCGCCGCCGGACCGGAGGAGCTGTAAGCGGGCCTTGATGTGTGGGTTGCCAGGGTCAAGCTCTGCGGCTCTTTGATAGGCGTCCAGAGCGTCGGCAATTTGGTTATTGCAAGATTCATACTGGACCCGGGTCAGCTACTATTTCCAATGGTGGCAGAGCAAGGGATAAATAAACCCATCAAAACATACCAGAGTGCCCAGGTCATACCAGACCTCCGAAATGTAAGGATTGAGGCGGATGGCACGGGAGTAGGCGTCGAGCGCATCGCGGTACTGATTGATCTGATAATACAAGACACCAATAGAGCACCAAAAAGTCGGGTTCTTTCCATCACGGTACACGGCCTGCTGGTACGCTTCGTAAGCCTTGGGATATTTCTGTTGGGCCATGTAGCAACGACCCAACAGATACCAGCTTTGGGCATCTTGATTATCTGGAATGTGATGTCAGGTTTACGTGAGCGCCGTATGTCATGAACACAATCTTACCGGCCGAGACGGACTTCTCCAGATACTGGATAGCCCGGTCTTGAGTCTCATACGAGGTGTTTTGCTGGTGATGTAGCCAACCAAGTTGCTGCAGAACCTTGGCGTGGTTGGGAGAGTGGTCGAGGACGCGCTGATAAGCCGCTTTAGCGCTGTCGAACTAGAAGCATGTTAGTAGCCGATCAGTCGGTGACTCGACGGGAGGAAACACAGCACATACGTCTTTTTGTTGCTCGTGAACGTGGCCAATCTGGAACCAAATGTCCTCCTGCGTCAAGGGGCCGGGAGGCGAATTGACAATGTACTTGAAGCACTATTGACAAACTGTGTTAGCTAACCGACAAATGGTGTCTTCACCACAATGCTTCGTCACATACATCAAGACTTTGATTGAATTTTGACTGCTGTTTGTATATGATACCAAGGCGAAAGTAAATTTCATTGGCCTTCTCAAAATCGGGTTGGATCTGCATAACCTGAGAAAAGGCCTCCTCGGCATAATCGTAGCTGCCGTAGCGATCATAAAGGATACCGATGCCATACCAAAGCATAGGGTCCTGCGTTACAGAATATTAGAACCGTTATTCCCGTTGTTGGGGCTGTACTCATGATCCCGCTAAAAAAAAAAACTAACCTTTGGATCCCGAAGGTTGACAAGGGCTTGCTGGTAAGCGTCATAGGCCTTTTGAAGGTTTTCCGTCATAAGGTAACAGTGGCCTATCCGCCTGTTAGCGCGATCCCAATAATTGCATCCAGCAATACACAAATGACGTACCTAGATTGCCCCAAGCTTCGCCATTGTTCTGTTCCAGCTGCACAATGGCGCGGAAGAACTCAAGGGCCTTGTCGAAGGCCTCGCGACCTTTGAGAAGCATGCCGATGGCATTCATGGCGGCCGTTGAGTTTGTGTTGGCCTGCAGGGCTCGCTCGTAGGCATGCATGGCCTCGTCCGGAACGCGCAGCAACTCTGAGACGCTCCCTGAGGTGATTGTCAACCTGTCTGGTTGCCACAAAGACGGGCGCGGCATCTCTCAAGAGGCGCAGGGGACAAACTTACCAATCTGCAGCCAGACTGCCTCGTTCATAGCAGCAATCTGATTCGACGGCGCAAAGTGACCCGGCGGGACGCTCTGAGGCGGTGCCACCGGGGCCTGGTGATGCTGCTGCTGCTGCTGCTGTTGCTGCAGCTGCATCATTGTGGGAGAAGGATGGTGGTTGGCCATGGCGACAAAATGTCAAAGATTGACGATGCCGGCTTGGCGCTATGCGGCGTCGTCCAAACCGCGCAAGGGTATAAAAAATACAACGACAATGGGCGAGCAGAAGAAGTCGGAGTCTCTCGCAAAAAGCCAAAGGAGGCTTTGTTGTGCGATGTGCGATGTGCGATGAGATGTCGGGGTGCAGGGCAAGATCAACTCCAAGACCCGTGGTCAAGTTCGGATGGGCAATGGGCACCTAGCGCATGGACTGGGTTGAGCCCACGTTTTTCGTCACGAGCTGGATCCCCAAACAACCCGTCTGGGTAAAAGGAACGGCGGCAGAGGACTCGGTGCCGCAGTGACTGACAAAAGAGATTGAGTGCGTCAGGGACGGTCTGGCCCGAGATGGCAAAGGGACTCGATGATGTCCTGGTCCAGCGAAGCCCGTATCCAGATTGAAGACGCTTTGGGGGAAGGAGGAGGAAAGGAAAACGGACAATTGGGGAGAGGCTGTTGGGTTGGTGGAGGAAGGACCTGCACAGCTGGCTGTCAAACTTACCTTACCCATGAAAATGGGAGGGAACGGGCGCACTGGCGCTAGACCCACGCCGGCGTGCCGTGGCGAAGCGAGCGGGGCCACCCTTGCACTCTGCATCTGGTTTGCGGCGGGTTAGCGTGGGCACATACATACATAATGGAAGCATTAATACTAGTACTAGCAGTATGTACCATTTGTACCAAGGACGTGGAGAGGCAGGCAGACCTAGGGGACGGCACCTGGGATGGGCTGGGGCGAGCCGGCCAGCGACACTTCAGGGCGACGAGCTACGGGCTTCGGGCTGCGGGCCACGGGCCATGGTTTCCGGCTAATACATTAGGTACCTACTACTCCGTACCTAGTAGTAC
This sequence comes from Metarhizium brunneum, assembly GCF_013426205.1. Lineage (NCBI taxonomy): Eukaryota > Fungi > Ascomycota > Sordariomycetes > Hypocreales > Clavicipitaceae > Metarhizium > Metarhizium brunneum. The sequence goes on along the minus strand of NC_089423.1, from coordinate 6,679,733 downwards.
CTAGCATACCTGCGAACACATCGAGCACGCCAGAGCGTCAACGTGCCTGGGCATTCAAAGCGCTTCAACCTAAGTACGTACCAGGCATCTCTAGAACCGCGTACCTGGGCTGCCTCGTGCATCGAGCGCATCAAGTGCATCGAGCGCTCGAGTGTGGCTGTAAATACTGAGCAGCTCTGCCTGGGTATTCCGTACATCACCAGCGGCTGCAAGCCAAGGCCGCACGTCGTGCACCAGACATTGTATCAGCACCCAGAGCACAGCATGGAGCACGCAGCACGCAGCACATACTGACGTTGAAGCAGAGCCCACGCCGCATATACTGCATGCCGCATGCCGCACGCCTCTCGCAGCCCGCACGCCTCCCACTGCACGCCTCGACCACGCTTGCACGCCGCTTCCCATCTCACACACCACTACGGAGTGCCAAACGGAGTGCACCCTTCACATTGTGGGCTTGGAGCCTTGTCCTGGCCTTGCGTGGATTCCAAGGTTGTGAGGTCGTGCATCTTGTCTTGTCCTGGCCTGACTTGTTGCCCCCCCCCCCACCCAGGCCTAGCACCGTTCAGTCTTCCCTGCTTCCGGGGTTGACAGAACAGGCACACTTCGATGGGGACAATTGGATTACCAGAAGCGCTGACAAAGCCTGAGGCTGACCGTCGCCGTGCCATGGCCATCCACATGCCGCCATCACCGCCCTGCAGCTCTCTCTATCACAGTCTGGGGCAGAATAAATTAACCCACCGAGAAGTACGGAGTACTCCGTATACACCAATATATTGTGATATATTTTACCATGGAACGTGATAGCCAGGCACCTGATCTGGCTGAATACTTTGTGTCTCCCACTGTATGGACGCAGATAGCAATGCCCCGTGTCCGGTACCCGGCCATTCGTGCACGAAACCACCAGACATCAAGCCACACTGCCGGCCTCTTTCGCGTGCGAGATACGCACGTTGCCCTGGAGGCGCTCGCAGTGGGGGAGAAGCCACCCTGGTCGTGGCGGATGCCATCCAGGCGACTAGCGAAACCCAAGTCGACATAAACCTCTTTGTAAGATAGTAGTAACGTTCATCAGAGCAGGCGGCAGCAACTCAAATGTTTTTATGATGCAACAAGTCCGGAGTTACTCCGTACATGTATTTTGACTCAAAAGCATGGCTAGAGAAGGTTCTCTTGCCTCTCGCGGGCGAACCAAGTGGATAGTCACCGCACGTGATCTAATAATGGTGCCATCGGCCCGTCTCCCGTCAATCACCAGGTACCTAGGTATCTAGTAGGCCGTAGAGTAGATGCCGCTGGGTTTGGCGTTTTGCGTGTTTATGCCTCTTTACACCTTATTTCCCATGTGAATCATCACGTTACTACATTTGGCCACCTCGAAGGACGGACTTGAATCACCACTCCGATATGCCCGACCGTAGCCACAATGGACCGACAATGCCACACGTGAGTCTACGTGTTCGAAGATTCGGTCCTTGCTGCGCAAATAAACGCCCCGAAAAAAAAATGGCCCGCCCGCCGTCGAACATCTTAGATATTAGCTCATGTCTGATCTGCCTACGTGATTTCCAAGCTAGGCAGTGTTCCATTACCGTGCCATCAGCCCCTTCCCGCTACCGACGTAAATCTGTGATCTACGGGGGGGGGGGGCTGAAACCATGAAAAATCCGTGTCGACTAGGGAGACGAGCCGTTGTCGCAGTCAGCATGAAAAACGAAACAGCCCAGGTCCAAAGCGAAACAAGTTGACAGAAATACCTGCAGTATTTGGCGAGAGCAAATGAGTCTGAGCACATATTGCGCTGAGTCTTTTCGCAGTTTCTGACTAACAACCTTCATAATCCGGGCTTGCAGGGTCATCAATGAGATCCAAGTAATTGCACCGCGACTAACAGATAAGTACGTATTCGAACTCGGGCGCGGGGCCACGTCAAAGTTCTAGTGTGGTGGCGCTCCCACAGCACGGTGCATGAGATGCTAGGCACGTGTTTGTGCTCCTGGGAGAGCAGGCCAAAATGGTTGGGCTGCACAGCGTGTTGTCGCACTGTGCTCTTGATTCTTTGATCTCGGCTCTTTTCATCATTGTTGCCAGCGTCATAGAGGAGCCACAAACGGACAGTCATCTAAACTTTGACATGGCTTCCAACGCCAAACGATGCAGGTCAGTGCAGTCATGCCAGTACGGCCGAATCCATCACCCGGTTACAAGGGGCAAAACCCACCACAGGAAAAGGGTACTGGTATGTACGGAGTACATACATATGGTATCTCTTTAGATGCGGAATGGCTCGTGGAGACTCTTCTACCATAAAACTTTCTTAGGTACGTGAGTCTCCACGAGCCTTTCCGCATCTAAAGAGATGGTCTTGCGCCCGTGTTTCCATCACAACTCTGTGGATTACGTCGTGTCGTAGCGGGTATCGTTATCGTGGAGCCAGGGTGTTTCGGTCTGCAAAACCAGGTAGGCGGCGCCGGTTTGGGAGTTGTATAACATAACTAATACTTCGTACACCGATAAGTATTGCATAAATCGCATATATGTCGTGAGCCAAGCCTGGCAGCGACTGCTGGGAGAATGCTGCCATGTTACCAGGCGCTCAACGACAACAAGCGCCACAAGATCTATTGTGCGGTGCCTGGCCCCAGCATCATTGTCAAGCGCCCTGCGCTAAAACAAAGTTTGAAGGAGAATGCTCCAACGTTAAATAGTAGCTCTTGCCAGGACAGTTGCAAATAGTACTGCGCAAAATTTGGACGGTAACTGAGTTTCGTACGCGCGATATAGTACGTAATCGGGTCTATCGATCCAGAGCACCATGGCCGCGATGAGTTGAACACCACGATATGTCGTGACCCGACCACATGTAGTGTTGAGACGATACAGCCACTCTTCAAGAAAGTCTGCAAAGTAGCAAATAGTACGGAGTAGTATTGTCAGTCAGGCCCTGGAAATGGCGCCACAATTGCACTCTAGCGCCCCATTCCCCTTGAAAGGTTTCAAAGTGGCCAAGCCAAAAAAAAAATAAGTCATCACTCACCACGTTTAATGGATGATGATCCAGACTCAAGCCATCGTGCGCGCACACCACGGTGGCTTGCTCGCCAACGAGCTGCTCCCGCAGCCAATGCCTTAACATAGCCAACGTGGCACAGATGGCGTTCGGCCAGAGGATTTCCCCAGCCGCATAGAGCCCATGTCCTTTGATGCAGTCTGGTGCAGGGCACGCAGACACACGACTGGCGGCTGGGTACGGAGCATGGATGTGTTACATCACACTCTTTCCCCTCTGGATGCAACGCTCGGATGCTCAAATTGCTAACACTGTTGCCCTACATCGTGCTCCGTGCTTCTGTCGGATCGAGGTCTTAATAGCCTCAGCAGGGGTCGGGGAGGCAAAATGCATCCCGCCGTGTGCTAGGGCAGCATCGAAGGCGTCGACGACCAGAAATATCCAAACTCGTGCTGCAAGCTTCGCGCGGCGTAGAAGGGCGTTCACACTTCCGCACTGACGAGGCCATGAACGGCGTTGTTGCAAGTGGTAATTGGAAGACGATGGGCAACTTATCGACGGTTGCTCGCCTGTCAACTTTGGACGTGATGGTGTGGGCGCTAACATTGTCTCTCGGCAGAAAACTCGTCTATTGTTAGTGTATGTACTCTGTACGCATCTGGTCTGGTGGTGTTTGTGTGGGTGTTTGGGTGTTTGGGTGTTTGGGGGCAACATGGAAGTGTCCCGTACTCGGGGCGGCATTGTACTCTATACTCCAATCTCCCATATCACTACTGCATGACAACTGAGTACTGCTACTGCGGCTGCGTCTGGAGTCAGAGCATGTTGCCTCCTTCCCTCCATCTGCGGCTCCGAGGCCCCCAAAGGAAACCTGCCGAACTCGCTGACGTGCCGCCACACGCCTCTTTGTCCCCACACCTTGTTCCCCGTCCTCTCCAACATTGAAAAAAGTCCACGCCCTTTCTGCCCGTGATCGGTGCATCGCCTTCAGATGCAAAAGCCAAAATGCCAGAAGCCAGAAGCCAAAAAGGGCTCAGTCCACTCCCTCTGCTCGGATCCTTGAGTCCTAGAGTGCTTGATCGTCTACCGCCCCACGTCCTTCTGTCCTGGCTCGGCCAGAACGAAAAACGAAAAGAACCTCGACTTTTCTATTCCCTAATTCCGCCGCCCACAACACATCCATCTGAACCTCCTGGCTGCGGCCAACCCCCGGCTCATGCTCGTCCCCACAAAGTCTCCGGCCCCGCCGCTCGTGATTGCAAGAATGTATCAGAGTAGTACTACGGGCCTGGGTGACCGAATACTTACCTAGGTACTTAAGTAAGCAACAAAAGATAGCCTGTACATTCTCGGTAACAATTACACATATAGTCTGTACCGAGCGAAGACTAGTATCTAGGTACATGGGCGTTTCGGAAGCGCAGACCAAGGTTTGTCTCCAACCTCCCCTAGTCCAACAAGGGCTGCTCCACCCATTCGATGCCTCTCCTGAGTCGTCCTAGCCAAGCATTAGTATTTCTATCCTCCTTGTCCACATTAACACAACACTAGTAGCACCATCAGCGTTGCCTAATGGAGGCGCGCCTTGTGTGTAATGTAGTGCTCGCTGACATGCCCAGTTCCACAATTACATCTTCTTGCCCAGCCCGCCAACGGAAATGGGTCATCGTGGTGGTGATTCCGTCATCGTGACCGTCACAGTTCCTGACTACTTAAGTACCCCAGTCTGCGATCTCAAGCTCAAGCGTTGTTCCTCGGCGCCGCTGCTGATGCGCAAAGCATCATTGTTTACAGGTCACGTCGGCTGATGGGTCCAGGCCGGGCCAAGCCCACCTATACCGCACGAAACGGTAGTTATGTATATGACGCCTCGGGGAGGGAGGGTGGCACACACAAAGTTCATCCCGCAGCTGCGGGAGTCACTGGTGCGTTGTCCGTCCCCCCCCCCAGGCGCCGCCTCTGTCGCCGCTGTTACAGCCAACACAGCGTGGCCCGACGATCATGGCACGTCGGATGAGATTCATGTGCTCGTTCTGGGGTCGTCATCGCACAGGGAGAGGATGCCACGGCCTGGACAACTTGCTTCGTTGCATGTGTAAGCCCTTTCCGGTATCGACGGTCAAATGCCAGTTTCTCTTCGACCGCCGGGCCTGTCATCGCATCATTTGGGCCAGACTCGCTGGCTCTAAAGACACCTCGGCTCCATCCATATTCTTGCTTGCTCCGGGACCATTCTTGAGTATCATGACTCTGGCAAAAGCTACTGCGAGAGTCAAGTTTCACCTCTTGTCTCGTCTCTAACCCCACGATTTTTGGATGACCCATCCCCAAGTATACCCTAACACACCACAGTACGAAATTGCCATGGGTGCGATAAAACGATACCTGCTTCTCAGCTCTACCCATAAGAAAGGCTTGGTGTTCGACAGGGTGTTCGAAATTCTATGCATTAACACCTCCGTAATATATTCGGGTTCGTTAAAGGGTAATGTCCTCCATAAATGTTAAAAAGACAAAGAGGCCTAAATGCCCCCCAGCCATCTGGTACTGTGGCGGCGGTCGCCTACTAAGTACTTTACGGAGTACTCCGTACCCTTTTCGCAAACCGCAATCTACAGCCTGCCGAGCCTAATGCCATCTGTCAATCGGCAACCTAAAAAAAATGACCCGCAGCTCCCGACGCCTGGTTTTAGCGAAATGAGGTCACCTGCGCATGCACATGAGCGCAGATGGCACCTGGGCCAGACCAGGATTCAGCCGTGCGAACAGCTACCCTGAAGCAATACTGCTTTTTATAGCAACGCCCTCGTGACAAGCGGTGTGTTTCTGCATGCGTTGTGACGGGGTGTTTTGATGGCAAAAAGGCCGCTTCATTCGAGGACATTTTTGTTTATTTTCGAGGCTCATGCCAAGGGGCAGACGAGCTCGAGCCGCTGTGCAGTGTCTTGTTTTAACATCGTAGATCGTTAGACTGTTACGCAGACCCGGGGTCGTTTAGTAATATCCATCGACATGCTGCTATGCGGGCCAACGAGGAGCAGAGCACCTCGATCCTACGATTGGATGCGGGCACGACTCGAAATTGCCCAAATTGGCAAGATAAGAGGCCATGGCCAGCTGCACTCTCAACCAAACAGCCACCATACGTCAGATGAGATGCACCAATATCGCTTTATTGCTATGCATTAAGAGCCGCAAGACAGACGAATCCCCTAGAACAACAACACAATGAAAGAGCAAAGACATCCCAAGCATCCTAACTCCGTCCTGCGAAGACGGTGGCATCTCCGTCCAACACCATAAAATTAACCATCCACTCTTACAACACCATACATATCCTACACCGCGACAGACATTCTGTGCCTAGTGAGACCCCCACCTAGTTTTTGCTGGCCGTTGCATCGTCGTGCTCTGGCTCGAATTTTGTTTCCCCCAGCACTGCACCAGGCTGAGATGCCATGGCTGTATGAGCATTAGGCTGTGGTTGTGTCTGAATCGGTGGGCCCGAAGGCTGTGTGGGAGCAGGAGCCCGTGTAGCGGCCGCGTTGAGTCTCTGGTCAAGAGCCTTGAGCGCAATGGCTCTTCTGCGCTCGGCCTCGGCGCGTGCCGTGCCCGGGGCGCCTCTCTGCAGGGCGCGATCGCCTCGCGCGGACATGTCTGCGTGTGACAAGGGCGTGCAGACGCGCATGGCGACGAGGATATCGAAAACCTGGTCCGACACGGCGGCGACAAAGGGTTTGACAGGCCCCGGGAAGAACTCGGCAAACGCAAATGTTTCACTGGCATCGCCGCGTAGAGACGCCGGCTGCGACGATTCCAGGTCGGGAAATACCTTTTTGTAGAACCGGAGGTATGTCCAGCTTGCGAGGAAGCCAAAGGTGGCCTGCCACAGGGCTGCTCTCGAGAGCAGAGGCGTAAGGGATAGCACCGTCACGACGCCGATGTAGAGGAGCGGGAAACGGGGCACTTTGAGCGATACGATGCCGCGGAAGAGGGTGACGGTGTGCGCAGGGATGAGCTGGCTGAATGCGACGAGGAAGGCGATTTGGATAGAAATGCCGCCAGAAATGGTTGTCAGACTACATACACATGGATGTCAATTTCAGCAACCGCCTGTAAAAGAAAACTCAAAGGAATTGGGGCGGGGGAGAAAGGGGGGGGACTGCACATACGTCCAGCTCTCATTGCGAGTAAGAGTAAAAAAGAACACCATGATAAAAAAAGTCAAAACGTTAGGCACAAGAGTCACCAAGGCCAAGAACTTGGCCAAATCCGCCGAGGACCAAGCCCGTTCCAAGTACCGTCCTCCATGGTACAATGTCAACGCGGAGATGGCCAAGGTGAAGACGTTACTTTCCACCAGCGCCGACGACAGAAACGTCCAGGGGAACACGAGCGACAGCTGCGGCACGAGCGTCAGGTAGGGAATGACGATGTGGGAGTTTTCAGTCCATTGTCGGTATCGGATTGCTGCGCTGAGGAAGGACTGCGACAGCAGAACTATCAGGACGGTGCGGGTGACGGGCGGGATGTTTAATCTCGGCGGCATGGCGGGCGTGAAGGAGGAGGGAGTTTAGAGGCGGGATGGGAGGAGGTCCCTTGTCCTTTTTATATATTCATGAGAAGGAGGTACTGCGTTTGAGAGGTGTGGTCGTCGCGGGAGGGTGCTCTGAGCTGGGTGCTGGCTGGGAGCAAAGTTGGGGATTGTTGCCTGGCTGAGCTGGTTGGGAACCAGATTTCTTGAGCTCTCGTGGTGTTGGATGCAATGCCGCAAGAGGCTTGCGGAGGATGACACGTGCCTTATTGTGTTGGGAGTGATGTGGCTGGTGGCGCGTTCTGGCCTCAGGCTGAAACGAAATCGTGGCTGCTTGAGTCGACCACGACGAGAAACAAGGTCGATATTCGTGATACATGTTTGCAATACTACCCGATGAGATTATTTGCTTATATTGCTGTGTTTTTTCCTTTTTCTCCCCCCTTTCTACTCTTTGAATACACCAAGCCCGTATTTCGGTGGGTGTGGCTGGGTCTTGGAAAGGCTCGGAAATCTGAGATCCACTCACGAGTCACGACATCATGTTGCGTTGCTATCAAATTCGTACCGGATCATGCCGCCATCACCGTCGCAGTATTTAATGAGGACCTCTCATTGTAAATACAATGTCACCATATTCCATTGATCGCCTGTCCATTAGCTAAGAGATGGACGTTCCTGTTGCGGCCAACGTGCTTGGCACACTTGGAGCTGTAAGTATTCCTCGTGAATATGGTCAAATTGTGGCGCAGGAGTCACCGTTAACAGCGCCTTATGCAGGTTTGTTGGTCTATTCAGGTGCGTTCCATGGTCGTATCCGTCTCATCCGGTTAAGGCTGAGACCAGCCGTAGCTTATACCCCAAATCGTGGTCAATTACCGACGACACAATGCGACTGGTCTTCAGTCATCGATGATGATGTTGTGGGCCTGGGCGGGAGTCCCTCTTGGAGTATACAACATTGTTGAGGAGTTCAACATTGCACTGCGTATACAGCCTCAAATTCTCACGTTTCTTAGCTTGGTAACATGGATCCAATGCTACTACTACCAGAGGGTACATGTCTCGAAACGCACACACTGTCAATGATGAGACGAAAAAGGCTGACTCTGGCTAGGGATGGACTGTTTCACGATCAATGCTTACCCTGGCGCCGATTGTGGTCATCATGGGCGGCTGTCAAGCTGCCCTAATAGTTGGCCTTGGAGTTCTCAGACACCAAGGTGTTGACTGGCCAATGACGGTCATGGCTGTGCTATCCGCCAGTCTCCTTGGTGCAGGTGTGCTGAGCCATTACTGGGACATCTGGGTTCACCGCACTGTCCGAGGGATATCGTTTATGTTTGTCGGAATCGACGCCGCCGGAGATTTGTTCTCATTGATATCCGTCTTCTTCCAGCCCAAGCTGGACGTTTTGGGCATGGTGATATATGGAACAGAACTTGCATTGTGGCTCGGGGTCTTTGCGTGTGGAGGCTACTATAATTTTCTTCCATGGGCACGAAAGAAGTGGCTTTCCCAGCATGGCTCACCAGGAGAATCTGAAAATGCCGAACCTGAAGATGTGAATACAGCGAGTGGGAGCATTTATCTGCAGGACCTGCCGTCGTCGACCTCTGTTTTCAGGACAGTATCAGCAGCTTCTGAAGGCTTGCGTTCAAGAACTGTGGCACTGGGGGGCATACAGTGAGCCTATGAAATCGAAAAGTGTATACACTGCCCCGTGAATCGTTCGCATCTGTGTTCTAGGATGGTGTAACTGCCCAGAATATTGCAGTCTTGTTTGAAGCTGGGCTTATGTTATCATTTGCAAGAAGAATGAGGGTGATGGTGAATGGATTTGCCTCAAACAAGCCTCTGGCATATTTGAACTTGCCTTGTGGACCGGATCTTGCACTATGCCTGGTTGCGTCGACGTGCACGCCGCGACATGTAGAGCATGATGCTGCGTGCTTAAAATAGATAGATACGGTGGAGTGGGGAGCGGAAACGTCCGTTTCTGCTGCGGTTCAAGATGAGGCCTGGGTGCGGATGTGTTCAATTTCCAGCCAGCCTCGAGTCTCCCATCGAGAAGCTTGTCTTCGCGGGCAAGGGTCGACGAGGTGCAGTGGTTCGCATCATCAAACCCCGTCTTTCGTTGAACGCACCTCCGCGGAGTAAGGCGATGTTAATTATCAAGAGATGCCCAGTTTTAAAAGTTGACGTCGTTCAGCCCCATCTGTCCGGGAGGGTGGCCCTCTTTAGGAAAGAGAATTTATGTACAACAGTTCTTCTCACTCACGCGCCGATGTTTCCGCACGTATCTGTCATGCCCTTGCAACCCCTGTTAGGTGTTACGCAACTCGCATCCAATCTTGAGCGAACGGTCTGGGCAGGAATGATCTGTATGCAAGGTTTCATGGAGAGCCATGTGGAGCGAAGACTGACCATGGTTGGTGTGCATTCCTAAAGAAGCTGCGCCTGAAGAGCCGCTACTGACACTGAATAATATGTACTATTAGAACGGTGTTACATTGCTGCGAAGCCGTTTCTCGAATTGCCCCTGACTGTCGGAAAGACATTGTGGACTGCGACGGCGGGTGCACACCGTCATCTGGGCGATACACTTTGGTTTGTAGAAAGTTACGGTTAAGACTCCGTACCCCATGCAAGGCAGGCACGATGGAGCAAGTTCTCGGTCCCGCCATTGGCCAAAGCTGCATTGATTGCCCTTTGCCCTTTTGGCAACACCCACATTCATGTACCAGGCGATCTGCGCAGTCTCAGATTCCAGAGGAACATGGGCCCGCCCTCCAACAAAAGTTTTGAGCACGAGCACCACCAGCACGAGCATGCGAGCGAGGGTGAGAGGTGGTTCAGCCAACGCCCTAATCCTCATCGTCGTGCCCGAAGCGCATCGTAGACGCGTCTCAAATGAACCGCCTTGATATCAGAGCTCGAATAAATATAGAAATTGCTAAGGTTGACCAGCGACTAGACCTTACCGAGGCGGAAGAACGGCTGCTCCATGACGACGACTGTGCAAGGATGCCGCCAGCCCCCGTTCCCCGAGGTTAGCCATTATGTCTCAATGATGGGATGAATGCCGGGTGGCAATCTAGGTCTCCCGTGGTCTGGTCGCAAGATTATTTGCGGTTAGGCAGGCCTCTGCGTCCCAGGTCCTTTGCCGCCATCCACCACTGTGGCCTTGGCTCATGACCAACAACGTGGGAGAATCGCTTGTCCTAGGGCAATAACCTTTGACGACGCCACCTGTCACGAAGGAGCAGCAAACTGACGAGGCGGGCGTTGCAAGCTTGGTCAAAAGCAACGGCTGCTTACCTAGGTAGTAGTTATCAATGATGGACGCTCCTTAAAATCAACGTCCAAACGCTCGCGCAGCCCGGGTGTGCATGACTGGACTCTGGTTCCCCTGTGGCCATGATGTTGACGCAAATTGATCAGCCTTTCATCGGCCAATGCTGGGCGGCTGGTTCGCTAGTAATACCGTTGGCTGCATGTTGGGCCGACCCAGCATCTGGTTCTGATTGCTGCATCTGGCGCCACTCGCAACGGGAGACCAAGAGACCCTGGAACGGGGGTTTTCCACTTCACATCAATCGAGGGCCCGTCACCCTTCAGCCCCAGGCCCTATGCAGGCAGGCTTGTTTCTGATTACTCCGTAATACTGAAGCGGGCAAGGCCACGAGTGACGATGGCTGGCGGCAGCGCATCCGCACAAGATCCGCGTTTGGTGGTTGCGTTTGCAACGAGCCACCCTGTCATGCACACATTTGTCCCACAGGAACAGGTCAGTGTACGTACAACCACGAGCAATGAGGAAGCCGACACCTATGCGAACGGTCCAACATGCTGGGAAACATCAGAAGCCTCACGTTTCGCTCCCACGGTTGACGATGGTCTTGGGCCCTCAGTTGTAGGCACGGCGTATCCCATCATTTTGAGGACCAGGTCGAATGGGACCCACCCGCCCTGTGTGCCCTTGTCACACGGAATCCCCGTCTAGAAAGAAGGGGAATGCAGGGACGGTTTTAGGCGAAGGGCCTTTTCACATTTGCTGTAGAAACAATCTTTGTCCCCAATGTGAGAAGATGTTGAGGAGTACTAGTACTCCGTACGCAGACGGGACTGTGACGATGCCTGATACGAAACGAAGCGGCCAGGGAAAAGGCGAATGCTCCTGGATCCTGGGCAGGGCGGTGTCTTAATCGAAAATGTCTTCATTGTCAACGGCTAGCGACCAGAGCGGTGTTGCTTCCGCGTGACAAGATTGAATGGGCGAAGGGGGCAGCAGGGCCCAATGCTGAGTCTGGTGCAAGCTGCAGGCAAAGAGGACAAGAGGTCAGAGGACAGATGCGCAAAGACGACGACGATACGAATATCAAGCCAGAGAGCAAAACCCACATTTAAGCTTCTGAATCTGTGAGACTTTGAGAACACGCCCCCCACCCCCCCATGGCAATGCTCTATCCATTAACCCATGTTTACCCACATGCACGAACACACACACGCACACACACCCTTGCGCATCCAGGCGGGAGTGACAAGACAGACAGGCTCCAGGTCGGACATTGGCTCAATGGTTCTGTAAGCCTAGTGGGCGCCAAGTTTGTCAGCGTGTGCCAGTCTCGCCTTGCCTTGCCTTGCCCTGCCTTGCCTTGCCGGCTGGGCTGGTAAGCCAGTAGGGGGCCCGCAAGCAACAGTTGAGCGCCGGTCAAGAGGCCAGGGACTCGAGGGGCATTGAAGAAGGCAGTAACTGCTTTGTACTAGTAGTTGACGCAGATGTGATGCAGACAAAGCAACACACTTTCGCTTGGCTGGCGGGTGCGGGCTCGGCAAACATGTCTGGTTGCCAGCTTGAGGTTGCAGGTGGGCGGACATCTGGAGGGACGTCGAGGTACGTACCCAATACTCCATAGTCCATACTCCGTTGTTACTACTATTGGTCCGTTGCTCTGCGTTGCTGTCTGGTGTCTGCGACCAGTTGGGGTTGAAGGTGCTGAAAGTGGAAGCCTGCCCAGGACAGGCAACATTGAAAGTACTCCGTACCTGGGTACATGAACAAAGCCAGGCAAACGGACCAGACACCACAATTGAGGACCCGAGCAGGGTACCTGGGTACCTCGACACTTGGTGCTCTCTCCATTACCGCTGCCGGTACCTCGCCCCAGAGCCACTCAACCTGGCCCGGCGCCAGCACCAGAGATGTGGATTTCATCTCGCTCTCAAATCTTCACTCACTCACTCCCTCACTTTGACTCTCACTTTTGCTTCATCTGCCCCGTCAACGACTTCCCGTGTGTCGCCCTTGCCCCGGCGGCTGCTCGACGACATTCTTCACATCTACAACGACTGAGCCTGCACTCGACGACTGTATTCTGCCTCTAGGAGGACTATCCGGCCACCCGTCACTTTGCCGCCAGTTGCGGCGCGCGCTTGGCAACCATGGTGGTCAAGGAATTTCTCGACTCGGATAGGGTCAACTTTCTGATCTGGAGGTTCGTCTCGGATGTCCCCAACCGCGCCTCGACTTTCTCGGACTCTCTCGACTCGTCTTGCTGCAGCATTGAGAACCGTCTCGTCGACGTGCTTCGCTCTCATTGTTTTTTTTTTTTTTTGCCGCTGTTCTGTTCTCATGCCAGCTCTGACGTTGAGAGACTCCGTCCCCCCGGCGCCTTCCCCAGTGGTTTGCCGGTTCCTTTTTTTTTTGCTAACTTTAATATGTTGTGCAGGTATCTGCTGGAAGGGAGTACGTGGCACCAACTCTTTTTGCACCTTTGCAATACAACGACATGCGCAGACTCTGGGCATTTTCTACCAGAAAAACTTGTCTAACTGAATTTGTTGATGATTGCAGATTACCGCGAAACCGCCGCTAAGTTTCAAAAGGAGTGGCACGTAAACGAGCCACACCGAGATTTCCCCTTCGCGCCTCATGTCAAGAGCCAGGCACTGGTGTCGGTCGTCAACCGAGGATTGATCTACTATGCTCTTGAACGTGAATTCGCACTCAGCAAGGTAAGTCCCTTTGCTCTACTTTTCTTTCCCCTTTCTCTCCCGTCTGCTCGTGGCCTGCTTCGTCGGGACTGCTACGACGTCTCACCCGAATGCATGGCTTCTACTTTTGTCTCTTGTCTGGGCCGCCTTGGGTGTGGACGTGCAGGCACCTCATGTCCCTCGGCGAGCCTTGTCTGCTTTGGGCTGCCTCGCACAGTCGAAGCAAGCGGGCAAGCAGGCAAACGCAGGACCCGACCTTGTTTATTTTGGCTGACAAGACATTCTCACCGCAGCGGTCTCGCGATGCCGCCAGTGTAGGGGCCGACGCAGAGGCAGAGGCAGAGCCGGTGCAGGTCGGCGTCTTTGGACCATTGAACTCGCAGCAGCCGGCCAAGGTGGAAGAGGGCGAGGGCGCTGCAGTCGGCGGCGACGTGGAATCATCACGGAAGCGCATCCAACAACAGCTCCAGCTACCGAATGGCTCGCCGGCAAAGAAACCGCGTCTGAGCAATGGCTACACTGACGCATCCGCATCCGCATCCGCAGCCGTGGCCACGGCTGCCACCACTTCCACAACCACCACCAACACCACCTCAACCTCCGCCACCACACCCATGGACCTTGATCCCAGTCATCACCATCACCCTCACCCTCAACCCGACTCTCATGACGGCCAACACGACGCCAGCAACAACCACGCCTATCCGTCGCCGTTGGAAGGGGAGCAGCTGCCTCCGCCCATCATCCACACCGACGGACCCGAGCAGGGCACGCAGGTCGACAAGGTAGAGGAACTATCGCCGGACACCACTTTTATCCACCTCATGGACGACGAACGCTCTTTGCTCAAGGCCTCGGAAGCCACAGCTACGCCATCGCCCTCTCCAGTAGGCGCCGAGAATGCGCCTGTGTTGCTCCAGTGCGAGTGGAACCCTTGCGACCCATCAATGTTGGCGGCTGCTGGAACCGATGCGCTAGCCCGCGTTTGGACCATATGTCGCTCCACGGACGCAACGACCGAGTCGGCCAAGGATGGCAGAGATCACGTGGCTCCCCTGGCCAACACTCTCATCGATCCATCTACGCCGCGCACAACCACCGTCACGGCATTGTCATGGACGTCCGACGGCACTGCCATTGCGGTCGCGACCGATTTAGAGACGTCGGCTGCAGTGAGTGTATGGTCAGCCGACGGTGTTCTCATGCAAACCATGGACGTGGCTGAGCCGCCCATTATAAAGCTCAGCTGGAACCCAAGCAGCTCTGCCCTGCTCGCCGTCTCGCCAGAAAACGGAGGCGCCCTCATTACGGTTTACTCATTTAGTGGCAAGGTTTTGAACTATCATTTACCAGGGCACGACATAGAAACAACAGCGCTGGACGCAGCCTGGATCGACGACGACGAGTTTTTGTTGAGTGGCGGCGATTTACTATTATGCCTTCGTTTCACCAATTCAGCAATCAGTCAGTCACGGAAATTCGAAACCAAGGAGGATGATAGCTTTACCCAGGTGCTTTTTGACCGACACTCAAAATTGGCTGCCACTTCCAGTGACAAGGGTATTCTTGACGTGAGTGATGCTTCCCCTCGGAAACCCTGGTTATGCGGATGCTGACAATGACATGATGATAGCTGTGGGATGAGTCAGGGCAACGGCGATCTATTTCAGCTCATCAAGGAGCCATCACCACGATGGCATGGCAGCCTTTGCCGCCTAACCAAGCCGTCCCCGACGACGAGCGGCTGATTGCTACTGGCGGTGATGATTGTGCCATTTTAATATGGAATGCCCGGAAACCCGAGAGCAAAGCGAAATGTTTCCTGACGATGGACTTGCCAATCGTGCGACTTGCCTTTACCCCTGACGGCGCCTTTATCGCCGGCGCCTCGTCGCGGCAAGTATTAATATGGAAGGTGGATAATCACACGATGCCGAGGGCAAGCTGGAACCGACCACCACATCCAGGATGGCTCAGCCCCAAGGGTAGCTCAGACGCTGAAGAGGAAGATGAGCACTGCCTGTGCTGGGATGTCAGCGGACAAAAGCTGGCGTATGGTTCGAACAGTAGAGTAAGTATTTCCCGCAAGGTATCATTGACTCTATGCCCACGAGCATCATGCTTACATTGCTGTGTAGCTTGCCGTAATAAACTTTAGGAGGTAGCCTACGCTTCGTTTCAATCGGGACCAACTGCATGCGACGACACACATTGAGCAGGCTCTGAGGGTGGGGGGCCCTGATATCCAAGCAATAATGCGGCAGGGTTGTACGAAGTATATATTGATCACGACACGAGCAATGGCACGCCAAAAGGGATTGACGGCGTCTGGACACAAAGACAACTGGAACCCGGAAGCGTCCCAAAACGAGCATACGGGGAGCTGGCCTTTAATGTTTTACTTGAAGTCTTGGCATTATTTTTTTTCTGTTACATCTTTTTTTATTGGGCTGGCGCGCCGGCACTTTTTGCGAACTACACATGCCAACACAAGTGGCGGAACAAAGTTCCTTTTGTATATGATTTGCTGGCTTTCCAACGGGACACAAGGCTGAAGGACGAAGACGAAGACGAACAACTTTGGGTGGAGGGGGGAAACATCGAGTATATCTGATGATGAAAACGATGGAATAGAGGACGGCGTATGCGTGTGTCGGCTTCTTTGTTTTGGAACATTGACAAGACCCGGGGCGTAGGCGGATCTGGCAGCATTCACTCGATGGGAGGATGGCGTGCATTTACCTTCCACGTTTTGACACGTGCAGTATGTGGTGGTTCTTTTCTTTTTTTCCCTCTTGTTTGCTAGCCACGGCGCAGGAAGCGACCGAGGAGTGTATTATACCATGGGTGATTGGCGAGAATTGGATATCACATTGCGTTCGTATGTGCGGCTTTGATGTGCCTGTTGTGTCGAACAGAGATTGCAATGCACGAAGAATGGAGTGACGGGCCGGCGGTGGCGGGGCATCCATACATGTATCAGATTGGTCCGCCACTTTTGTATCCTCAGACCAACATGCCAAACTACACTTGACCGACTTGGACTCGAGGGTCCTCATTGCATCCTCAACCTCGCTTTCAATACGAACCCGATTCTCATCCCCCCTTACTCATAGACGCTGAATATTTCCACACAGCCGACCCACACCTAAGAACGGCTGTATAATCAGCGCCCCGAACTTGTCGCCCGGGTTTTCCTCCCCATCATCATCATCCAATCCCATTGATACCCTGAACCATGTCGACAACCACTCCCTCGCGAAGCACGTACCACAACCCGACGGGATCTGCGTCTCGCACAGCAGCAGCAGCAGGAGCAGAATGCACCCCCGAGATGCGCGACCGCCAAGCGCGCGGCAAGGACCCCTACAAGGACAGCGAGAGCGACTGCGACGACGGGCCGGAGAGACGGGTGCGCCTGGGCAGAGGGTGCGTTCGCGTTTTCCGACGAGGGAGGCAAAGGAGAGGAAAGCAGGGGAAATCGCTGACGGCCGCAGGGTCAAGACGGAGCCGTTCGAGGACAAGGAGCGGCGGGGCTTTGCGCTGAGCGTGCTGGACAGCCCCGAGTCGCTGATGATGTATGCCCTGAGTGCGGGCGATGTAGGTGCCCCCCCTTTTTTGTTTTCAGGCGAGCACATCACGGGAGTGCTTGGCTGACGGTGCTCAGAGCGTGCCCGGGCAGAGGTTGCGGTTTACGGCGATGCTGTGCGGGTTTGAGGAGCGGCGGAAGGGTAAGGAGGTGGCGGGGAGGGAGAGGGAGAGGGAGAGGGATCGCGACAAGGAGAGGGAACGGGAGAGGAGGAGATGACAGCTGGGCTGTGCGGAAGTGTGGACTGGTGGGTGATTCAAGTGCTGGCCGCGTCTACGTGTCTGGATGCCTTTGTGGTGAGTGTAAGAAAAGAAACCATTTATTTATATACGTGTGTGTAGTGTAGTGTAGGTGTGTGCGTGCGTGCCGTCCTATGCCTATCCAAAACGCCAAGTAATGCATGAAATATATATATATACCATCTCCAACTCTCCAACTCTCCAACTCTGACCTCGCTACATGTACCGCAGGCTCCGCTGGTTCCCCCACCTCCCGTCTGCATTTGCCGCCGGCGGAGGAGGATATGGCGGCGGATCGTAAAACCCACTCTGCTGCTGTTGATGCTGCTGCTCGGGGGGAAACAGAGCGCCAGACGACTCGGTCTGTCGTGGTCCGTTCCACGGCCTCGGACCGCCCCATTGCTGCTGTCCGCTGAACGATGAAGGCGGCCAGCTGCTGCCGTTCATGCCGGGCACCGCCTGCTTCCTCACCCTCCTCTTGTGCATGCGGCGTCGGATGCTGCCCGTGATGCAGCTAATGATGGCAATGATGATAAGGAGTCCGACGACCGACACGATGGGGATGAAAATTGCCTTGTGGTTATCGATCCATTGTCCGATTTCCTTGATCGTCGAACTGCCGTCGCACTTGCCGCTGGAGCAGTGGCCGCCGGCGCCGCAGCTGGTCCCGTCCACGAAGAACTGGTTGTATGTGACGCACTGGTTGGAGGGGAGGTCGGGCGACGTACAGGCGAGCATGCACTCCGTCTCAGGACAAGCCTTGGTGTTGTTTCGGCCCGTCAAGCTGTTGGCCATGTGCTGGCACTGCAGGTCGCGCGAAGTACACTGCCCCGACGCGCATTCGAGCCCATTGCCACACGAGTCGCCGTTATTCTTGTGCTTGTCGACCGGGCAGGCGGCCTTGTCGCCGGGACAGGTTTCCAGAACGTCGCATTCGCCGGTGCTGGGGCGGCAGACTGTGCCGCTCGATGCAAACTGGCATTGATCCGTGCAGCAGTCTTCGTTGGAGGCATCACAGACGGAGCCGCTGGTGAACTTGCACGTTTTGTGATCGCAGCACTTGTTTCCATTGCAGCCTGCCTCGCCGCCGCAGTCGCAGTCCTCGCCGGCCTCCACGATGCCGTTCCCACATTGGCTGCCAATGTCCACGTCGGTTTGGACATTCTTGTTGTCCGTTAGGCAGTTGCCCTTGATCTGGTTGGATTTGAGGCCTGAGCAAATGTTGCCGATGCTGCAGGGTGAGAAGGACGTTATCCCGCTGCCGGTAGAAGGATTCATGATGTATTTGCCACCAGCATCGCACTGTTCTCTGCTCAGCTGACAGCAATCTTGTGTGGGGCCCTTGATTGGACACGTCTGCGATGTACAGTCGTGAACAGCTCCAAAGGTATGTCCAGTTTCATGGGCAAAAATCTGCCACTCGGTTTCGGACTTGACAACGACATTGGTGGCCGCAACCGTCTCGTTCTGAGCGCTGCTTCCCTGATCGCTGGCGCCGGCCCGGCAAAGCATGCCTCGCCAGGCCAGGCCAACGGCTGTGTCCGTGGCACAGGTTGTGAAGAGGGTCCAGTAGGCATTCTCATCTTTGGATTCGCCGCGCCACTTGGAAAACGTGTTTAAGCGATCGTTAATACTTACACCGTCACTGCATTTAACGTTCCACTGCGTGTTGGCGGGCGTAGTGCCGGTGCATCCTCGGTCGAAGATGGTCAGGTTCTTGATAGCCAGTGAGATCTTGAAGGTGCTCTCGTAAACCTCAGAGGCTGAGTTTACGACCCCAATGATCCGTCTCTTGATGACCTTTGTGTCGTTGAATGCCGAAAAGTAGTTGCAGTCCGTAGCAATACCCACCAGAGCCACCTTCTTTGTGGTTGGACAGCCAGCCGAACTTCCAATGGAATTTAGCAAGTTCATGCCCGTACCGCCGCCGCCACTATCAATTTGCCGACCAAAGAGAGATGGAAGGCTCGTAGATTGAAGGGAATTGCCGGTTTCGTCCACATCTTGCCAAAACCTGGGGTTGAACTCGAGGGTGTCAGCGTTGCATTTGGATGAATCGGCAAGATCGCGCTTCAGTTCGCCATGTCCGTCATAGTAGTCCACGACATCGGAGTCGCGCCACACAACCATTACGTCGTCGTCGGCGGAGTCAACAGCAGGATCCCCCTCGTCCTTCATTGATTGGTAGTCAGACCGCGGGACAATGTGGTGATTGTCGCCGTCAATGCGAAAGGCGCCCTGGAAGATGGGCTTTTCTCCATCCTCGTGAACCGTAACTCGTGCCCAGCCAGCCTTGGACCATCCTTGAATGCCGGGGCGCTCGATGAAAGCGTCTCCGCGGTACACCTTGTCCTCCGAACGGGGTACTTTTACTATTTCCCGGACTGATCCGTCTTCGTTTAGATGTGTGATAGAGAAGTCCTCGTGGAGGACATCGTGATTGGGTTCGAGGGCCAGGCGAATATTCTGTTGGCCATGTTGTAATGAAAAGGTGAGATCGAATTTAGAAAATGCATGTACGCGGTGTGAAGGCGCCTGGATGACGGGTTCCTGGACTAATGAAATGCGGCTGACGGGATTTCGCTTTACAGAGTGTGCTGCATGTTGAATGACAGGTTAGTAATGTGGCTCGCTCTGCGGACAAGAGCCACGACCATCAAACAAGCCCTCGGCACAGAAGCAAAAGACGGTTGCTTACCCAGCGATGAATGAGCCAGCAAGGCTACGCTTGCGACAGCAGCCACGAGAGATTTCAGCGAAACCATGGTAGGCTGCGCCAGAAGACGGCGGAACGGGAGGAAAGGTCGCTCGGAGTAGGAGCGGATGGCGCAGAATTTACCGCATGCAACTCATCGACGATAATGTACGGGTCTCTGAGGTTCTGGCAACGAGGGAATGCAAGTCCGAGAAGACGTCTATCAGCAATGCAGACGCCGCGGCGGGATTCCAAGGGATTGAGTGACACTGCTGTGGTTTGACCCTAATCGGATGGTTGTGTGTTGCTGTATACACAGATGGACTCGGCTACAACGAATGTGAGGCTAGTCGGCTCGGCGTGACAACGAGGGGTCTCTGGCGGATGGCAAAAAAAAAAGAGACGACGAGTTGGGCGACAAAGGGACAAAAGACTCGAATGAGATTGCTGGATGGCTGAGAGTGTGTGATCTGAGAAGGCAGGGAACTTTAGATAGAGTCAATGAGTGGACTGGCTGCGTGGTTCGGCGGCCGGTTGGGGCGGATAGGACCACTGATTTGGCATCAATCGACCGGGAGCGGACCAGACTAGACCCATGTGTGTGCCCGTGGCATCGCCGAGGGTGGCAGTGGCAGTGGCAGTCGAATTAGAGTGATTGGCCGCGACGACGCTGCCACGCTGCACTGTTGTTGCTTCAGCAAAGGCCCCGTCCAGGTCCCGTCCCCAGGTCGAGGGCCTGGGTGCTTGGCTGGGCGACGACAAGTGGAGAAGGGGCAAAAGGGCACATGCACGGATGAACCCAAGTTCGTGGGATGCCTACTCCGTATCGTAACGGAGTCGTATTGAGACCTAGAGCCCCGTCGACGCTGTGGAGACCTGGAGACTTGGCAACTTCAATGTTGGACTAGTGGTCTCGTGCTGGAGGGCATCGCCACAAACCACGCGGCAGGTGCGCCGCGGACTGTTCAAATTGCTGGCTGGGTATACGGAGTACCGTAGGCCCGTATGAGGAACTGGGACGTGGGACGTGGGACGTCGAGACGTCGAGTCGTCGAGACGTCAATCCACACATGCGCAGTCATGGACATCTTTCTGCAGCTCGGTGGCGGCGCAGGGAAACAATGCCATTACCAACCCTCTCTTCCTGCCTGCATGAGACGTCATCCGCCGTTTGCCCACATCAACAAAGTTCCCTAGCTCTGTCCTTTCGTTGATTTGACACATACTCCGTAATACCGAGCTCCTCATAATACTAACTTCTGCTTCAAACGCGACAGACCTTGGCCACGCCCAATCGGCACCATCAACTATCCGAGCCAGTGTTATTGTCTTGACACAGCAAAAAGCCCACTCTCTGACTGGTCTGCACTCGACCGACTCGACTCCTTCTGGGACCAGGGTTCGATACCTGCTCGCTACCGAGTAGTACAAATTCGATTCGATTCTGGCCAGTCTTTGCCTGGGGTGCCCCGGCGTCTGTGACACGGACGAAATAAACTACATATCTGCAGTGGCTCATGTCAGCGGTTGGTTTCATCGCCTTTTGTTCCCGGCGTCATCGAGCCGCCGCCAAAACACACAAAACCACCCAGGGTCTCAGGGCATCAGGACGGGCTGTTCCCCTAGCCGCTGCAACTATCCCGGTCGCCGCCCGCGCCTAGATGGCGCTAACCAAGGTCTGTGACTGGTCTGTCCACCGCTTGGCGACTCAAAAAACCTCATCGTGCAAAGGGAGAGAGAGGCTGTAAAGCTCTCCTCGACTTTTTCTCTATACAAGCCAAGTTAGCATTTACAAATATGACCGGTGCATTTTGGACTATTACGGAGTACGGAGTACTACCCCATATCTATGCCGCCAGCTTTTGACAGGGATGACACAGCGGAGGCCTCACCTCATTACATACTCTATGCGTACAATGCCAACGCCTGCGAATTACTCAGGTCATACATGCCTAAATAGTCCTGCCCTATACATACACCGTTACTCAAGAAGCTCAAGCCTATTCTTAGCATAGCACGGCGAAGCGCTCAGTCACTGAGACGAATTGCGACACCTCCCTGCCCAGTCGCCCCCAAGATGACGATTGAAGCCGGCAGCGTCTCATAAAACCTGCCGCACAGGCACAGGGCCCCGTTCTCAAGCTTAGTACGGAGGAGAGGAGATAAAATGCAGTTTGGTTTCAACTGTTCTGCCTGTTTGATCACTAGTCGTCAAGCCTAGGCCATTCGACTCTGAGCCGCATCTCGCTGTACGTATTTCTGCCATAACGACCTACTAGATTTATTGAATTGGTCCCCAGATATTTGGCACCACCATGAGGGGATTTTTTTCAAACTCACGCATGTACGTACGATAGACGACCTGGCTTTGAACAACCCGGCTCTGGCCAAAGTCGAGATATCTCAGGCTGTTCGGACCCGAGCCGCCCGAGCCGCCCACCTGAGCGCTCCCTACTCCGGCTGTCTTGATGTCGGCCGGAAGCTGGAACCATGCTCAAACATGAGCAACTCCACCGGGTCTCCCCAGATATCTCTGGTGGGCATTCATTCGTGAGCAGTCCGGTGTAATGCACCTTTTCGACGGGCTGGCGCTCAGAGTGTATGGCTCTGTGTTCAATAAGGACCCTCAACTAATGTACTCTAGAGTACCAAACTACTTTGTACACGATAAATATATACATACCGGGTAGGTATGTATGCAATACGCCTTGTCACCTTCCGTCATGGCTATGAACATTTCACAGGCTATTACCCAAGGTGCACCGGCATCTGAGATAAGAAAACATCTATGTTCTAGCGGTTCTGGCGGTTCTAGCTTCTACTTGAGGCAAGGGAATCCTGTCCTGTTTGCCGCTTGTTTGTGGCAGATGATGATCGGAATCTGCGACGTATGACTCTATTACTGGATCTGCAGCTTGACATAAACTCGATTCAAAAGCCATAACTTGCCAAAAAAGAACGCCGATCTTTCCCATGGCGTTTCATATTACTTGTCAACATGAGGCTGATGTGTCCCCTCAAAAACACGGCAAATGCATACATGGCACACAATACAGTACAGAGCTTCAACAGCACTAAACCATTCAAGCAACCAGGATCTTATCCGGCCATCTCCAGTTTCAAGATGTTGCCGTTCACACAAGTGGTATCAGCTACATCATTAGTCCATCAATATTTTTCGTTTCTTGTGTAGTTTTATTTGGTTTTATTTGTTAATTTTTCCCCGTCGCTTTTTGTTTATTTGGCCTTGGCTTCGTGAACTATCCGGATGATTCTTTCGACAATAGAGGGATCGGACAACTAAGAATCAGGTTAGTTAGTCATGGTCCAACAATCGTTTGAGAGGGGACACGGGGTGGGAGGATACGACGTACGGTTGTAATGTCACCAAGTTGATCCTCCTCGCCGGCGAGAATCTTTCTCAATATCCTTCTCATAATCTTGCCACTTCGGGTTTTGGGCAGATCAGGAACGACATAGATGGCCTTGGGTGCGGCAAACGGACCGATACTCTTGCGAACCTGCATGATGAATTCCTTGCGGAGAGCATCGTTGACTACGTCAACGTCCTTGACTGCCACAAACGCGTTGACAGCCTGGCCAGTGAGTTCATCAGCAACACCCACGACGGCAGCTTCAGCAACAGCGTGGTGCTCGATGAGGGCAGCTTCAATCTCGGCCGTGGAGAGACGGTGGCCAGAAACGTTGACAACGTCATCGACTCGGCCGCGGATCCAGTAGAAACCTTCGTGGTCACGACCAGCACCGTCACCAGTGAACTGAGAGAATGTTAGGAGAGTGTATTTCATATTGGTGTGACGCAAAGCAAGACGTACGTAATAGCCCTTGTAGACGTTCAAATAAGTGTCCATGTAGCGCTTGTGGGCGCCGTAGACAGTACGGGCCATGCTGGGCCACGGCTGCTTAAACGCAAGCACACCTTCAACATCGTTGCCGTGAATCTCTTCGCCGGAGACGGGGTCGATGATGACGGGCTCAATACCAAAAAAGGGGAACGAAGCGCTACCGGGTTTGGTAGGGGTGATGCCAGTAAGTGGAGTGATGACGTGGGAACCGGTCTCAGTCTGCCAGTATGTCTGTATGGATGTTAGTATGCTTGTATCCAGTGAGTATCGACGTGACCGAGATCATCACCTACGTCAACAACGTGGGCCTCCTCCCTACCAACGACCTCAAAGTACCACTTCCACACCTCAGCAGCAATGGGCTCACCAACGGAACCCAAAACACGCAGATGCGAGATGTCACCCTTGACGTGCTCGTCACCAGCGCGCTTCAGCAGACGCAGTGCCGTGGGAGCCACGTAGAACTGAGTGACCTTGTGCTTCTCAATGATATCCCAGTATCGTGAAAAGTTCGGGTAGGCAGGGGTGCCTTCGAACACCACGGTAGAGACACCGAGCAGCAAAGGGGCGTAGACGACATAGGTGTGGCCAGTGATCCAACCAACGTCACCACCACAGAAGTAACGGTCACCGTCGTGGATGTCAAAGACGTACTTGCCGGTCATGGCGGCCCCCAACAGGTAACCAGCAGTGGTGTGCAACACACCCTTGGGCTTGCCAGTAGAACCGGAGGTGTACAGAAGGAAGAGAGGATCCTCGGAGTTCATGACCTCGGGTGCAATGTAACTGGGCCACTTCTCAAGCTCCTCGTGCCACCAGACATCACGGCCGGCCTGCATGGGCACATCAGCGCCAGTGCGCTTGAAGACGAGGACGTTGGTGACGTCGGGGCATTGCTTGAGAGCATCGTCGACAATCTTCTTGGTGCCAATGAGCTTGCCACCACGCTTGCCCTCGTCAGTAGTGATGACAACACGTGAGCGAGCGTCAAGAACACGGTCTCGCAGAGAGTCGGCAGAGAAGCCGGCAAAGACAACGGAGTGAACGGCACCGATACGCACACAGGCCAAAATCGCGACGAGGGCCTCAGGAATCATGGGTAGGTAAATGGCGACGGTGTCACCCTTGCGAATACCCATCTGCTTTAAAGACCAGGCACACTTGGAGACTTGGCGCAACAGCTCACTGTAAGTGACATTGCGGCCATCCTGCGGCTCATCGGCCTCGTAGATGATGGCGACGCGATCGGGATCCTTGAAAGCATGACGATCAACCAAGTTGTATGAGGCATTGAGCTGGCCCTCCGGGAACCACTTGACATCGCCGTCAGCTAGGGTGCCGCTTGAGACGGTTTCGAAGTCTCGATACCATGAGAGTAGTTCCCTGGCGCGCTCACCCCAGAATTTATTGGGGTTAGTGATGGACTCTTTGTACAGCTTCTGATATTCTTCGATGTCTGTAATTTAAGCAGAAGCTCACAGTCAGCGCACATTCAACATGGGCATCTTCCATGGCTAAACGGGGTTGTTTGGACGGACGACCGGAATTGGGCCGAATCAGGAATGGCGCAATGTGGTGAGGCTTCCTTGAACCCTGGGCCAGGGATCTTCATGGCCGAGGAAACAGAAGGATAAATGGAATTGCAACTTACTGGCAAGGTGGAGTTTGCTCGGGTGTTCTATAGAGAGAGAGAAAAAAGACTCAGGTTAGCAGCTAGTCATGACAAGGCGTGATCACAGTCGAGATTCCCACGATGAGCTCAATCGACTGCGACGTGGGGGAGTGACTGGCAAGGCGTGAGTGTGGAAGTGGGGTCAAGAAAACATGTTGCAGAAGGAGGGGCAAATTGCGTACTTGCGAGCATCTTCTCGGGCGGGTCTGCAGGAAGAGGCGTGTTAGTGATTCTCATGAACTTTTCTCTTCCCTTTTTTGTTGTGTTTCGCCAATTATTCGCGAATTGGGTTATTTCACTTACGGAATGTGTCGACCAGGTGCGCCTCAGCGACCTTGGGGATTTTCTTCTCCTCAGACATTGTGACGAATGAATGCGACGGGATGCGATTCGAATCAGCTCTGGTTGAAGTGTACGCTGGCCACTGAGTCACCTTGCAGCTTGTAGCTGTTAGGAGAGACAACTGCAGAAGAGCTGCGACACTCAGGCCAGTTGGAGTGGTGGCGCGGGGTAGCTCGTTTTTGTAGTGGCCGACTCGCTATGGCTGTCGCCTGAAGCTTGCTGAGTGGGTTCAGAGGCGGCTGGTTGTCGTTGAGGCGACGTCGGAGAGACTTGCCGATCGTGAACTTGGACGAACTGGTCTGCGGTGGTCTGCGCCTGTTGCTCTGCGCGCTCCCGCAACAAACTCGAGTGGTCAGGCCCCGCGACTGCTCCTGGTAGGTGGCTTGTATGGATTGCCTCTTTTCTGCTTGAAGAAAAATTATATTGGACGACAGGAGGAACGCAGGACGAAGAGGATCAAAGGGGAAGAGGGGGAGCAGACTGTTCGTGTACATGGGGGATTGGAATCTCTTATGTACTCCCCTACTCCGTCACAACCCGCCGGTGTTGCCCCTCCTCCAGCCGGCAAAAGAAGTTCGCTGTTGCTCATGTCTCGGCCACAGCAAACCTCCTCCCCAAGGTTTGTAGTACGATATTGTGTGCGTTGCGATTGCGGAGGAAGACCGCTCAGAGAGGACTCCAGTTACCCAGGTACCTAGGTAGTTGGCGCGGCTGGGCGAGTGGAAGCCGAACCTGGAGCTGGAACCTGGAGCTGGAACCTGGAGTTGTTGGGACAGGTTGCTCCGTAACCTGCCATTGCTGTCCAATCCTGTCCCCCAGAGTTGCACATCGACATCCACCTTGCCGAGCACACGATGCTGATTGCAGGGCCGGGGAGTAGGGAGGATGGAGTGCAGGGCTGTCCAGATGTCGCCTTTGATCCAGAAGATGCCTGTGGCTTGCTGGAGGCCGCGGGATTCGACCAATTGACCCGTCTGGTTCCATCCAATATTCGAAACTGGATCTGACAGGGCAGTTGCAACCGGCAGCAACCAGGACGTAGCCACCTACGCAGTACATGTACGGAAGAGCTCATCACTGTCACCACCTTCAGCAGGCAGGCACGCACCGCCCACTTGATCAGGAGGAGCGCTTCAGTCAACATTGCTAGACTTTAAAAACGAAGCTAGGCTATGATAAGCTAAGCTGGACTACGCTACGCTACGTTAACCTCGAGCCACTAAACCCTTCCAGCACACCATCCTTTCCCCCGAGACCTCCAGCCTCCAAGCCCTCTGCTGCAAGCCCATCATGGCGCCAATGGCCACCAGGTCAAGGCCTACTAGTATTATTTCATACCACGGGTGGAGGCATCCGCCCGTGCCCTTTGTTCTTGCCTTCGCCCGAGTCGGATCCAGATCTGTCGGGCGGCGGACGAGCGGCTACGCCAAACACTCAACATCTCCCATGTCTTGATCTTGACGTTTTATGTCTGCAGTACTCCGTACCAAGGCCGGAGTAACTGGGCACGGAACAACCGGGACGCCGGGCAGAAGTTATTAGTACCATCACTCGCGCCCAGGTGCAGCCGATCCCTTGGTCCTGCCGGAGCCTCGTTCAGATCCGGGGTCTTGCCCTTTCCGACCCGGGCAGGCTTGCCCCAGCTTCCCAAGATGACACTGAAGGGAAGGAGCCGGCCAGTATTGGACCTTGACCTCTTGCAAGTCATTGATTCGACAAGGCTCCATTCCATTTTCAACTTGCGCAAATTCTTTCCTTTCCGTCGTGGTAGCATGCGTCTGCAGTCAACACAAAGAGATGCCATGGGTTCTCCCCACTTTCATGTTGCAGGTACGTAACCAGGGTCCCCACGACCAGAATCAAAATTCTTCCACCATGCCCCTGGCCGATGGTAACAACCGGCATATCCAACCTACCCTGCTCATCACAACCTATCCAACCATCTTATTCGCTTCTCGTCTTATTGGTAGTATGCAGTCTTTTGCCAAAGCGGTTACTTTGGCCCCGTCTGAACCGTCCTTGTGGGCAAGACGCAGGGGCTATTGTCCATTTGCAACATAAGGAAAACAACTCATTGTACAATCTAGTCTCTTGTTGGCTGTCGCCTTCCTATTTTATCCACTGGCAAAAGGTCAAGCTGGTTTGGTCTGGTCTGGAGATACTGCACAGTGCTGAATCAAGGTATAATATCCTCACGGTATGAAGTTGTCGTTGGCCAATATTGGTCCATCTTATCTCTGACTTCGAAGAACTCGTCGCTGCAAGTTAATTCCAGAACAAAACTTAAATTTCCGCATGCAGGTCCACGTCGTCATGGCCAGCCTGCCTCGGCACTTGGAATCAATGTCCAGCATGAAGCTACTCGCAAGCATAAGCACTTGATGCAATGCATCATGATGGCGTAACGAGAAGTCAGCCGCCACGCACACCTCGCCGCGCAAAGTATTGGATCACAGAATAGCGTCTAACTGAAGAGATCAGCTTTGCGGTCTCAGTCGTAGCACCTCACGCGCCACCCCTCCGCATCAACTTGGCCTCTACAAGATCTGTACGTCTATGGCCAAGCATGCACTAACATAACTCTAGTACTACCTACTTGAGTACAATCGACATACTCATTGGATGCTAGGAACTAAGGTATAATATGTACGTGGCGTCGTGCCAGGATGTCCCGTCCTGACCAGTTGCGTTTTGCCTCGCACCGTCTTCTGACGAAATCCCCGCTTCTAGAACTGACATGGCACCCTTCACTCATGTGCACTCCTGTGTGCATTCAGAGCTGTTGATCTTACTGTTACCTGCTCGACGCCACTAGGTAGACTAGCTAGACATTTTCCCGGCCAACGCATATGTACCTACCTACTAGGTAGTTACATTCTGGGTGCGTATAAGTACTAACCAGTTCCCTTTGGCGATGTACCGTATAAATGCCGCGGCCAGCCGGCTGAACACCGTAAACCCTTCTGGATGCTTAAGGAGGAGGATGCATATGCGCCCATGTTAGGAGAGTGTGGTGCTGGCTAGAAAGATTCTGGTACCCGAAACAGCAGTATCATACAGGAACATGCACAACGCTATCGAATCGACTATCGCTAACCAGACATCCTCCGACATCCATTGGCCCGGATCAAAGTGTCGCTCAACAGGCTCCCGAGTCCTCCGCTGTCCGCTAGTCTCCACAAACGTCAGACCAAGACCTTTCCCCTGGATGTCGGGGTCCAACCGGTCCTGGGCATGGAGAGGTCCGGAAAAATATGTCAAGTGACAGACATGATGATGTAGACGCACAGCTAGAAGGTCTATTTGGGGCCGTGTTCGAGCTTGGCAACGGATGTGTAGAACTGAGAAACGTCCTTCCCCGTGTTCCAGGCCCCGAATACGAAACTATGTCTACGGAATGACCTGCCAACTAAGCAATACTAAAGTAGGTACTTTAGGTATTGAAGCAGATACATAGTTGCATCGTTTTTACCACCAAGGGGCCTAGGAAGTTGCATCAGGGGTACCAGAAACGGAATGAGGGAAATTTGAAAGCGCTTCAGCGGTTAGGTTACATGACCACAACCGCGTGGCTGGGCTCGGCTTGAGCTGGATAGATTGTACCATTTGGCTCCGGCCCCTTCAATTGCATTCTGCTAATGGCCAATGCAGAACACACAGCGGCGTGCTTGCCCAACTGTAGCCGCGGCCCATCAGCTGCGCCTAGTCATCAATTCGCAGAAGCAACATCTGCCAGCACATGACACCCATCCGTCATTGCGATTGAACGAACCCTAAACGCCCAGCTAATCTACATATTACATCTCCATACTCATGAGATACATCTCAAGAATACGCATAAACTTGGCCACAAATGCCTCCAAATGAAAAATCACCTTTGTCCCCGTCTTAATACGATGCTCATAAAACGCAGACCACTGAATCACCTCGCCCTTGAGACCGTCGTCAATTAGGTTAAGGAGCTTGAACGTGAGGGTTTTGAGAATTGTCGTAGGCGGGATACAGTGCGTTAGCAGGTCGTAGAACTTGGCGCGGACTTGCAGGATTCGCGCCGGCGTGTGCTCATCCATGATTTCTTTGGCGATCTGGCCGATTAAAGCCTCCCAGTCTGCTGGAGGTATGGGCGTATCTTCAGACACTTTCTCACTGTTATTCCCGCCCAGTCAGTCAGCAACCCCTGTACCAGTGTAACCTAGACCTGTGGAAGGAGACACGAAAAAAAAAAAGACGTACTTTTGCGCGTGGACAGCCTCGTACATCAACAACGCCCTCCTTAAATTCCGCCCACTCTCCATGGCGATCCTCTGGTGCAACCCCTTGACCACCCCCCAACCCTCCTTCTTTGCAGACATAGCCAACACGCTGCAAATCTCCTCGTGCGTCGGGGCGGCAACTCTCACAAGCAGTGTCCTTGACCGAATCGGAGCGATGATGTTTGCCGTCGAATTCGCTAGCAGGATGAGCCGCAAGTTGGGCGAGTACTTCTCCATGGTTCGACGCAGCGCCGCCTGCGCATCTCGCGAGAGCTGATCCGCCTCATTGATGACAACGACCTTGAATCGCTGCTTGGCGGACTGGTCCACCTGCTGCGTCTGCGCGACCTCCTTTAGTAAATCTTGCACGACGACCCGGTCGTAGTTGCCTACGTCGGAGGGTGTGATTTCGAGGTGGTACACGGATGTGACAATGTTGAACTCGAGCTTGCGGTTGCTGGTGGTCTGGAAGACGCGCGAGTCGATTTTGATCTTTTCTACGCCTGGTCCGTAGAGCTCCTTGAGAGTTGCTACAATTCGTGTTTTTTTGCCGGCGCCCGAGGGGCCGTAGACGAGGAGATGCGGGAAGTCGCCGCTTTGTGCCTGGTTTTGTCGGTCAGTCAGTGACAGCGTTGGAGGAACGGGAGCTGCTAACTAGAGATTGGAGACGGTGGGAGAGCTCTGGGTGGTATGTGAGAGCGTCGAGGGATCGTGGTCGATGCTTGTCGACTATGAGGGCCATTGTTGCGGTTGGCGTCGTGCAGTGGTGATGCGTGGTGGGTTGAGGTTGAAGCTTTTTGAAGATTGGGGAGACGCGTTGGCGCGTTAAGTGCAGCCGGTTTCTGTAAGTGGGATGGTACGTACCAGCAGGACCCACTACTCTACACGGGCCATGGACTTTCCTACTACTAGGTTCCTAAGTACTACGTATAATACAGCAAACTACCTCATGTATGGGAAAATATGGCATGTGGCGTATCGCTGAGGTGATGTTATTTTCTTGTTGAGGAATTTCTTTGCATGGGAACTTTGCGTTTCCGAGTAGAGCTCAAGGAACCTGTAGCACATATTACAAGCAAAACAAACCCTGCAATACAGTATCTGGGAAGATATATTCTACCCCCTTGCATCTCTGCTTTCACCTTTATATACAATTCTATATTACATGCCTTGTCCTTTGTTGTACAATAATTTGGCGATACCATGGGAATTATCATGGCGAACGAGAAGCGTCACTCGTGCTGCCAGATTCGGTAACAGGCGTAGAGGCAGAGGCCTGAAGCAACTCGGTCGGTGCGATTTGTCTCCTCGGTCGCTTCAAATCCTCCAAAGTAATTCCATCCAACTTCGTAATACCAACAACAGGAGCGTCGCCCTTCTTGACAAATTCCCACTGGCCTACATACTGTTAGCCGCACCGTTCGACGTAGCTTGAGAGAAAATGAGACTTACCAGGCAACTTGTTTCCTGCCAGACGGAAAGCATCTCTTACAATCTGCTCGTGAATTCGCCCCTTGATCTCAAAAAGCACCTGGCTTACGGCCATTCTCGTTGCCCAGTGATCAAAGGAACCTTTGCCTTTACCCATACGCATCTGAAAACGTTAGGATACAGGTCTATGGACCCCGTGCAAAAAACTTCTGCTCACCTCGTTACCGCTGACGTAGACACCGACATTGCAACACTTTCGCTTGTACAATCGGTATTTCTCGCCTCGAAGTCGCACTTTGATTGTGTCCTCAGCCATCTTCAATTGCTTGGCGCTGATTCTTCTGTGGTGGTCAATCATGCGCAGACCATAGTCGCCCCAAATGACAGTGGTGCCCTTTGTTGATCCGCCCGTAGCTACTCGCGGGCGACCCTTGGCCATCTTCTTCTTTCTGTTCAAACTTGGTTCCAGCCACGTCCCGAGGACGGGGGATGTGGTAGAAAAAGCCCGGACATTTGGGAGCAGCGCTGCCGCCTCAAGAGTCCTTGATTGACGTAAAATAGGAGTTCGAATCTGTCGCAGGGGTATTGAAGCACAAATTCTCAGCCCTCGGAAGGCATTGAGGAATGCTGACGAGTTGACAGACGCCATTGTTTGGAAATTAGTCGTTGACAGACGCTCTCACATATCAAGAGCTCTCGAAAATCTTCCCTAGCAATGCCGTGTAGCCTATTGGTTGCGGCCAGAAATTTCAGGCCCCCACCACTGGTCGAGACTGGAGCACTTGCCTGGTGCCAATTAAGATCAGGTCACAGACTTCGCGTCAGCTTCGCGTCCGCTAGTGGAGCAACGTGCACGTCACAGGACAATTTCTATGCTGCTCCTCAATTGCTTGCCTGGACATCACGACGACTCGTTCTCAAGGCAGCACCGCTCAATGACCATGAAAAGGGTACCGGTGCCCTTTGGTTGAGTCTCCGTTGGAATTGACAAAATTTTCAACTCTATCCCATCGCAGTATGCCTGATATCCGGTCCTTCTTCACCCCCAAGGGTGGTGCAGCTCCCAAGCCCGCACCGACCAAGAGTGAAGATGCTCCCAAATCAAAGCGAACGAGTAAGATTGTTATCGATGGTGCACTACATGCTCCCATCTAATTTGTGGTATAGAAAATCGAAAGGTTGTCGAGGACAGCGATGAGGATGAAGTTGTGTACGTCATCATCATGATTTCACGATTGGCGTACAGTAGACTAACTAAAACCCAGGGAAACCAAACCAGCCGTAAAGGCTGCTCCCAGGAAAAAGAAGACGTGCGTATATACAATTACCCCGTTGAGACAATTGAGACAATTCATGGGATTGATGTTTGTAGTGATCCGGAACCGCAAGGAGTCGTTATTTCCGCAGACGACTACTTTGCTTCATCCAAGAAGAGGGCGAATTCCAAGCAATCAACACCAAAGAGGGGAAGCTCAAAAACGCCAGTTAAGGAGGAGATCCCTGTCAGAGCAAGTCCACGACATAAAAAGCCAGATGCAGCCGTACAAAATGGGTCACCAGCGAAGAAGAAGCCCACGACATCCTACAAGAAGCATCATGTTGACGATGATGACGATGCATACATAGATGATGGAGATAACGATGGAGACGATATTTATGCCGCCGATGTCAAAGGTCAAAACAAACGTAAGAACGATGACTATGCTGAAGAAGAGTCCGAAGAAGAGGTACTACCGAAACCGAAACGTGTTGCCAGTCGTGGACAGGCCGCAACGGCGAAGGACAAAAAAACCAACAGTCGAGCTACGCCAGCGGCTAGCAGGAAGCGCAAATCTCCGGAACAGGAATCGGAAGAGGAAGAGGAGGAGTTGCCTCGAAAGAAACCAACCGCGACGAAACCACGTGCTCCTCGAGTCAAGAAGGCAGATGAGCCTGAAGACTCAGAGATCCAAAATATCCTTGATAGTGTAGCCACTGTGAGACCGCCAACACCACCCCCAAAGGATCCTGACGCCAAGTTTGACTGGAGGAAAGCTGCTGCTGGAGGAGGCAATGCTTCAATACAACCCGTGGCGTCAGCCGACCTACCAGAAGGTGAGGAAGAGTGCCTCTCTGGTTTGTCATTTGTCTTCACTGGTGTCTTGCAAACGATCGGGCGGGATGAAGCCCAAGCACTTGTCAAGCGCTATGGCGGTAAAGTGACAGGTCAGCCAAGCGGCAAGACGAGTTTTGTTGTTCTTGGTGATGATGCCGGGCCCAGCAAGCTGGCAAAGATCAAGTCTCATGGTATCAAGACCATTGACGAGAACGGTCTGTTTGACCTTATTCGCAAATTGCCTGCCTATGGTGGCTCTGGCAAGGGGGCACAGAAAGCGCAGGAGAAGAAAAAGGCGGAAGAGGAGAAAGTGAAGCAGCAAATTGCGGAAATGGAAGCAGAGGAAAAGAAACGAAAATCAGAAGCTGTCAAGGCAGCTCAAGAAGCAGCCAGCGCCCGCGGTGCTGCTGGCCCTCCTCCTCAGCCTGCGCCAGCCCAAGCCGCCCAGCTTCTCACATCCAAGTATGCCCCTACGCAACTGAGCCATATTTGCGGCAACAAGGCTCAGGTGGAAAAGATTCAAACTTGGCTTCGAAATTGGCCCAAGGCTAAAAAGTACAACTTTCAGCGACGCGGCGCAGACGGTCTAGGCGGAGAGCGGGCCATAATCATCTCTGGTCCGCCAGGCATTGGCAAAACGACTGCTGCTCATCTTGCCGCCAAGCTGGAAGGCTATGATGTCTTGGAGAGCAATGCAAGTGATGTAAGGAGCAAGAAGCTGGTCGAAAACGGCGTGAGCGATGTTATGAATAACACCTCCTTGCTGGGATACTTTGCTGGCGATGGCAAATCCGTTGATGCGGCCAAGAAAAAGATCGTGCTTGTCATGGACGAAGTGGACGGCATGTCCGCCGGTGACCGAGGTGGTGTTGGAGCTCTTGCCAAGTTTTGCAAGAAGACGGAGGTCCCGTTGATCCTCATCTGTAACGAACGTCGGCTCCCGAAGATGAAGCCCTTTGACCACGTTGCTTTTGATATCAGATTCAACAGACCGACAGTTGACCAAGTGCGATCGAGAATCATGACCATCTGCCACCGCGAGGGCCTCAAGCTCCCTCCACCGGTGGTTGATGCCTTGATCGAAGGCAGCAACAAGGATATTCGACAAATCATTAACATGATTTCCACCGCCAAACTCGACCAGACGACCATGAATTTTGACGAGGGCAAGGCCATGACAAAGGCGTGGGAGAAGCATGTGATCCTAAAGCCCTGGGATATTTGCCAAAAGATGCTCGGAAGCGGTCTCTTCGCCCCCGCGAGCAAGGCAACCCTAAATGACAAGATTGAACTGTACTTTAACGATCACGAGTTCAGCTTCCTCATGATCCAAGAGAACTATCTACGAACCAAGCCAATGGCACTAAATGGGAAAGGATACAATAAGCGGGAGGAACAGTTGAAAGCTCTGGAGCTGTTTGATCAGGCAGCTGAGAGTATCAGCGACGGTGACCTCGTTGATCGCATGATTCACGGCCCTCAGCAACACTGGAGTCTGATGCCTACTCATGCGGTATTCAGCACCGTCCGACCGGCAAGCTTCATTTCTGGACAGCTGTTGGGATCCAACTTTACGTCCTGGCTAGGCAACTTTAGCAAGCAGGGCAAATTGGGCAGATATGCCCGCGAGATTCACTCGCACATGCGTCTCAAGTCCTCGGGCGACCACAACGAGGTCCGACAGCAGTATCTGCCTGTGCTCTGGAAACAGCTTGTGAACCGCTTGGAAAATGAAGGAACGAATGCGGTGCCCGAGGTCATTGATCTCATGGACAGCTACTTCCTCACCAGAGAAGACTTTGATGCCATTCAGGAGCTTGGAGTTGGACCAATGACAGAAGAGAAGGTTTCTATTGAATCGAAGACAAAGGCTGCCTTCACGAGAACGTAAGTTGAAGCATGATGCTAAGAAGAAGTAGAGCCAACCACTGACGTGCCTCAAGATACAATTCAATGAACCACCCTGTCCCGTTTATGAAAGCGAGCAATGTTATTGCACCCAAGAAGCAGACAAAGGAAGTGCCCGACTTGGAAGAAGCTATTGAAGAGGAAGACGATGGACAGGCGGCTGAAGTTCCAGACGTCGACGAAGATGAAATTGATCTCAAGAAGGACAAGTATATCAAGCAGCCCAAGAAGAAACCCGCCAAGAAGTCTGCCACCAAAGCTGCCGCAGATAATGACGGGGACGACCCGCCCAAAAGCAAGGGCAAAACCAAAGGAAAGACGAAGAAGTAGGATGCGATTTGTGTACCATTATACTGTTGGCTGTGCGAAGTCTGCTGATGTTAGAAAGAAGGGTTAGAAGAAGTCGAGTGTTGGTTGAGGCTGCTTGAAATACATCAAATACGATGTCGCGTTAGCTGTATTGTTGGTTGCACTCAGAGACCACTAACTATGAAGTCGAGTGCATTAATGATGGTGATTTTAATAGTCTTGTCGTGTTTAGTATGACCACACGATTATGTCCTTAGGTTAAAGCCACAAGGACAAGGTGTCTCTGACAGAGCAAGCTGTGAAATACCGTGGCACCGAGTTGCTCAGAGTCATTTTAGCATTATAGCCTTGGGAAACTCATTTATAGAAGATTACATTTCTCAAGATGAAGGATTGTAACACCTTGAAATGGTATCAATTTAACTGGAGATTGAAGCAGCAGACTGATAAATAATGTCCCTGGCTTGGTTGTATGGGAATATAAAAACATGATGCTGGAGGAGCATTGTTCTTTCAGTTCTCGTGGCAGCAATGAATCTTGATACCCTGCGGTCAGGCCCGCTCCCGCTCCCGCACGGCGTGTGGCGCTAATTTGCGTATACAGAGTAGGCGTCTAAACTCATGCATGCCATGGCTTAGGGTGGCTGTCCATGTGTGGCTCATTGGCCCGTATCTTTGTTTGACCTTTCTAAAATCTCCCTCCTCTAATAACCTGCCATCAGCCATATGAAATGCACAACTCAATTTGAGACCGCAGTATCGGCATTCATTACGTTCACTTATAATCGATCAAGGTCAGCCAACACTCGATTGTGTTTAATATCGGGAGTGCTGATCGGAAAACCGGTCGCTCCCCTGGCATGGAGCCTTTATCCACGATGTTGAGCTCGACGACCCGTCAGCTTCTCCGGAGAACAGTGAATCTCAAGGCTTCTTTGGCAGAAGATGACAATGTCCTGAAACAGTTGCAATATACAGAGAAGAAGCAACGGTTTTGGAGTTCACTGACTGCACGGAAAGCTGAGATTGGATTCATGATTTGTTACCAGTTGGGTGTTGATTGGTGCCATGATCCATCTATGCACTTTGGAGACGTGGAAACCAGGCAGCTTTAATGTGGTCATACTTGTTCTTCTGCACCAACTCTACACGTATTTGGATTTCCTGATGGATTTGTAGTAAGTTACGTGCATATTGCATTTGTCTCGGACTAACAAATGCATGCAGCTCATGCATCCGAATCATAGTCCATTCCTTACTAAAAAATTATGGCAGCTGAAGAGATGGATTTTCAAACTTTTCGGTCGCCCAGCTCTATCTTGATATGTGCGGCGCAGGTGAAACAGTCCGCTGGAGACAGGCTATGCCATCCTCAGTCAGGCCGAGGGGACAATGCTTTCATTATCATGGGAAGAGCATCGGCATGACGAATCGTATCGAGAGGGCTTATTCCGGGACCTTGCCAACATCACCTTATCAATCAACAGGACACCCCTGTCTTATATTGGTTATCTAACTTTTCATCCTAATGGCCGTAACTCTCTTTCGAGTAGACCGCTTGATCTGTACTTCCAGATGCCAGAGAAAGAAGGTGTTACATTCAGCATTCCACGACCGCGGACTTTCGGCCATGGAGCCTTATTTATCTGATCTTCTTTCTCTTCAAGATAGCAAGATCTTATAGGCGCCAAACGCAATCCATGACCGGGAAGATGGTGAGAGTTCGAGCCATAATGCATAGGCTCATCCGCCCAGAATACGGCGACAGACCTTTCTGCTTAACCCTTGCCGGCCTGCATCAATCGAATATCTTTATAAACAAAAAATGGAACATACAGTCCATCATCAACCTCAAAAGGACATTTGAAAAGCCAATCGAGATGCAAGTTCTCCCGCGCTGGTTTACATCGAGGCCAGTAGACGGCTTTTATGACTCAGATGCTATAGCTGAGTACGATGCCCTTGTTGATGAATACCCGGGTATCTATGCCGCGGAAGAGAAACGGCGCAACGGTGTGATTGCTGAGGCATCAATGAAGCGTCATGTGTGGAAACGCGGTAATTTCTGTTGCTTCCATGCGGTCTCGGTACCAAAAGGCATGCATAACTTCTTATTTAATCGACATATTCAACAAGGAACATTCCAAACTCGACATTGACGAGGTGTTCTTCTAGTACTGGAGAGAGAATGCTACTGAGACGACACGTACAAAACTTAAGGATGAGGAAGAATATCAAAAGAGTGACGGAAGCTTTCGGGTTTCAAATGGAGCCTTTTCAGAGCCCACCATCTACATGTCCAGACGCTTCGGGAACGAAGGCCTCGATGAAGTGCTTTGACTCGAGCGTCGTGGCCGGGAATATACAACACAAGGTATTCTCATGTTCAAGTATCGCCCAGCGAATCCATCTCGTCGTTACTTTTCTATCTATGTAACCTGATCCCCTTGCTGCATGCTCTGGGTGGGTTTGTCAGCTGAATTCCTCAGCTGGGAGGGCGTTTTACTAATCAGTAGGTCCTTGTTCTGCTAATCTGGAGCAAATCCTGTGAATTTGTACCAACTCCTTTGACGCATAAATGAATTTATGCATCTCGACATAAAGTTAGTACGTACTAGGTCGTAGTGCCTGCCGAGATGGTGCAGAAAGCCGTGGCATACTTGGAGGCGCCAGCTGTCGCCCACAAGCAATCCTTTGGCCAACGAACCATCAGATTGTTTCTCGTTGCAAGCTGCAAAAATTTGACGAAATAATGAATGCTCCGCCAGGCACTGCTGCACGTACTGTGGCGTGTGACTCTTGTCTGGTCGGCAACTTTTGCCTATGCATAGAGACACAAGTCGATGCTTTTCCCGCGGAAGAAGAATCCAAGACTGACAGCTTCGCTCTGGGAAACATGGTTAAATCGACGCCGTTGACGAACAATTCATCCAACCAAGGACAGAGTGCATCTGGCGCCCCCGGTGGGCCAAGTCATCCAACTCAGACGTTCCACAGCATCAACAAGTTCGACTAGGCAAGACAGAGGCGTCAACGGCTGTAAAGTGCAGAGTCCTATTGCTGCCTGCTCATACTTCTGGATGACTGCAGGAGATACATGGGTACATGATTGGTTTAAAAGGAAAATGGACTCGCATACTATGGACGCCTTGGTGTATTGACCGGAATTTTCTGACTGGACCCTCCTTGTCAAATATCCATCACCGGCAGCCAAAGGAACTATCCTTGGAATTGATTTAGCTCCAGGAAGCGTTGCAGAATACATCCAAATTTCGGGCTGTGAAAGTCTTGTCCCGCTGCTTGCCATGTCATCCATGATATCGTGGCTGGAGGTGTGCAGCCGTGCCCATCATGATAAACAACGGCTAAGAGGCAAATCATTTCACAACTTATGGATATTCGAGCCTCCTCGCCCGCTCTCAACCCCAGACAGCAGCTTCATGATGAGTGCTATACGCCTGCTTTCTGATGAATTGAGGAATATGTTGGCAGATTCGCCCGAGTATTCAAAGAAGAAAGTTTTAATAGAAGCCGACACGAAAGATGAAAGCCGTCACTGGGATTGGGAGCAAGCGACACCACATACGACGAGGATTGGAGGTCGGAGATTCCAAGGCGGGCTCAACGACCTTCGCCAAGTTGCAATCAGGTATAGAGACGCACAAAAAGGTCCTCGAAATAAGAAGGTCTCGATACAGTCCTGCCAACTGACTGCACTGTTGCCCAACCGTCGATATCAAAATATGTTTAGTCTCACAGAAAGGTTGACAAGGGTCAACGATGAGCTATATGGTCGATCCGCTGTCCAGAAATGGAAGTGCACTCAAGGAAAGGCGAAACCATGGAGGGGAAACACTTTCCTTGGCAATGGGGGCAAGATCAAAGGCATTCCCTCTTCTTTCTTGAGACGATATGCTGGATTTGGCTCGTCGTACTTAGCCCAATGCAAGCGGAACTGCAAACGCAGACGGTTTGAGCTCAAGCTCGAATGTGAGGCACAACGCGAGCTGGACGACGTGACTGGCAAATTATACGAGTAAAGCAGCCCCTCATTAACTGTTGCTCCTACCTATTCTTTTGGTGTCTTGAAAAATTCTGACAAATCCCAGCTTGGATGCAGAAAACGAAAGTTGGGAGTGGAAACCTGAGGATGTCAAGCGCCTCTTAACAGAGAGGGTAGATGCGTCCCTCGAGAGTAGCCAGATACCATATGAGGCCTACGTTGGTTCCATTCTAGGTGAACAGTTCCAGCTCGGCCGCTTGATAAGCGAGGATGAACATTGGGGAGAGGCTGTATACCAGGTGACAGCACTGCTCGCACCCAACAAGGCGCTTGAGGCTAGGTCGTACTGTTTGACCGGGCTTCCCAGAGAGCAGTTGGTGTCAATAAAAAGACGCATGAAGAGACTTCATAGGAAATATGGCGTTTCCAAGATAGACCAGGCGCGGAAGAAGTTCCTTGTCTACTACCGCAACAGTCCTCCAAATACCCCTGGCAGCGAGAGAGAAAGTGAGAGAACACTTGGCGCTTCAACAAGCACAAAGGATCGAATGACTTTTCGAATTTCGAACTATGACTATGAGTTTCCCGCGCTGCTCGAGACGAAATCTCCGCGACATACTAGGATGGGGGTCTGGACCAAAGAAATGTCTTGGGCCTTCCCTGACCAGTCCTTAAGTTGTGAAGAATCCATCAACGAAAGCTCGGCCAGAGACAATCATGCCGCCGAGGAACCAAGGCCACCTAGCTCGGGACAGAACCCTGTGGTTTCAAGCAACATTCTTGATTCATGTGCACCTCGCTCCCCACTGCAGCGTGGAAGGCGACGAAGACCAAGAAAGTCCAAAGCCAAAGCAAGCCAATTGGCAAGTCCGGGCGAGACATTGCATGAGACTTTGGCTACTTTCTATACCGATAGCGAGATACACGAAGAAACAGGTAGCCAAGATGCTTCACGCGTTCCGCCACAACATGACGCGTGCGTCAAAGAGTTGGGCAGTCTCACAGCTATGCACGAGCAATTGAATAATATAGCAGGGAACATCGCAACATTGAGCGATCGACTTGCGGAACAATATCATTTAGTTCAGACAGCAAGTCAATCTGTACAAAGAAGAGTCGCTTGGTTATCCCAAACTATGGACGAGCAGCAGAAACCTGGCATGGCCTTGGAAGAAGAGTCCCCCATCTTCTTAGAGCTGGAACGCACTTCTACATCTTGTGCGTCAATATGCCAACAGCTCTGCGCACAAGTGGATAGGTATAATCGTCTGT
Source organism: Metarhizium brunneum (assembly GCF_013426205.1). Lineage (NCBI taxonomy): Eukaryota > Fungi > Ascomycota > Sordariomycetes > Hypocreales > Clavicipitaceae > Metarhizium > Metarhizium brunneum. Next base: position 6,638,512 of record NC_089423.1, on the reverse strand, counting down.
GTCCAAAACCCATGGAATTTTGCGAAACTGGTGCGTTAATAGGCCAACGGCTTCGCGCAACTTGATAGGCATAATCGTCTGTCGCAAACCGCCAAGTATCGCGAAATAATTGACCAGAAGCAATCCCTACCAACAGGATTTTCAACTAGTTACGCCACAGGAAAGTGACAAACCAGGGCCAACTCAATTGTACTTTTCATCATAAGCTAGTCAGTCATTCTTGGACAAACCAAAACGACTCAGAAACAAGTATATATATATATATGTATATATGTGCGTGGTTACGTATATTTACAAAAACAAAACAAAGAAGAGCGCAAAGAACTTGAATCTAATTTGAAATCCAGGAATCCCCCTCCTGCCCATAGCGGCAATGATTATCCAAACCGGCAAAGCCCTGCTGTGCAGGTGAAAAGACGACAGGGAGACAGCGATGAACAAAACAATACCGTGACTGCCAATGGTAATACAGGGTAATACAGGAGACACTCCGTCTATGATTCTATATGGGTAAGTAAGGAGTGTCTCGCCGTTCCTGCTACCTACCGCGTGGCAGTGTCTGCTGCTCAGAGCCAGCATCCTCATATCACCGCTTGGTCTTTTATAGAGAAGACGCTGAGCAGGGTGACTACCTGGATGCGACTCGATCCAAGACACAGCAACACAGGAATCTCAAGAAATCTGCTACCAGACGTTATCAAACATGTTTGACCGCGATGCGTCGTTCTTCATACTCTTTTTGGTGGAGTATTCTTCCTTCTACCGCGTGCGTCCTTGCACAGCTCGAAATGTTCACAATACCCCTTCTTATCAGGAAACTTGGCAGCACATTTCCCGCAGCAGTAGCTAGAACATTCTATAGAGCAGGCTACTAGATGCCGTAAATGCGCGTCCCGGCGGTGGTCATGCCTGTTACAGCCTCCACAGACATATTGGAACGGGTAGACGCCGTGAATTGACCCGTAATGCCTGGCGCGGTCACGCTTCGATACAAAACGGCCGTGATTAGGGTCGAATTCGCAGGGATATTTGCCCCGACTCCTGACAGAGGAGTAGGTTGTGGCAAGCCCGGCGCCACACACCTCTTGATTTCTAGAGGGAATTGATAAAGTTTCCGAGAGGCGTGACGGTCCGGGCCTTGAGAGCTGCTGTGTCGGGGCTTGAGTTTGAGACTGTGTGGACGTGAAGAAGGGTCGGTCCGGGGACCATGTTGAAGAGGTGGGTGAAGATGAAGTTGTTGCACCAGATGTTTCATTGGGTACGATGTTGACAGGTAGCAGAGACTTTCCAACGGTATAAGCGCTTGCAACAGCGGCATGACGTCTTTGGCTGTGGACAATCAGAGGCTCAGAGGGTACACGGTAACAGACGGACAGTCGAGCGGGATCAATACAATGACTTTGGACGGATTGCAAGAAGGGTTGATTGACCCGCCACTCTGGGCCTGAACCAGTGACCATCTCCAAGCTCAAGGACTCTCCAAAAACCGGCAGATGATCAAAGCCGCAGTCGCGAGCAGAATTGCCAGTGTGTTCTCCCCGGTATATGAAATCGTCACTCTCACCCGCAACAGTAGGCTCGCACTGCGTTATGAGATAATCATGATGGAATCCCTGAATGGGTTGAGCGCGGGTCTACACCCACGCGGCTGCCAGACAGGTATTTCAAGGTATTTCGGGGTTTGCCCTTGTGAAAGAGCTGGTAGTTGTTAAAACTGGTACGAGCTACTCCGCACGCTGGATTAGCACTGAACTGAGGCAAGAAGTGATAGGAAACCTTCTGTAATGACTCACTGGCAATTTATAAAAAGCAGTCTCGGGCCGGAGAAATCTGCACCAGCCTCCACTGCCTCGTCCGGCGCCGCGAGCGGTGGCTCCGGGTGGGCGAGGTGGAAGAGTCGAGGTTGCAGGATGGCGAGAGGGACCGTGGTGTTTTTGAAGTAAGCTCATGCTGCACACCGACACCTACCATCAAGTCCCTCCACAACGCCGAGTTAGGTGAGGCTTGCCAGACAGACGAATGAGACGGGCACAGCCAGGGGGGTAAAATGGCCTCGCCATACAACGTCGGTTGACCCTGGGACGTGACTGCTGCAGTGCTGATGTGTTGCAGATTCTAGGTCTTACCTTGCCCCTCAAAAAAGAATTGGCCTCGGCTTTGGCACCTGGGCCTTTGGAGAGCCCGCCCTTTGATCTTCTCTTTGAGGCTCTTGTCAGCAAAATACGAGACCTGCCACTTGACCATGATGTCTCAGACAGACCATGGACACAGACACATGGGCGGATTGCAGGGCGTCCAGGGTGCCAGAGTGACAAGATGCCAGGATGCCAGAGTGCCAGAGTGACAGGATGCTAGGATGCCAGAGTAACAGGATGCCAGGATGCCAGGATGCCAGGATGCCAGAGTGCCAGAGTGCCAGAGTGCCAGAGTGCTAAAGTGCTAAAGTGCCAAAGTGCCAGAGTACCAGAGTGCCAGAGTGCCAGAGTGCTAAAGTGCCAAAGTGACAGGATGCCAGGATGCCAGAGTGCCAGAGTGACAGGATGCCAGGATGCCAAAGTGACAAGATGCCAGGATGCCAGAGTGCCAGAGTGACAGGATGCTAGGATGCCAGAGTAACAGGATGCCAGGATGCCAGAGTGCCAGAGTGCCAGAGTGCCAAAGTGCTAAAGTGCCAAAGTGCCAGAGTACCAGAGTGCCAGAGTGCCAGAGTGCCAAAGTGCCAAAGTGACAGGATGCCAGGATGCCAGAGTGACAGGATGCCAGGATGCCAGAGTGCCAGAGTGCCAGAGTGCCAGAGTGCCAGAGTGCCAAATTCTAAGCTCCTGGCTGGAGGCTCACAATCATCTATGATGAGCGGGAGAAAGACTGAACCGCCGAGGCAACGCTTCCAGCATCTCCCCTCACCCAAGCTGGACAAAACATTCCACGAGATTTTACTATTGGGATACTGAATCCGATGAAATTGTGATATCCTCTTATTTCCTCTTTTTTCAAGGTACAAATCTGAAGAGCAGCCTTATCCTGGGAACAAGATCGAAAATCACGTGCAACTAGGCCTCCATACAAGGCACATATTTTCATTGCTTGCCATTGCTGCAGGATCCCCCCGTCTCACCCCCGTGTTGTCCACCTTTTACCTGGCTCTCTGTGTTGTCTGGACCAGCTGAACCATTCTCGACTCCCACCGAGCTTCCGCCATCCTCTGCGGCTTCATCGACGGGCCAGAACATGTCCCCAAAGTTACCTATGTCCAATCTATTAACGACTTTCTTCACCGTAGACCATAAGGTTTCAAGTTACCGTTGCAGGCAATTAGCTCAGTGTATCCGGCCGATACAGCTTCGTCACTTGGTGCCGACATCTTGATAACCTTGCGTGAAAGAGGTTGTTGATATTGCAAAGAGGTGTATAACTGACAAGTCCGCTGATATTACATGACGGGAAAGTACTCAACACAAGTCTCGAATAGCTTGACTCTTATATATCCGTCACAAAGGGATAATGGCCTCAAAGTCTTTCCTATTTGGGGAATTGAGCAGCATATCCCATTTATGTGGTTACGCACATTGCATCGCGTCTGATAAAAGCTATTAACCCTGTCCCAGAGCAGATGATATGCTGCGAGGCCATACTCGACAGAGGTGTCTGCACACCTACGTGGCGGTGACGGCGCATGCCAAGTATCGGATGGCCCAGCATGACGGAATAGGACAATTGAGATGATTTCCCTTGTGACGAGCAGCAATAAATGGCCACAAAAGTGCGATCATACTCGTTGCCGCCACTCTTTCGCGGTAGCCTCATATCAGTTCCTGCATTAGCACCATGCCTCTGAGCTCCGGGGGCGTTTGGGCCGTGTGACTCTCGTCCTTGAAAAACATTGCCGAGCGGCATGGGCCGCTTTGGGTGCAGAGATATGGGAGGGGCGTATCCTGGGGACGGAGGAGGAGTGTCGTGGCCATCCGCGGGAATTGGCCTCGCTTTGCGGCTTACACTGCTGACATGTAGTGCTACTGTGAATGTTGGACTGACTCGAGGACCTGGGGAAGCCGGTAAGTGGGAGGAATGACTATAAGCGTGGTACCACGTTATTATTAGTACAAGAATTACTTGTGGTTTATGACTGCTTCTGCTCGTCCTGCTGGAACTTGGAATTAGTAGTCTGGCGGCTGCTTTGTCTGCCGGGGCTGGAATTACGTACTGACTATGCGTCTTGATGCGTACCCAGATAGTTGGACAGGTAGCTCATCTACCCGTTGCCCGTCTTTCGGCCGAGCAAGTCAAGAAGAAAGGTTGGACAATGCTTGTTTTCCATGTCGTTGACGCATATGCACTAGAGCACACGCATTAAAGCCACTCCAACTCGCGCACTTTACCAACCCAGTGCATGATACACGGCTTCCCGTACGGAGAAAACACCCAAACGCCCACACCCACACCCGCAATCAAGCCACACACCCTGGTCGAGAGCAGCTGTGACGTTTCCGCATACTCGGTTCTCCCGGCCAGTCTGCCAGATTATTAAGTGGCAGTCATCGCATTTGCCACCGTCAGTAGCTTCCGGCTTTGAAAGTTCAACAATGTCATAACTTGGTGCAAAGGGAAATGTAGAGGAGAACAGAGGCGACTAGGCCGTGTTGTGCTATTTATACTGCATTACATGATGCCAGAGTATAAAAAGAAACAAAGGCCAAGTAGGATTCTTGCTTCTGACTCCTTTTCCCTTCCCACTGCGCTGTACGATTAGAAGCCAGTCCAAACCGTCCCAACAGGAATATAGCTGCCGCCCCCCTTCATGAACAGTGGTATGCGGACCACGCTCAGGTTACCGATTCCCCCTCAACTCTGGGGAGTGTACATGCCGTTGTTGGGAAGGTCGCAGGCGGGGCCACGGCATGTTCCTCTCACGCACGCTTTGCAGCTGTTAGCAAAGAGCCATCTTGCAAGACTGGTAGATGAATAATACGTACTTCCCCCTCTGTTGCAATCACCCTGGGTCCAGAAGCAACCGAAGCCATCCGAAAGGCCCTGTGAAATTGAGTAGCATTAGCATCTGGCTGGTAAAGAAGGATGCGCCTGGGGGAATTACCTTGCAGGCGTCATCGGGATCGTCGGCAGTCGCGAATGCCGCGACGGCGAAAGACAGGAAAACAAAAATGTAGCGCATGTTGGCTGACTGAGTGATGTATTCAGAAAAGGAATTTAAAAGTTGTTGCTGATGAAATGAATTGAGTCGAGTTGAGTCAAGTCGAGGCTAGAGCATGGCAGACGGCCATCTTTTATGTTCATTTCTTCATTCACAGCCCACGAAGCCATATCGGCGACCATGACGCCGGGATGTTTCAGCACATTACCTATGCGGATTATCTGATGCATGGATTGCCTCGAGCAAGTACGATTCATCTTCTTTTGTTGTGTCTCACGCCGCGTCGACGTTGGTCAAAGGCGCAGAGCCCATGTCCTGCTTACATTTGGCGATGATCGCTGCGCACGTTGATGATTTCCCATCTGCACTTGCCTCGACCGCCTTTGTCGAAATTTCGATCAACGTTTCGGGTGGTAGTCATGTATGGACTTGTGATGATATACCGCGCGGTGGTGCTGGCTTCAAAACCGGAAGTCCGTTCAGGTTGGCCCAGACCACCGACTCCTAACCGGCGTTTCAACGTTTAGGCAAAGAACCAAACGAAAGAATAGTATCATATATCGCAAAATATGACTGAAAAAAAAGAACAAGGCTGCAGTTTTGGAATCGGCTCATGTGCTCCTGCCTGGGTTTGATTCCCATTTCCCCTTCATTGATGGGGCCCCTGTGGCACAAAGGGAACAAGCGAGAGCCCAACGCTACCATACACGCTCATTTGTTTTAGGTTGCATGCTCTCTTTTCTTTGCGATAACCCCCCCTGGATAGAACACGGAAAGAGCTCGGCTTTTGCTTTCGGTGGTGTTTGACGCATCGTTGACAGATTGTTTAGATCCATCGTTTCATCCTTGGGCGATGGTCACAGGCTGAAGGAGACGTCGCCCTCGGCAAGATGCGAGAGCGGCCATGATGACAATGGCGACTCCCATGTCTCATTGTTGTTTGCCGGGCTTGCATCCTGTGCTCGCTCTCAGTGCTGGTAGTTGCTCGATGCTGACGCAGGACAACAAAGTGACACTATGGCGGTAGCCATCCAGGATCCCCGGTATGAATCAAAATAAATTCTCCATCTCTGCTTTGAAAGGGGATTTCCAAACTTCAGAACCTCCAAGGCTTGAAAAACGCGACCGGCCCGCCATGTTTAGCGATTTGTGTCGTTCGCAGTATCATTCTTGATGGGTTCAGGCTCTCGGGCTGTGGTGCTCATAGGATGAGAAACGACTGGAAAGGTAAAGCAGAGGCCGATGGGTAGCTATGGTGGAGGCCCATGATCCAAGAATGCAAAGACTTTGATGAATGAGGTTGTGTGGAAGTTGAGCCACATCAATTTGAAGTCAAGCGAAAGCAAAAGGGGCTCGACAATACACCTGGCTTTTTTCTTTTAGGTGTGCGGTCCAGTACAGCCAGAGGTACCTACCCCGTATCTATAGGCAAGTATTTGAACACTCTAGGTACCCACACAGCACAATATATTAGAGTTAGGGTAAATGTAAGATGCATCCTATTTAAACCCTATACGATAGCCGGACAGTACGAAGGAGCGTTCAAATACTTATTGCCCCCCCGTTACAAGCCTCTAACCAGTCATTCGCCTACGTGCCGCTCGATATCTTTGGAGAGTGCTCAAAACACGCCTAGAGAACATCCCAAGACGAATACAGACATGAACTTTTGCAAAACTACTTTTTATATGTCATCAATATTATATTCGTATACGGTACGCTTTATGTGCCTATGTTACATGGATATGTGCAAAATATCTTGTTTTGCGTCTCTGCTCTCCTGGCCCCCGTCCAAGAGAAACTGCCAAGCCTATCGCTTATGTGATACCCTCGAAAAACAAAATATTGGATAATGACACAAAGTGATCATATATGCGCGATCCAGATTCTGATAAATTATTTCTCGTGCGATTGGGATTGCCGCTGCAGCTCGTCAATCCGTTCCTGAAGCCGCGCCTCCTCCTCGTCAATCTCCTGGATTTGCTGAAGAAAATGCCTCTTCCTTTCCAGCTCCTTTTGTCTCTTCCGAAGCATATCTAGTTCTGCTTCCGTATCCGAGGCCCCTGAAGAGTCCTCCGGCGCCTCCGTATGGGTCTTTTCCTGGGCCTCCTCCTCGTCCGCGGCTTGCGGTGGCTCTGGACGAGAGATGGCCGTCGTCGTACTGAACGACATTGCTTGGCTGCTGTTATCTTCCGGCGATACGTCTTCGGGAGACACTTCTGGTGTCTTTCGGAGGGGGTTCGAATCAATCTCGGCTATCGTGTTAATGTACAGCGGCAATGGGGCGTTGAGTGGCGTGTGTGATAGCATTTCGTGCCTCATCTGTGTCGAACCTATCTTGGTTTAGCTATCTTGTCCACAAATTGACATTGGTATTCGTGTGCCGGGCAAGATGGACATACCCAGTAGCTCAGTATACCCCATGATAACAGACTCGTTGCGTTTCTCTGCCGGCTTTGGGGAGGCGTTTTCTTCCACGGAAGACGTCGCTCGTGGTTTGCGGCGTCGGTAGCATCGTATCAGCCACAAGGGCGCTCCAATTACCGTCACAGTAGAGACGACGATGGTTGCGATGACGCCGGGGGATAAACCTGGACCATCTGAAGAAGGCGCTGGAGAGGCCGTGGGAGTAGCCGTCAGACCATCGGTTTGACCACCTATCGGGGCATTGCTCGTAACAGTGCTGACTAGAGTACGAATCGGCGTGGTTAATGAGCTGGGCGTAGGGGTGATCGTTTGCAGAGTGCCTTCGCTGTCATTTGGAGTAGAATTTGGAGTACGGGTTGGAGTAGTGCTAGCTGGAGGAATGCTGGGGTCACTACTCGAGACTGGACTGCCGGGCGGGCTAGATGAACTGAATATTCGTATAGTAGGAATGTAGCGTGGTAGCGTTATATCGGACAGCCTCGTAGAGGGCCCGAAGGCAGCCGAACACCTCTGGGTGCTCTTCAGAACCTGGGGGAAGTCGTTCGACTCAATATTGCAAGCTTTCTTGGTGCAATCAGCAATTGGGGCGACGATTGTATACCTATCTATAATCTTGCAGCCGCATAAAACGACCTCGTCGTCGTTTCCTGTGCATCCAACCAAGGGTAAAACCTGGAGCATGCAAGAGAGGATGCATGGGTCCAAGGTATCGAGGTTGTTGGCTATGATGATGCTGACAGCAGAGAGGATGACCAAGAGGAGATTCATTTCTGCCGCAGGGCGTATAAGAGACGAAGCGTAGAGACTAGATGACTGGGGAAGAGGGAATCAAGACAGCTCTTGGGCTCGGCCGCTGACTGCGGCGCCTCAGGAGGTGGTTGGAGCGCAACGAGACTCGCGATGCATGCCCTGGCGCAGAGGTGCCAAACCGCCTCATGTTGGCAGGCCGTTTTGGAAGCTCTCGTCTCCTCATGGCCTGAGTTTAATTGCATGTTCGATTTTTTTTGTGGCTAATTGCGTGTAACCCTCTCTTGGCAAGTTGGTTGGTTGCTGGCTAGCTACTCGGGGCACGGGGAGCCATGAGCGCCGTTTCTTTGAGCCGCGGTAGACTGCAGATTGGCCCCTGCGGTTTTGCGTGTCTAGGGACTGTCAATATCAGCTACTTGTTGCGTATTTATCTCCAAGGCGTCGTTACATCATGATCGAGAAAGGGGAAGTGCTGGCAAGTCTTTTGCGCAGCTCCGGTGCACCCACGGGACGAGATCACGATGGGATTATCAACAAAATCATGGAAACCATCTGCGTAGTAGTTAAAGGGTAACGTGGTTGTACAAGAGACGCATGGAGAACATGCAGAAGAGCTGTGACACCATCCTGGCCTGTTGGTTACACAGAAGGTCGAAGTTGCCAAGGTGCGCCGTCAGGGGGGGAATGGCTGGATGTGCAACGCCGCTAAGTTACGATGTCATGATTTACAGTCGAGAGTACAGTTGCGGTGCAGGAAAGGATCAAGATGAATGAACTTTGCACTTTGCGCTACAAAAAAAAAAACCATGTGGATGTGTGCGGGAAAACAATGGACTGCGAGCCAGGCTGGTTGGCGCTGGTCACATGAATCCCTTCCTCGGGACTTGAATTATCCCAAATGCACTAAAACGAGTGGAAGCGCCCGCCAGTTAAAACTTCAAGTTTAAGTAGCCAACATATTCTCTTGAATTCTGGCCTACACTCTGGATTGGGTGTACACTGTAGCTACAATACGTCAATTACTAGTACATCCAGACGTCGCCTTTCTAAACCGAGGCCTGTGAACAGGTATTCTATTTGTATTGAGCCCATAAAATGGGAACGAAACCAAGGCCAGCCGAACTGTCGTCAGGCTTCCCTCCCTACTGCTCTACGCCGCCGTTCATGCATCTATTCTCACTCTTCTGCTATTCCGACGACGACGACGACGAGGAGGAGGATGAGAGCCATTTGTCCGCACGTCAAGGTTTGCAGTCAGCATCGAAAATTTCGACAGAGATTTTGATTCTCACTCCTCGTCTTTTCAATTCTTGAGGGCTGGCCTCCACCACCCCTGCTGCCAATCTGGTCACTGGCACAGTCCTTAAACCCGCCGCTTTCGACGGGGGAGTACTTCGCTATTCCAACCATATCTGTCGTTGATGTTGAATTTCCCATCTGTGTCCTGGGCCCGACAAGACAAGTGTCGATATCCCCAGGGGCGTGTCTTGGCTTGAGATGGCTATGGAGTCCGTGAAACAACAGAACGGTTACACAACCGTCCTTCTTAGTGAAACGGTCTATTCGAGTCGCACGAACTGTACCGCCCTTGCGGCAATTGTTCTATGCTGAGACTATCGCAAACCAGTAACACAGGCCAGTCCCGAGGAACTAGTGTATCAACAATACGACGTGGTACACCGATATACAGTCCGGTACATTTCCTATCGCTTGTCTCTCCATTTCCATGAGCCGTGAAAAGGACAGTGTATCCTCGCAGTGCCTTACAAGACCTACTGTCAGTTGCCAGACCTGTCGCCAGCTGTCAATAATCGCATGGCCATACGTACCATCTACGTGTAAATAAACAAAGCTCATCCGTCTTCGACTGCATTCGCCTTCTGTACTTTATTTCAACCGACTTGTCTCTCGATGCGTTAACAATTGCCTTCATATGGTGCAATTGCAATGTTTTCTAGATCCCTAAGCGCCGCACGCGTCACTATTCGTGACTTCTTCCACGGTTCGCTTTCCCATCGTCGAAGGAGCAAAAAGACCGGCTGGAGGGAGCAAGTGGATGAATGGGGGCGCGCGGCATCCAAGAATGAAGTATCACAGGAGGAGGAGCGGAGGAAAGAGAGTGAGTATGTTGTCTGCGGTTTTGGCTAATACTGACATGCAGTACCAGCCTCGGATGATTCGTTTTTCACGTCGTGCTCTGTACAGAGTAACATTACAGGTAAGAACCTTCAACTCAAGGTCTATATATACTGATCTTCAAGACGTACCGATACCTTCCGAGGAGAATGCTATTATAAGGGACGGTCCGCGAAGGACGGTGGATGTACAACATGTCTCAGTCCCTCCGGAATCTTATACTAAGCTAGGTTCGCTACTGCGTAGTGCTTTTTACAACTCTTCTAACGAATATAGAAAATGGCATGATGTGTTCAAGAGCCAGGGCAAAGCTTGTAAACGCAAGGGAGACCCCAAAGAACTCCCGCTGTCACCAGAGCCATCTCAATCGACCTCAAGCACGATCAAAAATACCAGAATGCCGGGTCCCAAAAGACCAACACTGCAACGATGGCCGTATATGCAAATCAAGCAACTGGCAAATCACAGACTCCACCCTGTTTGCTTACAACGCCATGCTCGGATGTAGTCATGGCGAAAAAACAGATTTGTATGCGTGGTTGAAAGGCCACCATAGAGACTGTGGGCCGCAAAGTGACTGCTCTTTGTTGCTTTGGAAGTTGGAGGCGCAGGGTCTGAACTCCTCAAATGCTGAGGGACAGAATAATGGGAATGGGAGGGTGTTTTCGGTGCCTCGTCCGAGTTATGAAGCTACAACTCGATGGGGTGACGAGTCGAGGCTACATGGAGCTGCCGGACCAATATCGCGCGGAGAGTCCGAGGAAAATTCCGCAGCACGGCATACTCAAGCAGACTGTAGCTTTTCTGGCTACTATAACGGCGGAGACATCCGTAAAGACCTTCAAGGGGAGTCAATTGAGCCAACTGCTGCAACCGTAACGGACGGAGTCGACTCTACAGACGCCTATGTATCAGACGGCGAGGACTCGGGCAGGATTTCCCCAGACACATACCGCCTATGGACCACGAATTGTTCCAAAGGCCAAAAGAATTCTCGCCAGAGTACGGAAGACTGCGCCACATGCCATGCTGAAACGGCTGGCCTACACACTGCTCATGAACAAGTCGACCTGATACCCGACGACACAACTACAGCATCCTGCCCGTCCATCTCATCCGGTGAGCCCAAGAACAACGGTCAAAAGTCCAAGCCACTAATTAAGTAGATAAACACCACGAAACCCGGTCGTGGCAGCACAAACTGTCACTCCACGCCGCGCCCCCCAACACGACCACATGCCATCGCCTCCCAAACAAAGTATATACCCTCACGCTCGTTCGTCCACGACCTCCCCAACCCCAAAACGCAAACTTTACCAAAAAGCCGCTGACAAGAAGATAACCAGCCCCAAGTCCAAGCCGCACTCACCCACCCGCTCGCACCGCCTATAATCCACACCGTCCGCCTATCCCAATACACCAGCGCCGTCAGCCGCCGCGCCTCCTTCCTCGACTCCTCAGAACCGCACATATCCCAACTCGCCCGCACCCGCACCCACCTGCACGACCAGATAGCCACCCTCCAGGAAACACTAGACAGCATCGCGGCACACGCGGACAAAATCGTGCGCAGACGCCACCCACTGCGCACGGAAGCAGACATGAGGGAGCACAAGGAGAGAGAGGACATATACGCCTATTTAAAGGACTACATGTGCCGCCTAGACGCGGAATGCGACGCCCGGCACGAGAAACTGCATCTTCTAGCCCACGAGATTGACAAGCTGAGGGAGCAAGAGGGCAACCTGAGGGTCATGATAGAAGCGGTGGGGGAGACGGTGGGCGTGGACGTGGAAGAAGTCAACGGGGACGTAGGCAAGATGGAGAGGCTGGTGAGGTTGATCGACGAGGGGGAGATGGAGATTTTGAGTAGGCAGGACCACTGTGCGTGTTATTAAGCCTCGTTGGATACGCCTTTGTCAGACGATTGTACATCCGTGTAAATCGATTAGATGAAAAATGGAAATGTAACCAAATGCCGTGCATGTATGGAGTAGATCACAGGATGTAAGAGACCAACATGATAGTCTTCGGTTGGCTCGTCTGCAGGGAAGAAAGACACTTCGTCAAATGCCCCTGCCCAGACAAAAAAGGTAGCAAGAGGATAGTAGGATTTCACATCTACTAGCTTTTCAACAAGGACTAGAAATAGCCACAGCCAATGGCAACACCCCACGAAAGGGACTGATACAAATCGTCTTGGAATTACATGTCATGACGGCACACAGGGCATCCAGGTGCCGTACCTGTATTTACCCACGCCTATACAAAAGCCGAAACTACCGACGCCATTATACATACATCATATGCACTAGACAAAAAAGCAATGAAGCCCATCGTGGGCGAAGATAGGTAAAAAAAAAAAAGAAAAGAAATCTTAGCGCCTATATTGGTCCGGATGCCTTTCATACTCGTGCGGCCGTAAGCCTCTTCCCATGACGTCTCTTGGATCCCTGGGATCTCTTGGATCTCTAGCATCCCGCATCTGCATCTCTCGAGGATCAGGCGCGGGATAACCACTCCCAGGCGGTGGGCCACGGGAATCATATCCCGGCGTATAGCTTCGCGGGTGCTCTCTCGGGTCTCTGGGCCCCGGTCCTGGTGTTGACGCATACCGCGGGTACCCTTGGGCTGGTGGCGGGGGCACAGGCTCGGGCCCGCGAGATCCAGGCGGCGGGTATCGACTCTGCATCGAGTGCTGGGGGGGTTGTGAGCTTGAGGCGTACACGGGGGCGCCGCGGTCGTCTCTCATGCCGACATGCTGGGGAGGAGGGGCGGATGCCCATGCCTGAGCGGGAGTGGATGGCTTGGGTGTCGATGAAGGATGCGGAGGCGCCCATTGCTGTTGAGGCGGGGGGCCCTGTGAGGGTTTGGAGGGCTGAGATGGCCAGGCGCCGGAGGAAGTCGGTTGCTGAGGCCAGGCATTGTCTCGGCCGGACGGCGGAACTTCTCGCGATCTCGCGGCAGAGCCGTGTCCACCGTACTGGGGAGGCGGCGGCGAGGCGGCGTGGGTGGGTTGTCCGCCAGGTCCGTATGATGCATAACCGCCTTGAGGCGGGTATTGGGGTTGTGCCTGGGCAGGAGGATATCGATGTGCGGTCTGAGGAGAGTTGTTTCCGCTGTGGTGTCCAGCTTGGTATGCAGCATGCCCTCTGTAGTAGGGATCTCTGTCGGCAGGCACTGGCTCGTTGGGCATGCCCATGGTCGACCGCGGCGCACCCATGTGAGGAGGCTGACCAGGCGATCCCCCATAGGCGGTAGGCTTGAGTGATGGCATGGCTGAAACGTTGGTGGCTGCTCGCCCGTACGGGGAATACTGCGGTTCTGGCTCACGGCGCATCTGTGAAGGCGGCGCAGGTCCCGGAGGCGGTGGTCGTCCCATGGTCGGGGGTGGAGGGGTTCCTGATGGCCCAGAAGGCACGTTTGATACCTCGCTGACACGTTTCGATGCCGGGGGCGGATCGTCATTCAAAAGAGACATAATGTTGGAAGTCTTGCGAGGCTCGGTCGGCGGCCTCGACGCACCCGAGGGCGTGGGAGCTGGAGGGCCAGGAGGCGGCGCATGGCCGTAGGGTTCCTGAGCCTGGCCGGGTGGCGGTCGCTGCTGCAGTGAAGACATCGGCCGTGACGACGGACCCAGGGGAGGAGACTGCGCAACGGACGGGTGATCCATCATGCCACGGACGGCATGAGACGGCGGCGGCGGTTGCTGATGCATCGTCGGCGGCGGATATGGCTGGGCGGCGGCGGATCGAGAGGGCTCCTGTGAAGACGGCCGCGACAATGACAGTGGTTCGCCTCGAGGTCCTTGGCCGATGCTGGACTGGTGGCGATGGCCGTACGGCGGCGGTTGCTGTTCGTAATGGCGCTGTTGATGTGCCAGCTCTGCTTCGGCATTTATTCGCATCGACTGTCTTTCAGCCTGTCTGGCGGCAAGTTCTCGCTCGCGGTCGCGCTGCTCACGCTCCCTTTCTCTCTGTTGGCGTTCCAGCATCGAGTCGGGATGTGCGGATGGTATTGGCTGAGCGGCAGCCAGCGGTCGCTGGTCTCGAAGTTCAGGAACTTGGTTGGCACCACCGCCACCCTTGGGCGGCAACGGGACTCGTTGGTGAGCTTGTGCGACCACCTCGCGCTCTCGCGCATGCTCGGGGAAGCCAAAGGCTTGGGCAGGAGCACGCAAGGCTGGGCGAGGCCCGGGCGACATGGCCTGGGACGCTGGCTGCGGCACGGCGTGTTGCTGGATGGCGAGAGGAGGAGGCGGCGGCGGCGGCTGTGGTGGTGGCTGTTGTTGTTGTTGCTGCTGCTGCTGCTGCTGCTGCTGTCCAGGCACGGGTTGAGCAAGCAATGGCTGCTGCTGCTGCTGCGGTGGCGGCGGCGGAGGTTGCTGTTGCTGTTGCTGATGCGGATGCTGATGCTGGTGTTGCTGCTGGGCCGGTTGTTGCTGCTGCTGCTGCTGCTGAGTCGGCGCTTGGGCAATGGGCACACCATAGCCACCGGGATACGGTTGGGATCGAGGAGGTTGGTTCGTCGCCTCCATCTTCTGTTGGGCTGGCTCGTTGTGCATCTCCATGCCCGGTGCCACAGCCAATGGCCTGGTCGAGCCAACTGCAGACGAGTTGTCATATCTCCGTCCTCGTCCACCCGTTGTGGGCAGCGGTGGATCAGGCCGCTTCTCCCCTCTGGTCCGCTTCCCATCAGCCTCTTGCACAATTGCATCCCATTCAGTCTTGCCCTGGTCTTTCTGGCGGACAAAGTAATTCTTGACCTGTTGTTGGGTGGAGGGGGGCCGCATTGTTAGTCTTTTGTGCTACACACACGCACACGCATAACGCATGCACGCACAACTCTCTCAACTCGACAGCTGCCGTTTTTGATTGGGGGGGGGAAACAAAACTCACCATTACTGCTGTCTTGGACCCCATGTGAGCCGCAATTGCCGTCCAGTCAGAGCCAAATGATCGCAGCAGGAGCGGAAAGTCATTAGATTCAGAAACACTCCAGTAGCTTGAGGCCTGCGCCGGAGCCTTGCGCTCGGTTTGAGGCTGGGCAAGATTGAATGTCGTCATTGCAGGCTGCGGAGGAGGAGGTGGTTCCGGCCGCAGCGAGGGAGCAGCCATAACATCTGAGATTGACGGTGGAGGTATGGTCTTGACTCGTTCCATGCCTGGAATGGCCTGCTGCGGCTGCAGCTGCTGTTGCTGCTGAGACTGTTGCTGCTGCTGCTGCTGCTGAACGGGGAATGGCGGGTGAATCCCAGAAGGTACAGTCTGATCGAATCCAGCTGTTGGCGCGCGACCGGCGTCTGGAGGCATGGCTGTGGTTGGAATATCAGCTGGTACTCGGGAACTAGACCGAGACCTGCCTTTTCCAGAACCACCTCCAGGTGTTACGGACAGCGATTGGTTGGCTTTAGATGCCTTGGTGTCCTTGTCCTTTTCCTTTTCCTTATCCTTATCCTTATCCTTGTCTTTGTCCTTGTCCTTATCCTTGGCACGCCTGCGACCTCTCCGACCATCCACCTTCTCACCTTGCTCTCCTCGAGCAGCTGCCGAAGCCCCGCGACGTCCAGGCGTTCCGGCGGGAGTTGCATTCTCGCTGTCTGTCGCCGGCTGCTCGAATCCCCATGTCGGGGCGGCGGCGCGGCGCGGTCTTCGACGCTCTCCATTCTCGCCAGTTTCTTGGCTCTCCTCGGTTCCTTCGTCGCCATTCCCAAGCTCCGAAACTAAGGCACTCGATCTCTGCTTGCCTCGTCCGCCCTTCTTCCGCCGCTTAGGCTGCTTCTTGAGCTTCTCTTTCAAGTTGAGATCCTTCTTCATCAGGTAGTAATACTGAATGCAAGTGCCAAAGTCACGATGCGGTATCATTTCAGCAATCTTGCCCCATTGCTTGGGGTTCTCGAGGTAGCGCTTCTCGAATAGCTCGTTCTCTTCCTCGGTAAAGTTGTTGAGGGGTGGCAGGACGTGCCATGTCGAGACTAGACGGTCTTGCGGTGTGTAGCCGGATCGGTCCGTATATTGAGCCTTCGCTCTCTCCTCGGCATCCCAGTACATCTCCGGAATCACTGCTTCTTTTTCGCTGCGATACTTTTCCTTTTGAGCCCTCAACTCACGCTCCTTCCTCTCCTCGTCCTCTCGCATGGATGCTTGCAAAACCCGCTCCAAGTCACGTTCCGAAGCAAACCTCCTGCCGGAGCTCCGCCCTTCTGGTTTAGGCTCAGGCGTTATCGTACCAGCGGGCTCAATCATGGGGACTGCGACGGAGAATTTGTCCCTGCTCTTGACAGCAGCCGGATCGTTCGAGAGTGTAAATTCCAGATAGTCAATATATTTGTCGGCGTAAGCCTTGCGTGCTTGCTCTTGCTGGGTAGATTCCTCAAGATGAATTTTGTCCAGGTGTTCCATAACATATTCGTCAATGATGGAATCAGTGTCGAATGTCGCCAGCAAGTCCTTGTCTTTCACCCAGCTGTCGCAGCTGTAGTCGGGCAGACTGTCAATAGGCGGCGTTGTCATGAATCGACGCACTGTCTTCAGGTCCAAGTACGCCTCGTCCTCGGATTCAGTTTCATCGTCATCATCAGGTATTTGCGACGGAGTGCTGGGAGGTTTTGAGGCAGCTTCGGTCGCCTCTGGGATCGATTCGGGAGGTTGTGACGGCTGTTTCGTACCTTCATGTGCAAGAATAGAAGTACCAGAAGTAGAGGCGCCAGATCTCGACACAGGGCGAGATGGTGGTTTACTGGCCACTGCATCTTTTGATTGAACATCACTGGCCGGCACAGAGGGAGCCCGAGGAGCATCAAGATCCATCTCCTCCGTCTTCGTAATGGGCTCGGGAA
The DNA here is from genome assembly GCF_013426205.1 of Metarhizium brunneum. Lineage (NCBI taxonomy): Eukaryota > Fungi > Ascomycota > Sordariomycetes > Hypocreales > Clavicipitaceae > Metarhizium > Metarhizium brunneum. Next base: position 6,621,218 of record NC_089423.1, on the reverse strand, counting down.
CGGTGTCGACAACATCCGGCTTGGCGATTTCTTCGGTTTCCACCTTGGCCGTCACTTCTACGGGGGTTTCAATGAGTGCTGCCGTAGCATCAACATCCTTGGTTGGCGCTGTTACAACATCATGACTCTTGCTCAATTCGACATCCAAGGTCTCGGTAACCGTTCCTAGAACATCTGTCAAACCTTCGCTTTCGTTCAATATTCGCGCCATCGAGCCATGCGACAACGCGGCGTACTGCGCAACGACTTCGGTAGGTAGGCTCGGTTTTGGTAATCTGGCAAGTTCTGCTTCCGTCTTTTCAATTTCCATGTTGAAGTAATCGGCCATGTCCTCATCGTCGTCCGACTCCGAATCCTGGTCTTTGAGTGCAGTCTTGGGAGGCAGAGAAAATCGTACAACACCAACAGCGGGGCGTTTTCGCACTCGTTTGATGGCCTGTACTGGCTTGATTGCGGCATTACTCGCTGTGCTTGGGCGGTGGTCGTCCTTGAAAGACTGGCCAGTTTCGGGCGTCTTTGTTGATTCCAACGTCACAGAACCCCTTTCTGATTCAGACTTGACCGTGATCTCGCCAGGCTCGGCACTGTGGTTTGATCTCGCCCTGTTGTCGAAATTACCAGATCCACGAGGGTCAGTGTCTGCGTCACTACTGCGAGGTCTCCTTTGCTCAAAATGGTGATGATCGCTTTCCCTACTATCCCGTCGTGAAATTGAACCTGACTGCGCGAACGTCTGAGCCCTCATCATCTTGGGCGACACCGGGGCTTTCTTGAGATCCGGGTTGATCCATTGTTTGCTTGAAGGCCGTTGCTGATGCGCTCGAGGTCCCACAGGGATGGAAGGGCCGTCATGGCTTCCCGCTCTTATCGGACCGCTGACGGGGGCCGAGGACTCCATTGGCGCAGAGTTTCCTGAGGATCCGGGGCGGTCGGTGAGAGCTCGCGGAGCCGAGGGAGGAAGTTTGCCACTACCACTCGTTGTCACCGGTACACCGTCAGCGCCAGTGCGACTGGGAACGGATCCAAATGCTGGGGCCGAGGGTGCGACAGGAGGCGGAGAAACTTCACGACCTTGGGCAGACGGCTCTTGGGATATTGAAGGACGTCCTTCTTTCTTGGGGCGTATCAGATCGCGGTCGTTGCGCTCACGGGGGTCATCTCGGGGATCGCGCCTGATAATGTCCGCCTCTGGTGGGTATCTATCGCCGCGGTCACGGTCGTCACGATCCCGGTCCCGACCCCATCGAGCCTCTTGAGATCGACTTCGGGGATAGCGATCGCCGCGATCTTCGTAAGTTGCTCGTCCTCGTCCGCGGTCAGACGGCCAGTCGCCTCTTCCTCTTCCTCGTCCACCACGCATGAAGCCACCGCCGCGTCCAAAGGGAAGCATTCCAAAGGGTGGATCAGAATTTGACGAGCCAGCCGATGGAGGACCGCCGTCTCTGGATCCACGACGGGATCTATCAGCATCCGGTACGAGAGGGCCATCTCTGTCTCTGTCACGGAAATCTCGCGGTGGAGTTCGACCTCGTCCAGGAGGGGGTGAGCGGCGAGACCTGAAGTCTCGCGATTCCCTCCAATCTCGATCTCTGTCCCGGTCCCGGTCTCGATCACGCTCCCGATCACGCTCCCGCTCCCGCTCGCGACTACGGTCCTCTCGATAACGGTCCCTGTAATCTATATCGCGATCCCTCCCACGATCCCTGCTCTCGTCTCTGGGGGGCCAAGCTCTGCCTCTGCCTCGTCCTCGACCGCGAAAGTCAGCGCCAAATGCACCTCCTCTGGGACCGCTGGGGGCGTCGACAAGAGCTTTGGGGCCTCTTGGGGGCTCCCTCCGCAGGGAATCCCCGAAGCCATCGCGATTTGGCGGAAATCCTGACGAATTAGAGCGGGCTTCGGCGGACGAGCGACGACGATCGTTGTCGCCGTATTGAGAGGCCCTGTCAAAGCGGTCCGGGGATCTGTCTCTCGGCGATCTTGACCGGCGTTCCGGATCGTACCTAGAATACCTAGACGCCCTGGGAGGGAAGTTTGATGGTTAGCATAATATTTCAATATTTTCAGGTTCCAGATTAAGCTTTGCGGCCATGCACGAGCCAAGTCAACCGCACTAAGCCCGGTGACTTTTGAGTTCAACGGACCAGCCCTGCCCGAATATAAACAAACAAGGGACTCGCACATACATTTATCGTGTACACATGCAAATGGCCCGGTATCCTCGGCGCAGCAGGGCGATTACGATCGCATCCGGATGCAGGGCGGTGGTGGTGATTCAATGCGGCCCCGGGCTTCGGGATAACTGTGTGGTTGCCGTCGGGGGTGGCGGGTGGCGGGTTTGCGGATTGCGAACCAACCACAGCCACGGGGGGTGTCAAATGACCCCTTCGAGATTTGGCTCGACGAGACTGGCGACACAGACGACGTGGACTACTGCGCGAGTCGGGGCGGCAGCGAGCGCGTCAACGCGGCAGAGTAAGCGATAAAATGGCCGACCGGGACGCCTAACATGTGCTGAATGGTGCTTCGACCGGCCGACAGCGTGCGACGAGCAGAAAATATTGAAAATGCAGTCGGATGGGAAGATGGATGCAAAGTGCAAGATGCCCCCCAGCTGGGGTCCGCCAGCCCGTCCATGTTCAATTGTGTGTCTGTCCTGGCGCTTAATTGCCAAGGCAATAAGAACGAAACTGCCGCCATGACGCTAGTCTATTCTCGGTACGGAGTACGGGGCCACTTGACGATGATTGGGCCGTGTGTTGAGCGACCTTGACTGGGCTGGCACTGGGGTCTTTTGATTTCAAAGGGACATCTGGAGTGTTGGGACGACAGCTGCCCTCGATGAAGCGTTCAAAGATGAAGAAAAACAAACCTAATTCTAAGCTTATTAGTGAATGAAACAACGAAGGCTAGAATTTTGCGCTTAATATTGGCGGATGCTATAAGCCCTGTCGCCGGCGCAGTCATGACGCATATTTTGATCATGGTCCCGACGCCAGTCAACGTTGGAACGTTGACATAAGGCCCAATTGATCGGGTTTGCAGCCGCTCCCACAGCCAGTCAGTGGCCAGGCAGGACCAATGAATTAGTCCAACCAGGCTCAACATCGACGGCCGTTGCCGAGTTACACATGTACAAAGCAGGTGCCTGGGTTTGTACGGAGTACAGAGGGCCCAAGTGTTAAGCACGCAGGTACTCAAGTACTTAGGTACCGGGTACTTACTTACTTTAAGCTTGGGCACCCGCTGCATCAATGGACGCCCGCCATTCACCGACGGTACTTATTAGAGAGCACCAGCCCTTGAGTGCTGCCACGGCGGCTTGCCCACTATTCCTTTGCGCCGGACGTTGAGCTGCAGAAAAATTCGACAACATGTGATAAATATGGATACCAAGTACTTTGTACTGTCCCAATTTCAAGACTCGCAACTTCGCCATCACGAGCCATAGAGACAATATAAAAGAAGGCAAAACCATAGATAATAGCCTGCCACGCGCTCGCTCCCCAGCTCTCACAACACAACATCTTATCCCAGTCGCCATCATGGCCCAGGATGCGCCACCCTCGCAGGCCACCGGTGCAGTGCTCATGAAGTCGGAAGCCATGCCCGACGGCTCGCAGCCCGTTGAAGAGCTCGACTTCAACAAGCTCAAGCGGCCCATTACCGCAGAAGACCTCTTCCTCGGCATGCGTCATATGGGTTTCCAGGCATCAAGTATGGCCGAAGCTATCCGAATCATAAACGAGATGGCGAGTAGACATTCTCCAACCTTTTTTCACCTCTTCTTCTGCGCCATCACCAGCTGATAAAAGCGTACCACCACAACAAGCCCCTCCCGGCTTTCCCAAACGACAAACCATTTCTAACAATCTCAACAGAGAGAATGGAAAGACCCAGATACTTCTGAGAAAACGACCATATTCCTGGGCTACACATCCAACCTCATCTCTTCCGGGCTCCGCGGCACCCTACGCTGGCTCGCCCAACACAAGCACGTCTCAGCAATCGTCACCACAGCCGGCGGCATAGAGGAAGACTTCATCAAGTGCCTCGGCAGCGGGACGACATACATGAGTTCCTTCTCCGTGCCCGGCGCTGACCTCCGCAAAAGGGGACTCAACCGCATCGGCAATCTCATCGTCCCCAACGCCAACTACTGCGCCTTTGAAGACTGGGTCGTCCCCATACTAGACAAGATGCTGGAGGAGCAAGAGGCTAGCAAAGGCACCGACGAGGAAATCAACTGGACGCCGTCGAAAATCATCCACAGGCTGGGCAAGGAAATCAACGACGAAAGGTCCGTCTATTACTGGGCTTGGAAGAACGACATCCCCGTCTTCTGTCCGGCTTTGACGGATGGCAGCCTGGGAGACATGCTGTACTTCCACACCTTCAAGGCGTCGCCGTTGCAACTAAAGATTGACATTGTGGAGGATATACGCAGGATAAATACCATTTCGGTGAGAGCCAAGAGGGCGGGCATGATTATTCTGGGAGGTGGTATTGTGAAGCACCACATTGCGAATGCTTGTTTGATGAGGAATGGTGCCGAGAGCGCTGTGTACATTAATACCGCGCAGGAGTTTGACGGCAGCGATGCCGGCGCCCGGCCTGATGAGGCCGTTTCCTGGGGCAAGATCAAAATAGGCGCGGACAGTGTCAAGGTAAGTCGATGCAGTGCCGTCGGGTTGCGATTTAGCATGCTAAACAATTTCAAGGTGTACATGGAGGCTACTGCTTGCTTCCCATTTATTGTTGCCAACACGTTTGCCAAAGACTTGTAATAAAACGGCCGCCCTGTTGACTAGCCGTCGCCAGGGGTCGAATTAATACACGGTAGCCAAAGATTCAATATTGTTCCGAGTGTCATCACGCAGGAGTCTTGTTTCTGGTCGGGGAAATGAAAGACGAAAAGGCCTTTTCAACGTGTCTTATACTGTTGACTTTTTCCCCATCAACCCCATGCGTTTTATTGTTCAATTAGATTGACTTTAGGCAATCCTTCGACATGTGACAGAGAAGGTGTCATTACATCACGCGGGGATGCTATTGCATATACGATAATATGCTGGTTTGTGGTTGTATTGTACTTGGTGACTCGGCACACACGGTGGCAAACTGAGAGTACGATGCTTCAATTCGTACTCTATTGTCAACCTTCAACTTCGCATCGCCTCATCGATCCTAGAGGGACAGTAAAATAACGTGGGCACATTTTACATGGGACCTACTACCTTGTATCGGTGAGGTCCAAGGCGAACTTGGCGCAGATCTGAGTTTAGGCGGGTCTCAGACAAAAAGTAACGATCTCGCTACGCACCACAGGGGATCGTCCATGTGATGCCGACAATTTTAAGCGGGTTGCAAAGATTTTGTTTCACCATGAAGGCTCAAGAATAGGAGGCAGACGATTGAGGACGCCCACTTGTACGAGCACCGCAAATGTAAGCCGTCTCGCAGGATTCTGGCACGCCTTCGCGTCAAGAGTCGTGTGCACAGACGCCACGCGACGACCTGGTAGCCAATTTCACGATTACATGACTGCACATACGTGTCCATCGTCTTCTCTTACTCTGCAGAGATTATCCGTTATTGCCGATCAAGTCCTTAAACGCAGCCAGCGCAGACGCCCAATCGGAAGCCCCAGGCCCTTCAGCCCATACGCCCACCCTTTCCAGTCCCTCCAGGTCCTCCTTCATATGAGACTCGTTTGTCGTCCCGTCCAAAACCACAACACCTTCCAGTCCAATTACCAACGCATAGTACGCGGCTGCAACTTCAACACCAGCACCCCGGGCAACCAGCTTCACGGGCCCGCTCTTCACCAGCGACGGGTTAGCGCTCAAGGTCCAAAACGACTGGAAGACAATGTCCTTGCCGCGACAATAAGCACGGATCCTCGTCTCGTATTCCGTGCCATCGTAGAAGCGGTTCTGCACAACCGACGGTTTGACGGTCATGTTGGTGTAGAGGGCTTCGAGCACGCGCAGGGTGGTGTTGGATATGCCGATATTGCGGATCGTTCGGGGGTGGTAGGACTCGAGCGTCTTCCAAACAGTCATGGTGTCCTGGATCGTGTCCATGGGCGAGTGAAGCACCACGCTGTCGAGGTATGGCTCTTCCCCTTCAATGGTGAAGTTTTTCAGTGACGAGCGGATCGACTGGTCGACCTTTTCGGCTAGAGGGGCATTGGGGTCATATGGCGTCATGTGGTTTTGGCCCCCTGGAGCAGTAAACTTGGTTTGAATCTACGGCATGTATAGGTCAGTCGTATATGCTATCACTGGGCTCCCTCGATGAATGTGGCACATACGAATAGGTTTCCGCGCGTAATGATGCCATGGGCAATGGCACGCTTCACACCAGTAGCCACGCCCAGCTCGTCGTAATGCTTGGGCTGCGCAGCCGTGTCGATGCCACGGAAGCCGGCCTTCAGCGCAGCGTATACCAGATCGGCAGTCCTTTCCTTTTTCCACGCCGTGCCGTATACCAGCCTGGGGATCGTGGTGGCGGACTGGCCGGCGAGGGTTAGGTCCTTGGCGAGGCGAGAAGCCTGGGATCCTACGCCAGCTTGAGCCATGGCAGAAACTGTGAAAACCGGAAGTTGGCAGGGAAACAAAAGCGTGCCATCTAGCATGGGAATCCTGCCAGATGTGTGGCCAGCGTCGGAGTTGTGAAGTGGTCCTGGGCGTAAACATGATTGGGTAAAGCTCGCAGTTGATCAACGACCACCTCAGCCCCATTCCGAGCTCCGAGGTATCAACGAGTTCATAGCGACATGTACTACTGCAAGGCTTCAACGCGGATAGTGTGTCCTTCCGACATGAACAGATGCGAGCAGCCGTAGATTGAATTCCGCCAGCGTCGTCAAGGCCGGAACCATGAAGCGACTGACGACCAGAGGTAACGTTGATGTTGGAGGGCCGGAGATGACGTCCACAAACGGCACCTGGCTTCCGTAGCTGCCTGCTCCACACTTGAAATGTTCACAGTTGCACAGGCAGGGAAAGTGGGCGCCGGGCTCGGACTGGAATCTTACCCCGCCATTAACCCCTCATGCTTCTCGTCACCTCCCAAGGATTCCAGCTGCCGGATTCCCTCTCAGCCAAGGCTCACTAGTATTTTATCCACAGCCTGAATTGGTAGAAAATCTCCGAAAGCCAATGTGTTTCGGTTGGGGGGGCAAATAGAATCGAGGCAAAAGTGCGCAAGAGGTCGAGGATCGGACTTTGTCAGCATAAACTGAGATGGGCACGCTTGAGACTTGCTTCGACAGAAGAAACATCACGACATCAAGAAAGAAAAAGCAGCACAATATGAAACAATTACCCAGTGGCGCTCGCTCCGAATGTCACCAGTGACCACACGAGCCCCGCCATCTGTTCAACGTAGCTTGAAGCTCCCGCGCCATGACTTGATCTCCATCCGTGAAGGACTCCTGATTGGGGCGGCTAAGCCAGCTCGTTGCGCAATTCGGACAAGAAGCTGCCTGCTACACTACAAATCTACAAAAACAAAAGCTGCGTCGGTCATTGCCGTCATCGTGTGCAGTCATCATAAAAAAACACCCAAAACAACCCTCCTTGCCACCATTTCAAAAGAGAAGACAACCCACCCACCGACAACGCAATACAAAAATGGCCTCTGGAACTCCATACACGGTCAAATGGGGCATCATGGCCACGGGCGGCATCGCAGAGAGTAAGGCTGGCCGTTTTTATCAAAACCTCGTGATTCGGCCATCGCCCAAGCTAACGTCAGGTAGCCTTCTGCAAAGACCTCCTCACCAACCCGGCCACCCGCTCCGTGCACGACATCAAACACCAAATCGTCGCTGTGTCGTCCTCCAGCTCGGCAGACCGCGCCGCCAACTTTATCAAGAAGATCGACGGCCCGTCTACGGCCAAGGCATACGGTTCCTATGCCGAGCTCGTCGCTGATGCCAACGTCGACATCGTCTACGTCGCCACCCCGCATAGCCACCACTTCCAGAATGCCATGCTGGCGCTGGAAGCCGGCAAGAACGTGCTCTGCGAGAAGGCGCTGACCGTGACGGCGAGCCAGGCCAGGAAGCTGGTCGCCAAGGCCAAGGAGAAGAAGCTGTTCTTCATGGAGGCCGTCTGGACGAGATACTTCCCGCTGAGCATCAAGATCCGCGAGATGATTAGCAGTGGGGAAATCGGCACCGTCTACAGGACGCTGGCCGACCTCTCGTTCAACGAAAACACGCCGCAGACAGATGGCATTGTCAGCTTCCCCGACACGCACCGCATGGTCAACAAGGACCTCGCGGGCGGCGCGCTCCTCGACCTCGGCGTCTACCCACTCACCTGGGTCTTCCAGACGCTCTACCACGTCCAGCCGTCGGCGACCAAGGAGGCGCCGCGCGTGCTCGCGGCCATGAACCAGTACCGCACGGGGGCCGACGAAAATACCAGCATCATCTGCCACTTCCCGGGCACTAGGGCCATGGGCGTGGCGACGACGTCCATGCTCGTCGGCACCAGCCCGCACGGCGACGCGACGGCGGCACCCGCCATCCGCATCCAGGGGTCCAAGGGCGAAATCCAAGTGCCGCACCCTGCGTACCGCCCGCTCTCCTACAGCGTCATCAAGAAGGACGGCGACGGCACCGTCGAGGTGGTCGAGTGCCCGATCCCCACGGACCCGGCGCGCGGCAACTGGGGCCACGGCATGTTCTGGGAGGCAGACGAGTGCGCACGGTGCCTGCGCGACGGGAAGCAGCAGAGCGCCACGATGCCATGGGACGAGAGCATCGTCATCATGCAGACCATGGACGACGCCCTCAGGCAAGGCGGCGTCGCCTACCCCGACCTGATAACCACGGATGTCTTTGACGCAAAGAGTCCACTGAACACGGGAAACAAATAACTGCAACTACGTACATACATACGTACAGTATTGATCAACTCGACTCTTTGGAATATTCGAGCATTTCCCACAATGATACAAAAGAACGGGCGGGGGCCAAGAAGAAGGAGGGTGTGTAACTAAGATGACAAGGATCAAACAAAAAGAAAGAAAGAAAAGAAAAAGCGAGACTCCCCTCCCCCCCGCTGCCTAATCAATTAAACGTTCTTTTCCTGTTTTTTTCTTCAGTCCCCGTACCCGCCCGTCGTCTCTTGTCTTAGACATGTTATTCCATTTCGGCCAACCCGAGCCTCATATGGCCGTTCATGCAGGCAACAGCCAACTCCGTTTTTTGTTTTTTTCCCTTTATTCGATTCGGCCCATCTTTAGCACGAGATCGGTCCGTCATTGCGCCGCCGCCGCCGAATAGCACGAGGACTCGTCAGATTTGGCTCTCTCTTTTACTTCCCCTTTCCAACCCAGAAAAAAAGGCCCGGATATAAAAAAAAAAAACCAGAAACTGGCGCCACTCTCACCGCGGCATCACCGCACATGCTTTAATCTTTGTAATGCGCTGGCCCACCGTCGCGACGCGGCCAGGCAGCAAAGTTGCAACCGACACACGAATATTGACTTTTTGTTGTAAAACCGCATAATCGACCAAATTAGCAATACAACCACAGGCCAGAGTCCCAAAACCCAAAATGCTCCGAGACAAAGGAGACGACGCCCATTCAAAACTCATCTCGTCACGCACCGTATTATTCCCCCCTCCCCTAGTTCTCCCCGCCCACGACCGGGATCCCAGCTGAGTTTCTGCGCCCCCAACCAAGGAACACCCTGCGGCATGGATGGGGTGGGTGTCCCATGTGTCAAGTCCACTTGGCGTTCGCGACCAGGTACAAGGGGGTGGTGTGCCCGTTGTTGTCACATTTTGAGGAGTGTCTTGGCCTACAACGGGTTTTTGGTGAACTGCTTTAATTTGTTCTCCTAAGCAGGTACTTGGTAGTTATTGTTCTGGAAGACTCTTGTAGTGCGGAGTAGGCATCAAGGATTGGGCAGTAGAGAGGGGAAGGGGGGGAAAAGGCCTCACATTCGCATGGCCCGTGTATTTAAGGTTGGCCGAGACTGGCAAATTTGAAATGCAGTGTTGCAAGCCGCGGGGGTTCAGAGGCATTAATACGACTCGCGTCGTGGTGCGCCGGTCTCGTCTATATTTTTTGTAAGCATACCAGAGTGCGTAGTACATACATACGGAGTACATAGGTACCTTTGACTGGTCTGGCACGTGATTGGTGGGGCAGGGATTCGACTTCATGTCAACACCATGCGTAGATTGATATGATGAAGCACGCGTACAACTACCAGTACGTAAAATAGCCAAACAGAAAAAGTAAAGGAGGAAAAAAGAGCAAACGGCATCAAGCACGGGAGCCTTGTGCACAAGTCGACGCCATCGGCCCGTGCAGACCGAACAAACTAGGTAGAACTGAACCACCAGCGGGCTCACCTCACCCCATCAACACCAAAACGAGAAACTTTTCCCCCATCACCACACCCAACATGTCCAACACCACCAGCCGCGCAACTCAACGCCAACTAAAACGCACCATCTGACATGCCCACACCGTGATATCGCAGCACCCCGGACCATCCAGAAAAACACAATCCAGCCACCTCAGACGCATCAACTCCTCATATCCACCCCCCGCCAAAAATATGTCATCGCCTCCATCCCCCCCAGCGGCCTACGAACAAGCCCACGTGCACGCCGTCTACGAAGCCATCGCGCCTCACTTCAGCGCGACGCGCCACAAGCCCTGGCCCTTCGTCCAGCAGTTCCTCACGTCCCTCGCCCCCGGCAGCGTCGGGCTCGACGTCGGCTGCGGCAACGGCAAATACATCCCCGTCAACCCGACGCTGCACATGCTCGCGTCGGACCGGTCCCCCTCCCTCGCGCGGCTCGCCCGCGCCGAGCGCGCCGCCGACGTCGTCACCGCCGACGGCCTGTCGCTCCCCTACCGCCCCCGCTCCGTCGACTTCGTCATCTGCATCGCCGTCGTGCACCACCTGTCCACGCGGCAGCGGCGGCGCGACGCCCTCGCCCAGATGCTCGGCTGCCTGGCCCCGCGCGGCAGGGCCCTCGTCTACGTCTGGGCCCTGGAGCAGAGGGCCAGCAGGAGGGGGTGGGACGAGTCCTCGCGCCAGGACACGCTGGTGCCGTGGGTGACGCTGCGCAAGGGCGCCCAGCCCGACGAGACGCACCACCGCTACTATCACCTGTTTAGGGAGGGCGAGCTCGAGGAGGACGTTGTTGCCGCCGGCGGCGAGGTTTGCGACAGGGGCTATGAGAGGGATAACTGGTGGGTCATCTTTGGGCATACGAGGTGACGTTGACGGCGTGTGAATGAATATATGAAATGTCATACATACATACATACATATATATATATATATATATATACACAAAGCATATGCATGACATCAAGTGTTGGACGGCCAATGCCAGACGGATTACCTCTTGTGGTGCGTGTGAGCGTGTGTACGTCAACGTCATGGGCAAAGTTGGCATCGCATGGCACTTTCCTAACTTCTTAGATTGACAATTATCAACTACATGGGCTCCGTCCGTCGGAGCAAATTCCTGGGCCATGGCAAAAAACATCAAGTTAAACATACCCTCATCCTGTAAAATATGCGAATTACTGCCATAGCGGCTCTATGTAATGCCTTTTTGTCTTTCCAGCCCATGCCTCTATACGTACAGTTCATGAATCACCAGCTATCAGCCAATCCAACTGGCCCCGTATCAGCTCTTTAAATCAAGAAATGCACCCAGTCCCTGTGCTTGTTGTATTCCAACCATAATGTCCTCCATATCCGCATCATTCAGTAATCCCTCCCTTCCCTGTTGTACCAGAAGCTCACAGACCGATGATAGATTTAGTGGTATCTTGTAGAAGAATAAAAAATAAAAATAGAAAAATAGAAATAAAAAAAAAAGATAGTGGAATGGTGTCGTTAACAAATACCGCCGCTCCTAGTATGCATAATCGCTCGCTTTAAACCCTTCCAAAGTATCCCATGAAATTTCGCTTTCCCTCTATTTGAATGTTTCCCCATGATTTAAACCCTTGCTTATATGAAAGATGGATCATAAAAAAAAAGATAAGAATAGTGAAGAAAAAAAAATCAGCTTTGAATCACCCCAATCGTCGTCGGTGGCTTCCCTCGCGTTTCATCGTTTCTGGGCTCGCTCGGCGCTTCACTCTGGCATCAAGTTGTTGGTGATAGCTAGGGGGAGTCTGCATCGGCATCCCATGCTTTGGGCCTGGAGTCAGACGCCCTGAACGTGGTCGATCGAGTTGTTGCGCGTATGGGCTGACACCCGTCGTAAGTTCAGCAAGACTAGGCAATGGTCCAGGATTCCGTGGCTGCCCTTGGTGTTGGATAGGAGCAAGACCAGGACCGACAGATACAGGCCCTGGGCTATAATAAAACTCGCCGTGTTGCTCCGTCATGGATCCCTGCGCGGGCCCAGCCCCTGCGAGGGGCGGAGGGACCGGCGCGCCAACATTTTCGCCTCTTGGTATATGACCAGTGGACATTGCCGAGACAGGAGGATTTCGGGCGTACATTGCTCGAGGAGAAGGTGGAGTGAGGTGTCGACCGACAGTGTCAGGAGGCTGGAAGTGAATGTTAGCTCGTGGTGGTGCAGCTCGATGACCGCCTTCGACATTGACCGCCGCGAGAGAAAATGGAACCACTCCGGCCCTTCGAGCCATGTCCGCCTCGCCAAGTTGCCAATGCATTGCTTCTGCAGCCCTCCAGGGAACAGCAAGTTCTTCAGCCACCTTAGCCCACATCTCTGATTTAAACCTGTTGGATTGTTAGACCTTGTCTGTCTGGGTATGTGGCACGGTGGCGGTGGAAACCGCGTAAATAATTGCCGTATTAGACCCCAGCCGCGGACAAGAAAGCAAAGAAAGGCAAAAGAAGCGGCTTACCTCTCATAAAGTCGGGCAAGTTTATTCTTGCGCTCTTCGTCCCATTCGCTGCGTCTTTCGAGGTAGTTCTGGTAGTGAAGCCGACAACTTATGGCACTTCTTCCAGGAAGACGCTTCGACACATCCTCCCACTTCATCCCGCTGCCCCGTAGCTCAATGATGAGGGCATCTTCCTCCGGTGACCACTTGCTCTGCTTCTTGACCGGCAGATCTGAACCTTGAGGTGGCATGCTACGTCGGGGACCGGGCATCGGTATAGAGCCGACAGGACGTGGAGGAGGCACGGCCCCGGTTCCTGGGATTAGTGGTGGAGGTGGTTGTTGTCCATGGGCAGATAACGTCGGAATCGAATGGGAGGGTGGTGCTGGATCGCGCAAGGGTTGGTGAGAGAAGCCTTGGGACTCATTTGAGTCGGAAGACTTTAGGAGTGAAGTTATATCCACGTTGATGGTCGTGCTGCCTCTTGTAGCGGCACAATGTCCGTGTACAGAGGCTTGGTGTCCGCGTATGAAACCGATGTCGCCGTTGTTGATGACGCCGAACGGTGGCTCTGCCCGCGGGAGGCAGAGCAAAGGCTGGCTCTTGAGTTGGGCCAGTTTTTCTCGCTGACTGCCTAACAGGCGTCACCCGTTGGGCTTTGACACTGGCTTTGGATTCAAGGGGCTTGGTCTTTTTTGGGGCGGATGGAGTCACTCAGACGATGCGGTGTACCAGCACACAGGAGGGGGCAGGGTAAACGATATGCCTAGGTGTGTCGCAGGCAGGAATGGAATCTCTCGAGTAGAGCAGTCGTGGTCGATGCTGGACCTTGGGTTTCCGTGCGTGTCTGTGTATGAAGGTCTTGGTGGTCCTGTGGTTGCCGTGTCAATTTCTGGAGCGCACAGAAAAGTTCAAGTTGGCAAGTTCGAGATGGCAGTTCTGTAAGAGAAATATGGTCCAAATATAGGAAGCTGAAACGGCCGAGAGAGGAAGATGTGTGACGACAGTGTATAATGACTCAAGCTGCTACTGGGCGTCGGATGGCGAGTGCGAAGGTTCAAAGGCTTGGCAATGTGTGACGGACTGGCAGGTTGACGGATTTGGCGGTTTGACGGATTGACGATTTGACGGCCTGGATGATCGGACGGTTTATCTCGTTCTCAGGCTGGTGGCTAAGGACTGGCTGGGCTGGCTGGGCTGGCTGGACTGGCTGAGCAGGTATGGTGTAGTAGAAGGGTGCAGGAAGAAGTTGTCCAAGGAGAGGAAGATGGCGAGGAAGCGCATCCGATATGTCTCGGGCTAGTCAAGGACACATCGACTCCTTGTTGATTGTGTTTATAAATGGCATTTACCCGTATGATTGGTTATGCTGGGGTTCGCTATCCACCAATAGGGTCGAGATGAGTGTAGATGAGGCAAACCAGACGCTGGGAAACGAGCCAGGACAGTCCCTAGGGCACTCCATATATACCTACCGAAGCAGGTAGGCAAGCTGGGATGGACCAGAGTATGGAGTCCGGAGTCGACGCCGGTTGGGATGGGGATGGAGCAAAGAAGAAGACGGCCTCACGCGTAGCGGCATGTAAGTGCGTATTGTACGGAGCAATGGGAGTAGTAGTGCTCAAGTATGGAGTCAGGGTGCCTGGTGCCTGGGGCCTGGGGCCTGGGTATGCGTCGTACGTGCAATATGTCAACGGTGTGCTATATGCAATACGGGCTGGCAGTTATGGCTTTGGGCAAAGGATTGCCAAGCGGAAACAAGAAGCAACAGCGTGCAAAGAAGAAGAAGAAGAAAAAAAAGAGAAACGTCAATCATGGTCGGATGAGGCATCAAGCAGGACAGGGCAGGACCGGACAGGGCAGACAGGGCAGGGCAGACAGGGCAGGGCAGACAGGGCAGACAGGGCAGGACCAGGCAGGGGGGTGTGAGCACATTGCCCACATTGCACATGTGCAGGGACGAGGCGGGCCTGCGCGGCCGGGAGCTTGCTGGTTCCAGGGTTTGCAGATGGAAGAGAGAAATGGCCTCCAAAGAGGGTCGCCGACAGGGGTCAGGAGAAAAAAAGCGGCAAAAGCAACGAAGGCGGTCCAAGAGACTGGGTGTGCCGACATGGCCATTACAATACATACTTAAGTACTTAAGTACATACATACATACAAACAGGCCTTGTTTGGCATGTGCAGTATTGCACGGCAAGCTCTGGACAATACGGAGCAGGGAATAATACACATGTACATATGTACATACAATGTGTACCGTGTCTGATACCTGCTCTGTTCCTCCAGCACCGACGCTGTGGCATCCGGGGTTGAGGATAGCAAGTGGCAACCGGCTCTCGCTGCGTGCGCACGACCTGGTGGTTCAAGTTGGGATATGACATCGAGGGGAAACATGTTATTACCAGACATGAGTACGGAGTACCTGGGTACCTGGGTACCTCTCCAGCGTGCCTAGAGTGTCTGCATGCTTCTAGACGACCCGAGGTACGGAGTACTTGGCACCAGACTCGCGTCCTCCGGGAACAAGGAAGATGGCCGGCTGCAAGTTCCAAAATCGAGACAATGCCGGTGAGACGGCAGGTCACGTTGCTCCTGTCTTGTCTGGTCTGGTTCTTTCCGTTCTTTCCTCTGCCGGCAAAGCAAGCAACATGGGATGGGGCAAGAGCACGAGGACCACCGGGAAGAGGGAGCAGGAATGGGCAACATTGAACAGCATGAGTGTATGTACGGTGAGAGTACGGGGTACCGGACTGCACAATACAATACCAGTGGGCGCGCAAGTCCTCACGACCCGACTCCCGGCTCCTGGCACCCAATCCCAGTCCCAGACCTCGAGCTTGTCCCGGCCCTGTCAGTGTCCCGAGGCGCCGGCTATCAATACATACGTACATAATGCTCCGTACATGCGCAGGAAAGGAGAGGCTTGCTTGATTGCTTGCTTGCCGGCTGGGTTCCAAATGAGCTACGTCCAATATAGGGCTACCTAGCGCGACAATGCATGAGCAACCAGAGACCAAGGAACCCGGTGTCAATGGGAAGCCATGCGTTTTTGGGGTGTATCAAGCCAGTCATGGCCCTGGGGAACGGGTCCTTGAGCATGGCACAGTGGGCGGCGGTGGGCAGTGGGTAATACGGTGGCAGCCGTTGAGCGCTTCATGCTTCCATCTTGAAGGAAGGGGCGTGTGCCAGAGGATGAAGTCAAAATGGGGGCGTGGGCCAAGCAGGGCAGCCGACTTGAAGAGCGATTGCCTGTGCGGCATGGGGGGCATGGGGGGGCGCCTGGGGGCATTGAGGCGTCGGGACACACGAGTTGACAGGCAAGCGCCGAAGAACACCCAAGACAAACCAAGCCTTGACATCAACAACCGACATCTGGGCCACGCAGCCCGTTGGCCGCTGGCCGTGGGCCGTGCACCATAGACTTTTTGCAACTTGCCCTCTTGCACGGCGTTGTTGTTGGTCTTGTGCCAAAAAAAAAAATGTCCCGTATGTACAATGTAGCCATGCGCCCTAGACTTGTACGAAACCCTCCAGAGTCTCCCCCCGATTCAATCCACCAATCGTTGTCCTTGGCTGCATATCCAGTGGCTATATTGTATATTGATACTACTTGGCTGGCCCCCTTCGGCTCTTCTGCAATATCCAGACTCACACGTCATGCCAGCAATACACGCTCAGAGCGAGCGGTGTGAAGGACTGCTCAACCTCAAACGCACAAGGCCTAAGGCTTTGTATATGGGGTCTGGTTCCTCAGGGAAACTTGCCGGGTCCACGGAGTGAGCGAGCGCAAATCTCGGGCCACAACTAGGCTGGGGCTACGTTCCAAACTTCTAAATCTGGCGCCTCGCAACGAGCTCATTCAATATACCAGTTTGACATTGGCCCAAGACGATTCAGGCGAACCCGTGACGTGTAATAAGCCAAGCTGGGCACAACCATTCTTGTGGCTTGCCACCGGTGCTGTGCCGTGCCTTGTTAATTAACTTCATTATGCTTGTGGCAGACAAATAATTCGAAAGTGTGGGTTCTGTGATGATACTACTTTGGACATTCATGCGGAATCAGCTACTAGCACTCGCCAGCTTGGTCCAGCCCTCCCCCTTCTTTTTTTCTCAGCATTGGCCCCAGATCAAGAGGCGATTCCGTATTTTCACCAACGATAAGTAGCTCTTCAGCCGACTCCGAAATTTTCCATTGACTTGGCCATCCAATCCGAGGACTCTTTTATATTGCCCAACTTGAATCAAGCTGGGCAAATTGCGTCTGGTCCCTACATGTATTGCACTTTTTTTTTAACAGCACCCACCGCGCATCGAACCCACGGGCTACTCAGTACTTGTACTTGGTGCTGCCTTCAGCCATGACTTCCGGATGGTGGTTTTGGTTGTCAGCTTGAAAGGTGGATGGCCAAATTGGTGTCGCCCCCATCACAGCCGTTGGCGATAACCGTCAGCCGCTCTCTTTCCGATGGTGGACGATGAACTCTTGGCGTATGCGCAGTGGACGATTTTATCTTGCCTATCAGGCTCGTTGGATGCTTTCCAATGATACATAGAGTGATGATACACACGCCCCTCTGCTATCACACCAGACAAACTGCAGACGGACCCTCCGAATCCCAAACAGTTGATCCTCCAACACCCACACGCGCCAGTGTCTGCGTTGCCCGCAATGCATGCGCTTCACACGCATCAGACATGCAGCAGAAATTCCTTCTTTGACCCCGTCCTTGGACGTATTTGGTTAACTGTAAAGGTTCTCCCACTTAGAGGCACGGCTGAACAGCAAGGTCGACGATTATTGTAGCAGTAGCAACGGCAGCCTGGCTCCCAGGTTCCCTCTCCGCTGCCCAGTGTCTACTATCTAGCGTGTCCGCAAGCTCGAGTTTGATCTTGTCGTGGGTGCTGCTGCATGAATGTCGAGCAGAACAAATGCACACATGCGGTACAACTCCACTAGCTACTCATCGTCTTTCCTTTTCCAGCGCATTGTGCCTTGCAACATCTGATGCGGTGTGCAAGTTGGAGGAGTTCGTTCGCCCGCCCACTTGTGTAAGCCCGTTGGGTACCTACATCTCCAACCTTACCCGGCCTGACAAACAAGCTTGCCAACACGCCCCTCCACCCACGAATATCCCGCCCTTTGAACAATGCCTAGGTTTGGGTCTCGAGGTGGGAGAGGCTGGAGTCCAACGCTTCTCAACGGCCGCTGGCTAAAATTTTTCTGTGTGCCCCCTGGTTGGGTCGCGTTCCTTCCCGTTCCAACATCTCAAGCTTCCACATGGTATTCTCGGGCAGCTGATCCTCGCATGCTGTTGCCAGGCCCCCTCCCTCCTTAGCGTCAATCTTCTGTTTGCATCTGGGGCTGGCGCTGAACTCCTGGGGCAAAGCCAGCGACCCGTAGCTCGTTGGGCAGCGCAAGGCCACGAAGCCATGCATGCCAGCACCAATGCTTCGATGCCGTACGTTTTTACTTGTGTCTTACGAGGCCTATCATCCATTTCATTCACCTGACAGGGACACGGGCAAAGAAGAAGAAAAAAACTCCTGGCCGTGGAAAAAGGGGTGCGTGGCAGACGTTACATGGCCTCGCCTTCCTCACAACGATCAGAGACGACGGCGTGACATGGAGCTTCATCTCGGGGTTCAGATGGCCCTGGCCAGGGGAGGAGGTTCGCGTTGCTCCTTTTTGCCAGGGGCTTGAGTTTCGAACATGATTTGCATCGTCACAAACCGTTTGATGGTGCATCTGGCGTTTTCCGCGCCCTTTGCTCGTTATAGGCCTTGGTCCTCCGAACAATGACTTCATGCCCGAAAAACACGCTTCTTTGCACTCTCCTCCTGTTCGAGGATTGCAGTATATACCCACCACCGAACCAGGGTGTGGAAAGATTCAATAGAGGCCGTCAAGGCCAAAGCACCGTGAGTGAAGCCACATCTGTGCTTACCGACTTGATGTTGCCGGTGATGGAACGTCCAAGCAGTGGAAAGAGCAGCCAACTGTAGGTTTGTTGGAAGAGGACAATTGTTTGTTTCCCACCGTCCTATGACGACATGAGCTCATCCGGAGGTGGGGTCATCAAGATCCCGAGCCTTCCAAGCATCTGAAGCCTCCCACCGCGGTGCTGGTGCAACAACGTCCGATTCGATGCGATGCGATGCGACACGATGCGATCCGGGAGTGTACTTGAGGAGGTGACGACCGCCACCACCCAATTCGCGTTTTGTACAAGCACTGAGTACGGGTTCGGTGGACGCTTGGGTGACATCCTTGCTGATGAAGATCTGACCCGCCTGGCTGCAGTCACCTACATCATGTAGGCCTAGTCACGCGAGATGCATAGCACCCACTGCATCTTAGCTCATCGGCTTGTATGGAGTAGGCACGGGTTTTCTGCGTATTGTACATACATATGTAAGTCATCTACCTGCGGTGCAATCAGATAAAAAAATTTAAAATCACGGCCCCAGAGAAGCCGTGCCAGTCATTGTGTGCGACTGGATGGTTGAGAGACACCACGTACAACTTGACACTTGGATTATGGCATTGACTCGAAATGCCACATGCCTCTTGGACTGACAAATTCAGGCTAATTTATGCATCATGCTTCAACGGCGGTGTTTCCAGACGAGGCTGGTCCATCTAGGATTGTTGGCTAGCGGCCCTCTTCCAACTGGTATGTAGCCTAGCTGCTGTCGGTCTCTTCTTGTTGCAAGCACCGAGCCAAATGGCCAACACCGGTCCTTTCGTCATTTCTGTTACGTTGGTGACACAGCTCACACTAACACATGGTGAGTTGGCCAGGCTCCCCAAGGCCCGAACCGAATAACGGGCGAAGTTGCTCACACCTCTTGACGCGCATGACGCCGCGCTCGCCGGAAACATCCCCGACTTGTCACTGGACCAGTGTCCGAATTGGCGGTCAAAGGTTGAGTTGGCTCAAACGTCGGGCTGTCACGATGGTGGGTGCTTCGTTGGTGTCCTAGCAGTCCACGTCAAGACCGGGGCTATTTCGAGCGGTTCGTTGATGGGCTGCGAACCATGATCAACCGTTCATCACGACACGCTTTCTTGCCCAAGCCACCACACCGATTTGCCCCAGCCTGACGAGCAATTAATGCAGCATCCTCATGTGCCTTGGCTGCCGGCAAGATTCTGGACGCCTGATGCAACCGTGCAAGTATCCTTTCCAGATTAGACGGCGAATGTGGGTAAGATGGTCATAATTGACATACCAAAAGCCTAGAAGGCCACATCCATAGCGGCATTGGTCCCGATCTCCTCCAAGAAAGACTCTATATCTTGTCGTCCCGTCTTCTCTCTTTGCCCTCCACCCCTCGTTCTCCACTAGAGCCCAACAGCATCTGCGAAGGAGAAATGTGCGACACCTGAGATGCCCCATAGATGCAGACATTTGCGTCCCCTGTTAACCGTGCTGTCGGTCCACCACACAAGCCTGACTGGGCGCATGGTGACAACAAAGGAGAGGTCCAGTCGTGACGCTCCATAATGAGGATTTGTGGCGTCTTTGAATTCAAGCAAGTGAGCCCAAATGGAAGGAAGCACATGCACGTTGGCAGGAACGCACGAGCCAAGTTCATCCTAACGAGGAGGAAGGAGCCACGACAGTTGGTTGGACTATGACACTGAGACATTGTGGTTGGTGCGTCTTCTCGTTTCTCTCCATCCAATGCTTCAACGGCAGCCACCTTGGCAACCGCGGCAGGATATTTATCAAGTCCTATACTCCGTAACGATTATAATAATTGCCATCTCATTCCTTAGACCGAGAAGCAGAAACAAAACTACATTCTAGCCGTTTACGATGCCGTACTGTCAAGGTGCGGGCCCACGACAAACAAAAATCCGACTTAGCTTAGCACATCCCCAACAGCTTGTCTTTCTGACCGCCTGGCCGGCTGAACCGAGGACATTCAAGTACTTTGCACTTGACAGCGCAAAGAAGAAAACAATTGCGTCAAGGTTGGGTGAAATGATGGCTGAAACGCAGCTCTAGTGCCCAATTGTTAGCTTTGCGCCCTCTATGACTAAATGTGGCCGGCAATAGGCAATAGTCGGTATAACTTCTGGCGATGATTCTTCACCTCACCGCCAAACAGCCCGACCATCCGTGGCTGAGGTGGTGGCCAACAAAACGGTGGCCGTTCATGTTGCTTGACGTGGAGGCCGCTGCACAAACTGCTTGATTTGATTGTGCCCCAAGACAGCGCATATCATGGCAATCATCGATTGGGCATGCTCTGCACCAACTTGGGCCACACTGATGTCCGGCGGTGAGTGTCTTGGACCTTCCCGGACTGCACGAAAGCGATCCAAGCATATTACATCAAACTTTCGGAGCAAACAAGTCTCTTTTGAGCCACTTGCTTCGTCATTGCTTCTTGCGGTGCCAGGATGGCTCAGCAAGGAACCAGGAAACCCTCGCAACCGCAGGATATTGCCCTATAATAAAGGGCCGAGCAGGCGTGCTGGAAGGAAAAAGAAAAAGAAAAAATTCTAGCCCCCTCCCCCTGGCTGTCCAAGTTGCAGCCCAGAAGTACTCCGCAAATTATTGATAACCAGCCAACTTGACCTACATACTGGGAGAAATTCGTTACCAAGGAAAGGGGCAAACAGTGGTAATCTAGCCCCCAAGAAAAAGCACGGCTCAACGGTTCGCAAATGACTGTTGTACCCGGTACGTATAGCGAAGGATCCGTCTCCGTCCTCTGGGCCGCTGGTCCTTCGGGCAAAGGCCGAATTATATAAGCCTTATTAGCTCCTCTTGACAACCGAGGAACTGTTAGTATTAGAATGAGACCCGTCACCAGGGAACTGGTGTCGCGGCATCGTGCCGGTGGGCACACAAACTCTTGACCAAACAAACTCATTATTCCTGGTTGAGTGTTGCTTATCCGTCTACTGCATTATGGCGCAATTTTCCACCATCAAGGACGATGGCAGGCGGCTCCGGGGATGAGGAAGCGAGCCCCATTCAAAGACCTAATATTGACCGATTCCCTTGCTCGGACAGGTGCAGCGGCGCCAGAACCTAGCTGGTGGGCCACCACCCTGGATGTGATGCGCAAAATCTGCCGGCCTAGTGGTTGCTCCAGATTAATTGTGCAGCAATGATTGTCAAGCGGCTGAGCCCTGCCTGTTCCTCGATAATGATGGTTTGTCCAGCCGCATGCGTGTTTCAGTATTTGTATGGTCAGAAATGTCGAGCACCTAGCCGACTGACCATGAAAGCTGTCGTGTAGGATAAAGACGACGCATGGAATCCACGATGCGGCGCGCTTTTTTGGTGGCATTTACCTCCGTTCTTGTGGTTCGGAATCGAGAACTCGTCTCCCATGCCACGCGGAACCGTTGGCCAGTGGATTGAAATATCCAGGTTCTATCGCAACATTGACCGGCATTGGTACGGCAAATGCCGACAAGGTTCAGATGAGGCAACATTGAATCGGGGCCTTATGTGAAGCCGGAAGCTAAACTACTCTGGTAACTGCATTCGCTTTGCTCTGCGTCAACATCCTTGTCCATCCAGGCTGCCTGCGACCCGGGTTTGTGGGTTCTTGTTCGACAGGGACCCGGACAAGGACAAGTATGGCGTATGGCTCTGTCAGCTGTGAGCCGACACAAGACCTCCAAACGAACCATGGGCAAGGGTTATATCTCGCTTCGGGATATAGACTCAATCTCTTTTCCTGTGCTCTCGCAGGTGGTGGAGAGGGGTGAGATTTGTATTGCAGTATTTGATAGCAAAGGCCATGGGCTGATCTGACGTGGAGAGTCTGGGCAAAGCGGAACAGGTACCGAGCCCAGCAGAGAACCCAGGTAGCCATGCAGTCAGCCAGGGCAACGACCAGGGCGACTGGTGCTCGATGTGAACATCAAACTCGTGGCTGACGGCTTCATTACGGAGGGCCTTGGAGGTGTGTGTGCCTGTTAACCGGGAGGGTTTGCCATGTTGGTCAGATTTCGGCCCACAGTTCTTCTCAGGGCTTGATCAGTAGGCAAGGGTCTGGAAGAAAAGATGTGGTCATTGCTTTGATGGCAAACAAGCAGGAGGCAAAATTCGGACGAGGATGTTGATGTCAGCGAAGTGATATGTTTGGTAAACATGCAGTTGCAATAACTCCCCCATGTTGCCGAGATGGGGTTCCCGACGCCGGCAGCCCTGGATGGGAAATTGTAAGCATCACAATTGATAAAGAGAAGCCTGCTGCTCACCAGGATATCTCGAGCTGCCCAGTCATCTGTGAACAAAGCAGAAGTCGCGCATGTGGCATGTAGGGTATTTGAGAAAGTCTCGGGTTCTGAATTGACAAGGGTTAATTGTATCGCTCCTCGTGATGCGTAATGAACTTATTAATTGTGCATAGCGTTGGAAAGTATTAGCAGTTGCCCCTGGAGGCATTTACGCCTAAGTACTCAAGTACCTGAGACTGGTTGCCTTTTGGGTAACACTAAGGCCTAAGATGCGGTACTGGGCCAACACGTTTGAAGTATCTAGGTACCCAGTACTTTCGCTCGCGACCCCCGTTTTGGAGAACGGCATGGCTCTCACGAGGTAGGTCTCGACTTGTCTCTCACAGGCCGTTGAAAAGTCTAATGTTAAATCAAAATTCTGATATGCTGCCTTGTCATACCCAAGTAGGCGATAATCACCAAAATAACCCTTGGAGTCCGCAGGCACCTACCCAGGTACCTACCTAGGTAGGTAGGTATGTACTTTGCATGGCTCTTTCCTTTTCCAAATTTCAAGTTCCGTGCTTGAGTAAGGCTACCAGAAGAGGAAAACTTGATGCGTTCCAAACTTCTCCTCAGACCCAATTCTCGCTGAGAGGTATTTCTCCGCATGAGCCCAATGCTTGCTCATTAGGCAAGTTGTTTCTAATAGTACTTTTTTCTTCCACCTTGTGTTACCCGTCGGCGGGTGTAACGCCAGCCTGTCTTTAGATTCTCCACTTTCAGAACACAACGCTCAGTTAGGTTCTGTGTAACTGCCTAATGTACGTATGTACAGTCACAGGCAACCCCACCCCATTGTCCTAAGACACACATTCACTCACTCCAGATTACGACCGTCAGTCAGGTTCGCTGCGTGTCTCTGCGCCTCTACAGGTACGTACATGGAACTAATTGTGTGCAAGAGGCTTGATCTCAAACAAACTCTCGCCTACCGCATACGTAGCAAAGAAAGCAGCTCGGACACAGGCGACGGGTGATTGATCAACAGACCAAGGAGAGACCGTTCCCAGTTCCAAAAGAAAGCAAAAACATTGAATGCACACCATATCATACCATACCAAAATCGAACTTGAGCTGATGTACCTCACAAGATTCAAATTTCAAAACAAAAAACAAACATGGCCGATGTACCGCTGCGGGTAATTTCAGAGAACTCAGCTTCCGAACGGCGCATCACGCCATCGTGGTCCATCACCACGCTCAAAGCAAAACTCGAGCCCATCACAGGCATACCCCCCTCCGCGCAGAAGCTCAGTCTCAAAGCTTCAGGAGGGTCGGATGCCATCCACATTGAAGCGGCAGATGAGGACAACACCCGGTTGTCCAGCTTTCCCCTGGCGCCTTACGCCGAGCTGCACGTAAGTTTTTGGTTATAGCATTTCATTTGCTCGTTAGGCAATCCGTTCATGGACCAGGGCATCAGCAAGAGCACCAAAGAAGCAGAACCTTCAATGTGATGATAGTAAGGCATGATTGAACAGACGCCGCGTGCCACTTTCGGTTCTTCCTCCTCCTCCTCCTCCTCGTCCTTTCCCCCTCCTCTTTCCTACTTGCCAGGTCCTTTTTAGGATCTGCCCTCAAATGTGTGACAAAAATGTCTCATGGGCATCCTTTCGCATGACCATCATGACAGGGGACAAATATAACTGAGTCTACGGAGTACTTGGTTTGGCAATGATTGGGGGCTGTTGCTGCCTCGGCTGGTCGTCTCCATCCTTGCTCCATTCGTCTTCTCCTCTTACCCTGATTTGCATTGAGCGAGCACGTGTTTATTTGCAGAGTTGGGCCATAGGTTCGACGGCTCAACGCGAACTTTTGGGGGTTATTAGCTCAGCACCACGGGAGCGTGGAGTTTCTTGGCAATAAAAGCAGAACAAAAGTAGCATGGAAAAGTACGGGAATCAGTTTGCTAACGGGTTTTGTCCTCATTTGACAGGTGGGGGATACCCGACCACCCGGCGCAAGGCCCAATTACACCGACACATCTGGGGTCGATAAGTACGAGATGCCCGAGGAAGAGTACGAAAAGAAGACGGACTCGGTATTGGCATGGAAAAAAGCCCAGAAACTTGGTCGTTTCGATCCAAACGCCCCAAGCCACGAGCAAGCCAGACTGGAGGCTTTGGAACAAGAGGTACGCCAGCGTGGCATTAAGGTCGGTAAGAGGTGCCGTATCGGCGGTGAGGACACTAGGCGCGGAGTAGTCAAGTATGTGGGAGAGGTGAAGGAGATCCCGAACGGCATCGGGCAATGGGTGGGTGTCCAGTTAGATGAACCGGTGGGCAAGAATGACGGCAGCATTGGCGGCTGTCGGTATTGGGGAGAACCATCAACAATGAAGCATGGCGTGTTTGTGCGTCCAGAGCGAGTAGAGGTTGGGGAGTTTCCGCCTATGGATGATCTCGAGGACATGGAGGAGATTTAGACAGCAGAAACAAGTCGCCAAAACCAGACACTTGCATGAGCATCCTCGACTGAGCGGAAAAAACTAAACATTGCGCAATGAGTTTGTGACAGCTATGGATCTACCCTTTTCTATCCCAAAGTACATCGGGTAGCTTCATGGTGGTGAAGTTCTCGATTCTCGCCCTGCCTAGGGCCTCGGGGGAACATGTTTCCATTGGATAGACGGCACAGGAAGTTGTCATCCAGACTTGGCAACCTGGATCTGCCGTCCCAAGCACCATGGAGGCGAAATCTATGACTTGGTCAGGGTTGTGAGCAGAAGATAGAGGTGGAAACAAAACACGGTTCGCCACAATATCCCTGGCAGGTATAGCTAAGTTGGTCGATCAAAGCGGCCTGGGATATCAGCTGTTTAGTGAGTGATGAGTGTCGCGAGGTGTTAATCTGTGCCACGGATGTCACGGGTCTGACGATTCCGATCTCCCAGCGCGTTTGAGAGGCCAGCTACTTAGATTATTATGGAGGGGCCAGTACCAGTCCAAAGTACTGGGGCCCGCGTGCAAGAACTATTGTTCGGCTGGATTTCTTCCGATTACTATTAGACAGGGCTACGGAACGCGCCTCAACGCCAAGGGCAGCTTTGGAAGCATTGGCAAAACATTGGCATTTGGTCACACGCATGCATGTTGTTGTAGTCACAGGGTAGCCCACTTGAAAGAAAGGAGTTTGGTACGACATGGGCATGTACAAGAAGAATGAATCGCCAAGCCGGTAACTGGTTGTCAAGGACCGGGGGTTCATTTTTTTTTCCTTCTTTCCCCTTTTGAAGACCAAAAAAGGTAAAATAAAAAAGACGGTTTTGCACTTTTCCGTTCTGGTTCCCCGGGTTTTGGTTCTTATTCTACTTTGAGTTTTTGGCGATCGAGCAGTACGTATGTATGGATGCTTTAGAGTTTGAACTGGCGTATCAAACAAGGGTGTTGGGTCTATGGAACAATGGAGAGCGGTGTCAGAACTGCCTGATCAGTGACATGATACAGGATCCAGCAACATGCCGACCCCAAGATGGGTATTCCTGCTGAAGAAACAAGCCGAACTCGGCCACAGGGTGTCTAGGGTATGCTGGGTAGCGTGTAGGCCGATTGCCGGCGGGATTGATTGGTGGGGTTTTTCTTCCCAGCAAAAGCGGCAGCATAAAACACGCCAGGAAGTCAATGATGTCGAGAAGGATCAGTTGCCGGGAAGCAGAACACATGGTTGGGTGGCTGAAATGGCCCAAACCCGGACGCTCCAGGGATGTGGAACTATTGTGCGTGGTCCGCGGGCCGGGAAAGGAGGCGCGTGTATCAAGCGTGTGACAGCATCGTCCCGTCTCGAGTGCGTTGGCTCGATATGGCAAAGTCAGGAAGGAAGAGAAGGGCGCTTGAGGCCTCCCCTAGCCAAGGCAGGAGGATTGGGCAATGGGCAATGTGACGGGCCGTTGATGGTGATACGTGGGTTTGAGATGGGATATGCAAACGTATGTAGAGCGGCCCTTTGGGCAATGCAGAACCGACCCCCTTCCAAAACTAAAAGATCTGGTGCGGTTATGCACCTTGTGGCCAGGGACGCGGCGGGGTGCAAGACGAATGCGGTGTTTCTATTTTAGGATGAAGGTGAGATCGGGCCGTGGTGAATTGCCTTTGTATCTGCAGCATCTTGTCCGTGATATTTCTTACGGCTGGGCTCGGCCGAGATGAGATGATGCCTCCCTGCTGCGCTAACCGCGTTGGCGACTTACACTGACTGCCTTTGGCGTAACTTGTTCGTTCATCGTCACATGTGCGGTGATGGACTGCGCCGAGGGTGATCCACTCGTTGTTAAAGAGACGTTTGATTTGCATGAGATGATGGCCGATGACCGGAATAGTGTCCTGGGCGGGAACCTTGTATCAGGCCTGGGTTGGACAGGACGGCAGAGTTTATGCGAGATTCCGTCTGTTGAGGAGAACGGCGCCGCTGTGACATGCTGAGCCCATTGTTGTGCGCTGTTTGCTTCCAGTCTGGAGTTGTTTGTGGTGGATGGCCAACGAGTGCCGTCGTTGCCGTCTGTTCGCGGGTTCGGAGGCGCTTGACTGGCGCTTGACTGGCGCTTGGCGGGCGCTTGGCGGGCGCTTGGCACGACGAGTTCATGTCTGGTCGGTCGGTTATGATGGTGGCCATGGTCCAACAGCAACGGCGGCCGTGGGCAACTGTCGACACTGGGGGGACAAGTGACACGCTGTGAACCCTTTGGCACCAGAGACACTACCGTTGACATGGACCCGCAACCGGCGGCCATCCCCACCACCATTTGCTCGGCGGCCGACGCCGCCCCAAGTGCATCCAACGTGGGCACTGGGCCATGTCTCAGCGTGACCCCGTCTCCGTCATCAAAACCACCAGTACTAGTGCTTAACCTATTGGTTTTTCACCCTCATTTCGCTGCCGACGTCGACACCGGCCGTAAACCACGTTGCACAACCAATGTCGCTTCGCTCGACTTGAGCCCCGATGACTACGACCGGTCGCCCTCGCCGATTGTCGATGCGAGCACCCATCCGTCCATCTGCCCGTTGCCCATCGCCCGACAGTCCGGCTGTTCCGACCTTCGACGCCAGCCTCTTGAACCTGCATTTGCCCGTTACGTTTTCTGGCGGCGACGAGGTGGAAATCACCCACCAAACCTACGAATGACCATGGCCGACTGCTTGGCTGCCGGCCTTTATGGCGGTTCTTGGTTGACGCTGCTCGCCATGTTTTTTGCCATGTCGGCGGTTTCTGCGCAGGGTGACATCACCGTCGTTACCTCCGCTCAGAAGGATGTCCCAGATTGGGCGAACCCGAGCGCCCTGAATATGGCCATCACGCTCCAGCCTGGGGGGAAGCCTTCATCGTCGATGTACACTGTGATTCCCTTGACGGCGAGCGTGGGGCTCAATGGAACTGGTGTGATCCGTGGGGTGAGCGCTCGCTTTTTGAGAAGACCTCATGGGAGACAATTCACTGCTAACTGCCTGATTTTCTAATTCTTCTTCTCGCTCCACAGACTATCAATATCATGGGCCACCTCAAGGCAGCCAATGTTTCTTCCTACAACGACTTGTCCGGCGGTGACACCATCGCCTTCTTATCCTGCGACAAGCCTGCTTCAGACGGTTTCATTGATCCCGATAAGATGCTCAGCAGACTTATGAAGGCGTCTTTAAAGGCAATCATCCTCTATACCATTGATCAAAACATTTGTCTCATCTCAAACGAGGGCACTCTGCCCTATACAAGCATCTTGTCCATGGCCGACTCTGGCGAGGCGGGAGGAGTCTTGTCGTATTTGAACGGTACGCAGCCTGTAGCGAGTGCTGATGCCCAGATATCTGGCAAGGCCGGGCAGCCAAGTCCCAACTCTGGATCAGGCGATGGCGGGGGAAGCAATTCGGCAGTCGCTATGAGCATTTTGTATAGCATCACTGGCATCATCACCTTGCTATTCTTGGTCATCATCGCCACGGGTGCCATACGTGCGCATCGATATCCTGAAAGATACGGGCCGCGCGGAGGACTTGGTGGACGCCCTCGTCAAAGCAGGGCAAAAGGCTTGGCTCGTGCTGTGCTGGACACAATTCCGATTGTCAAATTCGGGAACCAAGAACCTGCAAAGCCTGATCCAGAACTTGAGCTTGACGGTGCTATGACAGATGGACATGAAACGACATCTCACAGAGCCGTGACCAATACCGGGGAGAGCGAGCCGCCGGAAGCCAAGACTGCTGCTGCCGCCGCCGCCGCCCTCGCGGATAAGAAAGATAAAAGTGGGCAATCCTCGTCGGAGCAGACTTCAAAAGCTCCTGACGCAGCTTCTGCTCATGCTGAAAATGAAGAAGGGGACGAGCACATTGGTTGCTCTATCTGCACAGAAGACTTTACGGTTGGCGAGGATGTGCGAGTATTGCCTTGCAACCATCAGTTCCACCCCCATTGTGTTGATCCCTGGCTTGTCAACGTTTCTGGAACGTGTCCCCTGTGGTAAGTGGACTAGCGCGGGAAATCTCTTCGTATTAGGAGCCATGCTGACAATCTTCATAGCCGTTTGGATCTTCGCCCTGGCCAGCAGGGTCCCAACGACCAGTCCTCGTTTAACCCAGAAGAAAATCTGGCGCCTCCCTTGGTTTTGGAAGGAGACGATGGCGACAGCTCTCATGCAACTCACAGTAATCGACTCAGTCGGCTGTTGGATGTTAATAGATTACGGCAGGCCGGTGTGGAGGAGCGGATAGCTGCCCTTCGACAGATGCGAGCCCACTCTGCAAACCACGGAACTCGAGAGCCGGAGACTGTGGAGGACAGACCACAAGCTTCTCGGTTGACGGACAAGCTCAAGGACAAATTCCGTATACGAACGAGATCTCAGTCCGCGAACCCATGATGGCATGGCCCCAGTATACTCTCATGATATATGTGCATATTTTCTTCGTTCGGAATATTCGCATGGCATGAATCGCTTCGCACGCAAATGTTATAATGACTGATGGGTGTTTGCTAAAAGAATGACATCTCGCAACTCATGTAGCCGGGCTACGATAAGGCGATATAGGACCTTGATAAGGCTTTGATCTGGTAATATGATTGGCGTTGGGCTACTGACTTTCCTGGAATTACTTGCTCAAGATACTTAAGAAGCATTGCGAGGCGTTATATTTGAGACTGGTCTAGAGGTGCCAATGATTTATTTGGTATCTTGTAGTTTAAGATAAATGTAGTCTTGTGCTGCTCCTTGGCCTGGCCTTGTGCTTGTGCTGTTTCGTGTGGCGAGAACCGCGTCTTCAGGGCAAATTGCCCAGAGGGCCGTGTGATTTGGAGGACGGCAATACCTAGCCTTAGACACGGAGACGACGGACTGTTGTACAGCAGCGAGGGACGTGTGTATTGTGTGATGTGCTCGTTGTGAAATGAGTCTTCAAAGGCCCTGTCTCGTCCGAATCCAGAGTCCAGCATCCCATCAGTCGTGTGTCAGCTATACCAGAAAATGTCAGGCAACCCTAACCCATCCACCACAGGGATGATACACACTGCTCCTGCTAAATATATATTTGAGGATATTTGGAAGGTCCATCCCACAACCTCAATCCAAGACCAACCACTCGCCCTTACGCTTCCAGCTTCAGATCTTCATGCCTTCATTACGACAAAATCATCAATCACCTGTGCAACAACGGCCACGATTTACCAGGACACGCGAGTGTGGCCTGGTCACTTCGTTTGCTTTGTTGCCAATCCTCTTGCCTCTTTTCCCTTTAAACGCTACACTTCGATTTGCCGACACAAACTTTTCAACTCGTCGATCAATGGGGATGTCGGGACGCTGAGATATTACGATTTTAACATGGCCACGAGAACAGTCCCGAGCGTCGGAGAGCCAGTTCCCACAGCAGGAAGGGTCTTAGGCTTGGTTGTTTCCCTCCTCTCGACAAGCGTGTTGACTCTGTTCCTAAGTAGGTGCCGTACTGCGTGGATGCTTGTCTGGTACGCGTTGGTTTTGACACGGCGCAGCGCAGCGATGTTTGGCTATCCGGTCTTGGAGTCGTTTGCCCATTGTGGCGTGGCGTGAGTTTCCATGATGCCAAAACGAATCGACTCGGGTGACTGCGCTGACCCGGACAGTGGTGTTTGCCATTTACGCGGATTCGTACATCTTTGTCTTTGCGTCGGCCATGCTGCAGCACTCCATCGGCTTGAATGCTAGCTTTAAAACCTGCGACAGCGCCATCTTGATCTGCCTCGTTTGTTATGTTACTACCAAGGTGAGAGAGCGCCTGAACACTGTCGATATTCGGTTTTCCCCTAACAGCTGAGCTAGGTTGTGAGTAGAGCTGGGACTCGAAGCCAAGTCCGCCCACGCTGACGGTTTGCAAAGTTTATATACCTCTTTCTGGTTGAAAAGGCGGTATGCTGCACAGTTGAGTGTGATTTCGGGGTCATGGATGACTGACGCGCCGCAGCACATCATTCGCGGCACGCCAAAGAAGAGAATTGGCTCGAGATTGTACATGTTCAACTCTCTAGGTATGATTGCGGTGTATCTGGCAGTCGTAATTCTCAACTTTGTATTGTACGTTGTATTGTGTGTCCCCGAAATTTTGGTGCAGCGACTTACAACCATGTTAAATCTAGTCGGATAGCCAAACTGCAGGATGGGGAATGCATCATCGGCATGAAGAGCTTTGCCATGATTCCACTCATTTCCTTCGACGCTGTTGTAAATGTATACCTGACAATCATTTTCCTCATTCCGCTCCGCAGTGAGTTCTTACCCGGTCGTTGGGGGAGGTGGTTTGCACACTCACGTTCAAATAGACCTCTACTCATACAAGAACATGCCTCGCACGCACACAAATATGCGACTTCGAACTATTGCTTTCAAAACATTTTGTGGAGCAGTTTGCACGCTGCTAAGCAGCATAGTGTATGATGACACTCTGAAAGATGTCTATTTCACTTGTGGTTTGGCCAAGAAGATACTGACCTTCTTAGAAACCTGTGTGCGTTAATGTCACTTGATGGTGAGCCAGGATGGGTGTGTCTGGTGAGCTGCAATTGCGACAGTAAGTTCCAGCCTCCCACTTTCCATCCAAGGCCTATTTATCCAAAGCTGAGCAACAGTAGTTATTTTTTCCGCTGCTGTCATCCAATGGGTCACATCCAAGGACAACATGGGTACCTCGACGGCCTCGTCAACAAACGGCGTGATCAATGGGAGAGAAGCCCTAGGTCACGAATCAATCAGGGTACTCGCTCCATACGCAGCGGATTTCTCGACAGTGTCAAGTCCTGTTGACCCCTCCTTGGTAGCTTCAGCCCGATGCTCAACGCAGGCCGACATGCACGCGGCCAATGCCACAAGCGCCGGTGGCGTAATCATCACAACCACCATCGAACGGGAGACCAAGCTCGGCGGCGGCAGCAAGTCCCAAGGGAGCCCAGTGGGTATCCCAATGGGCCGCGGATACCAGGAATGCTATGCGGGAGAGGATGGCTGTGCAACTTTCCAAGATGACCCCCAAGGAGCATACGGCTCTAGAGTGAACATCACCGCGGGCTAGCCTTAGCCTGACCCCCCTTGGCTACGGTGGTGGGATGTCTTTGACTTTTTTGAATTCCTTCCTAAACACACTACTTGTACAAGCCACTGGAGATTGTTTGAATACATAGTTGTAAAGGGGGCGTTTTGTAACTAAGCATGTTATCCGTCAATGAGACTGTCCATGGACTACTCCGGACCGAGTGCTCCACAGGACTTTCATTCACTGTCTGTCAAGAATCCTGTCAAAGAGTAGTGCTGTCTCAGCCACCAAGACACTCCATTGTCCATGTCATCACGGCATTTTACCCGCGTCAAGAATGCACTAGTTTCACGGCGGGAGACATTGAAATGCCAGCCCACACTCGCGGAGCTTACTACTATCATGTCCGATATGAGCGGCAAGACATTTGACATTCAAACGCCAGCAAGCAAGCCACAAGTCACGGCATACAATCGAGTGGAGAAAAATGCAAAGACATCAATTGTCGTGGCTCGTAAATCTATGTCCATCCCGGACTGGTGATTCCGTGGTGCAAGATACTCGGGGGGGTGCCGTAAACGAGTGAATAAGCGCATATTCAACCCGCCAAAATAAAAATCCTGGCAACACAAAATGCTTGATCCTGGTGGCCACGGACTTGAGTCTCTCAGGTACGCCATGTGACATGCGAGAGTAAGTCGGCCCAATATATACATGAGAATGGAAGACTTGTTTTGTTGATCCCTTGAGCCCGGTTATGTCCCCCCCGGTGATGTATCTTGCCCTGATTTCTGTAAACCCCCCATGGGTTTGTGCCTACCCCTTATCCGATGAGTGAAGCAAAAAGTGAACTTGGAGAAAACGAAGCGGGTATCCCCTAGCGAGTGTACAAGAAGAAGAAAGAGAATAAGAGAATCGTCAATCAGTTCTTTTTTTTGTATCTAAGCTGAGGCGAAGATCTTGCCGACGGAGCTGAGAGACGTGGCTGATGACAGCAAGCTATTGGGCTGGATCATGAAGTACGAGTAGCCGTAGACGTAGTCGAGAGAATCGAGCTTGGGGATGGCCTTCGTCATGAAGTCATCAATCTCGGAGTCGGAGCCGGTGGGAGCAAACTCGGTCACGAAGATGGGCTTTTTGCCGCAAATTACATGGGCTTCTTCGATGTGTTCGAAGAACTGGTCGAGTTGCGCAGCCGGGGAGTACCAGTGAACGTTGCAGAAGTCGTATTTGCAACCCTTGGTCTCGCACTCAGAGACAAATTGCTTGAGCCAATCTCTACCCTCTCCCGGTACGTTGCTATTGGTGATGGCCGGAGCGCCAACAAGAGCCTTGCCATCGCAAGGATTCATGTACTTTACGTGGTTGGTGGCAGCGTCGGCAGCAGACATGTCGGCCTGGCCTACGTTGTCGGGTTCGTTGAAAGAGAAGACAGCCTTGGCACCGTTGGCCTTGCTGCAAGAAGTGCCCCAGCGATCAAAAAAGTCCATCTTGTTACCCCAGAGCATAGGAATGTAGCTGTAGGAGTTGTCCAGGGATCCAGGAGAGTCGCCCCAGTTGTAAGCCCAACCGCAAGCTCCAGACTTGCACTCCTTTCCGAAAAGGTTGGCAAGGTTAGGGTCGTTATAAGCAAGACCACGCTTGCCAGAGAAAGGGGCTCCCGTGCTGGAACCAGAGCCATCGCCGCTGCCCGAGCTGGGGGCAGGTTTAACCTGGGAGACGGAGCTGGGGGCAGGCTTAACCTGAGTGACCAAGCTGGTGGGAGAGGGAGCCGGCGCCGGAGCAGAGCTGGAGAGAAGAGCCTGGAAGTTGGCAGGAGCGTCGATCTTGGGCGTGGGAGTAACGACGACGTGCTGGGAGGTGACAATGCCGTCGTTGGTCTGGACGGTAGGCTCAGGAGCAGGAGCTCCCTCGGTTACATAGACAGTCGTGAAAACGGTGACCCAGTCGACGACATCCTGCTTCTTCTGCAGCTTGTGCCCATGTCGGTGCAAGCTAAGGGCGGATGCCTGCTCGATGGCGGCGATGGCACCAAGCAAGGCAGAAATCTTGTTGGTGTACATGGTGAAGGCGATTTTGTCTATACCCAAAGTACTGCTTGTAAGGCGTTGTTGATGATGATAAGGATGAAATGCTGCTTCTTAGGAAGTCGAATTGGACTTTACAGTTATCGTGTTCTTGTTGATGAAGGACGGGTAGTTACAGCGCAAACGCAACCTGATATTCTTCGGCACGGCCGTTGAAGGAGAGAAAATCTGGCGAGGCAATCTTTCAAAGATGCGAAAAGGAATGGACAAGTGCAGGTGCAAAAGCAGCAAAAGGAAGAGCTGATTTGCAAAGAGAGGGAAAAAACAAACGGGTCGAAGCTAGCGACCTTGTTGCTGTTGTTCGTGCTCGAAGCAGAAAGGAAGGACAACGGAAGCGTTGCGTGT
Organism: Metarhizium brunneum; assembly: GCF_013426205.1. Taxonomy (NCBI): domain Eukaryota; kingdom Fungi; phylum Ascomycota; class Sordariomycetes; order Hypocreales; family Clavicipitaceae; genus Metarhizium; species Metarhizium brunneum. The sequence continues at coordinate 6,586,190 of NC_089423.1, read as the reverse complement.
TGAAGGAATGTAAAGTACCTAGGTGGTGACGGTGAAGAGAAGGGCAAAAGAAAATCGAAACAAAGTGGTGAGGTGGAACGAGGTAGAAATATCGGAAACTAGTTCGGGAGGGAGAAGACAATGTGCACAGTGAATGCCAACGTTGCGGCGTGGTGAGAAGGGTGTGTATGCGGAAATGGGGTGTCGGCCGGCGTGAATGGTGAGTGGCTGGACTCAGGGTGCGTAAGAAAACAGGGTGTGTGTCAATTAACGGCGGGACCTTATCCGTAGATTGGTTCCTAGATCCGCCAAACATCCAGTAAGATTGGTGGCCCAATGAACATTCAATGTTGAAGACGGAGGGAACGAATAGCCGCTGGCAGAACGGCACAGGCGGCACCTCAGGCGGCATCACAGACTTGTGGGCCTGTTCAGACGGTAGCACGAGTCTGGTCTGGTGGGGGAGGCACCCAGGTTCAGAAGCCCAGCGGAGACATGGACGAGCCCCAGGAGCCCACCGATGCGTCCTTTGAAGCCTGCATGTGGTGCTGGTCCCTCAAACGTCGAGAACTAACGCCTGGTCTGGTGCTATTGATGAAATCTCGTGCCTGGCAAAGGCTCAGATTCCAACGAACCACAATGCCAACGCGCCGAGGAGAGCATATGACAGGTACGGCGCCAACTGGGCGAGGTTACAGGCTTTGTTGTCTCCGTAGCACTGCATACAGGATGGAACACGAGACCAAGAGTTGGATCATCCAACCACCGCGAGTAGCGTCGTGTCCGCATCCATGAGGCGGGCCCGTTTGTGTTCAGACGTCCTTTTCACATGGCGTCGTAAGCCGCGTTGTACAGCATCATGATTGGCAACCAATTTGCTGTTTTGCTGCCGCTGCACATGCAAGATTGCCAGCACCGTGCCGCCATTGTAAGGACAGTTGTCTTGCTGTACGTATTGTGTATCGTTTAGGCAACGCAAACACGATAATTTAACAAAACGGACAGCTGCCGAACAGGCGCAGGCACATAAAGGCACTCTCCCTAAGTACATATGCACTTAGTACTCGGTACTCCGCAGGGAAGCAGCAACAAACAAAGCCACTTGGCCCCTTTCTGCAAGGCACCAGACACCACTCCGAACCGGATGCTTATCCGCACTGTTCCATGGCCCCCTTGGCGGAGCATTTATCTTCTCCCTACCTCTACGTGGTGCACATGTGCTTTCTGTTGACAAACACAGTACAATTATGTATCTGCATCCTGTCTTTGCCAGAGCACACGCGGCCCCTTGTTGGATTGCGTTGTCCATCCATGTCGAGCACTACTATTTCTTTGGCAGGCCGGGATGCTTGGACGAGGGATGACTCTGACCCGGGCCAGAACTATCACGCGGCAGGGGTGCCATGCTCTGCTTCTCCATATTACTCAGTACGTCACGAACGACGGCCTCTGAGGATCAAGCCATTGACGAAGCCATGTTCTACGGTCGAGCGTCGAGTCCAGGCTCTTTGACACGATTTGGGCATTGGCGGTGGCGGTGAAAAGAAAAGACAAAGCTCTTGATAGACAGTGCTGAAAGGGGAAATCGGCGTGCACTGCCATGAACTGCTTGGATTGTACAAGTCTCCAGTCGTCCCGTATTCAAAAGGCCAAGGACCAGAATGAAGTCCGAGCTGTATTATTATCTTGGCCCGCAGGACCGCGTGTTTTCGCGGCTGTGTAGCAAGACAGGACAGGGCAGAAACCGTCGAAACTTGAGCCATCTGCAAGCAACCTGAAGGCCGCGAACTTCTAGCTTCTTTCAGCTCCTTCTTAGTTCCGAGGTTGCGTTCCCATCCTAGATTCCTGAGTCGTGCCTAGAAGCGTCAAGTTGGCTTTGCAACAACAAGTGCATCTGTACCGAGTACGTATTCATTGTACCTTTGCCGGCCCCGCCACGGACGGAAAGGGAAACAATGGAGTAAAAACCCCCCGACAATGAGGAAAGGAAAGAACACTGACATTGCTTGGATGCCCCATCAAAGGCAACATGGCAGACATCGTCATTTACTCAGGCGCGGAAGGGCAGGGAGCATATCCGCGAAAGAGTCAACCGCTAGTTCCTTCCAAATGCCTGTCAAGGGCATGTTATTGTTGCTGTATGTACTCCGTACGCACTAGTACGTAAGTGCTCCGTACTCCATAAACCGCGAGGCCCGGATCTGCCTGGGCGGGTTGTTTCTTTTGCTCGCACTGGCCAACGGTGTCAGGAACAGAGATCTCGTTGGCCCATTGGAATCCGTCGCCCCATCGCCCCATCACCTCTTCTGCAGACACACGGGCTAGGCAGGCAAGGTACGGATTCTGCACGTTGCCAGCCCCAGGACCCCCTGTCCAGGAGACAAAGCTCCAGTGGGCTTGCACCTACCACCGCACCTGCCCAAAGATTCCGCCCGTGGCGGCCAATCGCGGCAGGAAACAGCCCATCCGCCGAATGATCTGAAACGACGCTGACTGACGAAGCACATGGTTCTCGTTTCCTCACTCGAACGTTTCGATTGACCGTCATCCACAGCACTTGCAGAGCTTTCCCCCAACTCCCAATTCACCGTCCACGATGACCGCACGGGGTACGGGGTACTAGTACGTACAGAGTACTCCGTCCTCCATATTTCAGGGCAGCCTCTTCTCGGCCCATCTCCAGCCATCGCCCGGTTGCTCCAACGCATCGCCCCTGTCCGATAAAACGCGCTCGTACCTACAGTAGCGCCATGCAACCCTGCAATCATGCCAGCTTTTCGCGTTGGCGGCTGCAGGAACGAAGAGAACAGAAATGCGTGGCCTGGGTGGCCCGATGGCTGGGCAGGAATAGTCATCATTCCCCTACCACATCCGAGAATGCAGCGTTGGGCAAGGCTCAAGGGCTTTTTACGCATTAGCCCGATGAGAACCTTCAATGTTCATCGTCAGCAGGCATTCGCAACATTTTTTACAGTACATTGTTTACGTACTCAAGTACTCTGGCCCATCACATGGTCATGTCTGGCCATGTGCCATACCGATATGCAAGGTTTCTTTCAGTCCTCCTCCACATGACTATGTGGGAACAACTGATTGCTTGTGCAAAAGTTAAAAAATACCGCAACTGTCGAGTCGCACAAGTGGCCTGGTTATCTCCCCCAAAAAAACCACCAAACTGGCCACGAAACCGGACGCTTGAAAGTGTGTTGACTGGCCTAAACAAAGCACTGCGGAACAGGTGTTGGTGCTGGTACCATGTGCAGCAGAGTACTACTACGTACAGCAACTACCTACCTAGTACGTAGACATGGTGGAGAGCATTGTTCAAGTGCTATTGAGCACCAGCCGATATTACCATACCGTTTGTGACGCACTGTACAGTAGTCCTTGGAAGGCACCTCTTTGTGGCATGATTCGTCAGCCGCTTGTTCGTCTGAAGTCTGGAGGCATGATGGATCTGGTCACGGGTCAAACCCAGAGGTGACAATGAAACGTGGCCGACGTGTTCGGCCGAGGATGCTGAATGTTTCAGACGCAAAGGTGTCTGATGTGTCGCTGATGCGCCATGAAGACCGAGGTGATTGAGATGAGGTGGCAACCAATGCAGCCTTGAGCCTGAGATTGAAACTAACCCTCCGTCTCAGCAACGTCTGTTCCTTCAATATTGCTTCAGCAGCAGAAGCAACCTTGAACTACTCGGTACACATGTATCGAACGTCGCCATGGAGGAGTACCAGTGCATCAGGTCAGTGGCTCCTGGTCAAGGTGCCAAACCATGCATACCCGACGCGCGCGTCAGCGAGCCCATTTGTTTGATACCAGTCATCTCATCACCTCTCTGTCGTGGCTGGGCTTACGGGGCCTGAAGGGGTTCAATCCGTATGTACACCCACTGTACATACGTGTCTCTGTTTCATGGCGTGGCCGTCGCGATAATGAATATGGCGTCTCCCGGCGGCAAGCACATGCGGACATGGTCTTGGCGCTTACGTTTGCTCCCTTGGCCAGCAAATCCACGGAACTCTTGATGGCATTGTGCCAAGGGACCGGCGTCGCGTGCCATTGCACAGTAGTACCGTCGACCCCCGGCGGTGGCACTTGCACCTTTTGCGGCATTCTTTTGCCGTGGCTTTTTTTGTGCCAGCTGGGTGAGCCAGGTAGTTGTCATTAATTATCGTGCCCGACACAGAAGCGCTGCCGATTTCCGAACCACCTTGCTACTCATGCACCCTTAGTAGCGGGTTTTAATTTCGCTTCCAGCGTCTGGGTTTGAGGAATTGTCCGCTAGTGAGACTCGATCGGATGGACGGCAGCTCATGGTGAGGAGGCGCATGGGAAATTAAATGTGGTAGGGGTCCAGGGTCACGATCGGGACCGCGCCGGGTGGGTTTTTGGGAGGTTGTCCTTTTCAGGGCTTTGTGGAAATGAGACGGGGAATTGGGCATGACGAGTGATATAAACTCGTCGTGGAAGCTGGTTGGATTCGAATCGTGTGGTTGGGCTGAAGTAGGGAGGTGCTGACGATGTCGAGGAGGGTGCAAGCACAGCAAGGGACATGTTGGCGAGACCCTGGTTGAAACGTCGTTCTGTGGGTGGTCGCGAGGGCTGGCTATACATAGCCCTGTGGACGAATGATACGGAGTACATGATGAGATGAAGGGACGAACGATGGTCAAGAACCGTGCCGTCATGTACTGTCGTTTGATGCGATGCAGCCAGGTAGGTTTTGACATGGTGGTGTGGTATCCATGGCTTCCGTCATGGTATTGGTATCGTGTGTCATGTGCTACGCGCGTCACTGAGCTTGTTGCATGTTCCTGCGGCTCATACGGGTGACTGGAAACCGAGCAGACTATGTATGCCTTCAATTTGGCTGACGGCAAATCACGCTGCTTCTCGCAAGACCATGGTGGCTGGTTGGATATTGTATGTATGCTGCGATGTGGGCGGATGAGCACCAGCTGGACTGGTGGTACATGACGCGCAGCTCCTGTGTCCTTGCCACACTTGAATGACATCAAGTTGCAGTTTGTCTATGCTGTCTGTTGAGATGTATTCGTCTGAATTTAAGACAGGTCCTCATCGAGGTCGTTTCTTACACCAGGGTATCCTTCATAGCAGCATGTTGTTCCGCCAAATGCTGAATCCGTCTCGAGTTGGGTCTCACCTCTGAGGTCCCGGGATCTCAAACAGGGTATATCCTTGTATGCCTGAGTATGAATAATTCCATACGTATTTTTGGCGCTCTGTATTATACATATTTTAAGGTCTAGCAAAACTGATGTCTCTGCAAATATCTTCTGCGCATAGACGCATACGCTATAGGGTAATTCATCACGTTTGGACTTCAAGACTGATTCTGGAACCTTGTCTCTTGTTTCGGATGCTCCATACTCTCCAAGTACTCCGTACATCTCTTGACATTCTTCTCCTGAGTCATCTCATGACAGTTTACTACGATGACAAAGTTTGTTAGTCCCGCTACTCTATCACAGGTGACCAAGACAGAATTAGTTGCCGACGTCAGATTAAGGAACAGCATGCTCATGTTTAATCATGCTGTCAGGTCATGCGCAAACGTTGTGTCACAAGGGTCTAAGACAACGACCGAAAGTAAAACTAGTGGCACGTAGTCACGCTTGTCATAGCAGAGACAGCGGAGCAGAAGTCGTGAGCTACTCCCCCTGAATACGCCGTCACCTTGAAAGAGGAAGCTGGCGTTATGAACCTGTGGCAAGATTGGAATTATGACTCGACAGGACAGAATATGGCTCCAAATAGCCCTGCCATAAGCTCTGCATCACTGAGTTTGAGTGGCAATGACTCTGACCCGGCTGTATGGGGCCGCCTTGCTATCTCGACATCAAGTTGCTAATGAATCGACAGCCGGGCCTGAATTCGCTACGAATCCAGCTGTAGAGGAGCCCATCTACCAGTCACCCCACCGCGAGAATGCCATTAGAAATTTCATAAAGATGGCAGCAGGTTCACGGAAGATCAAGCTATCAGCTACGGAAATCGTTAAAGATGTTGCCAAGAGGACCACGTATGGTGCCATGGCTGGTCTCCCTCTTCCATAGTCTTTGTCGACTTCCATCGCTGACGAGGCAATCTCATCTTCCAGACTCCTTGTCCCAGATGCCTACAACGGTTATTAGCTCCCGTGTGGACGCCATGGCGAATCCGCGCGTCGTATGAACAAACGCAAAACAGACCTGGTCAAGCTCATGGCTTTCGTCGAACAGCTACTCCCGTCGCCAGTATAGGCCCCCGAGCAACTCCTATCAATACATACCGACCACGTTTCCGAGAGTGATTGCAGAAGAAAGGTCACCTTTCTACCAACGAGATATTGCGTGCATGATACAAATCAACTTCCCACGACTATGACACTTGCGCTGAAAAGACGGCGCTGAGAAAATAGGACGCGACTAGACGAACGACTTGCTTATGAAATAGAAACAGATTTTTTTCATCCAACCACAAGGTCTTGTTGGCTCAGAAATGCAACAGGACATTCAGCTCATTTTGGCTTCATAACTCGCCCAACACCCCTGTATTAAGCGTTTACAAAGAAGCCGCTATCGCAAGAGGAAAGGGTGACTTAAAACCCTTGGCCATGTAAATCGTCATGCTGCAAGATTATCCGTGGACAGCCGCGCAGACGTAGACCAGACTGTTGGCCGGACTCAATACATGGTTTACGGCATGTATCCTGCGGGCTTCGATTTACAGACAAGGACGTTTTGGAGACTTGGGGAAATATCATTCAAAGGACAGTACTAGACGTATAGAGGTAGGCTCAGTAAGACTTTTGTCACCCAAACAAGGCCAGACCATAGATGGGTGGAAAGCTGTCTGTCCATGAGTCTGAGTTTCCGTATCAAAAGAGTTGACTTGATTTGTGTCGGTTGGCTCACTAGGACTCCATGCCTACACGCCTGGTACGTGTAATTGGGATTTGCATCCCACATCGCCTAGTACATGATCCACCCGGCAGGATTACAATGCAAAAATGCATAATATATTGAAGCATTCTACTAACTAAATTTCCCCAGACCAGAACAAAGACGCAGAAAACCAAATCTACATGGTAAAAGGGACCCCGGGGTATTCCCTCCCAAAAGAAACCCGCCTAAAAAACACTCACGGCCCGCCCGCCGCACCGGCCAGGACCATAAACTGCGCCGCCCTCCTCCGATCAACCTCCTTCTTCAGCATGACGAGGCAGCTGCTCAGGACGAGGACCTCCGCAGCCCTCGCCTCGGCCTTGCCGCCCGCCCACTCACCCAGGTCCATCAGCAGGCGGCCGCCGTTGCCAGCCGTGGCCCTCGTTGTCCCCGGCGTGCGCAGCGCCTCGCTCCTCACGAGCTGCGCGACCCTCGTCCGCCGCTCCGCCGCCCCGACCCCCGTGACCCGCTCCAAGACGAGCAGGCTGCCGGCGCCGGCGGCCCTCGTCTCGCGCCGGCCCGCGTAGCGCCAGCGCAAGGTGCCCAGGTGCGTGCGGACGGAGTGCGCCCGCGTGCAAACCCCCTCGCCCGCGACCTCGAACGCCTCGCCGCCGCCGCGCCGCGCGAGCTCGCCCTGCAGCTGTATCCTGGGCGGGCGGCCCGGCCCGAAGCGGTACGTCGTCGAGCACAGGGGCGCCAGGGCGAGGGGGTCGTCGGCGCGGACGAGCACGCTGTCGCCGGAGCAGCGCGCGTGCCGGAGCGACTGGTACGCCAGCGGGCCGAGGGAGCCGTCCGGCTGCACGGCGAAGACGCCGATGGGCCACGGGCGAGGCGCAAGGGGCAGCGCGAGGAGTGCGTGGCCCGCGGACTCGACCTGGTAGGTGTGCGTTGGCCGGAGGCCAGCGGCCGACGAGGGCTGCGGCGACACGGCCTCGTCGTAGGCCGGGAGCGACTCGGTGGACGTCCGGGGCGTCGAGAGGCCGCCGAGCTCGATGTAGTCGCCCTCGGCGTATTCGGGGGGCAGCGTGGCCGGCGTGCCGCGCTGCCGGAGTGCGGCTTTGCTGTCGAGCACCTGCGCGGCCATCATGCTCGCTTGTCGTGTAAGTGGTGCCGAGTCTGACAGGGAGTGTCAAGTGTGCGGATTGTCGCAAGTAATTTTGAAGAGTTTCCTTTCCCAAGTCCGCGGTCACAATGTTTATGTGACGACAGGTTTGACTTTTTTCAATAATACCATTTTACGCCTCGAGTTGGCGACAATTATATACTTGTACTCCGAAGAATGAATCTCGCAGGCACCACATTTTGTGAAATAGAACCGGCCCCATATTTTCCCATCGCGAAATACGGCTCCCGCTGATAATGGCGCCACAACGGGCTCCCCCGTCCCCCAGCTTCCTAATTCGCTCAACTCGCCCTAAAAGCGGGGAGCATAACCGTTTTCGCTGTGCTGGGCGATACGATCAATACGATTCACGGGGATGTGGAGCCGCGACTAATCACGCGACTGAGCGAGTGCCGCTGCCCCACAAAGCTTGTTCCAACATTTCTGGAGGCTGCCAGGCGAGCCATGAGGTGCAGCGCAAGGCGTTGCTGGGCTGGGTGGCTGTGCTGTTAGCAGCACAAGAAAAGGGGGGGTTCTGGCGTTTTTTTCGAAGGTTCGATGGAAGGAACTTGGGGCTGTGTGGCCAGGTGAGGGGCTTTTGGTGATTGGTACAAGGGGCATTGCGTGCCAGTATTATGCAATGGCTGTTTGTTGGTCGGCAAGAGAATAGGGCGGGAAAAACGTTGCTGCCTGGCCGTGACGTAGGGAATGGACGCCAGATCACTCACTGACGAGTCAACGACGGTGTGAAGCGTTGATGGCGGCGTGTAAAGTGGGGATGAGCATAATGACACGGGTGCGTCGGTGCAAGGTAGAAGCACATCTCCACGGGAACTGGCTTCGAGTTGCATAGAAGCAGACACTAGAATTGGTAATAATTACAAGAAATATATCCAATTTCACCCCTTGTAGTAGACCCGTAATTCGCATTGGCGCCGCGCCCCCGAACGTCATACTCATAGTCGTCGTCCAAAAAACGTAAGATCCTTGTCCAGTTGTGCTTCTACCCACAACGGCCACTGGTTGTACATTTGATGCTCGTAGTCCACTCTGGCATTGAGAAACTTCAACCACTTCACAAATCCCGGTGCAGGTCCAGCGTCGGTCGAAGCCGTTGGCCTCTTTTCACGAAGGTCGTATTCGCGCTCGGTGATGAATGCCATAATCTGCGACAAGGCGATCCAATGTGCGTGAAGCAGAATCATGCTCTGTCTGTCGAGATTGATAAGCTGCTGGAAGGTGCTATGTGGTAACATCATCCACCATGCATATTGTCTGCCGTTGGATTTATATGCTGCGGGTACAATTAGAGTCTTGTATTGGTAGGCAAGATTTGGAAACAACGAAAAAGCTGCCGCTTACCATCAAAGGAATTTACGTTGAGCTTCTCTGCAATGCCAAGTAGCTGTTCGCAATACTCAACTTCTACTGGTTCGGCGCATAGTGGCCGTAGGTTGGAGATGGCTTCGACAGCGGCGTCAGCCCACCCTCGCTGGATCAACGGTAAATCTCTGAGATATGGCTCCATCATCTCGTTCTGTTGGTCTTCGAATAGCTGCTCGAAAATGGGTTTGATGCCCTTGAACATCATTTGCATCCCGACAATGAGAATGCCTCGAATAAACGTCATATACTCTGCCAGACCGTCTTCTAGACAAACAGACTGGAAGGTCAATGCAAAACAAGTGGCGACGAGGGCGTTAGCTTCTTCGTAGCTTGTCTGGGCGCGCGCAGATTCGGAAAGCCGCTTCTTGATGGCTTTGATAGCTTTGATGCGGTGGTTCATGGCGGCTTGGACGAAGGAGCTGTCGGTGGGGACAAGCTCTGATGCGGCAAAGCCCAATATGGCGTGCATCAAGAATTCATGCTATCGGAAAAAAAAGAAAGTCAATATCCCCGTTTTTGTTTAATCTCGACAAGAGCGTGTGTCACGTAACTTACATTGTGGGCAATGCATGGGATCTCGTGGGTCCAAATCTCCTCTTGCTTCAACGGATGGTGGGGGTAGCACTGGGTGAGGAAGTGCTGGAAGAATCGCATGTCTTGCAGGCTGAAAAGAGGAACCTGATGGTGAGGCTACTATAACGTTAGTCGTGAACGCTGGGATGACATGCCCCATCTTCCCGTGGCTCGTACCTGGTGGGTGATTTGAGGCATGGACGGGTATTCACACTTCAACCCCGTCTTTACGCAATGGCCGCACGCAGGGCGAGTCTCCTGGCACTGTGGCGGCGGGTTAGAGTCTCCAGCCCTTCAGGGATTTGCTCGTGCGAGCAAGAGACTGGTGATAGATACCTTGATGCGCCTCCTCTTGCAGTTATAACATCCGCGTCTGCTCTTGGTATGACCCCTGCGCTCTAACCTCTGCTTCTGAGCGGATTGGCGGCGCGTGACTGACATGTCGACAACAGCAGACGTACTCCGTCCATCCGAGCTCGGGGGTGTTGCTTGGCCCGGAGATGACTCCGAGATGGTTCCTGCTGACGTGCTGTGCGATGGATCTGGGAAAGGGATATCCTCCGTTGGCTGCAGAAAGGTCGAATAGTCAAACTCGGAAGGGTCTGGGTAGGTGAGAATCCCTGGCGGGAAGTGCTGCAACATTTGGTCCATGCTGTAGAGTAGTGGAGGACTCAAGACGCGATCTGAAAACCGATGCTTGTACTCGGTAGAAGATTCGTAACAGAAGCAATTGCTGCTGTAGAAGGGGGGGTTGTGGAAGGGGACTTGACATTGAAATAAGACGAGGAGAGTGACGATAGGCAAGCGTTAAGTGTGACAATGGATACGGAGTAGCTAGGAGGGGGAACAGGGTCGGAAACAAGCCACGCCGATTTGAGTCAAAAATCAGACCAAGAAGAAGAGGCTCTTCATACTCGACCTGCCTGTTCCTTGTTCTCCAATTCCAGTCGGACCCAGATTCTGGCCTTGCAGCATGCAGCGTGCAACGTGGAGCAGGGCAGGGCTGAGGGAGCACTTTGTCGTCACGTGTAGACGTAACTCGACTTTGCCTGACAAGGCGCAAAAAACCGAAGCCGGGTTGGGCAAGATGGGGCGAAAACGAAGCCAATGTGTCAATGGGATGGTTCAATGTTGAGCGTAAGAAAAGGGCTGAACCGGCGGATTGATGGGCCGGGCCTCGTGGCATCGCGACGTTTGGGCCTGCCGACTTGGCTGTGGCTCTCTGCGCCCAGGTGCCAGCACCAGTGACTAGAGTTGACAGTGGACACCAGTTGACCAGTGGAGACATGACATGGACACCAGACAGCGGCTCAGCCCAACATTAGACGCTAAGTGGCCCCCAAGCTGTAGCCTGGGGCCACCCATTGACAGCCTATGGGCGCCACTAACCACCTGGACACCGCTGGCAGCCACTCACAGCACCGCTGGAACATTCGAAAGCTTCACGCTCCAAGTCTCCGTCGTCAACTCGTCGCCATCAACTCCGCATCTGCAACAATCGCCATCAACGGTCCATCATTCAGTGGCGTCAAGGGAAGAGAATGTGCCACAGCCCGAAGCTTGCCTTCCAGACTGCCCGTGGAATTTGTTCCGGTCCGTGCATTTCCGAGTGCCTGTCAAACGGTTTAAAGTTCGTATGTACATGTCATCGGGACGCAGCCAGTGGTTGTGGCCTTCATGTGCAGTTTTGCGGCCGCACCATACGTACGTCACTCCAATACACAAGTCCTTTCTTCTCCGGCATCTCAGCACCGACTTTGCAGAATCACAGAACAATCACTGGCCCATTCGAACGGTGGCTGTCATCATGCCGGCCTGCACCGGCTGGGCGTGAGCAGGGACGCCCAAGCAGCCTGCGAAGCTTCGAAGCTTGGAACCCGGGATTTGCAAGACTTTGTGCCGCTGGAGTGCCTGTCACTTCCGAATTAGAAAAACCCCGTCGTCATAAGGCTGTGGTGCAAACCAATTGGAGGCCCTTCAGCCATCAGCAGAATCAGACCGATACTTGGGGCACCCGCCGGAGTCATGGTGTCCCAGCTTCGCTAAGATCTACATTCCATCTCCATCTCCATCATCCACATGTCAGCATTCAAAGCGGCCGGCAGCCAGCTCAATAACCAGTCCAGTCAACCTGCCCTCAAATTCGGGATCGCTCTCCGCCAAGAGAAGTATCGGAACGCTCCGGAGTACAAGCCCGTCACATTCGACCGTGAGCAAACCAATGTTGCTTGGACCAAAGGCTCATTTGCAATAAGGACTGACGAGAAAGAGGCTGAACACCCATCACTGGACTGTGCACCCCAAATCCAGCCACACCTGACTCCATCCAACAGGACGCTTTGGGGGGGAGTTTTTTCTCCCATTTTTGTATGATGGGTAAAGTCTTGCAGGGCACACCAACACCGTCCTCTTCCTAGGGCCTAGGTATTCTGTGTCACGCCATGTACAAGTAGGACCCTTTGGCCCTGATACAAACTAACTTCCGAACAGGTGGAAACTATTCACAATACCGTCTGGCAACTGCAGATCAAGTTGCTAAATTTGCCGTTGACGAATTTCAGAGTTGTTCCGGCGACAGGTATTGGTGGAAAATACCCTAGCCAAGTCATCATAGTCCGTTGTTGCCAGTCCTTTGGAGCTGTGCTTTTGCATGTTCGATCTTCCGCAACCACATGTTTGACTTGCAAGTAAAGGGGGGCCTGCGGTAACAGTCAATTTGCATGTCGCATCAAAAACTCATGCCGAGCTCTGATGTGGGATAAGGCTGCCTCGGTTGATTGAGCACGCATGCTTGACGTGGTGTAATTAATTGCTGTATGGCAATAGATCACAGATATCGGATGTCGGGACGACTTACCAGCCAATACATCAGCGACCACATGCGGAGTACAGGATTGAGAAAACAAGAGACTGGCAAACGGGTGAGCTGATCCTTGGCGCCTCCTCCGCAGCATTGCTGACAGCTTTCTTCAGGTACACCCGACGTCGAATCGCGCAGAAAACCCCAAAGGCGGCGTCTAGGCCTGGCCAGACTACAGACGAGTCATCCAACAGACAATCTGACAATTGGTCATGTGTAGCTAGTCGAGAAATCCCACCGTGCTAGTCGTTTCGTCTCAGATATTTCGGCACATAGCCCATGATCGGCTCCATACGAGAATTCTGAATTCTTGTCTACTCTGCATCACTGAATGACTTAAAGACTTGGTTTGCTTTTTGGCAGCTGAGATGGCTGCGAATCAACTTACATGGCTAACCTCCAGCCTTGGTTAGTATGTATAAGTGAAATCCTCCAGCCCCTCCAATACCACTTTGCCCCTCTTCACCTGTTGATTTGCGTGCCAGAACCAAATCGACAACCCACCGGTGCAAAGCAGGATACAGACGTTGCAAGCAATGGACGCATAAATTCCCGGAAGGTATCTGGGCTGATCCTGGCTCCTAAAGACCAAGGCGCCGGCGATTCCGCCGATACCACCAAAACCGACCAATGTGGCACTGCAGAATGCGCGTTTCCAGTGCCCGCGAATGTTGTTGGCTTGATACGTCAACACGGGGGGCGTGTTACCACTGGCTCCCGCCACGACGAAGAAGACACCCGTGTATCGAACGGGATACGCATGGTGGAATGCCATGAGTATCAGCCCAACGAGCGCGAGAACCGCGTTGAAGGCTATAATGGGGCCTCGCAGACGATACCGGTCCCCGAGCCAAGCTTGTGCGTACATGAGCAGACCTGTAAAGACCCACGGCGGCACGATGAGACATTGAGATTCTGCGACAGAGAAACCTAGCGGCAAAAGGTAAGACGAAGGAAACGGGGAAGTAGACACGCGGGGTCGAGAACTAACCCATTCCGAGGAGAATCATAGGAAGGAAAAAGTTGATGGAGTAGCCTACAGTCGTGACGCAGAAGAATATAAAGGCAAAGATCCAGATTTTAAAGTCGGCAGCGGGTGCAAGAAACACACCAAGAGAAAAGGGTTCCGTCACAGCATCTCCCCGATCACGGTTGACGCGCCGGATGATAAAATCGCGCTCCTGTCTGTTGATGAAGTTCCACGACTGGTCGGCCTCCTCCGGAAAGCCCACGAGGAAGACGTACGAGACGAGAGCACCGACGCAAGAGAGGACACCTTCAATGATAAAGATCCATCTCCAGCCTCTCAGGCCCGCCAGTCCGTTCATCTGAGAGAGACCAAAGGCCAGAATACCGCCAAGTGCACCGGCGACGCACCCGACGCCATAAAAGACGGTGTAGCGCTTCTGCATGTCGAATCGAGTGTACCAGGTGCTCAGCAGATATACCGCCCCAGGGAAGTAGCCGGCTTCGAAAACACTGACATTGTTCTCATTAGTACCTCTATTTATCACTCTCGGGGAAATCGTTTGTTTATCCCCCCTCCCTTTTGCCCATTCGGGTTTTTTTTTTCTGTTTGTCATCGTTGACGCCTTTTTGTTGGCATACCTCGACATCCTTTACTTACCCTATCAAGACGCGCAGCCCTGCAAGAGTCTGCCAGGAATGGACGAAGCCGTTCCCAATCATGACCACGCCCCAAGCCATTGCGATTGAACTCAGGAACAACCGGGGTCCGATCTTCCGGGTAAGAACCGTGCCGAGGGGCTGAAAGACAGTGTAGGTGATGAAAAACACCGAAATGACAATGGAGTATCGGGCGCCTGTCTGAAGCGCAAGATCGCTGTTGAGGTGCGCGACGGCAGCAGTAGAGATATTGACGCGGTCCACGAGTGATATAATATAGAGGCAGGCCAATACGGTGACGAGTCGAAAGTCGCTACATTTCATGAGCCACTGACGAGGAAGAAGAGGAAATTGAGCTTGCCAGGGGAGAAAACTTGAACCAACATGCGCCGGATGATCCTCTTTTGCTCCTGAAGCGAGTACACCTCGTCGTCGTCTATATCGCGCCGGGCCTGGGGAGACGGCACGGCGGTTTGCCTTTCTGTGTGGGAGCTTGCATACTCTGACTTTTCCATGGTCTATGGTAGCCAGAATTGTGTAGAAGAAGGGGGAGAGTGGCGGAAAATTTGTAGAGCGAAGGGGATTGTATAGAGACCAACACCCATACAGAAGATTGGTTTTATACATGGCGGTTTTACGCTTTTGTCAGACACGCCCCGGGGGTACGGCCAACATGTCTGGTGTAGACTGTAGAGTAAGCGGGTGGCTCGTGGCGTGGACATGGAAGGCTAGTCGAAGGATCGCGGCCACGTGTAAGCACCCCGTAGCATGGCAATTTCAGCTCCCGAAGCCACCCTGAACCCCAAACCTTGAAATATTGGCCTTGGGGTATGCAACCGGAACATCCATGGGGGGCGATACGTTGCAATCAGGACGAGGCCTTTGGTCTGTGTGCTTGATATAACGCCGCGTGCCATCGACGCTGCTGCTGGATGTAGTTGCCACAGGAAAAGCTACGTTTTGCCCCAGCAGCTTGATGATACAGGCGGCACAGTATGATGATACTTTGCGGCTGACCATGAATATGATGAGTATCTACTCCGTACTCGAGTATCTAGTGGGTGGTTGGCTAGTCTATGGAAGCGGCAGTGTTTTGCCATGTGTCAGTGAAGCCTCGTTGCGCTGCGCCAAGGCTAGAAACTCGATAAGCTTGAACCAGCCATGTTGCATTGCCGTGCGTGCTCATTCGCCCCCTATGAAATTCATCGCCCAGGTCCTCCACTGAAGGCGCAGAGTTGCTAGGATGTATTGGACTTGTAGCCAAAGACTGCAGTTTTCGCGAACAAACTCATCCAGAAAGCAAGGGCCGCCATGCACACTCAAGGCCCGGCAGTTATGCTGAGTTTTCGCATTTTCCCGTGCACTCGGAAGGCCATGGTCGGGATAGCATCCCCGCAGCGGCCGAACGCACCGGACTTGTCGGGATATAGCAAATAGTGTCTTGACGAGAACACTCTGAATATGCGGCCTCTGTCTGGGCACCTGCCTACTGGCGGCCGATTCGCAGTTCTGTATTGCACGAATAAGAGCCTGGGCGTCACTGGACCAGGCCGTGTGATTTTCCTCGTGCGGATGAAGCAACGTGTAAGACAGGTAGTCGGATAGCGTCCCGTACGTGATTAACTGCCGATAGAACTGCGGGGTGTGGACTCTGAGACTGAGCACCTCGTGGGAAGGTTGCTGGCTGACACGCAGCTGTAAAAGACTGTAGCTGCGGGAACACGACTTCTCCCCGTCCTGCTCCTCAAGACGAGTTAATACTCCGTATTTGCCAGGTGCCGTGTTGACAATATACTCCATGTACTGGACAAAGATGGACTGCAGAAAGGTTTCTGTGACCGTTGGTCGTCGTGGTACAGCCGACGGACTCGGTTCTGGACGGTACCAAATCTCCAGCTTGCGGACCCGAGCCAGCAAGATTGCCTGGAATAGGATTTTCAGAACTGAATTCTCCCCCGGTCAGCATCCTATCCGCTAGAGAACTAAGCGGCTGGTGAGAACGCCCTTACATGTTGTGAGAACGTTGGAGCCCCAACATATAAGAAGCCATAGCGCCTGGATTGTCGATAGCATTTCCGGATCTATCGCAGGCGTGACTGACCACCAACGAGCCACCAGTTTAGGACGGCCTTTGGAAGAGCGCAACGTGATTGCGACTGAGATTTCCCCCTCGTCAGCGGGATTCAGAGTAGAGAGCGTGTACGCCCCTTTTCTAGAGTTAAACGGGGACACGTGAAAGTCCTTGCCAAGGGTCTGCCTGAACACGCCGGCGTTCCCAGAGGCCGGAAATAAATACATGCGCCGCTCGTCAAACGTGTTGTTGACCTCTGCGACGACGTACTTGAGACTCATGTCTGCCGTGTAGAGATACCAAAACGAGGCCGGGCTGAATGCGTAGTTCAGGAAGCGAGGCGAAGTAAGGAGGTACACGTAGGGAAAGTCGGCTGGGTTGAGGCCCTGTTTGCGAATGGCAAATTAGCCAAGGGACACGTCATGGGCGTCCCGACTTCTGTGCTTGTATACCTCTAGTTGTAGGTATGCGTCGATATTCTCAGAGAGGGTGGCCCCGTCCCGTCCGCGGTTTAAATGGTCCTTGGGCGAGACGTGAAGCCAGCCCCTTGCCCACCATGATGCGGTGTTGACGGAGAGCAACCAGTTGGACGTGGGAGAACGCACGGGGATGCCCACCGACAAGTACGGATAGGCAAAACGGTGCTTCTTTGGAAACAACCGACGGTGTGAGATTTTGCATTTGATGATTTGCGTTTTGTCGATGGAAACATCGCCGCCGTGTTTGGCTGCGAGTTGGAGAGGGAAATTTGTGAGCATTGTCAGCTAGGCAACATTCATGTTAGCTACTGGGTAGACGGAGAGGCAAGGTGCCCCAATAGTTTTTATATGTGAGCAAGATTCAAGAAGGGCAGACTGACGAAATCAAATATACCTACCGAGGAGTCCGTTGCATGATTCCTCCGGTGTTGCATTGATTTCATGTAGACGATTCACACCGGTGCATGTGCCAAACCCTACACCTGCTTACTCGGTAGTTACGCTAAGCTTCCTTCAGTTGGTTCCCACGTCGGTTTAAATCTTTCGATGCCCTCCACACACAGTGCTACATGTGCTTACTCACACAGTCTGCATGACCTGCCTCTGTGCCCCGGATATGACTGCTCGGATTTTACTCTGTTTATACCATTCCGTACATAACTGCCTAGGTAGGTAGTTTTCTGTCGTGTCTTTTTTTCTTTCTCAAGTACCTTGAAACCGACTTGTCCTTCACCGGCACAAGCGTTATTCACGCTGCAACAAGCTGATATGGCATCTGAAAAACACTTTAGACACATTCCTCCGTTCCCTGACGATGTCCCAGTCATCTCCATGAACACCATCTCCCTGGCAGGCTTACGTCTAGGCGACGGGAATGCTGCCCAGCGCATGCTAGCTGCTTGCCAGGAGCTGGGATTTTTTTCCCTCAGTCTCCGCGGGGACAGCCTGGGGGAGGCCATGATGGAAGACATTGACCAGCTTTTTGATGTGGGGAAGGACATCATGAACCTTCCCCAGCATGTCAAACAGCAATATCTGCATGATATCCCGAGGAGCTTTCTGGGGTAAGCCGACCCCCTCTTCCCGCTTCCCCACAGTTTCTGTCTGTCTGACGCCGCAAGGACAGATTCAAGCCTCTCGGCCACGCCAAGACGGAAACAGAGGAGCCTGACCGCTTCGAATGGTTCAACCTGGGCCAAGACGGTCTCATGGGTACCGCCCCGCTTCAACCACTCCCGCCTCTCGTGCACGGCCATCTCGCCCTGTTCACCTCGTTTCTCAAGCACGGCCAGTCTCTGCTCACGACGATATGCTCTGCCCTCGAGGCCCAGCTCTCTCTGCCAGAGGGCATTCTCACGTCCTCGCAGACGCCTACGAAACCCTCGGGGACCGTCATCCGGCTTATCAAAGCCCTTGCCAGCCCACAGGCTGAGGATCTGCGGACGAGCATGATCCACCACACGGATTTTGGCACCATCACGCTTCTAGCAAATGTCATTGGCGGCCTGCAAATCCTGACTCCTGGAGGGTCTGCCACGGATGAAGGCGCCTGGCGCTGGGTGCGTCCCCAGCCAGGCTGCCTGATTGTCAATCTCGGGGATGCCATGGTGCAGTGGACCGGCGGCATCCTGCGCAGCAACGTCCACCGCATTCGATATCCGCCGGGCCAGCAGCGCCATGTTGACCGGTACAGCCTGGCCATTCTCTTCAGGCCAGAGCGGGAGGCAAGCATGAGAGACAAGACGGGCGGAGATGCTGCCGGCGACGTAGAAGACGGCAACTTGACCGCCTGGGAGTGGGAGGTGAAGAAGGCCATGGCCTTGGCAAGGGGAGACGCCGTCGTGCAGAGCAAGGGCGGGAAGCCTCGCAAAGGTTTAGACTAACATGATATTTGACATTTACTACACAATGGCTGCTTCCTTGTCCCATGGATGGACCAGAGTCTGACGGCTTTCCTGCTGCTCCTGCGCATCAACCCTATGTGCCTGTATGTCGATGCTGGTCTCCATATGGACCACCCCGCTGCCCTTTGGAACGCGGGAGGCAAAAGCACTGAGCGGTATTTCATCCTCATTTTCATCCTCGTTATAAGCTGGCCTGGCGTTAGCAGGCCGCGCACTTGCCCCCGCGAAGCCCTTGCTGCCTGAGTCGACGCTACCCGTGTGATCAGAGGCCTTGGCAGTAGAGCCGCTGCGAGAGCCCCGTGACCAAAAGGCATTCGTCTTATTGTGGACGCTGCGGACAAGAGTGAAGGTCGCGGGGAGGTCGGCGATGACATTTGCAAGATTGCGCTCTACGATCGTGCAAAGGTACACCCGGTACAGAGCCCAAGTGAAGTCTGGCTTGTAAAAGTCGCCATCAAAAGCAACGCGAGTAATAGACGAGGCAAAGACCCTGCAGTTTTACGGCGGACTCTGTCAGCACCAGCTACGTCTCGGGCAGGAGCAGGGGAAAACACATACAACAGCCCCGATCCTGTCAATCCAATAATAACGAGCCGCTTCCCAAGACTCATCTGGAGCCTTCCGATAAAGTACACGGGCGATATGGCGTAGAAAAGATCAGTGATGCTATTGATGACTGGGCAACCGCGCTCGTCAGCAAAGAAGACGGAAAACGTGATGGAAGGGGGGTAGGTTCCTCACTGGTAAAGGCAATAATGGACGTGACCAGGGTCTTGACGCTCTTCACCTCGCCGGGAATGTCGGGCTCCCACAGCTTCCGGAGCGGGCTCGCCTGGAGACCCCAGAATATGCCCTGGCAGGTGCTCGCGGTGGTGGTGATGGCGATGAGCGCGTACACGATCCAGGTGGTGCGCCGGTGGACGCCCTGGATCAGGGCCAGGATGAAGAAGCAGACGGAGATCTTGACGGCCCAGAGGGAAATGTTGGCGAACAGGATGTTGTACTGGCTGAAGCGCCGGACGGTGAGCACCTGCTCGCGGGTGAGGAACTGGAGGTGGCGGCCGAAGCCGGACTGGACGGACTGGATCTCGAGCACATTGGCGGTGAGATTGAAGGCCTAGGCTGTGTAAGTTTCTTGGCTCGTTATATATACATATACGCATACATATACACACACATATATATACGTGTGTATGTGTGTGTGTGTGTGTGTATAAGTGTGCAGAATCTGCTGTTCAAAACTCACAAGGGCAATGACGATAAAGTAATCCGCAGCCCCGAGACCAGCCTTGGTCGCGATCTTCATGGCAATACGCGACGTCGTGGATATGCTGATGAGCACGGAAAACACCACACACAAGACCAGGACGACGCTTCCGTTACTCTCGTCGACCAGGGACGGGTCGAACTTGATGAATCCATTAGACATGTCGAAGTGTCCGTACAAAGATGTCACCTCAAACCCGCTGGGAAGAAAAAAAAAGAATGAGCGCCTTGAAAAAGGCCAGATCAGTGCGAGTCTCGACAGTCTTCCAGGGAGTGCAGCACCATAAGTGACGGCAAGGATGAAAAGAGCTGATGGCAGGTCGCGATGCGTATGCTGGCCTGGCCCGTGGCAGTGTCTTGATTCTTTCCGGCGGCATGCCCGTCTGGCAAGAAGCCAAAATACAAAAGCAACAAGTGAGACTTGTTTCGCCAACGTGTCGAGTTGTCGCGTGCATGGCGGGGAAAAACAACGAGAGGGTTTGCCGCCAACTTTGTGGATGGTTGCAGTCAGTGAGAAGCCGCCGGAGATGGCAGCAGTGAGAAGCTACAAACACTCGACCAGACTCAACATGGCCACGTACTCCGTACTCGGTACATCTAAGTCGACGGGGCGTCGAGGCCGCATCGGGCCTTCGGCAGAGACAAATGTCGATCAAATGGCGCCGGCCCCCACGTTTCTTCCTCGGGGGAGGGTGATGAATGGTGACGGGTGGCGAGTTGTGAGTTGTGGCACCCTGCGCGTATGCAGACTCTTGAATTTAATTTGCCATTTCTCGAGTAATCTGCGATTGAGGCGTGAGCCGGGCGCCAATAGGGTTCCGCACACGTCGACGGCTTGGGCGTCTCGGATGGTCAGATTCCATCATGTTGCCATTCCTTTTTCCACCTACCACCAATCCGAGAAGCAATGCGACGCTGACAGCTGACTGAATGAACCATTCTCTTCTCGCCCCAGCTTCGTGACTACCGATCGAGTCTGGTCCCCCAGGTCATGGGGTAATCCGTTCACGAGCCCCGGGTTTGGCTACCGGACACTTCGCAAGGAATGGCCAACGGCCAAAAAGGGCCACATGTTCGATCCGAGGGGTTGTTCAGCCCAAGGCTGCTATTGCTGGATCATTTTTTGCCAGAGGATCCAGACAGCCATCCAGATGACCCAGTCCTGACAGAACGACAAGTCCACCAATAACACTTATATAGCACCAAGAGGTCAACGGTACTCCTAGCGGCATACTTTATTCCCCGGTGTATAGGAACAAAAAACACTCGTAAAAAGATGATACCTAAAAAGAGACAATTCTAATGACAGTACTCTCAACGCCGTATAAATTTGGCCACCAAGCCACCAATAATACTTGACCCATCCCATTCATTACTCACACTGCCTGGCTCTAAACTGGACAAAAGGGCCACTCTCCCAGCTGGCAATAGAATAATGGCTCTCAAAGGTCAATTCAAACTCGGCACCCTCCTCCGCCACAGAGTTGGACACGAGGTGAGGACGGAGGGTACGCTGCTCCCGGCCGAAGCGAAAGTCGTAGTTGACCAGCACGTAAGCATACGCAATGCTGACCATCATCATGGCCACATGGCTCCCAGCGCAGTTCCTAGGCCCGATTGAGAACGGCGTGAACATGTTCTTGGCCCGGCAGAACTCGTCCTCGGGCAGCGTCCCTGGAATCCAGCGCTCCGGCCAGAACCTCACGGGATCGCGGTATATCCTGCCGTCTCTGAAGACGGAGAAGAGGCTCATGCCCACGTCGCTGCCCGCCGACATGGGCACCCTGTCAGGCCCAACCGCGAAGCCCTGCCGCTCGCATTCGCGCCAGTGAACGCCGCACGCCGGCGGCAGCAGTCGCAGGACCTCGTTGATAACGGCGCGGAGGTACACGCTCGACGCGAGGTTGGCGTCCCAGACGATGTCCTCGCCGGGCACGTACCTGCCTCTCATGTCCGCGGCGAGCTTCTCGTACACGCGTGGGTAGTGGCAGAGGTAGTGGAACAGGCCGGAGAGCAAGATGCCATATGCGTCGGCGGAAGAAAACGTGCTGAATGCGCCTTCGGTGACCATCTGCTCCCGGTCGTGGCCGCGGCCTGGAGTCTTGTTCCTGAGCGTCCCCTGGCCGCTCTGGATGACGGGGCCGAATATCCCGTGGCTCTCGGACGTGTTGGTGCTGATGGCGAGCTCCATGAAGCCGTGGTACCATTTGGAAAAGTTGGCCGCCGGGGACGAGACGAGGGGGAACACGGCGCCCACGAGGCGCCCGATGCCCGCGTTACTGAGCATGGGCAGCTGTTCCCAGAGGCCCATCTTCTTCTCGTGCATGTGTAGGGCTGGGAATATATACTCTCTGGCGGAGCTGCGGAGCAGGTCTGTCTTGAGACCTAGCCCGAAATCCGCCATTGTGTCAAAGCCCAGGTAGAGATCTGAACTCGTTAATCAACACTGTTTTGTCTCTTGAGACTGTTTAGGTTTATTTTTATACATCGTGACGTACTCCATTTTCTCATGTTGGCCGCAGCAGTCCAGCCGTCTGGATCCTGGTTCTTCTGTAGCTCGCCAAAGTAAATCTTGAGATGCCGGAGGATAGCGGGCTCGAAGCGCGTTAAGTACTCTGCGCCGAGGCCGGACCTCACTACTGCGCGTAGATTGTGGTGTAGTGTCTTGTCGATCGAGGTCATGGTGCTCCAGCCGTTGGGAGTTGGTATCATGGTTGCATAGCCCTTTGCTTTTCGGAACGGGGCGCCGTGGCTGTATATCGCTTTATTTTTTGTGTGAGCGCCAAAGTGGTTGAGCGTGAATAGGATGGGAGAATCTTTTTCTTGTTGGGTGCAGTTACGAACCATTCATATCCGCAGGGTGAAGTGAGAGAATTTGATTCGGCGCATATCGTATTAGGTCGCCTGCGGATGGATGAGCATTGTTAGTTAGAAACTATGAAAGTAGACCACATACCGTATTCGCGATGACATCGTTGCACGTCGAGGTGCATGGTGCCTCTCCACGAGTGCCATGCAGAATACACGCTTGTTATTTTTGCAAGAAAAGGCCCGGGGACTTTGCTATATGGGTGAGAGTAAATTCTCCGGATGACAGTAATAACCACCTGGACTTTTTAGTTATGGCTTCAACGTTGAAGCGGAGCAAAGACATACGTAAGATATGGCTGCCGCAGCGGTTAGAGCAGCGTAAAGAGATATAGAAGAGCCGAATAGTCCAAACATCATGTGCAGACTCTCTTGAACTGAGCAAAGATTGTAAGTTAATAAGAGATGGAAAGATCGTGGGGCAAGATTCCACGACGGAAAGCTGTCTGGCTTTATTCGCTGGTGAAGGACAATACGCATACCGCAGGCAATCAGTCCACATCTTTCTTGTCTTGGTTCTTAGCTCAGCCTGATCTGATACTTGCTTACGGCAAAGGGCATATAACCAGGCATGCCGTTTGTGGATATCAGACGCTGAGTGACTGGGTATACTTGACTTTTGATTTTATTTCCCTAAATTTAGACGTCAGAGCGCAATATTCGACTATGTAGAGGCATCTTTTAACTCGCTAGGCAACAGAGTTACCGAGGCGCATCCGTCGATTGCCGTTTATAGCAGTCTGTGTTGGACTTCCACACCTAATTATAGTTACATTAGTGAGCCACCATTTCAGAGTTCGCAGAGAAGGTCGTCAAACCGCGAGACCCTGTTCACGGTAGTTGCATAGTTCCTTTCCTGTAGATTCTAAAGCCACTTTGAAAGCCGCCCGCCCGTCGATGACAGCAGCCGGCGCCTTTTGGCCCCCAGTGACGACAGGTCACCATGTGCGTCACATTTCGACATCCCCTGGGCATGACAGCTGGCGTCCTCATCTTGATAGGTCAAAAATTGAGACGTTGGGGGAGTCACTCTCAAATTTGAGACCAGTCAAAAAAAAAGAAAAGAGAAACAAAATTTTGGCTGGCCCAAGTGTCGGCGTCTATTGGCTCTTGCAATTTGTCTGCCCCTATCCTTGACAGGCACAGGAAACACTATTAGCACTGTACGGAGTACAGAGCACGAATAATTCAACAATCGATCCTTTCCGATGTGTCACTTAGTAAGTCGGAGTCGGATAACAACCCGGGATTCTAGACCAAGGTAAGATTCAGTGTCTGGCGGGCAAAACTCTGGTGGAGTCTGAACCCAGACATGCAGAGACATGTCGCCCCGTGATTACTACCCTCGATGCAGATCTTGTCAGCACATATGGAGTACGGAGTAGCTTGGTTGAAAAGAAGGGAAAAGAAGGGGGCCAAGAGAGACTCACAGGCTTGGGAGTTCCCACTGGATGTGCCACGCCACGCACCTACAGTGGGAGGCAATGCAATAAATATTTGTCTACCCGGTGGCGCATAAGGGTGGGCAAATACTTATTGCCTCTGACTGTACTCGTGCTTCTGATCTCGTATGGTACTCTCTGGTTCTGCCTGGCGGGAGACACTATGACAGGCTCACCAAGGCGAATCGCCATTGTTGGCGGAGGCATCGCGGGCATAGCTTGCTCGTGGGAGTTGCGAAAGCACAGCGCCCGCAACGTCAGAGTAGATATCTATGAGTTGGAGAGTAAACTCGGCGGGCACGCCAATTCGGTGCCCTTCAAAGGCAATGGCACAAGCGTCGACGTTGACACGGGCTTCATTGTAATGGACGAAGCTACGTATCGTGAGTTGCGAGAAGATAAGAAAAAAGAGTCCAAACTCAGCTCGGGTCCATGGTTAACCATCTACTAATACAGCCCGCTTCAACACGTTTCTCGGTGATTTAGGCATCAAGACAATCCCCACGGATATGTCATTTGGCGTCACGACCACCGACAAAACTTTCGAGTGGAGCAGTCGTTCCATGGGCAGCTTCGTCGCCACTCTCACGCTGCTGTTGAGCCCCTGGGTATGGCGTCTGATATTTGATATTGTTCGCTTTAGCCTGTTCGCCGAAGATATCCTCTACGAGCGAGGTACTACTCCTAGACGCGGCGAGGAAGAAAGCTGCCTCATGTCAACGTCTCTAGAGTCTATCGGTAGCTACTTAACAAGGCGGGGATACTCCAGTCAATTCACGACTTATTTCTTGATCCCAATGGTAGCTGCTCCTTGGTGCATTGATCCAGATGAGTTCAGCAGGAGTTTCCCTGCAAGGCCGCTAATACACTTTATGTAAATTCCCTCCAAATATCTTCTCCTGTACATGGAAAAAAAGGGGGCAAAAAGATGATGCTGATACCTTCTGAAAAGGAAAACCCACGGCCTGCTAGATACAGCCACAAAAACACTCCAGTGGCGCTCGTTTCGAAACGGGTCAAGAACATATATCGATGCGTTCCAAGACACTCTTCCTCAGGGACACAATTTGCATCTGAACACGTCTGTACATGAGGTGACACGAATTGGTGACGAGGTCTTGGTCAGCTTCTCGGATGGCTCTGCAAAGACTTTTGATCATGTTGTTCTTGCCGTTCATGCCAACCAAGCTGTCACTCTCTTGGGAGAAAATGCCACAGCTTTGGAGCGTAGGATTCTTGGTAGCTTCAAGACTAGCAGGAACCTATGCTACCTGCATTCTGACACCTCTGTGAGTACCTAGTTGGACTGCACAGTTTTTTTTTCAAGCGAGCGAACAGTCCTGTTAATTGATGTCAGCTCCTGCCAGAACGTTCATCAACTCGCGCGGCATGGAACTGCATGCTTGTACCTCACCAGTCGACCACAGCGCAGGACCATCTGACACAGAATGAACACAAGTGCGGAAGGAAGCTATCACTGACATTTGACATGAATAAACTCCAAGATATTCCAAGTCCAGGAGAACCTGGAAGTCCGGGTAGGGTTCTTGTGAGCATGAATCCAATACATGTGCCTTGCTCGGTGCAAAGCAGCCATGTATATTACCATCCCATCATTAACTCAGAGTGTATCCTTATGGCGCGCCACCTTCATAGGATCAACGGCATCAATAAAATCAGTTTCGCGGGAGCTTGGATGGGATTTGGCTTTCATGAGGATGGCTTCGTGGCTGGTGTCCATGCTGCACGTACCTTCATGGACGGCTGGGATAAGATTCCTCCGTTGGATCTTATAGGTGATACCAAGGACATGCGGCCCCCTCGGACTGGGTTTCTTAGAGCGGTTCTCAGATTAGGAGTTCTTGTCATGCAGCAGCTTCTACATGCGCAGCCATGGTTATAACATGGGTTATAGCTTGCTGTACCGACAGTCATCAAAGTCGTCCAGAAACAGGTTTTTGGAGATGGATGTAATTACGTCTAGCTGCAATTGACCTCCGTAGACAAAAGGATCCAGAATGTTCTAGTCAAAAATGCTAAATTTTAGCCTGGGTGGTCTTTGAGGATTTAGGATGATCCTTGTCCCATTTCTCCTTCAACTGGTTTGCACGCTCGGATTTTTTCGTGAAGCCTTCGTATAAAGCCGGAAAACAGCCACCAAGTGTACGAATGTCCACCGGGCGGCCAGTTTTAGCATCAATGTAGGTTGTTGAACCTCGGACCTGGGCGACAATAGCTTGCTGCTTGAGCGAGAAAAGCACAGTGGTTCCATGGTTTCGTGTAGGCTCTATGCGATCCTGCCGGTAAGCGGCAATTAACTTTGGGACAGAAATTAGTTGACGGACTGGCTATGGAATCATGCAAACAGAGCAACTACGAACCGAGTCGGGATATTTAACCTGCCGCCGAATGTCTAGTTCATACCTGCGTACAACAGGAATAACCGTTTTAGCTTGAATCATGTCGTCGCACTCCTCCTTGCTCAAGAACTCGTCATAGCTCTCCATGACACGCCAGAAGCATGCTCCCAAGAAGCTCATGTACTGGCCTTGCATGACATGACCAAAGGGGTCCTGATGTTCAGCCCAGAGGACCCCATGCTCGATCATGGTATTAGGGTCGAACCCCATAGCCTCTAAAGTAGAGAGCGCCCTGCCACGGAGGGCTGCGTACGGATCAGTGTTGGGATGAGGGCGTGGAGCACCAGCACGCGTATACGGCGAGTGATAGGAAGAGTCAGCCAGACGAGCCGACGTGGGATTGGCTGTGTCGTCTGCCATGGTGAAAGCTGGTGCCAAGTATGAGAGGATACAATAGGCGCCGAGAGTCAGCTTCGATCGGAAGAAAACTCTGATGAGGCTGTAAATGAAGGAAATGAAGGGCTTCGAGGGACAAGAGTTGATGCTGGCATCAACAAAGGTTGCGTGAGGCAGCAAAGACAGACTGGAACGAAACAGGCAGGGGTGCTTACTGCTCAGGGAGGGGGTTGGCAGGAGCGGCCTAAGACAGAAGAGGTCAACGGTGTGGTTACTTTGTCAACCACATACTTGACTCCATGTCCGTACCACGCACTGCAACGCAGCGTAAATACGTTGCAACTCTTAACCATTCCCTTGCAGCCATATCCGTCCAGTGACACCCTATCTGTCTTAACATTGAACGTACAAAGTCTGACTGCTGAACGAGGCCCGGCACGGCTCAGTGCTCATGCTCTGTCATGCACATAAGCAGATTGCGGATCGATTGGCTTTCAGTACTCCGTACTCGGTACAGATATTCATCTGCCGCTCACATCCAGTCGGTGAACTTACTCCGCAAAGAGGAAACCATTGGCAGCACGGAGTGCTTTTGCAAATCCGTGTCTCTCAAGGATAGCACGGGCACTCAGCACTGTCTTACCCTCCAGGCTCCAGCCAACATGTTGACCAATACAGTAGGGATGTTCACATACCGTGAGGCGTGCCCGAAATATAGGCACAGTACTCCGTAGCCAACCTGGAATTTTGATGGAAGCCCTCTATCGTGGTATATACATACTACCGGGGTTTAGAAAAAATGATTTTGTCTTCTAATCCACGATTCCAGGGGCTCTCTCTCTCTTGCAGCTTCACTCTCACCTGCTGCCGTCGCGCGCCGCTCCAGTGTCCTTGAATCATACTTCTGGAACCGACTATTGTCTTTTCGTCAGTAAGAATGAAAAACAAAATGATTGCCACTACTCCAGATGGTGGCCGGGATGGTATGTCATCCACCACTGCCGTGAATGGCAGTCCCGCCGAAGATGCCTCGCCTTCGCCAACTTCGCCTCGGATCGGCCGCCGTCGATGGCTTCAGATTCTGAGTACCTTTATTGTTTTCATGAATACATGGTAAGTCTATTATAGAATATTTTCCTCAAACCATCCATCTCGATTGGCTAAATGCCTGCCGTCAAGGGGATTTCTCCTCACATCGGGTGCCTTCCAAGCGCATTACGAGCTGTTCCTCATCCGTGATCAATCCAGCTCCAACATAGCTTGGATATCAACGACATCGGCTTTTTTAGTCTTTGCAGCCGGCATTGTGACCGGTCCGCTTTATGATCGAGGCTTTTACAAGCCACTTCTGGTGGCCGGCAGCCTTTTGCAGGTCTTTGGCTTCATGATGCTTAGTATTTCTACTGAATACTACCAGCTCTTCCTCAGCCAGGCTATTTGCATCGGCATTGGCTCTGGCATTGTCTTTACACCAAGTGTATCGGCTGCCGCTGCCTGCTTGCCGAATCCTGCCACCCGTGCTAAGGCGATGGGCCTCATGGCATGTGGCAGCTGCGTTGGTACGGAACACACCCATATGCTTCGCTGCTTGCAATCCCTTAATTTAACCTGGTAGACTAGGCGGCATCGTTTTTCCAACCATGTTCCGTGCTCTTGTGCCCCGAGTCGGCTTTCCGTGGACTGTCCGCTCCATCGGATTTCTAATCCTGGCATTATACCTTCTGTCTTATCTAGTGTTAATCGATGGACGGCCCAAAACCTCCCGTGCCCCGGTCATCCGGCGCTTCTTCGACATCTCAGCCTTTACCGATCTGCCGTTCATGCTTCTTTCTGTTGCCTCCGTCTTCAGTGCTACCGCTTTTTATATCCCCCTGCTTTACCTGCCGCTCTTTACCAAGGTTCGGGTGCCATCTATTAGCCCTGATCTCACTATTGATCTTCTTTCTATCCTCAACGGCGTTTCCGTGATTGGCCGACTGGTAGCAGGTCTCGCAGCTGCCATCTTTGGCCCGACGGAGACTATTGCAGTCTCTCTCGTGGCAGGATCCGTCCTGTTATTTTGTTGGATTCCCGTTGATACAGTTGCTGGCACTATCGTGTGGGCCATATTTTGGGGCATGGTATCCGGTATTCTGGTTACTCTTCCAGGAGCATTCATACCTTTATTCTGCCCGTCAGTGACCGTGATAGGCTCCCGGACAGGTATGTATTGGAGCTGGGTTGGCCTGGGGATGCTAATAGGCAGTCCCATTGGCGGTGCAATCTACGATGTGAAATCGGCAGGATCAGACTATTGGCGTCTGCAGGTATTTGCTGGTGTCTTTATGATGGCTGCTGCGCTTCTTACTATTTACCCCATCTTGTATTTACGCCGGAAGGGGCGAATGACTTCTGTGGGCTCAGAGCAGATTTACTAGGTACTTTTTTTATTATAGATTAATACTTCATTCTCTCCTCGCGCTCACTCATGTTGACAACTAACCTGGACTTTAAAAAGGACATTGCAGCCAATATCGCAAGTTTTCTCAAAACAATGGTATTTTGCAAATCCTTTGTAGTGTACAACCTAGCTGTTCCATAACCTACTCATCCAACGTTTCACTGCCTCTGGTACCGAACTTGGTGATTTCTGTGCGCATTTCTCTGACCCCAAATGGCGCTTAACCTAATAGCGTGCAGCAAGCATTTCATTTTAAACGGCCTCTAGGGTCTGCCACAGATGCAAAGCTGGGTATAAATGGACACGGGTAAATCATGCCCGCCACAGTTTCTGCTGATTATCATCCAAGCTTTGATATCCTCGGCACTGAAGCCATCTACGAAACGTCAAAAGGCCGCCGTATCATTCTGATCCAGAGGCATCCTGTCTGCTCTCATCTGCCCCGGATTCGGGTTATCCGTACCCTGAACCTCAGCCTCCGCACTCTTCGCATCGGCCATGGCCCGCATCTTGGAAACATCTCGTCTGCCTGGAAAGAAACTCTCATCCTTACACGACTTCCCCCACAGCTCAACAATCAATACATACGCCGTTAGACCCAAGGTGGTGGAAATGAGAGACAAGCTGTCCAGATGAGTAGCCATGGGAAGCAAGAACATGATGATACAGACCAGCACGCGGTTGATGAGGCGGACTGGCTTGGAGAGACGCATCGTAGAGGGTGTGCGGTGTGAGTGGCTCAGGGAAATGAATGCCATTGAGAGCAGAGCGATTGCTAGTCCCTGGCAGTAGAAGAAACGGACACCGCTGCTGAGGTGCTCCTCCGCTCGCACCGAGTATGGAGGGCGAAGTTGGTCGCGCTCGGTGTTGGGGACGTCGAGGGCTAGGACGAGCGTGGAGAGCGCAGACGTGGCTACAATATAGCCCATGACGAAGGGGAGATGGGCGAATTGCCATAGCACGGCTGGCCGTTGTTAGCAACTAATAGAGTCCTGTCGCCTGTGGGCAGCGTAGTTGAGCGTCATGGTCCATGGACATACCTCCGTTGGCGGAATGCCGAATTGCGTGGACGTTGATTGTACTCGCATCCACGTCAAAGTAAATCCAATTGAAAAAGAAGGCCTGCATAAGCCCCAATACCGCCTTTCCCAGAAACGCATTCACATTGTACCCGCCATTGCTCTGGAACAAGATTCCTACGACGGAGTAGCCCAAGACTAGCGAAACAAAGGCGTTCATCCGCTCGACTTTGTGCTCGATGTTCATGGCGGGATAAAACTCGAAGAGTTTGTTCAACTTCTTGCCCATGGACGTGTCTGCGCCGGCGCTACGGGCGTAGCGGAACAGGCCGATGAAGATTCCTGATCCGTACATGTCGAGTGCGAGAGCGGGCCAGATAAGACCTAGGCGACCGGGCATTTCGACATGGATGCTGGCGATCCAGAGTGCTGACGGGACGAGGACGGTGATGGCGGATGTGATCATGGCGCCGCGGACCATGGGGACCAAGTAGGCGATTACGACGTAGTGTACGGAGAACAGGAGGCGCGCGGCGAGGTAGAATGATACTAGTTGGGTGTAGGTATTGTGGGCGGGATCATCGACAAAGCAGTTGGTCATGTTGGTGGTGAAGCTACGTCTATTAGCTGACTGACGCCGTGAGATGAGGTTTGGGAGAACGCACGCCAACAAGAGGGCAATCTCGAACAAGATCTCGAGCCTGGTCAGCACGTCGTCGGTTTCGAACCAACTAAGCGCCATGGTGACGTCGGTCCAGATTTTCCAGGACATGATGAAGGTCACGGCGAAGCGCAGCAGTTCCTCGCCATTCGGCTCCTCGGACATGTGCTCGCCGTTGCTGTGAATAATGCCAACTAGACTTGCAGTTAGCAATCGTGCCATGGGTCGCAAGACGAGCAGCTTACCGTATAAAAGGTCGAAGAATAGTTCCACGGCCATAATCTCGGTCTGCTCTGACCCTCTCCACAGGACATTCCTATGAAACCACTGCCTCACCACCGGCCGCTTGGCCAGTTTAATCGTTGACACTTGTCGATATCCCTCGTGGTGAGTCTCGTCGGCTCGCTCATTCCCTTCTCCAGACCCATTCGCCTCGCCTTGGCCATCATCATAAGTCCTTACACCAGCGTCGAAGCCAAACTTGCCAAAGTTTCCATGTAGGCCCGAGGTATTCGTGGACATGCGCGACAATTGAGCGGTTACGGAATTCAATTGGTTCTGGACATCCTCCCACTCATCGAATGCCGCGCCGTGACGCTCCTTAAGATCCGCACGGCGACTCTCATGGTGCTGCCGGCTCTGTTTAAGATAGTTGGTGTGCTCGGCCGATCCTTGAACTACAACCTCGACATCGTCAGTGCTGTTGGAGTAGTGCCTGCGCAGAGATGGGACTGCGTCTGCGAGCGCGGCAATGACCTTTTTGCCAGAGGGGAGGGTGAATTCTTGGGGTGGTCGACGCCGCCCGCCTGGTGTGGATGAGGACATGGGAATCGGGATGTAGATGTGGTTTCACAGGGTTAGCCAACTGCTCGAGGATAGCTAGTAAGAAATAAAGGCACAAACACAGAATGACGAGAAGAAACAGGGAAGAGTCTTATATGGGCAAAGGACAAGCCAGAATGCATTTAGCACGGTCCTCTGTTACTAGAGAAATTTGAAGTTGATGCTTATTTGCTGCCCCATCACTGACTAGTGTCCGACTGCCGCCATTGGTGTTGGTTTCGACCCTATGTATGTACATTGTATGCTGTACTACGATACAACTCGCACCGACAAGGTTTTTCTCTTTTTTAGCGTGAATCATGTGTTACCCTGTCCCCTGTGTTGATATACAACTCCGTATTGGATGGATTGCAACATGGCTTCGGAAGGTTTTAGGCGTTAGGCGTTAAAAGTCAGAGAGTGGGGACAAGCAAAAGTGGATGGCAACGGGCTGGCCTGGCTGTAGGCTTAAGCTCAAACAAACAATTTTCACGTGACCCGACTCACTTGGTGCCTCAGGCCGGATGCTCCCGATCAATTCGAGCAAACATTCGGCTGCCAGTCACTCATCATTGATCACATACCCGATAACCTCACCTCTCCAATACCGCCAAAATGACTGCTGCGTGGAAAGCCGCTGGTTTGACGTATGTCCATTGACCCTCTTTCTTGCCGACACACACACCGATGCACCGATTGCGACTGCCACCATGTTTACGCGCGCTACTGCCGGAGAACCGAAGATGCTAACATAACGACCTCAATAGCTACAACCGCTACCTGGCCATTGCGGCCCGCGCCGTTCGCCGCAGCCTCAAGGAGGATCAGAGAATTGCCGCTGAGCGTCGCGGCGAGATGGACCTGCGTTTTGCCAAGTGGTCGGTATGTGTTTGCTGAACTTCGAATTTGAGCAAGCGGTAATTGGAGGGAAGCTAACCGATAATTACCGCAACAGAACGGCAAGCAGGGTGACGCCAAGGACCTCGGAGCCGCCAACGCTGCTGCCATGGCCGAGAGCGCTTCGTCCTAATTTTCTGCATACCGACGAGATGGAAGAAGGGCACCGGGCTTGTGACGGAGCAAGACGCAGACGAGAGTGGTGAATAGGGGCCCAGGAGTTGTTGGAGAGGCACGAAGATGTGCTTGGAGCTCCTTGCAAAAAGCAATAGTGCCGCTGTATCATACCGATTGCTAGACTACTTCAATCCAACATGGCGAACATTTCGTATGCATCACTTGCATTTTGCGCGTTTTTGTCGAACCGTATGCATGGGACCGGCGACAAGACGCCCAACCTGTGGTCAATCAGTGAAGTAATCTGTTGTCAAAACACGACTGCTAAATTATAACGTACTGCAATTGAACTGTGCTGGGGGTAAAAAAAAAGAGCGATGTCATGGTGCTTTATTGCCAGATGGTTCTTTCCCAAGGTTAGTGTCACGCACGCACGCACGCACTGGAGCCCCTCGCCCCATCCACTTGAGAACCTCAGAGGCTCAGACCTTGTGCCAGCTAGCCACGACGTCTCAACAACTCGACATTTGTATATCTACACCAACATCCCAGGCTATTAAGCTATGCCGCCATTTTGGCTGTAGTGTCTTCGAGATGGCCGATCATGGAATCGGCGCCGCAGACGGTACATTTTAATTTTTTTTGTCATATCCCATGACCTGTAGTCTTTGCTAATGGCACGTGCAGAACTCTCCCAACTATCATTAGGCGGCCACGGTCCTGAGCCGCCCATGCCGCCACCCAACTTAAGGACCGCGGGCATCATTGCCACTGACATTTCAGATAATTTTGCGGCAGCGGTCAGAAGTATGTATCTGGCCTTGTGGGAGAATATCGTGCAGCGACTGAATGTGTTGTAGCGCTGGAACCCGGCGA
This sequence comes from Metarhizium brunneum, assembly GCF_013426205.1. Lineage (NCBI taxonomy): Eukaryota > Fungi > Ascomycota > Sordariomycetes > Hypocreales > Clavicipitaceae > Metarhizium > Metarhizium brunneum. The sequence continues at coordinate 6,552,096 of NC_089423.1, read as the reverse complement.
GCTAGTCAAGGATGGCTTCTTCACACTTTTTGACTCCGTCGCCGCCCTGGAAGTTGGTATTTATGTTACCTCGTATTCGATTGATATCTCACTAACGGTTGTGGTAGATTATGGATCCTAAAATGGACAGCGGATGTGTCCAGCCGGGGGAGGAATTTGAGGTGCTCTATGACGTGTCACGACCGTTGCTTCCGGAGGAGGTGCTTGGTATAATGGATCAACTGTTGTGCCATGAGGTGAGTGGACCGACGAGAAAGTTGGTGTAAATATGTGAATACGGACTGATATAATGATCGTTGCAAAGATGTCCTGGCATTTGGGATACCCCTTGTCGCAAACAATATTTACCAGTGTTTACGTGGACGCGCTTTTGATGCCTGCACCTGGCAGTATCCGACAGGCAAAATTCATTAGGAATGGACATCAGAATGTGAATCAAGAGCCTATGCTTGATATTCTCCGGGCTTATTGCCTAGGAATGCTTAAAGCATGTGGACATGTTAATGAACGCATCAAGTCTGAGCACTTCTACGAGGTATGCTGCCCCCTTCACTACAACTTGATCTTTCTACTGAATACAGCTCTAGGAGGAAGACTTTGTACCTAATACATACAATCGTACTTTGTTAACTGAATTTCCCACACAAGACGTCAAAGATGTACTGAAAGCAGCAAGGGAGACCGTTGAATCTCTGAAGGGCTCGATACCTGACGGCGTTTCTGAAGCACTCACGAGTCGCTTGGACCTGCGTTACATCTTTTTGGATGCTACAGAATCGCCGCAGTATTTGAAGAATCTTCCCAAGGCGAGGTTGCCATGGGAGGAGGCGATTGCTATCTTGCCTCGGATATCTTCGACACATTCCTTGACTAAGTCGGTCGAGGACGCTTTCAGCACCAAACTACAGAGGAAATTGGCTAGTACTATGCCGCCGCGACCAATTGTTCAGCTCAAGTTTGATGATGCGTTTAACCATCTATCGCGATTGCTTAAGGACGGCCTCGATGTCATTGGTGTCCTAGAATATACTAATTCGCAATGCCTTCAGGTAAGACATTATTCCCCTCTCTCACTACAAGACACATCTAACATTGTTAGAACTTCGTGTATACCTTTCAATCAAAGAAACCTCAACCAATGGTTTACGTGCGAACCCTTCTACAAACATTCCTCTTCAACGCTATGGAGATTCTGGGCTCTATGAGCATTCGCCAACTCCTCGACGACGACCTCTCCATTATCACCCTCCCCGCAAACACGTTCCTTGACAGGGATAATGACGAGATCGAAGCCGTCCATGATCCTCGTTTCGTCATGTCCCAACAAATGGAGCTCTTCCGTCAAAAAGCCGCGCAACCATTCCTCGACATTTTCAGAACCGCCTGCCAAAACAGATGTCGCGTCCGTCGAACTCTGTGCCACTTGATTCGAGACTGGGAGAATCTGCAAGTCGACGCTGAGGACATTGACCAAATCCTGCAGATCAAGACTAAAGAGCCGCCACTGCTGCAGCGATCTACGTTGGGCCTCAGCCCTGTTGAAACTTACTCCCTACCTTTGTCATCGTGGACGTATCTATATAAGCTGCAACAAATGGAGGCCATTGTCCAGCTAGGCTTCGAGCTTGAGGTCTATCAGGCAGATGAGCTGGCTGGAATGTACTGGTACTTGAACTACCTGGCAAAATCCCGCCTCCAACACACCGAAAGAATCAAGACATTCGTTGTGCGTCAGGCTACTACGGTTCGATCCTTACACACCATCGACCCGAGCCAAGAGGCCCAGCTTCAACGATCTCTTGCGTACATGAGACTTTCTTTGCTGCAAGCAGCAGTGACCTGGGAGCTCTCCGATGCCCTCAGCTGCATATACACTGTCCTGAACCGCTACGCAATCGTCAAACCGCCCCCACGCCCATACAGCAACGACCAGCTACGCTACGATCTCCGCATGCGACCATTCGCTTCCATCGGCTTGCCCTCTCTCCCCAGCTTTGAAGAATTTACTCTCGGCACAAAGCAGCCGGATACTAGCACAGAAGAACTTCTCGAATACGCCGAACGCGCAGCGACAGGTGCAAAGAGAGGCTTTGAAACACTTAGCAAGTACTCGGCAGAGGATAGTTTTTCTGTAGGATCACACGAAGCATGGACTACCTCGGTGAAAGGCGCACTGAAGGCGTGTATAGCTGCGGGAGTTGCAATTTCCAGTCTGCAAAAGGCGTTGCGGCGTACAGTTGGCGAAAATGGCACGGGTGATGTGCTGCATGTCACGGCGACGGTACCGACTCCAGATAAGGCGTATCACGAGTGGTGGATTGTACCGAGGATCGTTCCAGTTGTGACAATGGAGATGGGTAACTAAGCGATGAATTGGGCTAAGATGAGTTTTTAATGAAGTAAATTGATAATGGATCCGTCTACTACAATCCTGGTGGTACAGATATTTTTCTGGTATCAAGCTCTCGTATGTTCATCTCTTCCTTTCTCCCCTCATGATGGTATTTCTTTGTCTGTTCTTTTCCTTTTTTTTTTTTTTTTAATTCACCCTTGTTTGTTTCCAACATCTCCTCGTCACGCATCAAGGCACAAAGGTGCCACAGCTGGCGACCGACTTTTCTTGCTTGAGTTTATTCCTCTTGTGAACAAGTAAAACACACTTCACAGGAGGCTGACTTGTAATGCGCTCTCTGACAGAGAGCCGTTCCTTTTGGCTCCACTTTCGCATTGACTAGCATCGGCAGTCTAAGAAGTGATTTAAGCCTTGCGGCTTTGACGAAGGCGAACAGTCTGCTCATACAGCGCATCCTTGAAGGCGAACAAGAGAGCGGCAGTCAAGACACTCTGGGTGACCTTGGGACCAATGCCTGAGTCACCACGTTAGCTGTTGCGCTCATACCAGATGAAGTAGAAGAAGCGGGAAACCACATACCCTTGTACAGACCGGCGTATCCCTCCTCCCGGATCACTCTGCGCAGAGCTTCGGTCATGCCCTCCTTCTTATTGCTATGGCTACCAGCAACGTGCATCTGGCTCTTGACAGTAATGTAGGGGTACGTCACCGACGTGGCGAAGAGCTTGCCAAGGGCACCGAGGAAGAAGGCCACTGTGGGCGTGACCTTTCTTCTCTTTTCGACATAGTTCTTCATCTGCTCGAAGAGCGTATACTGAAGAATGGGGTTGATGACCAGGACCAACGCCGGCAGGACGCCGGAGAAGAGAGCCTGGGGACCCTCGTTCTTAAGGAGGGCCATCAGCGTGCCCAAGGTTGTGGGCTTCCTGGCAGGCTTGCCAGACTCCAGGTCGGCCTCGGAGTTCTGCTGGCGCGTGGTGACGCGAGTGTTGACAACCCAGATGGGGTTGGTGATGATGACGGTGGCAGAGCCGGCGATGGCGCCGGCAATCATGGACTCAACAGTGGTGAGCTTCTTGCTGGCGCGGCCAGCCGTGGCGGCGGCCTTCTCGAAGAAGGCCCGGGTCCACTCATACCAGTAGTAGTAGACAAAGTTGGTGACGCTGATGCCAAAGAGCGCCGAATTGATGCCCGCATACAGTCCGGGAATCCCCTCGCGCGCGACAATCTTCTGGACGGCGTCGATGAACTTGCTCTCGGCCTTTTTGGACTCGACCTGAGCGCGGGTGGAGAGGGTAATGAGAGGATAGCTGTAGGTCGCAAAAGTCAGGTAAGCATTCCCGCGCGCATTCAATTGGTAAATGTGTGATTCTCATACGTCAACACCATGGACAGGATGCCGCCGCCGGCGCCAGCGAGGGCGTGAGCGACGTTGTCATTCTGAGGGACCGGGGCTTTGGCAGCCATTTTATTATTCTGGGGGGCCGGGGGTTGGAGGAACAAAAGGAACGAGTCCAGATATTATATTACAAGAAATTGGCTTTAAAAAATCCTAAAACGTCTCTGAAGGCCAGCAGGGAGTTTAAGTCAAAAAAGATCTGAAAGCGAAGCGACGCCATGCAACGGCTGCTGGTAGTAACGAGCCGAGGTACTCTCTGGTAGGCTGATGCCGAAGGGCAAGAGTGCATTGCACATCGAGCGAGGCAGGAGCAACCCCAGGACCCACCGTCGCTTTGCGGAGGGCCGAAATGAAGTCATGCTTCCGTAGCGTCCCGTAGTCTGCACAGCACGCCGTCAGCCGGTGCCTGTGGTCGCTGCACTGGGGTTTTGATGCATGTGACCAGAGTGGGCGTACCAGACGCCTTTGCCTGTGACAGAGGTCTCCGGAAGAACCATAATTGCGCGGTCACAGTGACAGGACGGGACCCTGGCTGCCGCTAGTCCCGACAGGGAATGAAGTAAACAAAATTGGCAAGACCACCGCCATTCACGCAGCGAGTCAAGACATGCCCATCCACGACTTGGGCACGCTCCACGTTAATCGTCCATGAAGCGGTGGGCTTGCATTCCATGCGCAGCCCTTCAGCACCCACGGTTGAGAGCCGACACCAACCAGTGAACCCAGAATTTGAATCATACACACAAAAGCAGCATTGTCGCTCCGGCTGAGCGGTCAAGAATTCGTTGCAAAGGCTGAGCGCCACATCATGTCATCGCCGGATCCTCTCAACGATTCGACGATGGCAGAGCTCGCCTCAGTACCCCCCTCCTCCGTGGCTCGCCGTGTCACGCGAAGTCAGTCGTCGCAAAGGTTCCTAGCTCTCGGCAGTTCGCCTAGAAAACAAATGTTTGAATTGCAAGTTGGCGATCGGATGTCGCCACAGCGGCTGCTTGTCACGGTTGAGACGGATGGACAGCAAGAGGATATCAGTATTGGGAGCAATGCCAAGCGCAAGTTGTTTCAATCGCCTATTTCCACGTTGTCAACACCTGCGCGGCGGCTAAGAGGACGAACCACCACAACAACTGTTCCTCTGCGGGAGTCAATAGAAGAAGACGGCGATGACGCGACAACCCCGAAAGCACGAGGCCGGCAACGAAAATCGAATGGAACCCCAATGCCCAGCGCGGGCACGAAAAGGCGCGCAGGTACTCCTGTGAGGAGAACACCTAGGCGCCTGCGAACATTAGCCAGCACAGATGGCGAGGAGCCGTCTTCAGAGGCTAGTGAAGAGGCCAACGTGCAGACCACACCAACACCGCGACGACGCAATTTGCGCCCGCGCAAGACTTCGAGGCCGGCTCCTTCGAGCGAACTTGGAACAGATATCACACCACGGCCTTCTACAGCAAGGAGGGGGAGGCGGAGGCGTCAGGCACTAGCACCGGATGAACTGCTGGAACTTGCCGATGAAGTTGGGGACATCAATCTTGACACAACGCAGCTGCCACCCGTTACGAGCGAAGACGAGGTGGACCTCGTGAGGGCACCTTCGGAGTCGACGGATGATGGATCTCTCAACGCGCCGGATCCTGCGCCTGCTCCTCCTCCGGCCCCTGCTGTGCCATCATCCCCGTCACCCAACTTTGCGCCAGCTGTTGCTGAGCCCGATTCAGACATTTGGATAGGAAGCGCTTCGAATGAGGCCACTCAACGCGCTTCAGCCCGAACACGAAAAGATGTGATACCCGAGTCGTCGCCTCGCTTCCCGCTGACTACCTATACAGAACCACAACTGGATCGGTTTGAGACTTCTCAAGAGGGCTATTACGGTGACTATGGATACGCAGATGCGGGAGCAGCCGCCAGTGATCGATCTTCGATTGATGAGCCGCTTGAGGATGAAGACCCCGCCGCAACTGCCGCTCCGGCTGGTTATGACACTATTGCGCAAGGCGAGGACTTCAGCATGATATTCATGGACTCAATACCCTCCTTGCAAGCCGAGTTTAACAGCTCTGTGCATCCGGTTGTGCACGAGGAGCTAGGCGATGAGACCAATCTCATCATCAACAACACCTTGGAATCCCTCCGACAGGCTGATCGTGACGATCCCGAAGAAGATAATGATGTGGTAGATACTATTGAGCCAGCTGAGCCACAGCCAGGGGAGGAATTGGCAATGGAGGAGCCGCTAGTTGAGAGGGAGCTGGTTGGCGAGGAGGTACCAGAGAGAAGCGCAACCCCAATCCTTCAATCGCCGTCGCCGAACAGGCCAAGCCCAAGATGGTCACGCAGTCCTCGAAAGTCTACTAATTCGTCACCGCTTCGGCATCGGGTTTTGAAACAGAACGCATTGCAAACTGCAGAGTCTCCTGCACAAACCAAGCAGACTGATAAGCTTCTCTCATCACCATGGTCTGATCGTCGACTGCGAAGTGCGGACCGTCTAGAGGAAGAGGTCTCTAAGTCATATGAGGATTCCTTTTCTGAGATCCCAGAAGCTGTGCTCACGGCTGCTACTCCGCGACGGCCACAAGCAAGTGTTTCCTACGACGATTTGGAAGATGAAATAGATCAAGTACGAATGGTGGACGAGGATGACGATGCGGTAGCGCCTGATGAAGACCAGCAACAAGTCGATGAGCCTGTCAAAATGACAGAAGCGGCTATAGGGCAGGGAGAAGAACATATTCGAAGCTTCGAGCCTCCTCAGCAGATCATGGAACAGCAAGTAGACGAGTCGCAGGAAGTGGATGAACCCGAAGGCGAAGGTGTCGAAGAATTTGGAGAAGACGATCAAACAGAAGAAATCGGGGTTGAACTAGACCACGATCATGACGAAGAAGTGACATCGAGGCAAGACATGTTGCAAGAAAGTGAGAGCGAAGAAGAAGTGGGAGAGTACGATCTAGTTCTGGATGAGAAGTTAAAGTTACATCCCGAGTCTGTGCCAGAGCAGGTTCAAGCCCTGCCTTTGAAAGCAAATACGAATGAACGGCGGGACGGAGAGTATGAATATGACGAGGATGAGCTGGATGACGCTGAGCTAGCTGAACTGGAAACAGAGCAGGGGTCGGCAGTTATGGATCAGACGGCTGATGCTGACGAGGACGAGGAACTAGACCGCACGGAAGACATGGTTGCTTCATCTCAGTTGGATGAGGAGGATCAAGAGGACGCTGATGAAGAGATGGCTGATGAGGTAAATGAAGATGAAGACTATGAAGTTGTGGACGAGCCTGCTTTGGTTGCCGCCGCAATTGCCAGCGCGGCGCTTCAGTCTAGCCCTTCGCGCTTACCGACTCCTGATGATACGCCGCCACAGGCTGAGCTTCAGACAGCAGATGATGTTGCAGGAAAATCAGCCCGGGGCTCACGGCCCCCGTCTAGTCTTCGATCTTCGTCTATATCACCTGGCCATTTCAGAGAGACTCTTCGCGCCACCGTTGAGCAACCCCAGGAAATTGAAGACCTTGGGGAGGAAGAGGTTCCCGAAGTGGAAGAGGTGTCTGAAGAGGAAGAGATGCCTGAAGAGGAAGAGATGCCTGAAGAGGAAGAGATGCCTGAAGAGGAAGAGGATCAAGAAATGGAAGAGGATCAACAAATGGAGGATGAGGTGCCTGTGTACGAGAAAAACCCAGAGGGCGAACTCTTCGTCCCAGAGGCTCAACAAGAGCCATCACTGGATGAAAGTACTCGACGTTCCGTGGATGCGACTCCTCCGCAGCAAATCTCGTCACCGGTTCAAGAGCCTGCATCACTGCAGCACGAGACTTCGTCGGACAAAATGGTACGGCCCCATCTCTCTACAATTATACGAGCGGGGCGGGTACTCCAGAGCATCACCTCAGATCCCCCATCTCCTGAAGGGCGTGAGAAGCAACTCGGAAGCCCATTCAGGAGTTCTGGCAGTAAGGATTCGTGGAGTGGTTCAAGAGACAGTCAGACGAGTCGTCGAATGAGTGGAAGTCCCTTGCAGGGCCGTAGCGCGGTCCCAACTAGAATCGAAATAGACAACCAAGCACAACAGGAGACTTCTGATTCTGCATTGAGAAGCGCAAGATATCCTAGTTTTCTAAGTCCGGTTCGACGCAGCAAAGAACCATCCGTGGAACGGAACAGATCAGATGGGTCGCCATCGAGACATTCATCGGCAAGCTCGATGCGTATTACACCCCCAAGCGATGGGGTTATGAGCTGGGTTGAGAGAGAGGGGCCGATTAGCCCAAGTTTGCGGGGAGATAATTCTCTGCGAGAGGCTGCTAGATTGCCAGAATTGAGCGCCAAGATCGAGGAACCTCGTTCCGCTGGGCAGGTTGATGCTCCTCTGGTTCAAGCTACCGTGGCTGAGCCGCCTCGAGAATCCACGCCAGTGGTCGAGGAGCCAGAGGCAGAGCAGGATGCGTCAGATGATGAGACTGATATTTGGGAACTGGAGGCACAGCGAGAAACGCCTCGCTCTGTTAGGCAACGGCCCTTTGGCAAGCGTGTTCCAACAAGCAGCAATCGCCGGGGAGCTATTCCAAGTCCTTGGACGAAGAGGAGTGTTCATCGACCAGCAATCTCAAGGATGATTTCACAGGCAGTGCCAGATCTATCTCATCTCACAGAGGAGCCGAGTGCCATCCCTGATCAACCTCCCCAGTCCAGCTCTCCAGATGAATACTCTCGTCTTGCTCAAAGCCAGAAGGAAGAGGCTGAAGCCAAGAGAGCGGCCAACGCTTCCGAATCAGCCGCCAAGGCTAGCAAGTTCGATCTTTCTTCGTTTTTCTCGTCTCCAGCAGCAATCCCGGGCATGCTGGCTCAAAAGCTCATGCCAGCAAGAACGCAATCGACGGTTCAACCAGCAAATCCTCCCATGTCGATGGCCGGACAGGCTCCTCCTGTTGTCCCCACAAGCTCCATGTTTCCGCAAATTCCTCAAAAGGATTTCCGGCCCGGCAGTAGCAACAGAAGCAGTATATTCTCGCCAGCGCGGCGCAAACAGCCGTCGTCCCCGCTTGAACTGCAGGAAGAATCTCCTGAGCAGCAGCAGCAGCAGCAGCAGCCGAAGGCCGACGCTGAAAGGCCATCCTCTCCTACGACGCCAGAGCAAGTCCCAATGCCCACCATCGCCCAGAAGCAAAACTTTACCCCTCGACCGGGACAAGCAAGCAACTCGTTCTTCCATTCCTCTTCCAATTCCACTGCGGCCGTCACCCCTCCCAGGATGCAGCTCTCCCACGCAGACATCCACAGATGGACACAACAAACGTCCAACGCAAGTGAAGCCTCTTCCGACTTCCAGCGCCCTCTTCTCCGTCCCTTGCCACCCAAGAACGCGTCTCCGACAAAGTCCAGTCTCCGGTCTCCCCTCAAGCCCCGTACACCGGGCCGTGTGGTCGAATTCACCAGCTCCGTCCTCTCACCAGCCGAGCAAGCGAAAGCCCGCCTGGATAACCGCTCAGCACAATCCAACTCCATCCTCTCCCAGGACTTCTTTGCTCCTCCACCCCCTCAGTCCATTGTCCAAGTCGACAAGGAAAACGCCTCCATGGACGATATCTCCATGGACGACGCACCGCCTCTCACCAAGCCTCCTCCCCCTGAACCCTTGTCCCAAACAACCTGGTCCCGCCGGCACTGGCTCCTGCTGGACCAACTGTTGCAGTATCGTCGGTCATCGCCATTTCCTGTAAATTACACCCGTGGAGCGGACAACTATCTCGGGAAAACGGTTAAGAGCCACGGCGAGGCGATGACCCTCGACAGGTGGCATTTAGATGTCGTGGATGCGTTCAAGGCAGAGGTGGGGGGTTGGGACGCAGACATCTTGGCCAAGAGACTGTTTGCACTTATTCTAGGCGAGGCGAGACGCATGGAAGCAAGAGACCGGAGAGTCATGTTTCACTAATGATTATGATGATGAATGTTTCTCATTTTTTTAAAGCATTTTTTACCTTGTGAGTCTTGGATACGAGGAATTCGGGGGGCACGGCGCTGGCGGAATGCACTTTGTTTACAGATACCACTTCATATGGTTGAGAATTGGGTTTTTTCTCTCTCTTTTGCCCACAAGATACCTACCTAGTACGATCCGCTAAGACGGGATTAGAATACAGAGCAAGTCATTGCACTTGGGTAACAGGACAGTCAGTCGTCTTTGGACGGGAATATGCTTGCATCACTTTTCCCCTGATAACAGGGTCAAGCCTTCTTGAACGCCTCATCTACCGTGACATATTACAATACAAGACACCATTGCACCCTTGTGTTTACTCTAGCATGGAAGCTTGGTTTGTATACAGCACATCCACCACGTTGCTCAACTTGTCGATTGTTGCCAGTGCTGCGTCGTACGATTCGTCGCGTTGCGTCTCGTCATAGATGATGAGACAGCCTGCTCCTTGGTCCAGCACACCGATGATGACCTTGTCCAAGATCATCTGCGACAGTTTTCGCTCGACCTGCTGGGTGTCGAGGCCGACCATCTTGGCAATATGGTCGATTTCGACGCGGGAAAATGGCTCAATGACCTTGATGAGATTCTGCTCCAACATGGCGTCATACAATCGGCGGAGATGGTTGCGGATAAAGGCGTCGCTGCCGAGTTCGTACCGGTAAGCGGAGAGGGCACGTTCGTACTCCTCCAGGGAGCGGTTCGAGTGTGCTCTGGCAATGGCCTTCATGGCTTCGAGATTCTTGCCGGCATACTTGACTGCTTGCTTGGAGGACATGAGCTGGTTCACGTCGTCGGCGAGATTGAGCATGATCTTGCAAAGGAGCATGTACTGCAGAGCGGCTTGGGCCTTGGCGCTCTCGTCTAGACTGTCGTAGCCGTCAAGTGCCTCGATAAAGTAGGAAAATGCCGTGTTAAAGTCCTTGTCCTCGGCGTGGAGCATGCCGCTCTGCATGTCTAGGTTGGCCTGCAGCAGGGGCGGAGTGTAGACACTCGCCGCGCTTGTTCGCGCCGTGGTGAGGGCCGCACGGGCCTTGGGGATGTTTCCAAGGGCGTGATAGACTCTTGATTCGAGAAGCTGGACTTCCACCAGGCGGAGTTTGTCGTCGAGGCGCTTCAGCTCACGCAGGAGGCTGTTGATGAGGGTAAGTGCATCGTAGTACGACTGCTTGGTCATGTAGAGCGCAACAAGGCGTACTTCGAGGTCCTGGCGCTGGAATGCGCGGCGCTCGGCGGTGGCCCATTCAATGCAGTCCTTTGTGATGTGTACTTCAATGTCGGTGCTGTTAGGGATCTCCTTGAAGAGGTCGAGCAGTTGCCGCACTAGAAAAGGATGGTTAGATGGGAGTGGTTCTGTTACCCAGAGAGCTAGCAGTCACCTACCCAGCTTTGATGATTTTGCCTTGGCAAAGGAAGAAAATACTGAACGGCTCTCTCGAACGAGATCTACCAACTCCTGTGTCTTCCTGCGAGTATGGGTTAGCGGCGACTTGAAATATTCATGTTGCAGCACAGCTTTGTCCCCTCGTGCGTGCAGTCATCCAATGGCCACTGACTTCTCGTCCCGATACAGTTCTCCCAGACTGATGAGCGCCGACTCATACTCGCGAGTGGCCGCATCCGACGTGGCAGCAGGTGCTTTGGAGGTGATTTCCTTGTAAATGGCTTCAGACTTTCGCGGGTCCGTCTTGGCAAGCTTCTGGGCTTCTTGGAGCCGGCTTGAATCGGCGGCCGCCATTCTGGAGGTGGAGCGGCGAAGGAGCGTCTTCTAACGGGGAATCGGGTTTTACGAGAGCGAAAACGGTCAAAAATGCTCGTTAGAGACGGAGACGGTCGGGTTGTTGACAGAAGAGAGGTTGCGTGAGCGGTATGTGGATGATGATGAGGTGCAATGCTGGATATCGAATTGGACGGAGCTCTGATTGGAGTTCCATTCTTCTTTCAGGTTGCCACAGAGCGCGTGTCGCAGGCCCCAGCCAACAGCCCCCTTGCCTGGTCGGGCGGCTGCACCCACCAACCAGCTCCGGGTTTGAAGCTGGTACCTTCCACGGCAGACTGGCAGACGGCCCGGGGTTGATCCGCCGCCTCCTTTGCCTCCGTTATCCGGCCTTGAAATTTCAGAGCAGCCGTGTAGACATTTCCCAGCTCACGCGATACCCTCAATTAACTGCACATTCACAGCTGAACCCTCCGCCCCTCCGCATCTCCGCCATATTTCCTCCCACAATGTTGCGCCAGGCTTTCTCTACCTCCTCCCGAGCTTTGCGCTCTGCTCCTCGCCTGGCAGCCAGCCAGCCTCTGCTGCGAACTCAATTCCAGAGAGCACCTGCTGCGTGGTCATCAAGAGCGGCCCAGCCAGCCGTGGCTCGGTGGTATAGCGATGCTAAGGAGGCACCTGCAGAGGGAGAGAAAGCTGAGAAATCTGAGGCCAAAGAGGAGGCTGGTGAGACGGATGCTGTCGCTGAGCTGAAGAAGTCTCTCGAAGCAAAGGACGCCGAAGCTCGTGACTGGAAGGTAAAATCTATGGCCCAGCCACAAATTCACCGGCTACACTTCCTTCTGGATAATATCTCACAATTTTGATAGGATAAATGCATGCGCACCGTTGCCGACTTCCGCAATCTGCAAGACCGCACTCAGCGTGAGGTCAAGACGGCCCGAGAATTCGCGATCCAAAAGTTCGCAAAGGATCTCGTCGAGAGCGTCGACAATCTGGACCGCGCCCTGACCATGGTTCCCTCCGAGAAGCTTGTCGTCAAGGACGAAGCTTCTCAGGACCTTGTCAACTTGTACGACGGCCTCAAGATGACCGAGGACATCCTGATGCAGACTCTTGCCAAGCACGGCCTGGAGCGGCTAAACCCGGAAGGCGAAAAATTCAACCCCAACGAGCATGAGGCCACCTTTATGGCGCCCCAACCCGACAAGGACAACAATCACGTTTTTCACGTCCAGCAGAAGGGCTTCAAGCTCAATGGCCGTGTTTTGCGCGCCGCCAAGGTCGGCGTCGTCAAGAACGCTTAAACCCATCACCCTCATTCATCAACAGAACAACATATACTCCTCCACTCTTCTAACTCACCAACATACTACTTCTCCGTCCTCTCAAAACAGCATGGACACCACCTCATTATAAAATATTAAAAGCGTGCGGCTGTGGATAAAACGCATGTCATTGTACTACTATGGGTGAAAATCAACCAAAAACTATGAATCTTCAAAGGGCCGGCGTTGGGTCAAGATGTATAATGCTCCTCTTATGATGGTAGAACAAGAAATTTCTATTACTTGTATTTTCAGGATTTTTTGTTTCTGCATGGCGGGTTTTGGAAGTCAAAGATGATTACGATGCGACTTGGACAAGAAAAAATCGTTGAGTGTACGAGTGGGTTTCGTGTACCTGTATATAGACGCATCTATCCGGCTCTAAGATGAGACCGCTTAATCCATCGTTGTCTAATGGATGTTTCCATGACTACATTACATATTTCTACGGGGTTACCTAGCGCTGCAAGCAAGGACCGGAGACCACTGGCTTGCCCCACAACTTGCTGTCATGTCACAACCCCACCACCCCAGTACGCGTTTCTACATCGCAACCGCGAGTCCGCGACGCACCTTATCCGCAACGACTTTTGCACATCAGGCCGCGCCCTGGACGAGACGACATGGCTAAGCGCCAACGCACCTCGGAAACGGACCCCGTCCGCGAAAAATCCTACTTTGACCAGCAGCGCGAAGCACTCCTCAGCGACATCGCGCTGGTTCGTTGCACCCCCCCTTCTCCAGCTCCAAACTGCAAGCCTGGCAATAAAGGCAAAGCTAACGAACTGCCCAGAGTTTTGAACACGTCCTCGCCAACATCAATAAACTAAACCGATCTCTTGAATCTGTCATAGAGGTAGGCCCCCGCCTCTCTCTAAGCTAAGACGTAACGCCCAGTCTAACAAGATAGGTCGGCAATGAATTCTCCTCCGTCGAAGCACTCTGGTCACAATTCGAAAACGTCATGGCAAAGGATGAAGCGAAACACCAGGGCGAAAAGACAGAGCCACCTGGTGACGAAGGGCGTGAATGATACCAATCTAAAAAAGAGCATGTATTACGATATAAATTACAGGTTGGAACGCGCATGAGCAGGCCTCATACGTTGGGACAATCACACACGACGATACGAAGAATTGCACGTCATTTTATAATTCCCTACCCAACTTACACTCAAGTTACTCAACAGGCCATCGTACAAATGAAAACGAGAGCAACAAAAATGCAAATATACCATGTAACAAAATTCGCAACCCAATCCGTATAAGAACAACCAGACTTGACCTTATCATGCTCATTCCCACGACTCCCGCAGTCTCCTACATTCCGTCCGTCATATCCTCCGTTCCACTCGGGTTCAGCTTCATGCCTAAGCCGACGTACTATGTACCAAAACCTCGGGAGAGCATAAGCATAATTCAAGCCCAGGATACCTGCCCTGCCTTCGACCATGCTATTTCTTCTACCCCCGAGGCAGAGTGTGTCCATGTTGTTCGTAATAAGTGCAATCGTAAAAAAAAAGGAAAAGGAAAAAACAAGTGTTAAAGCGTCGAGATCTCATGCGATGGTCATTACAATTCTGTATGCGACAGGCCAGTCCTATATGATTGATCGCGCTCGTTGGGGGTCGGAAATGGTTATCGTCAAGGGGCAATTAAAGAATCTGGCATCGTCTCTTCTTCTTTTTGGGTGGCTTCATTCCGGGAATCGGCAACATCTTTTCATTACCAGAGCCGGATCCCATGGCGTCATAGTTCCGCCTGTCATTGGCAACAACTGTTAGAATGGCGCGCTCAAAGATCTCGTCGACTCCTAGCATTTCTTTACTGCTGCACTCCATGTACTGAGCGCCCATCTTCTCGGAAACGGCCAGTCCCTGTTCCGTGGTGACTGGTGTCAGGCCCTGGGTTTTGAGCATGTCAATGCAAGACTTTTTGTAGCGCAAATCTGACTTGAGGCCGACCAGAATGAGCGGCGTGTACGGGCAGAAGTGAAGGACTTCGGGGTACCACTAGGCATTGTCAGCATCAACAATATCATGTTACGGTTGGTCGAAACCGCAGTAAAATACCTTGTCCAGAACATTGTCCAGTGAATTTGGGCAGTCAATCGCGAAGCAGACGAAAATCAAGTCCGTCTCAGGATAAGAAAGAGGGCGAAGACGGTCGTATTCTTCTTGACCGGCGGTATCCCACAATGCCAGCTCAACAGTCTTTCCAGTAGGACTATGTGTGGGGTAGGTGATGTAGTTTTCGAAAACGGTTGGGACATATTTCTATCAATATTGTTGTCAGTGGCCTGATGCAGAAACAAAACAAAAAATGACGCAGGCGCTTTCGTCTCACCTCTGGGAAATAACCTTGGCTGTAGCTGATAAGCAAGCACGTCTTGCCACAACCGCCATCGCCGACCACAACAATCTTCTTCGAGTAGGCTGGCACGTCCGTCATGTGGGTTGCTGCAGACTCCCGTCCAGAGGACGAGCTCACTGTGGTACTGACAGTTCCGTTGCTCGAGCGCGTGCGCTCTTGTCGCCGCGGCTGCTCATTGCTGGCCGGTGCGTAGTATGAATTGCTGTAATGCGAAGCCATCCCCCCTGCGCCGTGCGAAAAGTACGTGCGGCAGAAAGCAAAAAAAAAAAAACCAAAGAAAGAGTCGTTTGCGCCAAGGGAGTGGTTCAAACGCGACTTGAACCCACTTTCACTCGATGACAGTCTCTGGAATGCTGCTTGCCGGCTGGCGGGGATAGGAATAATAGAGGTGGTCTGTGGAGAGGACGACGCTTAATGCTTGTTTTCGGGTTATATCTGCTTCACCAAGCGGCGGGTGAGTACGGCAATGTTGACGGTGAGGATAATGGTGACGATGCGATCGACGCTGAGAATGTCGAAAAGAAAGAGAGGTGAAGATGGAAAGGTGTGGAAGAATTGCACTTGTGCGTCTCTCTAGTCGGGCTCGAACTGGGCAACAAGTGAAATGGCGGGCGAACGTTGAGGTGCAGCAGCCGAAACACCAGGGCGTCGATCTGTTGGCGAGGCAACTGAGACACGCTGGCCAATGAGAGGGCGCCGGCAGACGGTAAGCTTCTGGAGGTTCTTTTGTGGAAAAATGGGACCGCATGGGTACCTCAGCTAGCATGCACAATCGACCGACCCACTTTTGACTATTAAAACTTTCGCGCAAGCATTTCCACACTCGTCCTTTCACACTCTCTCCGTCACACTCTGCCTCCTCGCCAAGCACTCAGTATGGCGATGCTGCAGGCACCGAGCAAGTATGTCACTTTGGTCTCAGGCGATGGCTTCGAATTTGTCGTCCTGCGCGAGGCCGCCATGGTGAGCCCTATCATCAAGGGCATGTTGGATGTGCGAAGTGCGTGAATGCCATGGCTTTGCTGCATATTTCCAAGATATGTTCGAGTTCGATTCAGCTCACACCAGGTGCAGGCCAGTTCGCCGAGGCTAAGGATGCACGCTGCGTTTTTCAAGAGATGAGGTAAGCTTTTGGCAGCCGGATTGAGTAGTGCATGATGCTTCATCTGCGTGTGTGCCTTGGCCAGTAGGATGAAGACAGAGCAATCACGATGCAACACCATGTTCATCCGTCCATGACAGAACGCCGCTTCTTAGCTGGCCGGGCTGCTTGATTGTTCACTACACTTGAACTGATGGTCGGGGCATGCTCAATACCCTGGCCCGCCCGTCCGCGATGGTTTCTGCGGCCTTGATGTTGCACGATCCGGCAGCTGACGTTTTCATTTCCTTCCCTATCGCAGCGGCATGGTTCTCGACAAAGTGGTCGAGTACTTTCACTACTGGTACCGTTATCGAAATAGCGATGATGTTCCCGATATGGACATTCCCGTAGAATTATGTTTGGAACTACTAGCTGCGGCTGACTACTTGGGGCTGGATCAGTAAGGCTCTCCGTGTTTGATGAATCTGGAATATACCTAACGCTACGCGATTAGGGGCAATACGAACATGAAGTGACGAGGCAGACGATGCATTGATTTGGCGCAATGGCGTTGGGGATACGGCGTCATTAGGAAGGATGGTTTCCAAAGGCATCTCAGAACAGAACGTTTCAATGGTAACGAGAGAATTTGTTCAATTTATATTCGACAATATTTCTATTCCTTGCCCTCTGAATCACCAGCGAAAGCATGTTTCGGTTGAGCAATTCACCATGGACGAACTTTGGTCCCATTTCAGCATATACGTTCTTCTCTTCACTCCTCCGTGAGTCGAACGTCTATTAGAGATGGAAGATTGACAAATTCCCTCTCACTCTGCGTTGCTCAGTTGTGCATTGAGTTTTCGCTTTTTCTGCAGGGATACATGCAATATTGTGCTACTTATTCTAGCATTAGTTCGTGTCCACTCGTCTGATGTGACGGTGAAAATCCAGTATTTGATGTTGTGGTTTCCGGGCAGACTACGTGCGACGATTATTCGTCGCGTCCCGCGTCTGGCCAGGGCCATCGGGATACGCTATATATACATTTGCTCAATTACCCTTGGTAAACTGGAAGAAATAACGCAGCATCGGATGCTATATCCTGATTCGGCTGCCAGAGATGGTGAAACCAAAAGTTGCGAGACCGCAATGTGATATCAGCAGCCCCGGCGCCAACCTGGTCCGGTGCGGACTATAACGCCAGCCAAAAATTGCTGAAACCAAAGCAAGGCAAAGTAAAAGGGTCAGGGTCAGGGTCAGGAACAGATTAGATATCCCTTGTTTACCGCATATATAAAGCATACTGCTTTTCGCATCTGCATCCCGTCGGCGAGGTGGGCTCGGAGAACAGCCGGCTATTCCGTCCCAGATATTCCCAGGCACAAGAATCCTCCATCAATCTTCTTAGACTCTGTCGATTCCGTAAACCAAGCCATACTGGAGCTACGGTTATTTTTTGTGATTATTTAGCTCAACTTGTTTTTTGTCTGTCAGTATTCCCGTCAACGTTCAGTGATGCGCCTGGCAACTCACTAGCTTGACAGCATACGTGCAAAGGTAAAGGAGTTTCATGACAATTGAAGCCTACCCATCGCTGGCTACACTATCACTCTGAATGTGCACAGGTCTAATTTTTGTAACGGGCCAGGGTTCTAGCGAATAATAAGTAACTAAGATTTTAAAGATATATAAGTATATAAAAATATACTAGTTTATTATTCTTAATAATAAAGTATTTTTAAGTATTTTTAAGTATTATAAAAGAAGTGGGTTAAATACATTAATTGGACCTGCGCACATTCAGAGGGATAGTACACTGTGATAGATTGGTGTCAACTCACTTCATGGTATGCAAGTATACTTGCCACGGGCTATACTCATACAAGTCATTTAACAGCGGCAAAGATTCGAGAGTGGTGTTCTTGCAGCGCTTATTTTATTTTATTTTATTTTATTTTATTTTATTTTTTCCTTCAATGCTTAGCATTCAGCATCGATTGGACAGAGAATCTCCAGTTACTACCATGTAGAGAGGCCGCTCGAGCGGCATGGCCGAGTCCACAAGGGAGGTGGATTGGCTTGACGCGAACAAAGAAAAAGGGAGGAAATCTATGTCAGGCAGCCCTCTATCTTAGTCATGAACATTTCACTGTGCACTCTATCCAGATAAGTAAGGTACGTCTTCAAAATGAGGCGGGCGGTATTTATTAAACAATTTAAGAGCCGGGTCTCGGTCATTCCGTGCCCTTGTGTTTTGAGCATGATCAGATTTGAACACGTCGACAGCAGCAAGGAACATCATCTGAACACTGCGTCATAAAGCCTGTGAATCGTTTTGTGCCCTTCGATATGACATGCTCTGAAACCGTTTTAATTTTTGACGTTATTGTACGCGCAGTGTTCAGACTCCAGAGGCGTTGAACAGCAGTGTCTTTTTTTTTTCACGTCCATCTCCGAATAAGGCTGTGATGGCATACATTGTTCGCTTCATGATACCTGAGTGTTCACATGGTCACAATTGGCCGGATTTCTATCATGGCCGCACTTATGCATCTTGGGTCTTGTGCTCATGCGGGCTCTGACCATGCAGACAGCACCTGGGCAGTATAACGATAGTGTTCAGTATCAGTTCGTGAGGCTGTGTCACGGCAATTTTCTGTGTATAAATAATCGAAAATACCGCTGGCAATGGCTTGGATGTCTTTGGACGCAGACACAACCACGCAAGCACACTTTTATATCACATCCATCTAAACACCCATCTACACATCCTACCTATTACCGCCTGGGACTTCGCAACTATTATACGGGAAATAACACACGTCATTAAAAGTCTCCATCCGGAGGAGGGCTCCTCTTTTGGTAGCTCAACAGCAACAAATCCTCTTGTTTCGCTATGGACTCTGATGATCCCCTGTCGGGGGGGCGACCGATGGCCAATACTTCTAACACTATCAACTGCAACAAGACTGTCAGTCATTTTCTTGTCGTTTTAATCTGGCCAGAGGGGGAAGAAAAGGCTAAGGGTCTCCGCGAGACTCTGGGTAGTAACTCCCATAACTATCAGCTACGCCAGGGACTTCCTCATACTCCTTTTCGTGGATTTCTCCTTTTCTTGGCCGGCTTCCACGGGCAAGAACAGTGTAACCGCTGGGGGGGAATTATTATACGGGACCACTGGGATGACATTATTGATTCGTGAGTAAATTTACATTTCCTTTTCTGTGCCGTTCAAAGCGCAAGGTAGAGAAGCCAACACCAAGATGCATTTAGTATTCACGTCTTTGATCACGACTCCCGCTGTCTGGAAACTTTGACGGGGACTGAATGGCCAATTGATCTGAGTGACTTTTCGCAACTCGACATGGAACAAATCGGCATGGAAGACGGGGCAGGAGCTGCATCTGATTTGGAGGGGATGAATCAGATGATTGGCAATTTGAAGGTCAGTACATGTCGCATTCTCACCAGTTGGCGAACCGTGGTCAATGATGCTGGCTTATTAACTATATCACCCTTGTAACTAGTTGGAGATGAATTAAAATACTCGCTCTACATCTTAATTTTGAATTGAAAGGCACTCGTATGTCGTTCGCTAAACGTCCACCGCCGATGCGGCCAAACGCCCCCGGCGACAGCCTGGATGGATAGGCTCTTATGTGTCAATACTGTGTACTTCGACCTTTCTCCTAATAGCGCATGGCGGAGGCTATTTTTCTGGGGATCTTGTAGCTTATAAAATGGCGAGATCACGTTGGACAATGGTCATGATGAAGAGAGGGCCAACGTGTGCCGACGCTGAGTTTTACATAGTTCTACAAAGTTAATGAGAAGAGAGTCCCAGACCATGTATAGCATCTCAAAGCTGCCCTCATACTTTATGTGAAATCTTGCGGGTATCGCGGTACAAGTCTTCCAGGGCCAAGTCACAAAGTATGTACATGTTCACAACTCCACAAGTCTAATATCTGTCCAGCCCAAAGACACGACGCCTATTCTACCGGACCCTTTGTGAATATTGTGCATGGGACAGGCATCATGTTGTAACGGAGTCTCAAGCGTCAATCTTTGCCATTGCTACGTTGGCTTATGCATCACTGAGGACCCTAGGTGCGTGTCCTCCCGATTCCCGAAAGAGATTGTGGCTTACAGGAGGGGAAGCAAAGGCGGTGTTGTCTCATCCAGATTTTTCATACTGTTGGCGTTATTTCACCCAGTAATGAGGCCCATTGAGGACGGCAAAGATACGTCCTAGTACTCGGCATGTAAGCGGCGAGACAGCCACAGAGTGTCACACCGCCATGGCCCCTTCAGGGCTGAGGAATCGCATGGCAAGCTGCAGTGATTGATCCGTCCGGGTACAAGTACTGCCGAGTTACCGCTCGGAACACCTTGAATGGCATGGTTCGATTGCTTTACATCTCTTGCAGGGACAAGTCGTGGATTCGGCATGGCGGCCGCCAGGTCCTAGCTAGGCTCTGATCAGGAATGATGGTCCCGCGATAACTGCGTAAAGCAAGAACTACAAGTACAGCTTGCTTCCTGCTCTGCACCACAAGTAGCCTCAACGATGATGTTCAGAAAATGGGGTGTGCGGATGGTATAAGGTCAATGGGTGGGTGCATCGATCATGGCGGCGGGAGGAAACATTGTCTCGATTGACACGGCTAGGTCGAAATATGAAATGGCACAACCGGCGGTCTGAGACCTTTTCGACAACTCCTAAGCATAAAAATGTTTCATCTTCACATCAGCCGTGAATGCATAACTTTGCGCGGTGCTAATTGGCTCACGACCTCGGCGCACCTTCCGTTGATTTATCCCGAGTCTTGAGTCCTGGCTACTCCACGTTCATCTTGAGATTTCATGTCAATACTAGTTCAATTCTTCCATCTCTAATCGTGTATTCCGTAGTGACTCGCAACATGCCGGAATCGGCTCCCAAGTCCTCGAAATTTCGCCCGCTTCTTCCTGCTCCGCCTTCTGATGATGGCAGCATCGCCTCTAGTTCTCGTCGTTTGGCGAAGCAGTCTTCTCCCGTGACATCAGCTTGCATAGAATGTCGAAAGCGTAAAACCAAGGTAAGGCCGTGATACTCCCATGCTCTCCTAAGCTGGGCTCTTCCGTCCTGCTCGAGTTGCTCCTCCCCAAGCTGACAAATCTTTGCCGTCTCAGTGTAGTGGTAGTCGCCCTACGTGCACTGCGTGTATACGGCGACATGTGGAATGCATTTACGATAGGGGTCCTGACGAGACACAAGCCAAAGTGGTCAAACGCAAGTACGAAGAACTCAAGAGCCACAGCACTCCATATGAACGTATATTTGACGCAATTCGCTCCCGGTCTGAGGCTGATGTGGGAGCCATTGTACGGAAGATACGGAGGGGCGAAAACGTAGATGACATTGCCCGTCAGGTCGAGCACGGCGACTTGCTTCTGCAATCGTTTCTCGTACCCGAGGCAAGATATCGCTACGAGTTCCCGCTTTCTTCGAACCTGCCTCCCCATCTCTTGCTTCAGTCCAATGTCTATCTGAAGTCGCTGATATATAAGTGGGCTCCCCCATTGTCACTAGGAGATGCCGCCGAGTCTGGACCTTCTTCCTCACATCAACAGCCGGAGAATGCGTTTTCGGAAGCCGAGGCCCCCTACTTGATGCCGTACCATGCAGCCAAGATAATCAATACTCGTCTCAGTTCCATTGCGCCATCAAAGTGGACCAGTGTCAGCTCGGATGATCTGTTGATGAGAAGACTCCTCAGCGCATTCTTCCTCCAAGACCATGACTGGTGGACCGCATTCCAAAAGGACTACTTTCTTGAAGACATGTCCAAGATGCACGATGAACTCTGCTCGTCTCTACTTGTAAATGCGTTACTTGCATTGTCTTGTGTGAGTACATCCATCTCAGCATCTTTGACCAGAATCTATTTGCTGATTGAGCATGGCGGCCCTAGAACTATTATCGCGGCCTCGATGGCCGCACTGAGTTTTGGAATCCTCAAACCCTAGGCTACCGCTTTTTGGCAGAGGCCAAGAGGCTGTGGGAGTATGAGAAGGGTCTCGATAAGCTAACGACCATCCAGGCTGCTCTTGTTTTCCACATCATCTACAGCGGAACTGGGGCTGACAAGATCGGATACGCCTACACAGTCCAAGCATGTGCCATTGCCCACAAGATTGATCTATTCAACCCAACCTCTGTCACGGAAAATACCAGGTTACGTGACGCCAGGCATTACACGGCATGGGCATTGTTTAGTTGGCAGAGGTAGGTCTACGATCCCGAAACAGATATCTCGGTAAAAAAAGAAGGAGAAAAAAGAAAAGAAAAAAACTTTCCGTTTCATAGCCGGACTAATACGGATTCCCAGTCTTATGTCATTCCATTACTTCAGGCCTCCTCTCTTCAATCGACCACCAGCTAGCTTGCCAGATCCGAAGCATGAACCAGAGTGGTACGGCGAAATCTGGCTCAAGTACCCTCTTGGTAGGACTCTGTTTCCCAGTAGCTCAGGGGACGTTTTCAAGGCAAGGGCCGAGTTTGCCGTAATACAAAACGAGGCAGCACAGAGATTGTTTGCCGGTTCAACGCCAGCTCCGCAGCTCTCTGCTGCAGAAGTTGCAGTTTTCTATTTCCGGTTTAAGGGCTGGTACGACAGCTTGCCGGAAGCACTGTCTCCTCGAAGAGCCGTGCTTCCATCCCATCTCAAACTTCAGTAAGTACAACCTTCAAATTACTTTGTACTGGGTAGTTACTTTGCCAATGTGCTCTGTCTGCTGTTTTCGTCACGAACCCTGGCAATGACAGGGGCGGCTGTGCTTCTTGGCGCACTTGCCGAAACGTGGTACTAGTAAGACATATCTTCTAACAAAGACTACTCAGTATGCACTATTTCCAGATTCTTCTCAGACTTTTCCAGTCCCCAAGTCTCATAAATGAGCCCGGGTCAGAAGCGGACGCAGCCGTGGTTAATCTCTTTGGCCAACCGCCCCAGGAGCTCCTCTCATACGCAAAAGTCAGTCTAGAGACTTTGCTGCGAGCTTACTACTTACGACATGGCTTTGAGTGGCTCGACACATATCTCCTTTCTCTAATGCTAGACGTGGCTTTCATCGCTATTGAAGGAATGAAAGTCCAGGACAGTGACGCAGATCTCTCCGCACTACGTTCAACTATCATCCTGCTTGCCAAGGGTATCTACGAGCAAGGCCAGAATTTGTTCCTGGGGAAACTGGTATTTAATGTGGTGAGAGGCAAGATGCGCTCCGAGGACTTGGATACACTGGGGCAACTTGCCAGGATTGAAAAGATAGGGGAGAAGGAAGCCATCGGCCTCCAGCAAGCTCAGATGGAATGGCCGGTTCAGATCACTAGCATGGCGGACGATCCAGGGTCAAAGAAAATTGGCGATTTATCCAAGCAACTTATGGAGACGTCGCTAGAATTACCTGGTGAGGATATCACTTTATAGTTTAGTAAATACAACCGGTCTCTGGGGCTGATGGAGTTGTCATGACGATTCGAGACTGCTAGGCAAAGGCAGGAGGTTCTCAAAGGCCAAGCCACGAATGACTATTGGGCTTATCTCTCGTGATGTCATAACCACTGTTCGTTTATTGGAAGGAAGGCCCGGCAGCAGTCGAAGCAGGAAGCGCCAACGCCCAGCTCCTGCACTTTGTTTCACCCCAATTCACGACGCGTTGCGCGGCAAAGCAAAATTCTGAGAGTATTTACTCTACGCCACAAGTTTTCGTTTGTCGTATTTTTCCCTTGCTGTTGACTTTGGATTTTATTCATAGCGGATACGTATCAGCTGAACCGAGTCCCGAGTCCCGGCAAACACTAGCCCGCCAGCGCATCATGTCTTCCGGCGAAGGAGAAATGGGCGACGTCCACCTCGGGCTCGAGTACAGGGAAAAAGTAGTGGCGCTCTGGGACCGCAAGGGGTGGGATTTCGATGCGGTAGTCAGGTTGACGATGGGATTCAGCAAGGTCAAGACGGGGCACATCTCGAGGCACGAGAAAGTGGTGTGGTTTGTGGAGTGTGCTTCCAAAGACGAGTGTCGCGATGCGTGGCACCATTGCGTGTTGGCGCTTAGGCGTCGTTTTGTCGTTGTTCCTACTCCCTGGCGGTGAGTGCTGCTGCCGACGGGGGCGGGGTGTACGTGGTGCTGTTGATTTTGACGTTTGCGCAGAGTGTGCGTCGTTGCCACTGTTGGGAATGACATGGCGTCGTTTGAGGATCTTGAGCTCGTTTAGGGTGTTGGATTGGCCGGGATTGGGGGTCTTTCAGGGAAGACTGCTGCCGGACGATGAGTTTGGTGAGCTTCTGGACGGATAATCAGGGGCTCGCTCTTTTCAGGGGGAAAGGAGGTCTAGAGATGGATGTTGATGTTGATGTGAGCGAATTGTTGAGGTGATGGCTGGCGAGTCGGCTTGGGGAGCAGGGAATGCGAGGATTCCTTGTATGTATCGTCGGTTACATCAATAAATGAACTATTAGAGGATAACCGCCGAGTCGGCCCAGGGGCCGGGAGTGTGAGGAGTCGTTGGTCATGTTGATGTAAATGAACTATTGAAGGGACAACTGGCGACTCAAATCGGAGTGGAAGGCGTGTGAGCCATCAATGTCAGATGGAAGTAAACGAAATTCCCAAGAGAAAAGTGGCGGCTCGGCTGAAGAGGCATGTAGTTGGACGATTCTCAACTTGCACCTCCTGATGGGCATAATTCTTGTTGGAAGGAAAATGAAGGAGACCAACCAAAATAAGACCTCCTCTTCTGGGAGGCCTCCAATTTTGGCAGAGTCGTTAAATAATTCTGAACAAACAGCTCGTGACTCGGATCAACGGAAGACACAGCTGCTGGTGGTCAGTTTTGATGCGACGCATCGACTGCGTCTGGGCTGCGCCATCCATCTAGCTCTACCGGTAGAGCTCATGGGCGTGGTTACTCAAAACCGCGACTGGTATCAGATAAGAATAGCCAGCTCATCACATAGATCCGCGGCTGGTGAGACTGCGTAATCACCTCTGCCGATAGTTCCATGTGAACTGTAGATGACGTTGGACACCCGTGGCCAGGAGGGTTTATCTCGACGTCTGTTCATCTTGATCAGGGCGGACAGTTCCAATATAGGTTGCCAGCTGATGGCTCTTCTGCCCGATGATACCCCTTTGTTTCATAAGATGGAGCAAATATCTCCGTCTGTGCTTCGACACGAGCCACAGCAGACAATGGCCGCCTTTGAACGGAGCGAATCAGGGGAGACGTCTCTTTGTCTTCATCAGGGTATTTTGTCGGGGTTAAATCTTCCAGGCCCCGGCTTTGCTTTCACTTTTCCAGTCTCGATGCGTCCAGGATGGGCTCCCAGGCCATTGACCTGCTCTCGCTACCATAGAAACACTCTTTGAACAGCATTGGAAAGCTGTGCCCCTGCTTTCGGTTTGACACAGCCTCCATGCGTCCAGACTGGCCTTTCGTACCGTGGCTCAACTTTCATTCACAGATTCATGCCGAAGGCCATGGCCTGGAACACAATGGCCCTGCTTCCGCTTCTACACAGCCGCCATGCGTCCAGACTGCAGACTGGCCTTTCGTACCGTGGCTCAACTTTCATTCACAGATTCATGCTCAAGGCTAGGGTCTGGAACACAATGGCCTTGCTTTCACTCATGCGCAGTCTCCTTTTGGCCCCTCAGACTCCGAACTTGCTTCTTCTGATTGAGACTCGCTCTAAACAGCGTGGTGTTCCTGTCAATACAGCTACCAAGCCACGCTGTTTAGAAAATCTTGCTGCCCAGTCCAGCCCTGGGGAATCGGAGAATCATCTCGCATAGCACCATTTGCTGATGCTGACGTTCGAGTATAACGGAGGAGTTACTCTGTGGTGTAGTTGAGAAGGTCCTGGGAGCACCATGGATAGAACGGTCACTTTGGCAAAAAGAACGCGCTCTAATTGAACAGCGACTATACCCCCTTGTATTTTCGTTTACATTCACCAAAACTCAAAGAAAAACGAAAATGTCAGTGGGTGTCGAGGCACACATCACTCTGCTCTCTTGCGGCAATGAGAATAGTCTACATGGCATTCCAGACTTTCACATGTAAACCTCGAGTAACCGAGAGCTTTTTAAATGCAGCTCTCTTTTTGGATGGTGCTTGAAATGCATAACAAGACTTGCGGTGTGGTGTGCTGCACGAGAGAGCAGGACGCCACATCGTAAAGTGCAGGACTCGGTTTGAACACTCGCAAAACTCAGTCATTATTCCCACGAGCATACAATCAGGCACTCCATGAGACCTGAAAATTCATGCTCCTCGTTTGTCGCGTTGGGCTGATCGGGCCAGTACATTCTTTGAACACACGACGCCAGACAGTAGGGGGGAACGTACAAAGACGCACGGCGTGTCCTTGAATAGCTACGAACAAGATAAGCTGCTGCTTTGTGAATCAGATGTGATAGCATTCATCTATGAACATGTGGAATATGAAACACCATGCACGTACTGGAAGCTGCATGCATGTGTCGTTTCCAGGAGGCTCCGTATTTCCACTCACTTCTCATTTCGAGCTTCATTGCCAGTCTTACTCGTGCTGACTTGGTGGGCGGCAGAGATGATGAACAGCCTGGACTCGTGGGCTCATGAAATGACAGAGTGGGGGAGTGGTGGAATAATAGAATGATAGAACCGTCTATATAATGGCTCTCTTTCTTCCTCCAGTTTGAGGTTTCATCTCTGGCCACGGACAACCTCACGAAATACCGTTCAACACACACACACACACACAGTTACTCATACACATACGCATACACACCTTCAGCCAGGGCAGTCACGACAAGTTTCTCGCACTATCACCATGCCAGACCGCCCGAACACATCTTCCTCCACCTCCTCCGAGGAGCCACTAAATGCTGAACCAGTACCCAACTGGGACGACCGCAGCCCCCTTTTCAGCATCCGGCTATGCGTAGACAACATGTCGAGCTTTCCTAGTTTAGAAGCCGATGTAAAGTCGATGTTCTGTAAGTAGCGATTGCGATTCAAAAGGAGAGTCGGGCATGTAACTAATATGTAAATGACATACAGATCCAGAGGCTCCATATCCAAGCATGATTGAAGTCCAAAAATGGCAACATGGGCCAATGTTTGGCGTTGTTTTAACGTGGGACGGAGCTCGATTCAATAATGAACCACTTAAACCCAGAGTCGTTTGGAACCTTGCTGTGCAGCATATGGGGGACTTTGATATTGTGGAGTGAGTGGAAATTAAATCATCTTTTATTTGGGACGACTACGGCATCTTGTTCCGAGGCTAACATGTTATATATAGAATAAAGTACGAGTTTCCCGACCGCCAAACACCCTGCCCCAGTGGCTGGGAGCCGATGGAGCAGGCAATCTTTCTCACACAATGGACCTGTTGAGTCAACAACAGCAACGTAGCCGAGTGGGATCCGGGTGCTCTTCTAGCTCAAGATTCAGACGTCAACTCTTGGGCACCGTGTCTACGCACGTGGCCGGCTCTCACGGCTCTCTCTTTCTCTCTCCCTCCGTGGCGGAGGCGCATGATCGGTGTACGCCAGCAAATGTTGATCAGAACGTGACGGCATATCACGTTTGCCTTTAATACGGAGCTTCCTTTCTGCGACTACATTTCGTGAGATGCCACGACTACTGCCGAGTTAATAGGCTGTTACGCCAAGATGGGGGAGAGAAAATCCGGCTGGGAAGTTTTTTTTCTTTTTCCACGTCTTGTTGGATTTCAATGGGTTGCATTTCTGTGGTTGAGATTTGGTAGACTTTAAGGGGAGATTGGTGGAATGTACGGCATGGGGTTTTTCTTCCTGGTACCTTGGGGAACGGCCCGAGCCGAAATCTCTAAGAGTGCGACCTTTTTTCTTCTGTTCTTGATGGATGTGGTTCAGGGAGTCTGGATCGAGTTTTGGAGATTAATACGACACTTGGATTGCCAACTTCAAATCACCTATTTCACTTTACACTACACTAGTAGTTGCATTTCGAATTGTGATTGATACGGTTCCGGGTCATTCATACAAAATATGCAGTTAAATGGCACAGTTACCTGCCAAGAGGAATTCTAGCATGGAGGCGAAGCCGTAGCCGTTGACTGGATGAATTGTAGTTGACGCATGTCGTCGTGCAGCCTGCAGATGTTGCCTAAACCAAGTAATAAGTGGGCGGCCCGAGTTGCCGCATCTAGATCGGGAAAATGCACCCGCAACTTTAATTGAGTCGTGCATAAATGCGCGCCCTGTGTCAACATCCCGCCAAGTTCCGTCAATGTGGAGCCTCGCGCTAGTTTGTGATGTGGTGTTCAAGGTGCGTTGACATGAGAAACCGCACGGCGGCAGTCAATATAAATACTATACCTCAGTACCGGCCAATACGCAGATGTGCCTGAAATAACTACAAAGCACAAAATTCAGTCGCTTCCGTTGAAAACGCTGCACCCCCCAGCCTACTGCCTCATCTTGCCATCTTTAATTTCCCCTTCAGTAACCCCCATCAGCCTCACAGACCCTCCACAATGGGCAGCACATCCGCCGCTCACAAAATACTGCAGTCGGCGCACGTCGCCCCCGAAATCTACAAGCTACGACCCGACTACCGCGCCCTGCTCATGGTCGTCGAGGGCATCCCCCCCGGCCCCAGCGACGACAGCAGCGAGGCCCTCCTCCTCGAAGCCGAAGCCTCGGCCAAGCACCTGCTGGCCGAGCACGCCGTCACCGAGGTCCCGCACATCGCCGCATGGCGCGAAACGTACAGGGCCTTTGGGGCGAAGCCGCAAAAGACGCGCAACAGCCTCGAGGCGCTCACCCGCCGCGCCGCAGCGGCCGGTGGCCTGCCACGCATGAACCGCCTGACGGACATGTACAACGCCGTCTCGGTGAAGCACCAGGTTCCCCTGGGCGGCGAGGACCTCGACAAGTACGACGGGGCGCCGTTTCTGACCCGCGCCAGCGGCCGGGAGGAGTTCCGCAGCCTGGCCGGCGGCGAGGCGCAGGTCGAGTGCGCCGCGCCCGGGGAGCCCGTCTGGTGCGACGATGCCGGCGTCACTTGCCGCCGCTGGAACTGGCGGCAGGGCCCGCGGACGGCGCTGACTGACGATACGACGCGCGTGCTGTTTATCCTGGATGCGCTGGGGCCGCTTTCGGATGAGGCTTTGGGGAGGGCCGCCGAGGAGCTTGCTCTGGCGTTGGGGCGGTTGTCTCCGGAGGTGCGGGTTGCGCAGAGAATGCTGAGTGCTTTGGATGCAGCCGGGGGTGGTTCGTGATGTCACTTTGTGTGAACATTGGAGGCTTGGAGGTAGAGGCTGGGAGCAGTAGTCAGCGGGTAGTCTTGACTCTTGACAATGTGGGGATCCATCACGGTGGATTCGGTGTCTCAATCTCGGATGATTGTAGATGATGTAAACCTGCTTTAAATGCCCTTGTCAATGACGTAGTTTCTCCAATATTGTCTCAAAATGAAGGTTGGACGCTTTGAATGCTTGATGTTGTGAGACCTGGAGGCACAGGCACCAGTTGACCAGTTGTGCAGCCGCAGAACTCGGTAGGAGTGGAGACCTTAGGCTACAAGCACTGTGCTTCAATGTTGCTGCACTTGAGAGCAGGTCTGGTCCGCCTACAAAGATTCAGGCCTTCCCGTGACAGCTGAACGGATTCGACTTCTTCACATATTTCTCACACAATACCATGGCCCCCACACGCATTCTCAAATTCTCCCAAAGCGAAAACGAATCATCATATGTCCTCGTCCAAGTTTCGTCAAAGGGCTCAAAGCCACTGGACCTGAAATTGGTCGGCACAGAAGGCGAGGCGCCCTACGTGTGTTCATGTGAGTGAACAGTAGCCCGCGCCTTTGTCCCCAACACTCTCGCCCATCCCATATACACGGACAAAAAAAAATACATGCAGGAACTTTACTAAATCCATCCCAGTACGGCATGACCGTGTTGCATCTCTCCGCGTCAAAAACTGCCCCGTCTCCGAAGCCGAATGGCAGACCATACTGCAGTCCGTCTTCGAGCAGCAGCCGCTTCCAGATATCCAGGCATCCGCCACCGTGCAAAGCGGATCGTCGGTGTCTCTCACCATCCGGAAACAAGTCCAAGGCATCACTGTACGTGCTTACCCCGTCTCTCACATAATTGCCAAACCTAAGTCTTGCAGCAACGTCTCGGCGCCATCACGCTCACCCACGATGGGGGCGAGGCCATCGAGCTGTTTGAATGGTGCGCCACGTCCGTCGACGCCGTCACCCAAACCAATGCAGCCGCGTCCGCGTCTGACGCCCGGGTCCGAGACCTGCAAACTGCTGTGGGTGAGCTCAAGTCCCAGCTGGATGAGCTGGTCGCCGCCAAGCAGGAGGACGAGGTGGTGCTGCTGCAAAAGTTTCGAGATTTGCTCAACGAGAAGAAGGTCAAGATTCGGGAGCAGCAGAAGATCATTACGGACTTGTCTGCGAATGACGCCCCCCGGGAAGAAGTAGACGAGGTGGACGAGGTGGACGAGGTACAGACTGCCAAGAGGGGGAGGAAGGCGCCCAAGAGAAAGGCCCAGGCTGTTGAGAATGAGTCCCCCGAGGAGGATGTCGATATGACGGCTGAGAAGGGGGAGTCGGAGGATGAGGATGCGGAGAGTACGACGGAGGCGACGGCCTCTGTGGCCAATGACGAGGACGAGGACGAGGACGAGGACGAGGACATGGACATGGACAGGACGGCGGACGAAGCGGCACGGGAGCCATTACCGCCACAAAAGACACAGGGTGCACCTCCGCCGCCGCGGGCTCTGCCGTTTCAAAAGAAGAAGCAGGCAGTCGCTGCGGATGATTCGGACGACGATGAACTATGAGGTTGGGGGCTCGGGAAGCTGCCATATCCTCGAGGGTGTATGCTAGGCATCACGAATTTCTCCCAACA
Organism: Metarhizium brunneum; assembly: GCF_013426205.1. Lineage (NCBI taxonomy): Eukaryota > Fungi > Ascomycota > Sordariomycetes > Hypocreales > Clavicipitaceae > Metarhizium > Metarhizium brunneum. The sequence continues at coordinate 6,520,903 of NC_089423.1, read as the reverse complement.
CATATAATTTACAAAGGTAAAAACAATATTCATGTTTGTTTTCCCACGGCAAATACTACTGTCCTATGTGGGAATTAATCGACAGCCTTGCCTTACCGCCTGTCATCCGGGCCAAATTTGTTCAACCAAAAACCACGAAAGTGATACCGGTTGCCCACCTCCGCTATCCGCGCCACCTCCTCCTGCGTGAGCTCAAACGTACCCAACTTGGCCAGATAGTCCTGCAGCCGGCCCTTATTCGAGCTCGTCGTGAGCGCAACCAGGCCCTGGTCCAAGATCCACCTCAGTCCAATCTCAGACTCGGAAACGCCATACTTGCCCGCCAGCTCCGACCACACGGCGTCAATGGGCCCGCCCTTGGCCCTCGTCAGCGGAAGCAACGGGCCGTAGCACGAAACAGCAATGTTGTGCTTCTTGTGGAAGGCGACCAGGTCGCCGTGCTGGAGGTACGGGTGGTACTCGATCTGGTTGATGGCCGGGACCACCTTGGCCGTCTGAAGGATGACCTCGACGTGCTCCTGGAGGAAGTTGGAGACGCCGATGGACTTGGCCTTGCCCGAGGCCTTGATGGCCTCGAGGTCGGCCCACTTCTGCTGCAGCTCCTCGTGCGAGGCGGCGAACCAGGGCCCGTGGAGGAGGTAGAGGTCGACGTGGTCGAGGCCCAGCTTCTGGAGGGACAGCTCGAAGGCTTCCTGCGTGGGCTTTTGCTGCTCGCCGTGCGCCTTGGTGGTGACGAAGAGCTGGCTTCTGGGGACGCCGGACGCCTTGATGGCCGCGCCGAGCTCTTCTTCGTTTCCGTACACTGGGCTCTTGTTAGTGCGTCTGGTGTGCTGGTGGGGGCGTGGCTGCGCTTGCCCTCTGCTCCATCAAGGTGGTGATATCCGAGGTCTATGGCCGTCTTGGTGATGGCGACGACGGACTGGTCGTAGCCCGAGGTGCTCTTGTAGTTGGCGGTTCCGAGGCCGTATGCGAGCTGTGATTTTATTAGTATCCAGTGGATTTGAATATCCGACAAGAGGGGTGTGGGAAGGGGGCCAGGAGAAAGAGTGAACCGTGTCATGCTCGCTGGGTACTTACCACTGGGATCTCATTGCCGTCGTTGAGCTTTAGGGTTGGTGGGAACGAGCCCTTGGAAGCTGTGTCACTTGAGGCCATGTTGTTGGACTTGTATGAGAGTAGGAGCGTGGTTTGGTAATGTAGAGCTTTTGGAGGATGAGGCTACTGATATATAGGACGAGAAGAAAATGAGCAGAGCACAGTCGCAATGTGCCAAGTCGTTGAACATATTGCGACATGATACTGACGGCTCCCCGCAACAGTGGAGGCCGGGCTAGTTATGTAACTGCCGCGCGCCAACGTCGGAACCGGAGTTAAGAACGGAAACATGGCGTGTTACAAATACAAGCCCGACTATGGAGAGGGTGACACAGTAAGTCACGCAACTCACCTTGTTTTTTTCTCTCATTTCTTCCTCTTCCTCAAGTCCGGATGCAGGTGTATGATGTGGAAATTAAGCCGATGGAGTTGATGCATGCAAGCACGGCAGGCACTGATATGATATATTGTAGGGTAAGCATCTGGTCGGAACCGACGTTGACGGCAAATGGTCATCTGGCGGATAAGTCTGGAAAAGCTTGTAAATGGCTGGGTTTCTATTACCGATGATTACTTCATCTACCTACTTATCCTCTCTAACATTTGCCTTGTATTTTCATTTTTTAATTTACTCAACTTGCTGCGCAGTGCCGCTTACACACACACGGTGCATGTCCAAACGCCCGCAATGTGGGGCTGAAATGATGTTATCCATCCGGGCCGACACCGTCGCATTGACGTCAACCCTCCAGTCTACCAGGCAACTACATAGCCACCGGACCGCAGGAGCAGCAGTCTCTGGAACATGATCCACCGCCGAGCCTTGCACTGATCCAAGCCCATCCCAAGCTCGTGCAGCAGCGAAACCCAAGGCTGAACCTCCGTCGATGCTATACCGCGCAGTTGTGCGAAGAGCTGTTCCGCGACTCCGAGCTCCGTTCATCATGGCCGTGAACCACTCGACGGCCGTAGGCGCCACGCTTCAAGACCTCCCCAAGTCGTGGCACTTTACCGAATCCCTACCGCCCGATTCGGCCTTCCCAACACCCGCCGACTCGCACAAGACACCCCGCGATCAGATCCTGCCGAGGCAAGTCCGCAACGCCCTGTTCACCTGGGTCCGGCCGGAGCAGCAGAAAGACCCGGAGCTGTTGGCCGTGAGCCCAGCCGCCCTCCGCGACATCGGCATCAAGGCCGGAGAGGACAAGACGGACGACTTTCGACAGCTTGCCGCGGGCAACAAGCTGTACGGATGGGACGAGGACAAGCTGCAGGGCGGCTACCCGTGGGCGCAGTGCTACGGCGGCTTCCAGTTTGGCCAGTGGGCCGGCCAGCTGGGCGACGGGCGCGCCATATCCCTCTTCGAGTCGCGGAACCCGGACACGGGCAAGAGGTACGAGCTGCAGCTCAAGGGCGCCGGCCTGACGCCGTACTCGCGCTTCGCCGACGGCAAGGCCGTCCTGCGCTCCAGCATCCGCGAGTTCGTCGTGTCCGAGGCCCTCAACGCCCTCGGCATACCCTCCACCCGCGCGCTGTCCCTCACCCTCCTCCCGCACTCCAAGGTTCTGCGCGAGACCGTCGAGCCGGGGGCCATTGTGCTGCGCTTCGCGGAGTCTTGGCTGCGCCTGGGCAACTTTGACATTCTGCGCGCCCGGGGCGACCGCGACTTGATACGGAGGCTGGCCACGTATGTCGCCGAGGACGTCTTTGGCGGCTGGGAGAAGCTGCCTGCGCGGCTGGAGGATCCCGAGAAGCCTGGGGAGTCGCCTGTCCCGGGGCGTGGAGTGCCGGAGAAGGAACTCCAGGGGCCTGCTGAGACGGCTGAGAATAGGTTCACCCGGCTGTATCGCGAGATTGCGCGCCGCAGCGCCAAGACGGTGGCCGCCTGGCAGGCGTACGGCTTTATGAATGGTGTTTTGGTAAGTCCGGTTGAGCGTGATGGATGACCTTGACGTCTGGCAGGTGGAACTGACTATTTTTTTTTCTTGGCAGAATACTGATAATACGTCTGTATATGGCCTCTCGATAGACTTTGGCCCGTTTGCATTCATGGACAATTTCGACCCGTCGTATACGCCAAACCACGACGATCATATGCTACGATATAGTTATAGAAATCAGCCCACCATTATTTGGTGGAATCTTGTACGATTCGGCGAGGCTGTTGGGGAGTTGATGGGCGCGGCAGGGCTTGCTGACGATGCCGCCTTCATATCGGAGGGCGTCAAGGAAGACCAGCAGGAGGAAGTCATATCACGAGCGGAGAAGCTCATCATGCAAACCGGCGATGAGTACAAGGAGGTCTTTCTGGGAGAGTACAAGAGATTGATGACGCTCAGGCTGGGCCTGCGGGAACGCAAACCCGCTGATTTTGATGAGCTACTGAGTCCGGCTCTCGACACCCTTGAAGCCCTAGAACTCGACTTCAACCACTTCTTCCGTCGACTTAGCAATGTCAAATTGGCAGAGGTGTCCTCGCCGGAAGGGAGAAGGGAAAAGGCTGCCGTCTTCTTCCACACGGAGGGACCGCCGAGTACCGTGAGTGAGGATGAGGCTCGCGACCGTATCGCGAAATGGTTGGACAAGTGGCATGCTCGCGTGGTGGAGGACTGGAAAGATGGGGAACTAGTGTCGGACGAAAAGGACCAGGAGAGAATTGAGGCCATGAAACGAGTAAATCCAAACTTCGTTCCTAGGGGCTGGGTCTTGGATGAGGTTATTCGGCGAGTCGAGAAGGAAGGAGAGCGAGATGTTCTGAACCGCATCATGCACATGGCCCTGAACCCGTTCGAAGACGGGTGGCATGGCAAGACAGTTGATGGTGTTGCATACAAAGGGGATGCCGAGGAGGAACAAAGATGGGTTGGCGAGGTTCCTCGACCGGGACGGCTCATGCAGTGCAGCTGTAGCTCATAGCGAGTTTTTCAACATATCATAGCCCTCTAAAGACACATCCCTATCCAACCACCACGACCAACTCTTGCGAGTTTCAATCTACACATATCATTGCCAAGGGTAAAGTCATTTGATGGAATGTAACGACCGGCGGTAAGAGGCAGCGCTCATCGAGATTAATTTCTCTCCCATGCTTCCATAATCGGCGTACTGAAAATTTTCTCTGGGGCACAAGATAGAGGAAGACTCGACTGAAGACATCGCGTCCACTGGTGCGGATGCGAAGCTCAAGCTCACCTACAATAAAATGTGCTCGTGTACAATTAATTTGGAAAGAGAAAAAAGAGAGCTTGCAGCTCCGCAAATTTCGGACGAAGTTTATGGTGGATTCGATTGGAGGTTCCGGCCTCAGGCATTCACCCACCGGCAGCTAGCCAATCAGAGCGCATGTAAATTAATCGGTGTTTTGTGGATCATTGCTAATGCTTCCGCTCGGCCACTTCTCTTCCAGACGTCAATGATTGAGCCTTTATTTCGCTGCAACGCCTTGCATTGTCTATTCCCTTTATTCCGTCAAGGCGACACGATGCTCCGACAGTCTCTGGCACGTTCGGCTTGGCGGACAAGCAGGCGGACCGTCAACGCCTCGCGGACCTTCGCTACCACCCCCAGACGCCAGGCGGAGGTTGAACTGACAGTTGGTGAGCAGCTTTTTGCCCTGCCCTGCCATTGACGCCCGCACACGTGCTAACGCCATGCTAGATGGAAAGAAAGTTTCGATCGAAGGTACGAGATGACTATTGTAGAAGGTCTGGCGCCAATTGTTGTTGACCCGGAGTGTAGCTGGTTCTGCCCTGATCCAAGCGTGCGAGAAAGCAGGCGTTACGATTCCTAGGTGAGTGCGGGCCCCAGGAGATGCCACCCGGTCAAGGAAGATTGCTAACGGTTGAATTAGATATTGCTACCATGAGTACGATTCCCCGTTTGATTAGCCGATGCCGAACACGAGCCCCCCCTAACAAATGTGTTACAGAAAACTCATGATTGCCGGAAACTGCCGAATGTGCCTGGTTGAGGTCGAAAAAGCCCCCAAGCCCGTGGCCTCATGTGCCTGGCCAGTGCAGCCCGGCATGGTCGTCAAGACCAACTCACCCATTACTCACAAGGCCCGGGAGGGTGTCATGGAATTCTTGCTCGCCAACCACCCGCTCGACTGCCCCATTTGCGACCAGGGAGGCGAGTGTGATCTCCAGGACCAGTCTATGCGATACGGAGCCGACCGCGGCCGATTCCACGAGATTGGCGGCAAGCGTGCCGTCGAAGACAAGAATATCGGACCGCTGATCAAGACGTCGATGAACCGATGCATCCACTGCACTCGATGTGTCCGATTTGCCAACGACATCGCTGGTGCTCCTGAGCTCGGCTCTACCGGCCGCGGCAACGACTTGCAGATTGGTACCTACCTTGAGCAGAGTCTGGATTCTGAGCTTTCTGGAAACGTCATCGACCTCTGCCCCGTCGGTGCTTTGACCTCTAAACCCTACGCCTTCCGTGCCCGACCCTGGGAGCTGAAACACACCGAGTCCATTGATGTTCTCGACGGCCTCGGTTCCAACATTCGTGTCGACTCTCGGGGTTTGGAGGTTATGCGTATTACCCCGCGTCTCAACGATGATGTGAACGAGGAATGGATCAATGACAAGACCCGATTTGCCTGCGATGGTCTCAAGACCCAGCGACTGACCATGCCTTTGATTCGTCGCGAGGGCAAGTTCGAGCCCGCTGACTGGGAAGAGGCCCTTGCTGAGGTTGCCAGGGCCTGGGCGGCCAAGAAGCCCCAGGGCAACGAGTTCAAGATCATCTCTGGTGCTTTGACCGAGGTCGAGTCCTTGGTTGTCGCCAAGGACATGGCCAACAAGCTTGGATCCGACAATCTCGCCCTCGACACTCCCACCGGTAGCCAGCCTATTGCCCACGGAGTCGATGTTCGATCCAACTATCTGTTCAACTCACGTATCTGGGGCATTGAGGAGGCCGACTGCATCCTGATTGTTGGCAGCAACCCCCGACACGAGGCCGCCGTCTTGAACGCCCGCATTCGCAAGCAGTGGCTGCGATCCGACCTCGAGATTGGTGTTGTTGGTGAGACGTGGGATTCTACCTTTGAGTTTGAGAACCTCGGAACCGACCATGCCGCCCTGAAGAAGGCCCTCGCCGGCCCCTTCGGCAAGAAGCTACAGGCTGCCAAGAGGCCCATGATTATCGTTGGCTCTGGTGTTACCGACCATGCTGATGCCAAGGCCTTCTACGAGACTGTTGGTGCCTTTGTTGAGAAGAACGCTGCAAATTTTACCACTCCTGAATGGGATGGCTACAACGTTCTGCAGAGAGAAGCTTCAAGAGCCGGTGCTTTCGAAGTTGGCTTCACGACGCCTTCAGCCGAGGTTGCCCAGACCAAGCCCAAGTTCGTCTGGTTGCTGGGTGCTGATGAGTTCAACGAGGCCGACATCCCTCAGGATGCCTTTGTAGTCTACCAGGGCCACCACGGTGACCGTGGCGCTCAGATTGCCGACATCATCCTGCCGGGCGCTGCTTACACGGAAAAGGCCGGTACTTATATCAACACCGAGGGCCGTGTCCAGACCACACGTGCTGCCACTTCTCTACCGGGCGCTTCCCGCACTGACTGGAAGATCCTCCGCGCTGCCAGTGAATTCCTGGATGTGTCTCTACCTTATGACGACCTCGCTGCTGTTCGGGACCGTATGATTGAGGTTTCACCGGCCCTGGCTGCGTATGACATTGTTGAGCCCGTTGCCCTTCGACAGCTTAGCAAGGTTCAGTTGGTGGATCAGAACAAGGGGTCAAAGGCTACTGGAGAGCCTTTGAAGAAGGTTATCGACAACTTTTATTTCACAGACGTCATCTCTAGAAGGTATGTTTGAAGTCAAATCGCTCTGATTGCTGAGTTCCAGCTGCTAACTACTTTCTTTTTCTCAGTTCACCAACCATGGCACGCTGCTCCGCGTCCAAAGCTACGGGTGACCCCAGGACAAACTTTATGGCTCCTGGAATGGAGGAAGATAAGCCCATGGGCCAGGTTGCTTATGGAGTGTAAGAAGACTCTGTCGGCTGTACCAAATTAAAAAGATTCCATTTGTCAGCTTCGGTGGTTGCTGGTGTCTCTTGTACATATATGACGGCGGGCTAGGAGAAGAGTGAGTAGTTGGGGTAAATAATTACCATATTTTCAGTACTGCGCATGTGTTTATTCTCTTCTTTCCTCTTCTTCTTTTTTCGTGATGCTCTACCAGCCGTCTCCCCATCTCGCGCCGTACCTTTACCCTTCATCAACCATAGGTCAGTCCTTGCCCCTTCCCACAAAGGCGTTTCTCGCCGCGCATCTACTCCCACCGCACGAATTACTTCTCCTCGTCGCGTTCCCGCTCCCGCTCACGCTCACGCTCCCTCCGTTCCTCCCTCTCCAGCGCCTCCTCATACCGAGCCCTCACCCTCCCGACGTGCTCCCCGAACCCCTTCAAGTCGGCCATGGTCCTGGCCACCGTCCTCAGCACCTCCCTTTCCCCCCACTCGCGGGGTCCCGAGACGAGCCAGCCCGAAAAGTCGGGCGTCCGCGGCAGCTCCCTGTCCGCGCCGGGCTCCCACGGCGCCTGCATGTTGGCGACCATGGCGGCCTTGTCCGCGGCGCTGACGACCCTGCTCCTGGGCGGGGGCAACGGCGCGCCCGCCTGCGCCGCCTCCTGGATCTCGGCGTCGCGCGACACCCGGCGGCACTCCTGCTCCGTCAGCGCGAGGATGTTGGCGCGCACGTGGGCCGAGTGCGCGTCCAGCGCGGCCATAGACTCGCGGATCTGGGCGGCGCGCGTGGCCGGCGGCGGCGTGTGGGTGAAGAAGGCGCCTGTTACGGGGACGAAGATGGCCGGCAGGAGCGTGGTGAGCGGTGGGATGTCGTTTTGGAGGCCTGCCGTGGAGGAGGGCGTTGGTGGTTTTGGGGTGGACATTTTCTTTTTCTTTTTTGGGGAATTGTATCGAGGTTTCGGTTATCTAATGGTTGGAGTGGAAGAGTTGGAGAGGACAGGAGATGAGAAGGCGTGTTGGTATGGGGAGGTAGTGATTTGGGTAGACGTGGAATCAGATGCGTTTGACGGCCGTGAGCAGCTGCGGCGGCTGTCGAGTTGCCCGTTTGATGGGAGAACTGGCTGGCGTCCGAGTTGACTTGGGTACGGGGGGACTGTTCAACATGCACAACTTCATCATGCCTGAGCTCATTTGCGTCTGGGGTTGGTAGATGGGCGACATGCGCCATGTTCCTTCTATTTGGATTTATTTCTTAGCCTTGAGCACGGCTGATAACACAATTACCTCCTGGTATAACTTGTACATGTAAATCCTCATGAGTCGTCTATTAAACAGAATAAAGATCCCACCAGACCTCTTAAAGACAGCTTACCTGGTGCTGAGCGCTAGAGGCAGATCTAGCGTTTCTGCACAAGCAGAGCCTGGTTTTGAACTGTTTGTCCACCATATATGTATTTCTGTCCTGGCGAGGGGTGGACAGAAGCGTGCCCAACGCTGGTGTTACGTCTAGGGCATGCTGGAAATGTCTACGCATTTGCGCCCCCGAGAGACGGATCTGCTAGACGTCATGGATGCCGCAGGCAGCGTGCCCGTCTCTTGATACCATCGCCCCTGGCGATGTTTGTGGCAAGCTTAAGCGTGGTGGGTTGTGCCGTCGTTGGTTATTGTAGGGAATTTCGTTCATTCACCTCGACGGCAGAATATTTCGGACATATTCTCGTATAATCTTCAGTGCAGACCGGACCAAGTCTTCCAAGCGCCTGTCCTTGCGTTTCCGCATCCATAACAAGACAATGGAAAGAATGACGCAATCCAGAAGCAAATGCTTCAGGAATATCCAGAGAAGCCAGCCAAACCACGCAGGAAAGCTTCGCTCTTTCTTTGATCGCCACTCCCTACCAGTCGAAATCTGTTCTCTTAAAGCGGCAACCTCTGCCGACAGCTTAGTAACGGCGCGCTCGACCTTTTTCTGCCATCGCGATGACTTTTGGTCTTGGCTTTCTGGCTCTCGGCTTTCTTCCACGGCATCGTCCAGGTCCATCATACGTTGAGATCGCAATTCAGCTTCGTCTTGCTCGCTCATGGGGCTCAATATTTTCATAGGGCCATCAGTGCCACTCAAAGGTTCTTGGAACGTCCTAGGGGCCTTGCTGGACGCGGGCGCCTTCGGCGATGAATCGGTTGAGCTTGGAGAGTTGTGCTTTATTTGGTTCCAAACGAACTCTAGTTCGGTGACAAGCTCGATGGCATCACTGCAATATCACATCAGTAACCTTGCCGGCGACAATGGAAATCGATACAAGAAACGTACGATGTGTTGGCATATCGGTACATAGTTTCGATAAGCGCCTCCACATATCTGCGCTTGGCTTCCGTTCGGCTCAGTCCCTTTTGCGAGTTCCAAGCATCCCACTTGTCTCTCTCCCTGTGCAATTCTTCGGCTGTGAGGAACGGCCCAGCGGTGGGTTGTTCCATGACACCATCGACATCCCCCTCCATCGCTTGCTTGTAGAGGCCATAGAGGCGGAGGCGATCGGATGGCGGCGGCCGTGATGCGCCGGTCTTGGGGATCTTCTTGACTGTGTTGAGGGCATGGACAAACACACGATCTGATGGCAGCAACGGCTCTGATTAGCATCCTGGTAGGGCCAATATCTGCGGCGTGGTGGTTGATAAACAGTAAGTTGACGTACCTACGGAGTCGGCCATGGTGACACTGATTGGCCCAGCGTCTGCCGCACCTGGATATCTATATTGTATGCGTTTTGTTGAGCAGCTCAGCTAGTTGAATCGGCAAGGTGCTTTTGATGGCTGGTTTGTATGGCAATTCGATATGCCATTCGCTGCTATCGACGCGCCGATAAGGATGGTGGATGGTGGACAGCAGACTAGGTTAGGCGGCGGACCGTGGGAAAGATTGGACTGAAAAGAGGAGGAAATGACAGGCGGGCGGAAATTGCAAGGCTTTCGCGCCTCAACGAGAATGTCTTTGTTGCCGTCGCGTGTCCAATCGAGACAGAATGAAATTTGCGTCTACCGCGATGCTGAGGAAGGCCATTTGATGGATGGGCGAGCAGAGTGGCGGGAAGGTCGATCAATTGATGGCTGTCAACCGAGGCCCCTGGAGCCGCCACTGCGGAAGCAGGTGGGTTGTGGATGGACGCCCAAAAGCACGACATGAGCAGACTGGCAGGTGCAGCCTGCGATTTGGTCCCGACCGAGGCTAGAGATGGATGGTGTGTCAACGGGTGACCAGACTGGTCCTAATTCGGCACCCGGTCACGTCTAATTGGTCCGTTCCCCGGACTTCTTTACCTTTCGCGTTATCGACATGGTTTCTAGAATGACAAAGGCCGTGTGCTTCGGATATCTTGGACAGTTTCCGGAGGTGGCGGGCGCTCTGCATTTATTGTCTAACCTGTGAGTAAATGGTTCACCGTGAGTCGATCCGTGGCCCTGTTGCGGTGCCACTGCTGCGAAGAGCAAGGCGGATTCCCAATTCCGTTACGGTCGCCATGCCATATGTATTTACGGAATACAGCACCCCATGTCATATCTCAGTGAGGCTCTTGCATTTTGTGTCAGTGTACCAGACATCCTGGAGCATTTAGACAGTGGAGATGCAAATGGCGACGTGGATGGTAGGCAGACGTTTCCCGCACGGGATAGCACTAGTCCGAGGCGACAAACACACATCGACTCGAGCAGACGCAAGTGGCGGATGATTGAATATATCGCTGCGGTTCATCATATGCATTTTCTGAACAGATCTGGCAAGTACCTGACAAACTGTGTTATGAGCAAAGGAGAAAACGGAATGGCCCTTTTGAAACCCATGCAGTAGGGGAAAAATCCTCATTTCCCCCGTACTGAATGTTCCGCCCTGTTCTCTTCTCCTATGATAACTCCCCTTTGTGCGATTGTACAAAATGATCGGTAACCGTTATGGGTATCATGACAAGCAAATTCTATCTACACCGCAGACATCGTTCCACAATCAAGATATTGTGTCCCCTTCCTCGGAAGCCTTGGTGGCCTCCATGGCCTCCATAAACGCAGCCTTCTTTGCCACGTACGGTTTGAGGAGCTTCTTATTTTCCAGCGCCTGTTGCGCTGCTTTCTGTGCCGCTTCTTTTTTCCCAAGAGCCGTCCCCGTGCCGAGGAGCTTGTTTCTTTCACCCCACCCATCCAAATACGCACCGACTGTGTAGAGAGGCAAGCCAAGGTCCCTATCTCTGCCCATTCTGGGCATGTCCTCGTACCGAACGAGAACGCCTTTAACTCCAATCTCTATACGCAGCTTCTCTTTGGCGCTTAGATTGCTGTGAGACGACATGTCTTTGGTGCTTCCCTGCTCTGTGGAATTGGGTTGAGTAGCCATCTTGCGTTTTCTGTCGTTGGCCACAATTTGGTCCTTGATGGTCCTGGCCCAAAGCAATTTGAGCCAAGATGCTGTGTTGGCCATGCCGTTCTCAGGGTCAGAAATAATAGCGGCGGCAACATATGCCTCAAACATGTCGGCTTGGGTCTTGATAATATCCTTGTCACTCGAACTTCCGCGACCGCGTGAAATGTCCTTCTTCAAGTCACCTGGTAGCTGAGCCTTGGATTCTAAGCCGTACTCGCGAAAGTACTGTGCCAGAGTTTTGTTTCGGATCAGTATTTCTCTCAGTTGAGAACATCTTCCAACAGGAGTGGAGGTGAATGTCTGGTAGATCAAGCTAGATGCAATCAATTCCAAGTAGGCATCACCTAGCCATTCGAGACGTTCATAGCCGCGGAGAGGGTCACTCAGACCTGGATGCAGGAAAACCGTCGCTTCAAGCTCCGGGTCTAAAATCTTGGGAATACAAGGCAGACTTGAAGGTATATCTGAAGGAAGCCAAGGCGTCAATCCAAACATGGCTGGGATAGGACCAGGTATTCTGATGTTTGGTGCCACATTTTCGTCGGTAGAACCGCTATATCTTTTCCTTTTGCTCTCTTGGCTGGCATTATCATCTGCGGGTCTCTTCGACATGTTTTCAAAAACAAAGGGTAAGGATGATGAAGCTTTGAAATTTACTTTTAAGAAAATTATCGAAGACATTGTAGCAAGGCAACCTTGACAAACTATGAGGTGGCCCCACATTGAGGTATGTAGCCAATCAGAAGTGATGGATCACGTGCGCCTTCAGTCCAGTGTCAAAATATGTAGTTACATGTTGATGTGTAAATGTGTATGTTGGTCATGTATTCGTGTTTGTATATATTTTTTGAATTCCTATTAATGTATTGCCTACGGAGTACGGAATACGTCTCTGCAATTTCCTAGTCAATTGTTCTGCCTCTGGAGCAATCGAGTTTTTTGAACCGAAATTCTGGATAAATCAAGTAATTAGTGGGTCCAAGCAACAGGGCAAAGCTCCCTGCCAACGTCAACTCTGAACTTGACCAGAAAAGTTGCATGACGGCCTCTGCAATTATAAAGTATTACGAAGATGAGTGTACCACGAGCCCGGTTACTAGACTTAATGAAGGTTTGATTCACTATATCCAACTCATCTGCGACTACCCATCTGACATTTTGCAGGCGCAATGCCAGGTCTTCGCGACGACATACAACCCGGAGGGCGTGCGCATGGGCAACAAGGTCCTGCGGCAGCGATTAAAAGGCCCGGCCCTCGCCGCCTACTATCCGAGAAAGGTTGCTACCATCAAGGACGTGAAACGAGAGTTTGGACCTGTATTAGCAACGTGGGATGAGGCCGAAGAGGACCGATTTGAATACATTGAAGAGTACGCTGCACGAACGACTCAGACCCTGAATGTAACGACAACGATTCTGACCTATAATGTGTAGGTTGAAGCAGCGGGGAAAGAGCGCGCCAAAAAAGAAGAATGGCCCTCCTGGTACGTACAGACTTCGATTGAGAGGGCAGAGCCTATGCTAACGTACTGAGCAGCCGAGAAGCCGGGCAGGAAGCGATAAAACGACCGGCTGGCGGCACTGGAGGGTCATATGCGAGAATGACGTGAGCGCATAAACAGAGGCGTCGTTTTGCGATTTGAAAATAACTTCAACGAGAATCCTGATACCATCTAGATGGCCTCCATTCGTGGGGTGTGTATATTATACTGTACGAATTACCCATACATTTTCGATCGTGCGAATAAAATACGAATATATCGAGAGCATCGTGACGTGTGCCGAATCCTCAAGTTAATAGAACGCGGGTGGGAAATATTAAAACACTGGGCTATGCGAAATGAAGTTGGTATTTTGACAGTGTTGATGCTGGCCGTGTCGTGAAGTATGTTAAAATAGTTGTGGCGCTAACAGGCCGAAGCTAGTACGAACAGCATGAGAAGTACTCTTTGCGGGATGATTAGGTCTGGAGCTGACCTATAAGATATTGAGGTGATTGATTCACTCCCATGATCGTTTGTTGGGTCTCATGGCGTAAGCAACTGTTGCATTCTACTAAAGTACTGAAGTTGTTTGACCTCTTCTGCACCGACGCTTTGAGCACCTGCCGGCATCAGTTCGCCAGGTGTAAGCAGCTGCAGCTCATAGCAGTCGGCCTGCCCTAGCGTTAACTTAAAGCTCGGTCGAGTCTACTGGATTTGCCTAAACCTCCCCTCGTCTGTCTCCGGTCCTCCGTCTTGCCCTTCCACTTCCACTTTCACTTCCACGATTCTTCCGCCTCTCTGTCCCTCCACTCTCCCTCCCCGGCGACGAGGCTCGCTAGTATCTCGTTTGCCGCCATATATCTTGCCTTTTCTTCTAATCTGCACGCCGGAAATGACCCAGGCCATCTTCACACTAGCCGGCACTTGCCTTTTTCTCTGTCAGGTCGCTCTTTCAAGCTCGTCGTCAATCTAGCATATTAGTGCAGCCATCTGTCGTCACACCATCTTTTTCCTTTCTCTTCCTTTTGTTCCCCATCTCTTCTGATTTCTTCGCACCACTGTCTTGGTTTTCCCACATCACCTCTGTCTGCGATCTAACAGGTCTGTTTTTTGAGTGAAATCTTCATAATCTTTATTGCCTGTGTCCGCTTCAAATAGGCACAGTCGTTTGTTATTTATTTCTTTTCAATACTTTCCAGCGTTGTGGCTGCAGTACGCTCCAACATGGTCTCCTCCGAATCACGCGGTTCACCTCCTCAGCGAACCGGCAGCATTCCAGTCATCACTTTCCAGGAAGAACCCATGAGCACAAGTGGTGATCGACCATCACCCGTGAGCCAAGCCGGTGTAAGTATCTTGCTGATCCTCCTGTTGTTTGCCCTCTACGCGGGGCGTCCTCTTCTATGCAGCATCCTATTCACCCAAATCCCCTTGACAGCCACGAACACGTCTGATGTGGTCTACAGGACAACACGCCATTCACCACTGGTCAGAAGAATATCACTGTGCTTGCCACGTCGAAGCTGATTAATCAAGCCGTTCCCAAGGTGAGTTGATCACATGTTGCTGTCCATATCCAACAACTCACTAACGAGACAAAATACAGCAGTCAACAACTGAAGGATCCTCCAACATGAGCGAAGCTTACCCCATGGACAAGCTCCTAGCAAGGCTATCGGAACAGCAAGCCGTGCTCAGCCAGCAGAACGAGGCACTCAAATCTGGAGATGACGAGGGAAACATGTGCCAGCGACTCCCTGGACACACATCCTCCAGTAACTCCCTGCCAATCACACCAGCCACGGATGGTTTCTCGTCTACCGCACCAAGCACCCGTCCAGCCAGTGCTACTCTTGAAGAAGCTCGTTCCGACTCTGATGAAGTTCTTCGCCTAAAGCTTCAGCTAGCACAAGCCCAGAACAAAATATCCAAGTTAGATCAGGAATTGTCTATCCGCACAATCAAAGGTGAATCGGAAATGCAGGCTATCAACGCAGCTCGAGGCATGGACACAACCGCTCGTGACAGCGTCTGGATGGCAACAGATGATGACCATTCAGACACCAGTGAAGCCATGTCTACTACTACCTTCACTCGTACCAAGGGCATTTGGGGAACCACCAAAGGATCATTTGCTGGCAATGTTCTTCAAGGCGCCGCAGCTGAGCCACAGCCAGGAACCTGGCTGGGAGGACGAGGGTTCAACCAAAGTTTCACCGACGGGAGCTCGTCCTACCAAGCGATGGAAGGATATCGTGGAGATCGCCTAAGCCCCGATCCGGATCTTGTCATGCGTCAATCCGCAACCAGACGACCCAACCGGTACGATCATCGAGCCAGTAACTCTCACCACTTTGCCAGTGTCGGTTACAACCCTGTGAATGGACCAATGGCCCAATTTGAAGCAATTGGGGGTCCAATGGCTTCTGCAAATATGCATCCGCCTCCTGGACTTGGCGCCATGGGGATGGGAGCTTATGCTGGGTACCAGCAACAGCCCGTCGGTACCCCACTGTCTCCTCATGCATCCGAGTTTACATCCAAGACTCACTGGAAGAACGAAGTAAGTACATAGCCATCTCCATACATCCTCTCACACCACCCGCTCATTCTGGCCAAAGGGACTTCCGACCGAGGGCCCGACCTATTTGCCTCCAACTGAACCTCTCAACTATCGTCGTCTTCTCGATCGTAATGTGACGTGCAATTGGAAATACATAGTCGATAAGATTGTGTGCAATAATGATCAACAAGCCTCCATATTCTTACAGCAAAAGCTAAAAGTTGGCACACCGGACCAGAAATACGACATTGTTGAAGCTATTGTGGCCCAAGCTTATCCTCTGATGGTAAACAGATTTGGCAATTTCTTAGTTCAGAGATGCTTTGAGCACGGAACCCCTGAGCAGGTGATTAACATTGCCCGGGCTATCCGTGGCAATACTCTCAACTTATCCATGGACCCCTTTGGATGCCATGTAGTCCAAAAGGCATTCGATTCGGTCCCCGAAGAGTACAAGGCAATCATGGTTCACGAGCTTCTCCGCCGCATCCCTGAAACAGTTATACATCGATATGCTTGTCATGTATGGCAGAAACTCTTTGAGCTTCGATGGACTGAATCTCCACCTCAAATTATGAAATACGTTAATGAAGCTTTGCGCGGCATGTGGCATGAAGTAGCCCTGGGAGAAACTGGCAGCTTGGTTGTTCAAAATATCTTCGAGAATTGTTTGGAGGAAGACAAGGTAAGTGTGTTTGTAGTAGCTCGACGAGCATCGCTTGCCTTCGTTTTCGCTAACTCTCTCACAGCGCCCCTGCATTGAGGAAGTCCTCGCCAACATCGATATTGTTGCGCATGGACAATTCGGAAACTGGTGTATCCAACACATCTGCGAACATGGCGCACCGCCAGACCGTGGCAGGGCTGTTGATCACGTCATTCGTTACGCCGCTGAGTACAGCACTGATCAATTTGCTTCCAAGGTGGTAGAGAAGTGTTTGAAGATTGGGAACAGCGAGTTCTTGGGTCGTTATCTGGACCGGGTCTGTGAAGGCCGCTTGGACCGGACTCGAATTCCGCTGATTGACATTGCGAGTGACCAGTATGGCAATTATCTTGTGCAGTGGATTCTTAACAATGCTACACCTCAGCACCGCGAGATGGTGGCGGCCCACATTCGAAAGCATATGGTTTCTCTCCGGGGCTCCAAGTTTGGATCCCGAGTTGGCATGCTCTGCACCAACCACGCCGTCACTACGCGGCCTGGACCTGGAGTTGGGCCTGGTATGGGTAGTCGTATGGGTCCTGGACCACGATTTGCAGGGGCATATCGTTAGACAAACCTTTGTGTGTGTAGTCGGATCTTGAAGTCATTATCGCCTTTGCATAATATAAGAATTTTGCTTTACGACTTTTAGCCTAATGTGACGATGTCTGCTGTAGTGTAGTCCTGCTAATACTCGCCAAAGCTTGATGTATGGTATTTTCCTTGCAGCTACGTAATAAGCCCATCCATTAAGTATGCTCTTTAAAATAAGTTTTGCCTCAGTTTTTCAACCCAGGTTCATGGCTTGAATTGCGGTCATCGAGACCATATGAGCAAACAAAAAGAAAGAAAGAAAAGGCCAGCCAGTCCTTAACGCCTTGTTCACCATGCAAAATAATGGTTTAAACAAAATATAAAGGATACGCGCCGCATTAGAACGTTATGAAGCTACGGGATCAGCTGCCGATGTTGCCTCAGCAGTCTCGGTGTCTAGTTGAGGAAACTCGGTGTCGAGAGCTTTGGGAAGATTCACTTCCGGGGCCATCTGAGGGTTGTCCCGTTCCCAGGGCTTCTTGGGAGCTGCCCGAGAACCAACGGGTTTGACTGACTGTGACGAAGGATGAGTCTGAGCTTCTTGCCAGGCGAGCACAAGTGATTTTACGAAAATTGGCTCAAGACTTACCGGATCCCTGACAACGGTATTGGGAATCTGCTTTATCCCGGGAATGGGCTTCCCTTCCTGCAACAGCTTGAGCATCTCGGCAAAGCCCATCGGGTAGCTGGGTTGGTCGCCGGTCGCATTCTCAGCTGCGGCTTTACGGTCGACGTAGAGATCGGCCTTGGGGGCGGCTTGTTGCCAGGGGAGCGGAGGTTCAGAGGGCGAGGGCGCGGAAGGGGAGCGGTATTCTTCCGGTAGGACTTGGGGCGGTGTGTGGCCCGGGTGTCTGGACAGCCAGTCTTTGTATTGGGCAAAGTCG
Source organism: Metarhizium brunneum (assembly GCF_013426205.1). Taxonomy (NCBI): domain Eukaryota; kingdom Fungi; phylum Ascomycota; class Sordariomycetes; order Hypocreales; family Clavicipitaceae; genus Metarhizium; species Metarhizium brunneum. Next base: position 6,503,172 of record NC_089423.1, on the reverse strand, counting down.
ATTTGGACGCCTATGCGCTGGGCGTAGTAGAAGATGCGGGCGTGGACGGCCATGTCTGACGGGGAGCCGGGTGTGTCTGGGGGGCCGAGGATGGCGGACAGACCGGACTGGCGGTGTTAACAAGCTTGTCGGCGGGAGAGGGGGTTGATTGGATGAACGAGAAGGGGGAAGGGCAGCGTACGAGGAACATTGTGTCTTTTGTCCAGGGATATGCGTCGAAGGCTTGGAATATAGACTCTTCATCTTTGAGGGAGCGGATGCGGTCGGCGCCCGGGAGAGAGGGCTCGGGCTGTGCCATTTGGCGGGGCCGTAGGTGGTTGAGGTGAGATTGGGTGAGGAATGGGTGTGAAATTGAGTCGAGGTCGGGATGGGAAATATGAGATGAGCTTGTGAGGAACAGATGTGAGTGTGAAAGCTGTGTGTGTGTGACTGTGTATGGTGTGGCATGGACAGCATGTGATGGATGATGGGAGGGTGGCGGGGCGGCAAAATCTGGGGTCTGGCATATGCGAGAGAAAGTGCTCGCATGAGCTCGGGACGCTCTGATGGGTGTCATGGTGCCGTATGTATGAATTCAGAAAGTCAGGCGGGGTACGGAGTATTAGTATCCGTTTATTCATTCACTTGCGAATAGCATCCTTTTTGCGTTTTAGGCCATGAGTCGGCTCTCAGTTCACCTTGTCACGTGCAGCCTGCGTTGGGCATCGTCATGTGAGAGGTTTAGGGACAAGGACGAGTGAGCCCGTTCCATCCGACCTCGCCGGGGACAAAGGGCGCCATGTGCTACAGGTGTTTTGGTGATGGACATAGTGTTCATGTTTCCAACATTGAAGCTACCCAAGTATTGAAACAAGCCATGAGCGTTTGATGGTCCAAACCGATTCCAAGGGACAGAGACCAGGGACTTTGACGGACGGGGCTGCCGAGACGTGGCACTAGGAACTGCTGGCTGCTTGGCCAATCCCGTGCCGACTTTTCCCCCAACTGCATCACGAACACCATCGACACTCCCTCGCATTACTGGCTAGCTTAAATGTAGACGTTCCTCCACCACGTCAACTACCGCCGCCACCTCCTACGCCCTTGTCTGCCCGCGAACTCTCCTCCGCCCTACCCCATCCACGGAGTACCGAGTGCATCGAGACGTAGCGGCATCAGCATTTCGTCGGCCAGCCACAGTCGCTGCCTTCAGACCTCGCACGACTGGGTGGTCTCGACATTGACCAACTTCAAAACCCACGTCTCTCCATCGCCATCTCTCCATTCCAGTCGCCCAGATGCACCGTGCGGCCTTGAGAGCGTTCCGGACGACTTCCACCTGCTTCAGCGCCGTCCGCAACCTCTCCCGCACCTCACGAGCATCCCACCGAGCTCTCTTCTCCGCCGCCAGCCAAGCCGCCCATCGCCAGCCCGTCGCTAATGAGCCTCTGAGGTCCTCCATGTACTTCCGCCGCCTGCCCGTCGCCCTGGTCTCCAGTATTGTTGTGGGATACGGCGCCTGGTACTCGTACAACTCGACTGGCGGCGTTCCCGGCGGACCATCCGTCGCGCGAAGCTTCACTTCCACCCAGGGTTCCAGCGATGCCCTGCCGACCAGGACTGTTCTCGTTGTCGGCGCAGACGAGCTTCGACAGGGCACCATTGTGGGGGAAGGGCCTATCCTTAAGCCCACAGCTGACGGGCGCCGAATCGTCGAGATGTTGACCCCGGAGCAAGCTACCGAGAAGTTGAGGGCGCTGGAGCAGTCATTCTCTGTGAACAGGGGGCAGGGCGTGACGAGGTACGACCTCGTCCAGTTGCCGAGTAATGATCCCATCGAGGACGATCATGCCGAAAAGATTGTTCAAGTTCCCAGCCGGTCTGCCGGTGCCGAGGGACAGAGCAGTGACTGGATGTTCTGGGGTGTCTTTGACGGCCATTCGTGAGTTTTGCCCATTTGCCTACCCTTATTTCTTGATGCTGATTCATCCCTAGCGGCTGGACAACATCAGCAACTCTTCGCGAGAGCTTAATCAGCTACGTCGCCCGCGAACTCAACGAGACGTACAAATCCGCCAAAAGCAACTCCCCCACCGACGAAGCCATCGACTCGGCCATCAAGACCGGCTTCACCCGCCTGGACCACGAAATCGTTCACAAAAGCGTGGAGAAGGTGTTCAAAGCCAGTTCCAAAGCCGTAGCCGCCGAGCTCCTCCAGCCCGCCCTCTCAGGCTCGTGCGCCCTGCTCTCCTTCTACGACACTCGCAGCAACCTCCTCCGGGTAGCATGCACCGGTGACTCGCGCGCCGTCCTCGGCCGCCGCTCAGAATCCGGCAAATGGACTGCCACCGCGCTCTCCGAGGACCAGACGGGCGGCAACCCCAGCGAGGCGGCACGCATGCGCAAGGAGCACCCCGGCGAGGACGGCGTTGTCCGCAACGGCCGCGTCCTCGGGGGCCTCGAGCCAACCCGCGCCTTTGGCGACGCCGTCTACAAATGGTCCCGCGACGTGGCCGGTAAACTGCGCGCGTCCTTCTTCGGCCGCAGCCCCTCCCCCTTGCTCAAAACACCCCCCTACGTCACCGCCGAGCCCGTCGTCACCACCACCAAGGTCAACCCCGAAAAGGGCGACTTCCTGGTCCTCGCCACCGACGGCCTCTGGGAAATGCTCACCAACGAAGAAGTCGTCGGCCTCGTGGGCCAATGGATAGAGAGCCAGGCCTCGTCGTCCGGCTCGTCAACGTCTCAGTTCGAAGCGGCGTGGTCCAAAATCTTTGGCTCCCAGAACAAGCCGCTTCCCGTGGAACAGTCCAAGACGGGAGCAAACGACGGCCAGCGGACGCCCATTCGTCTCCAGCAGTGGGGCATCAACCCCGACGCCAAAGACCGCTTCACCGTCAAGGATAAGAACGTCGCTACGCACTTGGTTAGGAATGCCCTGGGGGGGCACAACGACGAGCAAGTGAGGGCTTTGCTTACTCTTCCCTCACCGTTTTCCAGAAGATATCGGTATGTGTTAATTTTCCCTTGTCCCCCCCCCTTTTTTTTTTTTTTGCGCCTTGTTCCTCATATGTAGATGTATCTGTATATGGTGCAAGTACACACAGTTCATGGGCATGTGCTAACCTGTCCAAGGGATGACTTGACGGTCCAGGTAATTTTCTTCGGGGACGGCCTCAAAACAGGCGAGGTTACGATAAATCTCGATGCTACCGCCGAAACGGCCGAGCCCAAGCCCAAGCTGTGATTGTCTTTAGCGGCGTCTTTATTTCTACATAATGGGCGGTGACATGGAATATTGATGGATGATTCAGGCATCTGACGTGGCTTAGCGTGTATATTGTAGCGGATCAAAACGGAAACTTAGAGCGCAGGAGCTTGTATTTTAGTCAACTGGTCCCTACGGATAGAGTAGGGTGCAAATAATAAAGGCATTTAATGGCCATATTTGCGGCATCTTCCAATGAGGGATTCAAGAATTTTCACCGCTGATGAATGTTTTTTAAATTGTTTGGACTTCTCTGAGTATCCCTTTCCTAAGCTAAATGCCAGACACGAGCCCAAGGTGCAATAATGACCTGGTATTAGGACGAGGGAGCGACTGGCTCTGGGACCTGGTGGGCTAGACACCTTCCTCTGGCCAAAGTAAGCTTTCTGTTCCATAAGCTGTGGAGCATTTTTGACAAATACGCTACCCAGACTATGATGAGGATGATTTGTCATGACAGCACCGAATAGATGCAGGCCATTACTATTGAATTTGTCGCCCATGGCCTCTGTGGCTATGACCTGCGGAACATGTGAGAAGAGCGATGCAAAAGGGATTGGAAGGGCCGTACCAGTCCCATGTTTGAAAACGTTGATGACTGCTACGTTATTTAGAACGGCATCTTGTGTCCTGAATATGTGTGCTTCCAAAGCGATCCAAAGGACTCAAAAACAGTTACAATGATAATCTCCACAGCCAAGGAGCGACAAGGACACAATCTTGATTACATCGGCCGCATTGGAGTCTTGGAACCTCTTCAGCAACAATCTTTGGCATAGCCTCTTAGAAGTGCTGTCAGAGGTCAGAATGCAAAACAAACAGAGATACTGATCGACATCAACGTACCAATACTTGCGGCGGTGAATGCAAACAGTCCAATAGATATCAACTGAATAGTTCGTAGTGTAGGTTGGTTTCACCGAAATATCGACATGCCGCTCCCGGCCGCTGCATGTCTTGCCATAGATACTGCGTCATGAGACGGTATATAAAGGAAACCAGACACCCTTCCCCTTGTGTTGTTGCGCAAACGGAGACAGTGGCGCCGTTGATAAACCGCAGGTGTCTAGGTATTTCCGCTGCGGCGGCGAGGTTTGCGACGAAAGGGCCGGTCAAAAAGAAGCGGATACATGAGAAACACCCACGTAGGTGTCATAGCACGAGCGGAAAGCTCTCCGTCTTCGTATTAGCCACGTTCATTCCATCTGCTATTGCTGCAACGGCGTACAAAGTTGTCCACGGGTCAAGGTACAAGCCAGTGCTGGGGACCGCACCCAAGCCAGCGTCCATCGTCCGCAACAGCCAGGTTCCACAATGTGGAACTCCATACTGGCATATCTTTATGAGAATGATGGCGATTCTGCTTTGATAAGTTCAAGTCAAATTATTCGGGTTGGAAATTCTCTCGGGACAAAGTGATTATGCGAGTGTGGCGCTGGTAAGAGGAATATGCAACTTGACAGTCCGCTGGCTTGCAAACTCTAGTATGAAGAGCAATTCGACTTGGTCGGTGAATGAGTGTGTGAAGCTCCCGGGCCGCCTACAAAAGCGTGGCGAAATTAAGATACAATCGAGAAGCAAGTACGATATTCAATGTACAAAACGAGATACCGACAATAACGTCCCAGCGCGTTTGATGGCAGACTATGGCCCTCTTAGCGCTTGCTTCACGTTGGAGCCTCCCAGAATTCCTCACCGTAATGAAGTACATTGGCCATACCACCTGTAGGCATAGTCTACGTGCATGGTTAGCGAGACGGCAGATGTGTAAGGTTTATCATGTCATACCATTGTAAAATAGGCCCATTGATAGTATGCAATCCGGTATTCGAGAGTTGCTTTACCACGAGGTTGTAATTTCTCAGACTTTCTCATCGTATGAGATGCGTGGTGCTGAGTAGCCAGCGTCATACCTGAATGAAATGAATCCATTACGGGAGTGACCTCATTGCCAGATGACTGTGAGACACAAGACTGCCCTGTTGGGGCCGACCACGGCGTTGGAACTGCCAACTGCGACCGTTGAATGCTGGACACGTTTGAAGACGAATTAAAGAGGCCAAGCTGGTTCACATGATGAGGAGACTCATGCCCGCACCGAGGTAAGTCGCATGATGTATTGGTGTTGCTCACCACTTGGGCGTGGTCGGAGGCCATGTTGCCGGGTCCAAATCCTCGGGTCTTCGGGCCAACAGCTTGGAGACAAAATAGAGGACGACGAGCAAGCTAGGTTCAGCATGGGAGAATGCGAGGTTAATATAGACCAAGTGGGTGAGAAAGACGATATGATGCAAGACGATGGAGCCGACATTGGCCAGAGGCATAATGCCTGGTTTCTAGGCGGGCGCGAAAAGCCCTGGATGCTGCCGACGTCCTGTTCTCTAGCATCGACTTGTCCGGGTTGGGTTGCTCTCCAGGCCACACGTCGCCACGTCCGTTCCACGCCGAAGGGTGATGCGTGTACGACGAGTAGATGACAGGGCGAGGATTGCCTGTATCGTCTTCTCGTGGCGGAGTAAAACAGTGTGGCGTTACAAGTGCCCGGCAACAGCACACATCGGCCAAACGAAGCAGAAAGTACCAGCAAGCTGGAGCAATGCCAAAGATGCAAGTAATGAATATGTCGCGATGGAAGGGCGCAAGAACAAAGTCGAGACCAAAACGACCCCTTTGTTGGTTGAGTGTTTGATGGTCAGATGTGGGGCACAAGGACAGGTCGAGATTGAAGCCCAGTGTTACAGACACCGGATTGGAGTTGCTCTGGTCGCAAGCATCAGACTCGGTCTGTCTTCTAGAAGGCTCAATGGGAATGTATTGATACCAGGTATTCAGGAGTGCAATTTGATGCAAGGTATGGGGTAGTAGTGCTTTAGGTTAAAAGTGATGGTGGAGCGAGCAAAGGGAGGTTTGCCAGTGTTAAAAACGTAAGAAAAGGCCATTCGCCGATTGGAAGAGCCAGGACTTGCATGTGCATGACGGCTTGACGGCTTGACGGCTGGCGACCCAAGACCGAAAGACCAGGCCACGAGAAATTATCATTGAACATTGAAGCTTGAGGCCAATTTGCAGCTGCGGCCCAGTAGACGACCAGTCTGGTAGCTACAATCGGCAGCAAGCTATTGACGGGACCTCATGGTCTCTTGTCCAACCCGACACTTGCTTCACCTCCAAGACTCCAACCCTCAAACACAACGCAAGGAACCAGACAGCCGTGCTGACACTCAGGCTATTTTATGACATGTAATTTGCAAACAAATGATAATTGACTATTGCCACCGCTATTTTTGTGCATCTAATCAAGTTCACTCCCGCATCAAATTGCTTCCAGCGTTCAATTCGTTATCGCGCCACTGAGTCACTGCTTTCGGCGTTGCACGTGACGGTCGTCATTCCCCCCGGTATGTTCCACTTGTCAGCTTGTCAGCTTGTCCGCTTGTCCCACTCCGCGCACTACGTCCGGACTCCTCTCCGGATAAGCCACGCAGCAACTTCCACCCAAATCACAACTGTGACGGCATGCGCACGATTGTGCGATTGGGTTGCGGCGTTGTTTTCCATGTTTGCCGTTGAGCTCCTGTTCCTGTGCTTCTTCTAGCCGTTGGAGTTTTATGTCGTCGACTTATCCCGTCACCGGTCCACAATCGCGTTTGCGACGCTCATCACATCAAGCAGAGAGAGCTCTTGGCATGCGCCCATCGACAGGCACGACGAAACCGCATACAACTACGACCCTAATACCACAATGACCTTCACAAATGCCCCCGTAACCAGACTGCTGGTCCTCGGGCTCGTCGCGGCCTCCATAGGCGCCAGCATGCTCGATGTCAAGCATTACTTCTACATTTCCATCGACACGCACCTGTGGAAGTATAGACAGTTTTGGAGGTTACTCGCCTACCAGCTGTGCTATACCAACTCAACCGAAGTACTATTTGCCGCCATGTCACTATACAACCTGAGAGTTGTCGAGCGCATGTGGGGGTCGAGGAAATACGCCGTGAGTAATCCTCAACCCATCATCTTGTTCACGTTGCAACAAGACTAACAGGACAACCAGTCATTCGTCGTCGTCTGTTTCCTCTTCACCGCCGTCATTCCTCCCCTGATCATGGCCGTATTGCGCCCGCTGTCGGCAGGCTTCTTCAACTACATGCCCGCAGGCCCGACCCCCATCGTCTTTGCCATACTGGCACAGTACCACTCCATGGTTCCCCACGTGTACAAATATCGAGTGGCAACGTCACAAAACACCACAACGGGCGGCTCCTCCGGTGTGACTCTGTCGGATAAATCATACCAGTACGCTATTGCCCTCCATTTATCGTTGCTACAGTGGCCCGGGTCGGTGCTTGGTGCCTTTGTTGGTTGGACAGTGGGAAACGCTTGGCGAGGAGGTTTGATGCCAGCTTCATTGGTGACGTGGCGACTGCCGGGTTGGATGGTGGGGCTTCGATCTCACAGGCGCAGTGCCGAATTTGAAGGTTTGCGAAGACGTCTGGAAGGGGAAAACGGCTCGGCTACCGGTGCGTCGTCTGGTGTTCAGGGCTCCAGCCAGCAAGCGGAACGAAGAAGAACAATGGGGCAACAGATTGTGGACCAGTTCCGTGAGGCATTATAGAATGTATGATGGTGATTATCTGTAGATGGTCTTGCATATTTTACAGCGGCGTCAGCAAGCACTTGCATTGTCATAATCAATTTCTGTTGGTACAGGCTATGTGTCTCTTCCAAGCCGCCATTCCTCGCATCAGCCTGCTGTCGGTATTTGACCCATGGGCCAGAGGCGGTCTCACTGTCACTAGTCTTGATTCCACAATGATACTCGTAGCATGATCTCAACGAGTCAGTGACTGGCTGGCCCATGGTGGCAATCGACCGAGTACGTACGTACATACACTGCACACGGTATGAGTACTTGCCATATTCTGGTTCACACCCCCGATGGAACGAACATGCCGTGCATAACCAGGCACAGGCACGTGTCTGAAGGGATCGCGGATCGCCAGGATACAGGGATAATGCCAGCCCAATTGGAGCGTTGGGTTTGACCTCGCCTCGTCGCTGAGCCCAGCTCGGACCCCGGTCATTGTGGCTGCTCGATCAGCTATAATTAATTTACCAATCTGAGGTGTTGGGAAATTAGGACAAAAATTTTCGAGCATCGATCTTTAGATTCTCGGGCCTTGTTGTTTGATGCACTGCTCCGTGCAGAAAGAGAGACTTCTCGTTGCTGGCTGGCCGGGTTGGGGGGACGTTTCCGAACATCTCATCGTATTGCTGGGAAGGGCAAGCATGTTGGCTTTTTGGAACAGCCGAGGGCTTCTAGCCACGGATGAGGGCCATGGAGGAGTACATACACAGGGTGTAGTAAAGTTCATTGAAGCTCGGTATTGTCCATGACCTCCGTGTCTTGGCAAGCAACACGGCGGCAGACGCGCAGAACGACGGGTTGGCGGAACGGGCTGCGTGATGCCAAGTGTTATGCACCAATGAATGGCTTGAAGCTGCGGCGAGCGTGAGTTTCTGATGGGCGGTTGAAATGGCAATGGGTTCCTTCACACGGCTGGGTCGACGGCCAGAGATGGGGGATGTGCGCGTCCCAGCGGAAACACCCCTGTGTGTCCATGCGGCGCTGGGAGGGCAAAATGGCAGAAGTCTCGGGCTGAGACGCAGAATTCCTTTGTGTGTGTCCCTTCATTACGAGAGAAGGCCATGATTGTCTCGTAGTATTGTCTGAGAGCGTCGCAGATGCACGCATGTGCTCCGTACTCCGTAGTCGGTACGGAGTGGAAGCACAGAAAAAGAAAGCAACGAGACCAGACATCACCAGGGTGCAGATGGTAGTAATGTCGAGCCAATTCAATGTCTGGTTGCATTGATCAAATGTGTTGCCCCCGTGCCAGTTCCTGTGGTGCCCTGGTGTGCCTGTCTGAGCAGTTACGTCAACCGCCCACCAGCCCGTCAGCCCGTCAGCCTGTCAGCCCCAGCCTGCGCCGCCAATTGCAGGCTCAGCCAGCGCTGTGGCTGCATCAATCAATTGATGGGTCCAGCCGTCAAGTTCAATGTTTGGTCCGCCCAGGTGCCGGGCCCTGGAGGTCCCTGGCCCCCGCTCCCAGCCGCGCTCCCGCCTATCGTGTGGCTTTGCATCCCCCGAATCTGACCCAATCTGGACACCAGCTTTGACACTAGCGTTGACACAAGCAGCAGCGACATGGGCAAGGCCTCCTTTTCCAGTCTCCCAAACCCCAGGTCAAAGTCCAACCTCCCAACCCCAAGCCATCGTGCCACGGCCCTTTCCTGCCATCCTGCGCTTCTCCTCGCTTGCCTGTACCATCACCACCTTGCTGAGCTTCATTTTTTTTTTTTTTTTGGATTACTGTACGCCTGTGCTTAGACCCTACGACCCTGCCGACACGCGACCACCCGGCCTCCTATCTCTGCGCTTTGGCCTCTCTCTCTTTGATCAACAAAGCTATCGCGACTTGCTGCCAACACAACACAAAAAGACAAACTTTGACTTCTCAGTACCTTGCATCACACCGGGACCAGCAGACTCTATGGCGAGTTAAACTGGCTTGTTCCTTTTCCCGCAACCTGGTCCACTCCATTTTCTTTGTTCTTCTCTCTTAATGTGCTCATGAATATCCACGGACTGGAGGATTGAAACAATACGATTAATACTATGAACGGCTACCCGACGGGTAGAGCCCCATATGATTACGGGGCCCCCAATCTGCTGTCCCATAATGTAAATCCTACCGACAAACCGGAAGGTTATGCACAGGATGGTAATGCGAATGGATTCGCGCAGGATGCGCCACGGCACCAAGTAAGACGTTGAGATGGGACACAACAGTTGTCCCTACCCAATGACTTGGCTGGGGAAACACTTGTCAGAGGAATATTGTGCTAACACATGACAGGCTTCGGGCCCGAATTCGACACCACGGTCAGCGCGCGTCGACTTGAAAGACCCAATTCAGGTCCATCTGCTCACCGAGACGGCTCTTTCCGACAGCAAGGGATACGAGATTTTGTCACAAGAGGAGGTGGACGAGCTGAAAAAGCACGCTGCGCTACTCACCCAGCGCGTAGAGACCACAAGATCCAACCTCGCCATCCAATCCAAATACCGAGATGCCACGGCGTCCATGGCTCGGCTCAACGCTCCTGGCTTAAATGACGAGCAGCGCAACCGGGAAGCTGAGCGTGAGAGAATTGAGAACGAGCGGAAGTGTGATGAACTGGCTGCAGAACTTCTGAACTTGGAAAAGCGACTGTTGATACCTCATCGGAAAATCGTAGAGCATACCGCAGCCATCCTCCAACTAACCCACAAGGCGAGCAGGAAAAAGGCTGCACCGCAGAATGGACAGCTTATCAACGGTATACCTGGAAGTCCTGAAAGCCTATATACCTACTCGCACAGCAGAAATAGTCTCGATCAGGTCGGCGATGAGACATACTTCGATGATCCGAGCGCCTACCAGCTCGATGGAATGGATCGACCAAGGAAGAATGTTATTGAAATTCCTCTCAAGTCGCCAGTTCGTGAACAGAACCAGCTTCGGGTTGAGATGGACCGTATGCGTGAGGAGAATATCCATTTACGGTCTCAAACCGATGGCCTGTTGAAGAGGCTTCAAAGCCTCAATGCGTCGCTGCGTGACACTATTGTTCGATTTAACCCAGAGATCAACCAGACGTATGATGAGCCGCCTCAAGTTTCTGCAGCCCCAGACATCAAACTCGCAGACTTGCTCAAAACTCAGATTGAGTATCTAGAGAGCGGTCTAGTTGCCGTCCAGGCCGAGCAAGACTCGTTCGCCGGCGGAATTCAAATGGGAGAGCGTCTTGAGGCCATGAACCTCCAGCTACGAGACCTCCTCATGACGTCTGATCCTCACTACACGCCAACACCACTGCCATTAGACTCCGATGTCAACGGGCAAATGGCTTACCTAGAAGATTCAATTCGAGCTGTCGACTCCCACATGGCGCGCGCCAACTCTTCACCTAAGGCAAATGATGGAACTGGCCCAGTGCTAACTACTCTTTGGGATTCGATGCAAAAGGGCATCGTAGAGGCCAAGCAGCGTCAGGATGAACGCAAGAGAAGTCAGATCGAAAGGGGCATTACAGAGGACGATATGGACATGTCCGACGACGAAGACTTCGATACAACCAAGCCGTACTCTCTAGACACATTCGCCGACAGGGTGCAGCGCATACATGCGCGAACCATCACTCTACGAGACCAAAAGTACGTGCTCAAGCGGCAGATCAAGCAGCAGCGGGAGCTTAACAAGTCGGACGGCGAAAAGGACAAGGAGCTGGAACGCAAACAGAGGGAACTCGAAGAAAGCCGGCAGCAGTTCAACCGCTCTGAAAAGGACCGCAAGGATGCTCAAGAGCAGCTATCCAACATAATGGCTGACTTTGAGAAGGCCAGGGAGGCAGCGGACCGTGCTGGAACTGTCACCCTTGAGCTTGAAGAGCGCAAGGCCAAGATCACCCAGCTCGAGAAGAGCCTCAAGGCCACCCAAGCCAGCCTGGCAGCCGCAGAATCCGGAACAAAGGGGTCCGAAAGCAAACTCTCCGCAATCAATGCTCAGATTGAGGAGCTCACTGAAGGAAAGAACGTAGCAGAGACAACTATCCAAAGCCTACGCGACGAATTGTCGGCCAAGAAACAGGAGATTGACGACACAAAGAAAAAGATTGATGACCTGGAATCGGAAATGGTTGATCTTAAACTCGATCTGACGGTTGCAAAAGCCGAACTGGACGGTGCTTACGGGTCCCGTGCAGAACGTGCGGAGCGTGCAGCAGATATCGCAGCCCTGAGGGAGGACGGCAAGATCAAAAAGCTCAAGGAGGAGATCAAGAGGCTTCAAGGGGAGATGAAAGAACTTGGAGGAAAGGAAAAGGAACTAAGGAAAGAGCTTCAGGGTATGACGGACGAGTGCCAAAGAATCACCAGCGAATCTGTCGGATTAACGGGCGAGCTGGACGATGCTCTGAGGGCTAAAGACAAGCTCAAAGAGGAGCTCCACAGTACCCAGGAGAAGATGGCGAAACTACAAGAAGACCTGGACAACGAGCGACTCAAGATCCCCAACGACGGGTCCAGGCCAGGAGCTGGTGCATCGGTTCTGAGTGAGCGATTTAGGGCGACAATGCGGGAAGAACGCAAGAGATTCCAGGACGACCTAAAGGTGCGTACAAAACTACACTCGTCGCTGTGGAGGGGATAGAAAGGGAATGCTAACAGTTGTACAGGACGAACGCCTCAGGTACCGCAAGTTGGAAGAAGAGCTCAGCAAACTAAAGCGCACCTTGGGGCCTGGCAAAAGTCCTCTAAGTCCACGGTAAAAAAAAAACAAGTTGCACTGCATGTTCTTCACAGTCCATTTTGTATATTTTTTTTTCGTCTCCCCAACAATTTTGGCCCTCAATATGGCCTTTGGGGTTTCTTGCATACTGCACCATCGACATTCTGACAATGTCGCTCTTGGATATGTAAATTGAAAAAGACATACACTCACTCACACAATAACCGGGACACAAAGCAGCATTTGGCAATTCGCAGAGTGCGTATACAAACTTATGTCTGGATTCATACACTACACTTTGTACATAGCACGGCATTGGAGCCGACTTCTACCGCCATTTTTTTTTTCCCTTTCAGAAGCATGGAGAAGGGACAGTGCGTCAGTATATTATTTTCACGCCCTGCTCTGGGTTACGTATTAAAGTCATGACGGGGCGAAACATTAAAGAGAAGGGCGATTGGGGAAAAGGAGGAGTCTTATTGGGCCTTTTTTTTTTGGTTTTTGGTTTTTGCTCATTCCTCTTTTCTTCTTTATATATATACATGTCTATATCAGGTGGCAAGGACATTGGAAAAGGGTATTCTTAGCGATAGGCATATACGTGTCTGATAGTCCTGTACGGTCCATGCCATGTGGCTGGTTGTGCTTGGTTCCTTGTTGGCCCAGCTGTGTTTAGCCAACGCCATCCATCTTTTTCCACCTGGCGTAGCCACGATTGTCCATTACTTGACCTGTCGCTGTGGCGATGCTTCTTCCATGTACCTGCTACTCCAACAGGCGCAGCCGTGACATTACCTGCCGTACACAGGTCGTTCACTGGGACTTCAACTGGGTTGGTTGCGGCGTCTGCTTATAGTGAAATCGTTATTGCTCGCCTATATAGCCTAGAGAATATAATACGTACAAGCATAACGCATACAAGGTAAAGTGCCGCATGCGGCCGCAACGATAAATGTACAGAACAGAACACAGAAATCTTCAGTTCATCGGGCCTCAGAGGGTCACGGGGTATATAGGTACAAAGGAGAAAAGGAAATTTCACGGGATAACCTCGACCCTGGGGTTGTAGCTGAATGGCGTTTTTTGGGGGGCATCTACACAGCAATGCTACTGCTCTGTAGTGCCTCCCATTCCCGAGACCCTACAACCTGGACATCACAGCCAAGTGCTGATCCAGTCTTTATCTTGCCATCTGGCCCAGGGAGCCGTATCCGCAGCTGCGCAGCTGGGTTCCGAAGAAGGCTCTTGCCGGCATCGGGTGTGCGTAGCATCGATGACTTTCGAAGAACGGAGCGTTGCCAGGCATTCCAGGCAGCAAAGTCTTCCATTTGCTTAGCGGCGAGATATTGAGGTGTTGACTTGGCAGGCTTCCACGCCAGTTTGTCCTTCGGCAGTGTGCCAAAATCAAACATCCTGGACGCTGTGGCCATCTTGACGAGTTCGCCCAAGACATCCTTGCCTTCTGCGACGACGAGTGCGCTGCGTTGTTCTCTGGTACTTGTAGGTTTCTTGAGCGGCTCTGCCAGCCAGTCGTAATTCTGCTGTTCAGTCATTCGTGCCCGATGGTTGTCTTCTCGCAAGTATCGCACTGCTGATTGTAGGCCTTCAATGTTCTTCTTCAGGGCGTCCATCTCGCGAGCAGTTGCCACTGCCCGCTCTTGGCCGGCCTTCATGCCAGCCGCATCCGCACCATCTGCATAGGCTCGGCTGTCGCTTGCAATCTTCTTCCATTTGTCACGCTCAGACTCGAGACCCTTGAGCTCTCGATCTTGTTTCTCGATGTCCTCTTTGAGAATGGTGACTTGTTCACCGGACGCCTCGAGTTGCTTCTGGAGACTGCTAATGCGTTCAACATTAGTCTGAGCATCGCGCATGCGTGACTCGAGTGTGTCAATCTTGAGAACAGCAGTGCTGAGGTGCTCATCTCGCTGAGCAATTGTTCTCCGAGCTTCGTTGTGTTCCTCCCTGAGGCGCCGCAGCTCTTCTTCGGCGTCGGCAGGTACTGTCTTGAGCACCTTGAGCTCTTGAGACCGCAGTTTCCACGGCGCTGGGTGAACGTCAAACTCTTCCGTCTGGTCGAGGTCCGTTGCCAGAGCAGCCACGTCGTTGATCTGGCCAGTCACTATGCGCAGCTTGGAAAAGTACGCAGAGAACATTTCGGACTCGGAGGCAGAGGTAGCCTCCAATACAGCTTGGTGAACGGCGCTCTGAATCTCGCCGTACGTGAACGGCTCCACCCGCCCTTCATCCTGGGTAAGCAGCAAGTGGACGTGGTTGCCAATAGCTCGGGCTATGTTTGCCAGCTCTCGGCTGTTATGCTCGCATTGCTCAAAAACCGGTTTCGTATCCGGAAGTAGTGAGAGCGAGCGGGTCTTCAAATCCTCCAAGGCACGAACCGCTTTACCAGCAATGACCTTGGTGCTTCTTGTTTGTGTGATGACCATGTCAAACTTTTTCGCAAAGAGCTGGCTCATCTCATCCTCTTCAGCTTCAGAAGAAATGGCGCGCTGAACCATGACTCTTGTTGCATTAAAGGCTATTGCAGCCGAGTCGAGGTGGCTTTGCACAACTAAAGACGACATGTATACATAGTCTGCAAAATTGGGAAGGCCATTGGAGATATGCAACTCTGCCAAATGTGACATGAGGGCAATTGTTCGCTGCAGCTCTTCGGCACACTTCTTTTCCTTGAGATCATCACGACGAAGACCATCAATCCAGCTGTTCAACGCGCGCTCAACGGGCTCGAGCTCGAGCAAGGAGTTCTGATATGCCGAGAACTGCTCAGTGGTGCAGTGACTAATGTCGTTGATGAAGCGGTCACACACTGCCGCCACCCACACGAGCTTGTCCACTGCGTCACATCCAGCAAGTAAGTCATCTTCGTGGCCGGGTTGGGGCTGCCCATTGATACGCTCTTTGATAAGTCCGTTGACGAGATTTGCCTTGAATGCCAATCTTCGGAACCGAAGCAGTGCAAGAACCGAATCCTGGTCTTCACGGTACGTGTCGGGGAGAAATAGCTTGACAATCTCGAGATGTTGCTCTGCTTCCTGGGCATCGAGGTGGCGAAGCTCCAAATCGATTGTCTTGACTTGTGCCTTTGCGACGGAAATCTGGAGCTTCATGTTCAAATCCATCATGGCTCTTGAGCGATCATTCAGTTTCTCCGATTCGCCTTCGGTCACCGCCTGTGAGGCTCTCATGTCATCCAAATCAGCCTGCAAGCTTTCCACAAGTTCTCGGAATCGCAATATCGTGTGCGCCCTATCGTCAAGCTCCCCTTGTTGTCTTCCAGCCCTCTGCACTTGTTCCGAAATGATAGTGTCTCTAATGTCCAACTCTTCCTGCATCTGCTTCTCCAACTGCACATGATTAGCTTCTAATTCATCGTCAATCTCCTTGAGAGTCTCAAGCTCTGTAATCTCGAGTTTGAGCTTTTCTATCATTGAAGACATGTCCATGTTTTGCTCAGACAATTCTTCAATCATACTTTGGGCCCCAAGAGCGTCGTTAAGTTGTTCCTTAAGCTGTTCAACGACCTGTTCAGATCGGATCAGTTTCTCTTTAGTCAAATCGTGATGTTCCTTGACTGGCCCGAGCTCCTTGATGTCTTCCTCGAGCCCAGCGATCTGATCCCGCAGTTCCTTCTCTTGGTCTTGTGTTATGTCGCGCAACCTTATCAAGGCCTCACGCAGCCGCTCATTGGTGCTCTCCATCTGCATCCAGCCGGCGCTGGCGCGTTCTTCCGGTGACATTCCTTTGCAATAATCAGAGTTCTCGGCTTCAAGAAGGTCAACCTTGAGCTCCAGCTCTTCTGTTTTCAGTTTCAGCGCCTCTACCTGCGACTGCGAGTCTTCAAGATCCAACTCGGCGATCTGCCGGTTGACTACTGACAGTTCAAGCTCGGCCTCGAGATCTGCTTGCTCCTTTTCAATTGATATAAATCTGGCTTCCGCTTCCTTCATCTGTTTTCGCAGCTCAGCGTTCTCTTGTTGCTGGGGTTGGTATTTTTGTTGGAGCTTCTGGATGATGCCTTCAAACTTGTCTCGTTCACTTTGAACCCTATCCAGTTGGTTTAGCTTGTCCCTGTCCTCGAGGCGCTTACGTTCAAGCACTTTGAGCTTCGCTTTCAAATCCTCATTTTCGCGATTCAAGGCGGAATTCGGAGCAGATCTTTGGGTTGTGACAGCTGCAGTTGTTCGTTTCGACAGTGGAGGAGTAGACGACGTTCCAGGAGACGTAGCAGCGGCAATTTTTTCGAGAGCTTTTGCCCTCCCTGCCACTGGACTCGTAGGCTGCGGTGAGAGAATCTCCCCATCACTCTTAATGGGAGAACCTGGACCAGCATCATCGGCTGAGCCACTATCACGCCCCGCTTGTGAATCGGTCGACGGCCGACGGCCAGAGTCTGGTCGTGAAACAGTGCGCATAGATTGGGGGGGACGGGCTCCGCTGACAGATCTTGCATGAACTCCGCCGACGCGGGCTGTTGTAGAAGATATTGACGATACTCGTGCTGTTCGCGGAGCAGGGACGGTCGGCGGTCCCATTGGAGTTCGCTGTCCACTAGCGGATGTTCTTGCTCTGGCGGCTCCAACCGCAGATGTTGATGGAACTCGTGCATTTGATGGCGTGCCTGTTCGAGAAGCAGAGGCACTGGATGCGGCGCTGAGCTGCTTTGTTGGAGACTTTGCGGGAGACTACACCATGGCTGTTAGCGAGGTCGAACGTCGGAATTGGGGCTCCTATCCGTACCCTCACAAGACTAGTAGGACGAGACTTGGGAACTGGACTGGGACTGGGAGCGTTCAAACTCCTCCGCTTGGCTAGCGCAACATCCCCGCTGGGAGCAGCCTTCACTGATGCCGGATGAAAGCTGCTCGGGCGCGCTGGTTTGCGGCCAACGGGCTTGGTACTTGGAGCCTGTGCAATAATTGTCGCCATCATAGGCTTGACAAACATGCCGTAGCCCGCGGGGCAATCAAAGTACCTGACTCCCTGAACGCTGCCATCATTCTTTCCAGTCTTGTCCTCGAGTTCAACGCCAATCCACTCCCCAACCTGGAAGTTGGTCTGGCCGGCAAATCGAACCGTAGCCTTGCGACCGTCGCTCAGCTGGACTATCTGGCCAGGCTTAAAGTCCGGCATTATGAATGAGAAGATAGGCGTAGGAGCATTGTGGTGCCAAAGCCCGCGGAGTTGGAACGCTGGTGGTAATGGCGATGGTGGTGGTGGCGACGACTTGAAGCTGTCGATACTATCAATATGTCGCCAGGGGTTGATGGCCACATGCAGTGTGCAGAAGTGGCACCGAGTCTGGTGGAACAAAACAGGCCGGCTGCACATGGCAACTGTGGGGGACGCGTCTGTAAGAGTAGACGCGCCACACCGGGCCTTTCTTAGTGGCTGCAAGCCCACAGAGTCGCTGTTGCTGTTTAAGTGGCTCCGCCTGCCTTTCATCTGCAGTGCTGCCTCACATTTGAGGCTTCCATGATTGTTCCTGGCTTGGCCCGCCATCTGAAACCACGCGCGTTCATCAACCCGTTCTGGGCCACACAATCATTCGTTGATGACATCTGGCAGAGTGGCGTTCAAGCGCCTCGACCGACCAGCGAGTTTACCAAGTCAAGACGCAGCCTGGGCCATGTCGCTGTGTATTTACTTACACGCATCTACGTTCGCAATTCGACAGACGGCACAATGACCGGTTGGACGGCACCCCAAAACGAGTCCTTCAATACTACAACTGTCTGGTGCAAGACAACCATGTGCCCGCAAGGTGCTTGCACAAGCAATCTTCCTTCTCCTCATGTCCACATGCCCATGGATGGCATTCAATCCTCTGCTCTCGTGGCTTCTTGACGCCACTACACAACCGCCATTTTTCTCTTCATAATATGGTGGCGCTCCTTCCGACGACAACACCGACGGATCAAACTGAATCATGTCTCCAGCTCTCACAGACTCAGTCTCGGGAGAAGGCCTCCCTCATCCATTCCATCACCTCAAAGGCCATCCTGCGCTCTGTTGCTTCATCCAAGCCTTGCCCGGTCAATACTCTTACAGAGATCAGTCCCATATTTCTCGAGATGTCGACAACGCCTGGCTTGGCAGCATCGTCCTGACTTTCTTGTATATGCACAACCAGATCAGGATTGGCAGTTCCCCGCCAAAGACTGGCCGTCCATTGCCAATGGTCTACAGGGCTGTATCTGTCCGACATGGTCATGGCAGAAGCATACTTGTCTGAAATGGTCAGACTGAAACCACCCTTCACCAAAGCAACCGGCATTTTTGGCGCAGCCGTTGGACGTCTCCCATCATCTGGCGGAGTGCATACCTCAGTCAACGGAGCTTGCACCACCTTTGAATCCTTCTCCTGGTCTTGGTCTTGAATAGTGCCTCCAGCACGTCCGCCTGTGACGTGATAGGCAATCTGCTTTGACTTTTGCCGCCAAGATAAAATGGTATCAAAGTATTCTGAGAGCAGACTGTCCACGGCAGCACCATCATTCCCTTGATCAGTTTCAGCAGAGGTCTTAGTCGATCTCCCTTCCGCCAGACCAGCTTCATTTGACCATACTTTAAGGGCCACATCTCCGCCTGCCGCCAAGGCTTTCTCTATAGACACACCAACCTCATCAAGAAGCCCTTTGCTTGCGTTGCCTTCAACGGCGATGAACACCCCTCGCCTGTCACGATGTGGCCCATGCTGACCTTCTGGAGGCAACACCCGTGTAATGGTGGACAAAATGCCTAGCTTCTGGCTCAAGTTTGGTTTCTTCATCGCCATTGTCTCTTGGCTGATCGAGTGTGGCTTCCTCGTCGGTGAGACATTTAATCTCGCTGACGGTATGTCTGCATGCCTACTTTCCACCCCTGGCGACCTCGAAGGCGAGGGAGGAATTGACGTTTGAAGGGGCGGCAACCGAAGAGATTCGTCAAAGCCACTGTGTCGACGACCCAGAGGCTCATTGTAGGACCCTGGAGGCCGCAGAGGCGGTGGCATAGGACCGCTCTGTGACCTCGGAAGGCTGGCCAGGTCTGGCAATGTCGTCCCGACGTAATGCCTCACCCGACCAGTAGTGCCCTCCGGCAGTGTGCGGCTCAAATCCGGGGGTGCAGGTGGTCTGGTAGTGTATGCCCCGGCTGTTCCAGCGATGACATGGTACCCGCCTACACCATTCGCACGTCGCCGTTTGATCTCAGGAGAACTCGGCTCACTTTTTTCAACGTCCCGAACAGGCGGCAGCTGGTGGGTGAACGGCAGCCCACTGGTCGGGGATTGCTCAAAGCTCGATCGACGAGACAAGGCAGCCGTGTCTGGCCGCCTTAACCCTGGCTGAGGCTGGGACGCCAGTGTGAAATTTCCAGCTGGTGAGGTTGAATACGGCGTCGAAGGTGTCCTTGGTGTTGAAATGGAACGGCCATGGCATTTCGGGCATCGACCATGCTCATCCGATGGTGATGTGCTCGTCCAGGTGCTTTGATTCTTGGCACTCCTTCGAGGCTGGTATCGGTAATTTGGATACTGATGCTGGTGGCGCTGCTTCTCCTCTTCAGCCAGCTTCTTCCAGTTGTCCTTGACATCTTCACTTTCGTGTTTCCACTTGTCTCCAATAATTTTGGATATTTCTGGATTCGAAAGCTTGGGGTTTTCGGCGGTGACTTGTGACTGATGGTGTTGGCGATACAAAATGAATGCTGAGACGGAACAAGTTAGTTAGCCATCACACAGCTTTCATTGCGGGAGCAGAAGTCGTCAAACACAAGTGTCTATTGTTGACTTATCCCGTGATAACATTGCTGCTCAGGATACTCCCAAGCAAGCCTCCCGAAGCGCCAGGGAGAGCCTAAGAAATCTGTGGCAAAATGTGACTGCTTGCAAGTTCACTCACCATTTCTTGGTCTGGGTATCTTGGGTGCCGGGGTACACAGACATATTATATCGCGGGGGCCATCTTGACTAGAAGCACCAACATTGAGTGGCTCAAACATGCCGTGGTTGGCATCCGCAGTGTTGATGGCCGACGCCCTTTTTCTCCCCGAGCCCGACCTAAAGGGGCTAGGAGATTGTCTCCCGTCTGATGCCAGGGTAAAGCCTCCGCTATTCCTGAAGGGCCTCTGGAGACTTATGTGAGGATGAAGAGAAGCACTCACGGTTTCCATATCTCGAGTAGCGAAAGACAGTACTTCGGTCATGGTGCGGCGAATGGGGGCAAACGACGGTGAGAAAAAGGGGGGGTGCAAGGATGATCACCCAGTTGCGTCCCAGCTTACACCAAACCCCGAGCTGTGAGGTTTTTTCGGGTTCGTGATGTAATTCACGGATGTGAAAGATGAAAATATGAGCAAACGGCCAAGACGCAGAGCCAGGACGTCTAGGGATAATAAAGAATGGGGAGGGAGCATACTCGAAATTCGGAGTGGTGGGAAAGGCTGTTGCCAGAGAGAATATTCGCTGGTATTCTTGCACTCTGGACGAGCGTCAGGCCTACCACAGTTGACAATGAGAACTGGCTCGCCGACAACCCGCCTTTGGATAAGCTCAAGGCTGGCTGGCTTTGGCCGCCATTATCTGGCTCGACAGCGAAGCAGTCTGAGCCAGTGGGAACTCGTACATGTCTCGGGAGACCGCCAATGTGGATTTGGCAGCCAGCCCCGGTTGTGCCAGAAGGTTTCGATCGTCTGTCAGATCGGATCCAGGCAGAGCTTATTCCTTTGTCCGGCCAGCAGAACCCTACAAACATCTACGGATCCCCCGTCCTAGACTGTCGGCACTTCATCCATCGTTCTTGCTCTTCGTTTTAGGGTTCTACCAAGAAACCGGTAGCGGAAAGGTGCCAGGGACTATCAACGGTTATGAACAAGTTCCCAGCACCGAAGATAATCAAGAAAAGACACACCTACATGCTTTCGTCTTGTCACATCGGCTGTAGCGGCCAAGTCCCAACATGCTTGACATCCTAGCACGGCCTGCCTGCCCATGAGGTCTCTCTCTCGCCTCTTTCTCTCTCTCTCTCTCTCTTTCGGCTCTATGTGTGTGTTGAATCAGAGGCTTTCACTACGCCATCCACAGTTGCCGCCGTGTGGCTTTCTGGACATGAAGACCTCCTCCACCCCGTACCCGCCCCAACCTCACCCAAGGGCGACAATGACCAAGCCCAGTACCCCCCACAGGAATGTAAGTTAGATGGCGTCTGGAATGCCCAATGCCTGAGACAAAGACGACGGGCCATCCGAACTCGACTCAACATATTCCTGCACGTGATACTGAATCTGCGCCAACTCTGGACGATCCAACTCTGCAAGTGTGGCCCCCGGTCACTCGTGGAAGGTTGGAAGGTTGGGGCTGCGTGGAGATGGTGTGATGATGATGCGGATGTGTGTATGAGGTGTGTCTGGTGCTTTGGGGGGCCACCAGGCAGGCACCCAAGCTGGTGGTGGTGGTCCATCTTACACAGTCCCCTGGATGTCTCGGCCTCGCAGGCAACGTCGTAGACGATGCCTCGCAGAAGAATGGTCTGCAATGCCATTACTCAGGAAAGAAGCTGGGAGCCAATGAATCCATATTCAACAAGATGGGGGCCAGCAAGTCTCGTAGCATTTTGATCCTGTCTTGCATGGCTTGTGCCTGGGTCACTTGTTGCCTGCACAACTGTATCGAGACGTTTATTCCTTGGTTTTTTTCACCATCCCCTCCGCCCTTCTCGTGTTCTCCAATACGTACACTTCTTTTTTAGTAGTCATTCCTTGTTACCTATAAAAACCAGCAGTAACAATGGGGCAAAGATAACAAGCGTGATGTGAAAGGTGACGGAAAACAAAAAGCCAAAATCAAGCCCTATCCCGGCGCCATCTCTCCATCTCCAGTAGTAAACACAAAAAGTAAAATCCAGTTCGTTTTGACTTTCCCCTCTAAAAATCTAGACAACACGGCAACTAGCAGCGGCTATTGGATGCAACTCCCACTGACTGAAGGAAGAAAAAAAAAAATTTGAACCTCAACAAAATTTCACACTACGAGATGTAGTCACGTCCAGCTTCGCTGCTCAATAGCGAAGCGCTACGGCGAGCGTCGAGGAACAGGTCTTCGCACTCGCCAACGTCTTGGACGTCAATCTGGGAGCGGCCGTTGGCTTTTGCAAGAATGCTGTTGTGTTGTTTTGTCAGCGACAATGTCTCAGACACAAATCCACGCCCGCCGAGGAAACGATGCCGACGGACCACTCACGTCCTCGCCCCATGTACCACTCGGCACTAGAGCATCTCGGCCGGGGGGGAAGGGGGGGGAGAGAAACAAGAGGGAAGGAAGAAAGCGGCTGCCTAAGCAGGGGTTCTTCACGAAACAAGAAAAAAAGGAAAAACAAAGGAGTACAAGCAAAAAAGAAAAAAAGGGCCAAGCTGCATACCTTGCCGGGGTCAGTAGCTGCAAGCAATACCGAAGGCTAATGCGCACGCCATGGTCCGAGATCTTGTCTATAGCCGCATCCGTGATGGCGACGCCCTCGGTGGAGGCTCGTATCCGCACAATCTGCTTGATCTCGTCGGCTTGATAAGGGGCGGTAGGAATAATGAGCAGCCGCGCGAGAAAGTCGGTTGGAATGCCGTGGGCAGCGACAATGTCGTCAGTGCCTCTTATTGTGCACATTCCGCGATTTGACGCCAGGACCACAATCGGCGCAATCGGCGATTCCAGAGCCCGGTTGAGGTAGGTGAAGCATTCTACGTCAAGCATGTGCGCCTACGGACGATGCGGTCAGTATTTGTCAATGGAGGGGGGTGGGGAGGGGGTTTATTATTCTCCCCCATGGTCGCCCTTGAGGTTGTTCCAGAAAAAGTGAAACATGGGAACTAGGAGAGAATGGAGGAGCCAGGGACGAGAATGGAATTGTGCCGACTTACTTCGTCAATGAAGAGCACGCCCGGAACGAGTTCAGCCACGCCTTGGTCGATGTACTTGCTGACCACTTTGTTGATTTCGGCGCGTAGTTTCTCCGTAATCTCAGTCATTTTGGGCTTCATGAGCTGGCCCATCATGCTCATGATGTCCTGACCGCCTTGCGGTCTGGCGTTGGCCACGTCCAGGTCGTGTAGAGTCACGTCCTGCACGATTTCCTTCTTCTTGTGCACCTCGCCCTTGGGGATGGGCACGTACTCCTCGGCCTCGAGGTCAAACTCGGTCGCGTAGGCGTCCGACCTGCCCACCCGCTTGCAGGCGCCCGTGTTGGCCTCGATGTAGATGACGTCGCCGACCGTCACCCTCTCCTTCTGGATCGCCTCGTAGATGCTGGGGTCGAGGCGGAGCTTCTTCTGCCCCTTGGCGCTCTTGAGCCCGATGAGCAGCGTGCTAATGGTCTTGCCGTAGCCGCCCAGCGGGTTCTCGGCCTCCTCCGGCGTGAGCTCCGTGACCTCGCCCTCGTAGACCTCCTTGGTCTCCCTGACCTTGAGGCCGATTGCCCTCCGGAAGTTCTCCATGAGCACCTCCGTCTTCTTGACTTCGGTCGAGTAGATTTCGCTGCCGACAATGGGGCAGAACGGGATCTTGGTTCCCAACTCCTGGCTGACGGCGAGCGCGAGCGCCGTCTTTCCCGTGCCAGGTCCTCCCGCGAGAAGCACCCCTCTGCCAGCCATCTTGTGAGACCGAATCAGATCGACCACGACGCCGCACGACTGTTGACAGAAGAAGACACGTTAGCAAGCCCCATCACCGGCCCTTCAAAGGAGAGCGTGTAAAAAAAAGGAGTGTGTCATCAGTACCTCTCGGGCCGGAACTTGGCCTACAAATCCAGCCGCATTCTTCTCCGCAAACCCATCAGACTTCAGCCCAAGTCCCCTGATATGTGTATGAGCTGCCGTGCGGTTGTCCCGCTTGTTGCCCTTGACTTCGCTGATCTGGACCATTTTGGCGGTTTGGCGATTACCGATGCCCAGGGAACAACAGTCCTTCGTCGTCGATTGAAAAAAAACGAAAATGCCGTTTTACCCGCGTTCACTTTGGGGGAGCTTCTAAAAAGCGTTTTTCATGCTCCGGAGGGCGCGAAATCGATGGGGAACGTTGTCGATTCGTTGGTGTTTTGGTATTGCTTTTCCGATTTCGAATCTTTTTTCCGCGCCCAGCCTTACAGCTCCCCGTTTGCTAGAGGCGTCGCGACGTGACTGCTAGTTTTACCATCACGTGACGTGGTCCCTGCGTGGGTAAAGTCACACTTACCCTGTACGCTGTAAGGCGTACACATCATTTGGCGACGCATCGTGCTACTCAAATAACGTAATTTGAGGTGTATTTCCATCAGGTTTAACATTGTGCTGAAATCAAGTAATCACGTTTATGTTTTCTCATGGTTATATGTGGTAGTGGCGGACGGGAAACGGAGTAAAATAGAATTTGGTATGTTTCATCTACACTGCAATTCGTATATTCTAACGTGCGGGCAGTACGTTTGCGGCTTGCCTATCTAATTCTCTCGAGATTCACACTCTCGGTATGCCCAGCAACACCTACGAGCATAGGCGACCCTTCAGCCTCACCAGACAGATTGCTTTGCCTCTCCACATCCTCGGCCTTTGGCGGTGCAGGTGCCCTCTTCATAAAGATGACGCCGACAGCACTGCCCAGGATGAGCGTGCATCCGGCAAAGCTCATCAACCCCATGCGTCGGCCAAATATCCAGCGATCAAAGCTTGCAGCAAACAGCATGTGCGTGTAAATCATGGCATTCGCCCGGTTCGACTTGTCCGCAGCCAGGCCCGCCGTCAAAAGATACTGCATGACGAAGCCGAGCCCGCCCAGTGACAGCAGAAGCAGCCACTGCTTCAGGCTCGTCGGCGCAATCCACCGCAGAGAAGGCTGCCCGATGTCCAGGACGGGGCCGAGCCCCAGCGCCGTGACGCATATAATGCTGCAAATCACAGCAAAGGCGTTTACGGAAATCAGGGGGTGCGCCCGCTTCCCAATGGCCCGGAGGGTCGTGAAGGCGCCAGCGGCACCAAGGACGCCGATCAGGGCCACGCCGACAGCCAGCAGTCGTTCTCGAGGCGTGGTTTCGTGATCAGAGCCGGGGATGGAGGAGGCACGACGGGCTCGCCCGGAGCTGGAGCTGGCTGCGTCGGCCGTCGTCGCAAACAAAGCCACGGGCTGGGCGATGAGGACGACGCCCAGGAGGGCCACGAGCGTGGCGAGCTGCTCGAGCCGCGTGAAGGGTTCCTTGAGGAGGAAGTAACACACGAATCCTGCAACGCCGGGGGCCAGGAACGTGATGACGGTTGCGTCGGCCAGCGGGAGGTACATCATGGACCACCACACGCCAAAGATACCAAAGAAGCCTGTGCATCCGCGCACCAGGAGGAGCCACCGGATCTCCTTCTTGCCAAATGGGTAGTCTGGTATGCTCACCCACCACATGTACGCCAGGCAGCAGATGGATGTGACGGCCTGGCGAAGGAGGAGCATCTGCACGGGGTGCATGCCCTCGCCCTCTAGCTCCAGGAACCTGGCGCTTAGATTCATCGTGGCGCCGAATAGCTGCGACAGGGCAACGAGTATGGCTGGCTTGTTTGCTGTCCAGAATCTCTTCAGCGGTGAGAATTTCATGCCCGTAGTAACGTGTATACCGCCCGGCGGGTGATATGGTCCATGTGGAATCGGTGACAGTCGGCCGCCGGGGGCCGGACTTATAGAGAGGCTCCGGAGGGTTTCTGCCTCGGCGACCTGAGATTTGTCACCTCGTCCATGAGGTGATTGGACATGTCGAAATCCGCGCTGTGATGTTGCGTGCCCGGTGTTTTTCTTTGCTGTGAGCCGGCCGGTCCGGCCATCCGTTGCTTCACGCGGAGCGGTCAATGATAGTCCCCGGTCCATGATCCATTTACGTGAGGCGGGGTTGACAAATTGTCGATGAAGGGGGGTGTTGGCTACCGGCAGCCAGGATTTTTCTGTTTTCAATAGTGGGTTGACCAAATAAAAGACGAAAACGCTTCCCAAAACTAGCCCTCTCTGAAGCCATTTGAATCCCCAACAGTTGTGGCCGTGGAGAAGAAGAGGAGAAAAAGTGGCAGTTTGTAACTACATGGAGTTGTCCCATGCAGGTCAGCATTCGAATGGGCGGCAATGGTCTGGTGCAAAGCAACTTGGTTCCGTCATCGCCTTTACCCAAAATCTTGTCCAGGATACAGCGAGTCACAGTAACGCAATTCCAGAGATCGGGCGCCCGTCAACCCAAAATGTGGAGTTAAAGCAGCCGTACAGAGATCCGTCCAAGGAAACGACTGGGTATCAGGGCCTGGTAACGCCGCCACAACCAGTCGGGGGCGAGGGCTCGGGAATAATCCGTGCCTGTGTTGGCTAATAAGGAGGGCCGGAGAAGGATGGGATTTCTTAGTGAACGCCCGTCTGTTGTTAGTTGCATGTTTGGTCTGGTTGTAAGTGGCGGTTGGTTGGGGATGGAGTATTTGGAGCCCGATATCGCATTGACAAGGTTGGTTGCCTTGGTCGGGATCGGAGGCGGGGCTCCAGGTCGTTGAACAGGGATCTCTGGCGGCCCATTGCTAATCTGCCCAAGATGGTGGCATGTGCGTCGTCGGTTGGGTGTTTTGTGAGTTGAAGCATTTATGCGTGGTGTTGAGACATGATTCCTTCACACATGGACAAAAGATGCTTCGCAGCAGAAAGGACGTATCGATTCAAAGTCTAAAGTCTAATGCCCCCCCGAGTGGGAGTAGCTCCAAAAAGCTAGTGATTGCGGCCACACTGGCCCATTTAGGAAGTAGCCATCGTCACCATCAACTTGTACGAATTTTGTAGAACCAATCTGATCCTATACCCACGCGCGTGGTCCTTGGTTTTGGCGACAGTACAGCTATCACAAGACATGTCCCATGATGAGCTATTAAAATCCGATGTATTGAATAAAAATTCCAACGAGCCATCTTGTCTTAGCTGACGTGGTTAGTGACAGTCATCAAAACACCCTCTGCGCCTCCTAGTAGTAGTTTTGGCCCGAGAAGTGTAACATATGGAAACTTGGTATCATTAAAATAAAGACTCTCGTGTCCACATTCAGTCCACGAAATGCCATGACTGCATAAACTCCGGTTTGCCATCCCGTCGCTCGTCCCAAACAAGTACCTCGATGCAATATAATCCTGCAACGCCGTCGATGCCGCTAACCCTTGACGCCAAATTTTATGCCAAAACCCCAACCTTCTGTCCAACAGGACAATTACTTCTTCTTCCCCAAAGCATCCATCTCGGCCTCGGCATCATCGTCGGCCTCGCCCAGCTCCTCCTCTGCTCTGTTCACCTTCCCTGCTCCTCCTGCGCCGGTAACATCCTCCTTCTCTCTCCTCCTCTCCTCCTCGGCCGCATCCTTCATTATCTCATCTTCGCCGTCCCTCAGAATCTCACGCGCCTTCTTGATCTCCTTTTGCTTCTCAAACACCTCTTGCACCTTGCCCAAAAACGCAGGGTTCTTGCGGAACGCAAACTCAAAGTCCTCGTATTTTATCTTTTGACGGCCCGAGTAGTGTGCCGCGCGGGTGGCCTCAAAGGCGATGGACTGCATGAAGTCTGTGAGGATTTCATCCAGAACGCGAACTGTTTCGGGGAGAGGGTTTTTGACGTCGCCATGGGCGTAGAGGAGCTGGGCGACTGCGTGTGGGTTAGTTGCCGGGGGAGCAAACCCGGGAGAGGGCGTGGGAACTATCGACCAGGGAGACTACGCACGCTCGTTGTGGGAAAAATTCATCTTACCGACATTTTTGCCGGCTCGTGCTCGTGGTTCCATTTTGACGGTGGTTGTGCCGCTTCGCGGGGATGAGTGCTGAGTGAATGTGGTGACGGGATGGATATGGACGGCGACCGAGCAAGGCTTATTGTCGGCAGGCAAGTACGGAGTAGAGCGTAGAATAATTCTGCCGTCCGCCGCACCACGGTCCGTAGACGGAAGTCAGATGCACTCGGCGAGAAGAAAAGAGGTAGTGAAGCTCTTGATCGTGTTGAGAGGAAGTGCAAGAATGAGCTTGGAGCACCACCACGCATGTGCCGCCAAGGCACGGGTCGGCGAATCTTTGCTCCTCCCCACAATTGTGCCTCCTGGAACTACGTGGTAGTTACTACGACTGTAGGGAGCATACCAGGCTAAGAGGCCAACATTCAAATCCAATATCGCGGCCTCCGCAACCACCGGGATTTGCGCCTCCTTATCTTCGCCATCTCCTGTTTTATCTCTGTCGCTCAAGCTGCTGCAGCCATGGTAAATTCTTACCCCCCCGCGTTGCCTGTAGGAACTCCATCGAAACCTGACATTCTATAGTCTGCACTCTTCAACTTCCGATCGCTCCTCCTCGTCCTCCTCCTCCTGATTTGCACGAGCGCATACGTCCACCACTTCACGCCTGGGATTATGGACAGAAACAAGAATGGGTATGGCGCAGTGCTCTTTTAGATCTCCATGGTTGATGCGCAATTGCGCCGATAAGACGAGGAACGAAAACAGCTGACGCAAGCAGTGTCATGGGCATCTTCTGGAAATGCGCGAGAATAGGGGAGCGGCTTAGTCCGTACATAAGCATATGCTGCGTTTTCATGGCTGTGAGTAGAATTAGGGACTCCTGATATGCCTTATCACAGCGCCCCGACTTTCCTGGTTGCAGTCAAAGGGAACAACTAACGAATTACCTAGGCCTCCATCCTCATGAACTAGATTGGATTGCTTGTTTACGATGATACATGGATTAAAAAACAACAGGGTCTTATTTTGGCGGAAGCTTGCTCGTTGCTTAGGAGTCTGGCGAATGCGGACATTTATATAGGGTTGAGAGGGTCATCGTGTGGAAAGCAACAGGCGCTAGAGAGGCAACTGGTATTCATTGCCCCACGCCAGCAAACTACTCGTGTGTTAAATATTGAACTGGTCTGAATGCAAAGGAATGCCACGGCCGGGATGACCGGAGCCCGAAATATTTTTCTTGGTGAAGCGTCTGATGCGGCATTCCCAGAGTCTGAGTATGTGGCGACCCTTGCAGTGAGAGGGATGCGACGAGGACGACAGTCGTGACGGGTTAGAGTATAATTCGAATGATGCGGATGCTCGGGTGTGGTTTGACTCTGTCGAATTTCGGGATTATTCCATCGAATATAATGACGAACCATGGCAAAGTTTAATCTGGACGCCTGTTCCGGACATCTGGACCGTTTTCGTATGATGGCCAAAGCGAAACCTAGGGAACTCCGGACAACACTAGGCATGAGAGCCGTGATGCTGGCGAAAAATAACCACGATTAGCTTTTCAACTAATCGTTACCTTCCCAAACCCGAGTTTGCACGCATCACCGTGTCGAGCCTGGCCCGGCGTTGACGGTGCCATGACGGTCGCCCGTTACCGTCACATACAAGTTTTGACTACCGAGTCACGATGGCTCCGAAACCGTAAACCCTACAGTTATTAATCGCAAGGCGTAGGCCGCTGTTAACGAATGCCCGGAGACGGTCGGCTCGCCCGACAGCCTGGAGAATGAGCAGAGTTTTAAACTATTGCCGCCGGCCGCCGGCCGCCCAGAAGCATGAATGACGCATGTCCGGGAATGCTCCATATTAACACGACTCGCAAGCGCATCAAGTACCGGTACATGGGACCACTTTCCGGAATCTTTTTACCTGCCCAACTCAGAGAGTAGTTAGTAGTGCTCCGCCGTGTTGATGGACCTTTCGACGCACCTCCAGCTACTTAATGTATCGTTCCTTTCAACCCCTGGATTTGCGTCATGTCATTCGAGAAATCCCGAGATCCAGCGTACAGGGTTTGTTTAGCTTCCAGAATCCCATTCGAACGCGACCAGACACCTGACAGCGGAGTAGCGTCGCAGCGTGGAGGGTCGCTGTATATTTCGGTTAAATTGGCTGGCCCGTCGCATATTCTTGGGAGGGGAGGGGGGTAATCGCTGGGAACAATCATCACCAAGACAAGGGGCAGGAATGCTTTCCTGCGGAGGATTACCACACCAGGGCAACTGCGCCGACGCACACCGCCCCGGAGCATGATGTGAAGTCAATTTGTGCAATACTACTACAAAAGTACGTACATACATAGCCTGTAACCTTGCTATGCACAGTACATTACAATACTCCCTGCTCCGTACACACACTGCCTCGTACATCCTGTGAAGCACGGGAAACTCCACGGCTTGAACGAATGCGGGTTGCCACCACAGCTGACAGGCAGGCTGAGTGGCTTTTGGCGGAAATACTGGACTCATAGGGTCTAAATACTAGTAACTAAATTGACGGTTCCGGGGTTCCGGGTTGGCGAATCCAATGACACCAATGGCAAAACTCGACGCCAGTTACCCACACTTGGACCTGGAAAAGATAAAGATCACATGCGCCACGTGAGTCGCCCGGCCCGGCCCCAACTGGGGATTTCCAAGGAGAAAACGTGGCGAGGGTGGCTCCGAAGTACCTGGGAACAATGATGAGGCTCATGTGACAGGGAACACTGGTTGGTCCTGTTTCCGGGATTCAGGTAACACACAGGGAGTCCACGGGATCTTTGAACCGAAGCCTCGAACCATGTTCAGCTATGATTGCTGTGTCGTATCGCTGTACTCCGTACGTATGTAGAGGAGTGCCCCCGGCTGTAGTCGCCATGAACTTTGGCATTTCATCCTTGCTGTTGAACCCATCATTCATTTTTTGAACCATGGCCCGACGGTTCTGTCCACGAATTCATGAATGAAGATGGGCGAGCCTTGCTAAAGGGTGATTCTGCCCAAGGAGGATATTGGGTGGCCGTCTCGTTTGTTCGAGAAAGCAATTAGCGACATGACTTGTGGAGATCAATCCGGTAGTTTGTTATGCAAGAGTACTCAGCTGTGCTTGTCTCCAAGTTGGGCAGAGGGATCCCTGCGACGTGAAGGAGGGACTATGTACATTACATGCTCAAACGGTAGGACAACGGTCGGTTTGTTTCAGTAATCTTAGCCTCTGCGTATTGAAGGGTAAGCGAGGTCGACAGGGCCAGGCCTCGCGGCAGCCTATCGCAATATCAGTTTATGCAATGGATGTTTGATGATTCCAACGGATCATTAGCCCTGGACCAACAGACATGAACATGAACATGAACAGGCCATGGAGGCTCATGGGAGAGCATTTCAAATTTCCCCACTAGCCACAGCCACTTCTACTACTACTTCAACTGCAATCTTGCTGAATGGCGGTGGCGTACTCCGTAAGAGGCACGGGCTTGTTGGGAGTGGAATTGTCGTCTTGGGCTTTTTTGCCAACAGTCGAGTGTGTCCGACTGAAATAGGCAGCTGTGTACCGAGTAACAAAGCCAAGACCATGTGTGTACGTTGCGAACGGATTGGCCTCAATAGCCACCATAATTATCGCCCCTCAAGCTCGGCGCCGACCAGGTGGACACTCGTCGTAGTTGCTATATTTGTTAACATGGCGAAAAACCCCTCATGATGGCAAACCCCGGACGCAGTATTGAGTGGCAGGATGTACATAGCAAAATCGCGGACTAGTTATGAAATGTACATATCGAACGAAAGCCCCGACAAAGGGGCTGAGCTCTATGCCAGTAGCCTACTGAGCCCGATAGTTGCAGGCTATGAAACGTCGTCGAATGCGACACTAACCAGCGAAAATGTCAGAGGTGTGCATGTTTCCGGTTTCGGTTTAAGCTACGTACATAGTAGATTGTCCATGGCATCAGGCTAGCTGCGAAGGGCCAACCAACAACGTGAACTCGCCCATGAAGTATGCAGGCAGAATGCAGAGCAGCCCTGCTCTGCGGGAGGTTCCTCGAAGCTCGGCTCTGTGGTAGCAATTGAGACCCTGTTTTACTGACCCAAGCATCTTCACGATTCTTCGTTGGCTGCTTCTTGTTATGCTCGAAATGTGTGTTGTTGGTCTCTGCCAGCCAAGTGAGGGCCAGCACACCATTTGCCGCGGCACGAGGGCTTTCCTCCGCTCCGAGGCGGCTCAACTCAACCACGTATCGAGAAAGGAACGGAGGTATGTATGATGGACATTGATCAGTCAAGAGACAAACAAGCGGTTCCCTTGGCAAAGATGGTGCCAACTTACGGCAACAGTATGAAAATGGTGAGACTGTCCCAGTAATGTGTCTCCACCATGTCAAGGGGCCGCAAATTTAGTACCGTGCCCAACAGACGGTTGATGATCGAAAGCGAGTCTCACAATCGTTGGCTAATGAATTTAGATCGGAATTGCTGCCATTCTGCCCATACCAGGTCTGCCGGTAACCAAACCCGTGTGTTTATGTTGGCTGAGAAAAGACCGGGTTTCCTGTGTTGACTGACTTGTACAGAGTGGGAATCCGCTGTGGTATGCTGAGTTTGATAACTGAATACGTAGCCGATTAAACGAGCATCAGTGCGATCACCAGTGCGGCCATAGCTTGACTCTTGTAGCTTGTC
The DNA here is from genome assembly GCF_013426205.1 of Metarhizium brunneum. Lineage (NCBI taxonomy): Eukaryota > Fungi > Ascomycota > Sordariomycetes > Hypocreales > Clavicipitaceae > Metarhizium > Metarhizium brunneum. The sequence continues at coordinate 6,470,141 of NC_089423.1, read as the reverse complement.
GTCTGCGTCAGACGAAGCCTTGGTGAGCCATACACCAATGGACAGTTTTACCCATTTCGGCTATACAAAATGAATGAATAACATATCTCCATGATCTCATGGGATGGCACCATGAGTTAGCCCATGCATGGTCTGAATGTAGGCCCCAATCACGGCTTCGTATTTGGTGGCACAGAAGCAAGACGCCTCACCTACGGCCACGGCATTGGCGGGTTCAGAGCGGGAATTCCATGTGTAGTTGTGGCTTTCGATTGGCAGTGTCGACTATACTCTGCATCTGCAATGTACAGTGTTCCCGAGTGTAGTGCTCGGCCAAGGCCATAATCTGAGTCTAAGCAGAAATGTTGGCCATCGTGTTGGAAACCCAATCTTTGTTTGACAAATGTGCCTAATTTCCCTTTAATTGACGCCACTTTCCGGGATGGAACATATCTTTTCAGGATGCCAACACATTCTGCCCAGATATTACCGGTACTCATAACGCCCCCACGAATTAGAACGTCCCTATCCTCGGTAAACAAGTTTCTTCTCTCGCTAAGATCTCTTGACTTGGTACTGGTGAAATGAGACGTTAGCTAAGCCGGGTATTCAAATAGTTACCCGTGACTAGTATGAAGTAATTTAGCATATAATATACCCAAATAGTCACAGGCCGTGATAGTGAATTGTTGATTTCAGGAAGAATACGTTCCGGCACCGAGTCAAAATTATCTTTCTTATTCTAACCTGCCCATGTATTCTGTTGGGTGTCGAAGCTGATGTGTCTGGGTTGTATTGCTGCAACGCTGTGATACTCGAAGCAGAGAATTGAATACTTTAGCGGAAGGATCGGCCACGCCCAATCACGCCACGCTGTGCATCTTCAATGATGTCGGAACGGGGGCTCGTCAGCAATAATCGTTGCGTGGAATACTAGTCTGAAATTTAAGGTGGAACACGTGAACCCAGTCCGCGTAGCCAGAGTCAGAGAGTGCTATACATACGTACAACACAGTACTGCTTGTCCGAGCCCCTCGTCTCGAAAGCGGTGCGGTTTCGTGCCACGGTGAGGAGAGTGACGAGATTGGCGCCCAGAAACTTGTCAGCGACTCGTGGAACCAACATCTGAAATGCGTTTTAACGCAGCCATCCCTGTTCCGCGGTCTGCCCAGTCCCAGGAGTGCGGGAGACCTAGTCTGGTAGCATGGTCGGCAGGGTCCCACCATGATCTGGGCCAAAGCATCCAATGACTCCCTCTGAAATAGTAGATCTGTCCCAGGCTAGGTAGCCAGAGTGGCGCCCCTGTCCCGAAGTGATTACCGCAAGCTAGCCGGCTGCAGGCCTCGAGGTCTTCGGACGATGTGGTGTGCGGATTTGTGGGCGTGGGCGTGGGCGTGTGGGCAGGACGGAGTAGTATCGAGGCAGCACCCAATTCGGACGGCTACTGGCTGCTTCCAGCACTGAGGGCTCTGCATTGTGGCCTAAACAGCTGAGAACATGCCGACTAGAGCTGTGGGCTCATGTCGGATGTCGCCATGCGCTTCAGTCAGACCACGCTGGAGTCGAAATGGATGGGAGGTTATCCATGCAAGATGCACCGCACGGCCAAAGGTGAGAGTCACCTGGCCAGCGGAGCAGCGGAGCGAACAAAGAAAGAAAGGAGCGCGCTCCTGTGGCAAGCCGCAAGAAAGAACAGCCGCCCTCTTGGATACTATTTCGAACGTTGAACCGCAGTGTGGTGCCATGATCTGTCGTCAGAAGGGTCAAACCAAGGTTTCCAACGCGAGTACTCCGTATGTGCGAGGTGGCGGATTGCGGCGTAACAGGCTGAGAGTCTGCTGCACATGGAGCAAGATGCAATGCTGAGGCGGCGAGCGAGTCAGGCCACTGGGCTGCTCCTACCCCAATGTGCGGGAGTGTTTCGTGCCGGTTCGTCTAAAGCACTGCTAACTTGGAAAGGGAAGGAACTGGATGTGAGGCATCACTAATACGGAGCATTTCTTGTCATATCATCCCGAGCGCTGGTTCAACCAGTCCGAACCAGATGCGGGTAGTTTGTGCGACTTGTCGGATGCTCCTTCCTCAATGCCCCATACAAAGCGACTAGCTATTCAGGTACTTCGGTACTTGGTGGTGTACGGCACCGAATAGACATCTGGACCGCCAACTCTGTCTAGGTCTGCGGATGTCGCCTTGTCAGCTACCAAGCGTTTATCGGCTAGCGAGAGCCAGGTGGTGCGAACAAACGTTTGACTGGCTCAATCCAGTCATGCAATCGTCAGGCTGCATCTCAGAAATGCCAATCGTGCGTGGCGGGCCAAGACCGAGGCCGAAAGAAGCCAGTGACCACTCAACTCGTTACCATCTACGGAGTAAAGAACCGCTGAAATATGGTGTCTGCAAATTCCACCAGCGTTGGTTGGTGTAGGCAGGCCGCACAAACCAAAACCATGTTGCTCAGTCGACACGAGAGGTTCTCAGCATTATTCCTGTATCAGGCGGAGCTAATGCACCAGTTGGCCGGCGAGGAGAGATCAACGAGCTGCAAGTTAACCACCAACTCAACACTCAACACTCAACACTCACACAATGCAGTACACACGACACGGCCCCCCAAACCAATATTACGAGTCGCTTCGTAATACAACCTCGACCGGCGAATCTGCAGCCGTCGAACTGCCATTTCTTTTTCCAGCCCTCGACGCCAAGGGCGCATGTCGACGGAGCGACTCAGGTACTGGACTCTAACCCCAGGTGGTGACTGCGTAAATACCCCAAAGTTGATAAATAAATATCTAGGTAAGCAGCCTGACTGGAGGATGCCCTGCGTACTGTATGAGGGAGAGTTTTATTTTAACCATTTGAAGTGTGGAACCACCGCAGCCAACCAGCTGGCTGCATCATACCCAAGACAGTAGGTTGGCCGAGAAGATCGCACTTCAGCGTCGTACGGAATACCCCAAATTCATATCAATCAACAAGGCAGAGCCCTGGAGCGCCTTTGAGCAAGCACCTTGAAGCACCTTGGAGCCTGGCCTGGGAGCACGCACGCACCTCGATGGGAGCTTGAGTAGACTCTGCCACCCCTGACCTGGACCAGAGACATGCAAGGGCATCAAGGGCTCAAACAAGTCACATTATCGAACCGGTGCGGATTACTAGTCATACAGTACCAGAGTCTCACTCGTACCTGTGGCCAGTAGCCGTCGGCACAGAATGATGGTCAACAACACCTGCCGCTTTGTTGTTTACGGAAAACACAGCATTTGTAGGCAAAAACAAACAAATCCAGCCGAGGGATCCAGGTCGACTATCATGATGCTGAACCAGGCACGGGACACGGAGCGTGCGCGCGTGAGCATGTTACATGACGACATGAAAGGGGGGGGGAGAGGAGTCTGACAATCCACACATTTTTCTTCTTAATCGTAAGTTGCCAGAATGGTAATGCCGTCGGTTCAAATATGAGTGGCGGCCTCGGAGCGTCCGCCACAGTCGCAGTACTTGAGTGTTGTATGTGGGGATACAAAGGCTCGGGTGGGCTCCGATAACTTTAGAATCATGAGCAGTCACTGCGCTTTTACTCTGTACCAAGTAAACAAACAGGTGTTCAAGGCCTTAGCCACCTACGACGTGAACCGCCACCAATATCCCACCGACGCTAAACGACAAGGAGGCTCAGCCTTTGGCAACGTCAATGCTCGATTCTAATTTTTTTTAAGGCCAAGTACGGATTGCTCCGTGTCAAGCAGGCCATGGGCAAGTCACCCATCAAAGCGGCGGCGGTAGTCTGCGATGAAGGTCTTTGGCAACGGAAGATGTCACCCGAACAATACATCCGTCTTCTCTGCTTTTAATAAAGTATCGGCCTTCTTCCCGGAGCTCGGGACTCGGGGCCGGGAGCTCGCAGGGGGTCAAGATGCCCCAGAATGAGTAGTACATCTAGCGGCTCTGTCTGCGAGTTGAGATTGTGTCGACTTGGACGACGCTGAGGCCAAGGGGTGGTGTTTGATTGGGACATTTGTGAAGCAAAGCCGAGGAAAGGGGGACTAGTGCTGGAGAGCCGATGCGTAATTGAGTGGTGCAAAGAACGAAGGGCATAGGGCCGCTTATGTGAAACATAATATTCCGTAGCTCAACAACATGCATAGTAGTAGTACTTCAAAGACCTCACAGCCAAGGGGCTCAAGAGACGCAGACAAAAGATCTCGTTGGACTTTGTGCAATAAGCACTCCGTATCCATAATTTGGATGGCTGTCTCCGTGTCCCAGGTCGCGGGCCATGGCGCCAACACAAGACGCCCCCGATTCAAATTTCCATCCACAGTCAACTCAAAATATTACTGCATACGTTGAGTGCTACGGACATGGAGTCGTCGCACTGGCAGCAATGCGAGGCCCAAGTCCACACCTAATCCATACCCAGCCCGCGCCCAAGCCAACACGCACGCCCCCTGTCCCCATTGCATCGGAGGGAGGGCAAGGGCACGGCGATTGATGGGCGTAACATGGGAGATGGGCTATTTGGGGGGGGCGCACGGCCGGGCCACTAATACCAGCCCGTACGCTGAGCAATCGAACATTGAACCAAGCAAAGTCGTCGATGCCTGGAGTTGCCGAGCAGGTCGATGTGACTTGGCGACTGCAGGAGGAAGGTTGCGAATGCGCATGTAGCGGTACATCTGGCGCAGGCTCTGGCCGCCCAAGACTGCAACCATGCCGGGGTGCCCGGCGGCCATGAGTTTCTAAACTTGTCCTGGTACAAAGGCCCTCGAAACATTGGCACTGGGACTGTTGAATTGACCAGGACCAACATCGAACATTGCCGAAAGAGCCTGGCGCATAGGCCGATGCGCAACGCAGGTCGCTATTACTTGTGTACTCAGATATATGTACCTCAACGACTGACGGGCATTATTGCCGGGTCATCCTTGAGACCACGAGAGCAGAGTGAAGATGCAAGGCAAGGACTGAAGGGAGCAACGTCAAGTACATACTTGTACGCAGCACGCCGTATACTACATGCGTGCGGAGGTCATGACAATTGAATGCCCACACTTGCTGCCGCCAGGCGCCACCGATGGTCTCAAGTGCTGCCGCTGTTCGTTTTTTGGACCGCCGTTTGACCCGCTGACGGATGCTGCCTGGCGAGTTTTACGGAGACCAAGTCGCGAGACGGACTCTGAACGACGGCGCGAATGCAAGCCTTGCCGTTGCGGTGGAGAGCCACCGTATCGGGCGCACTGGCGCACCACTGCAAGGGCTCCATACAAGCAGCCGTGATGAAGCTGAAAACGAGAACTTTCAAGGCAAATACTGTGAGATGCGCCAGCCCACCGCTGGGTAGCTAGGCATTTGGCTTCCAAGGCCCCATGTTTGCAGTCGAGCTGCGTCGGAGCAATGCGGCATGGAGGCTTGCGCCTGCGCCCGGCGTCGTCACGGAGGTCTGCATTCGTGTCCAGCCTGGCGTGGTACTTGGATTATTACTAGTAGTATTGCTCGAGGTTCAAGGCACCACCAGACTCGACGCCAAGTATTGCGAGCCAACCCACATACCGTTGACCCTTGGGAGGTTCAGGTACATCAGTTGCCATGCATTGACGGTCGGTGGTGCACATGTGCTCTCAATGCTGCAATGTTCGGCCGCACCCACCTGCGATGCACCTGCTGGCACCCACTGGCACCCACTGAACGCCCATTGACACCCACTGACGCCCACTGGGCACCGTCGACCTGCGCCGGCATCGACCTGACATCAATGGACGTCTGGACGCAGGGTGAGAGATGGCCGTGCGGCTGCGTGCTTGACTGGAGTCCTGCTGCCCGAGTACGATTTGCCGAGTGCGTGAGGAAGCAACAGGAACAATCACCGGGCTTGGCCACAATAGTGAACTTGTCCAGGTCCGATGTTGGCAGCCAACATTGCAAGTGAACATTGCAAGGCGCCAGCCAGCTCAAGTCACTGGTGCTCTGGGGATGCATGGCGACACCACTGCACCGCTGACACCGCTGCTGGACACCTTGGCTGTAACGGCTGGTGCGCTACTAAGACCAGACCAGCCGCTCGTGAGGCGTAGGTGTGCAGTTGTACTAGCGTTCCGGTTACAGCGCCAAGTGGCATAGGCGTTCAATGTTAGGGCGTGCAGGCGTACTCCGGCTGTTCAGGTGGGCAGTCCCAGACATTACTCGTACCAAGTACCACCAGTCGGACCCTGTGACGGGGAAGAGACCCCCCCCCTTTCTCCATCAAGTACCTGTCGGGTGGCCGGTGGCGGCTTGCCCTGCACTAGTCATTCCTTTGCTTGACCGAACCCAGACGACCATCCACACTGGCTTGGTGTTCGTGTAATGAATGAAAAATGAAAGTACTCACTCCTCCGTGCTCCCTTCCTGCACGGCGACTCGTACCGTTGGCGCCATGGATGGAGTCGATGTACTTCCGCGAATGTCATGGCTGCCCATGCCAAATGCCATTCCCACTCAATGCGCAAGTGCGCATGTGGACTTTGATCACCCTCCGTCCCCTTGCGAAAGTCCCGGCCCTCCTTTTCTCGAAGTCACTTTCCTTGCCGGCGCCATCGCCTCCCTGGGATCCAGGTCGAGTCCCAATCCCAAGGGACAAGTCCGCTTCGCTCCTTCCGTTCAGAAACAGTTTTTGTTCTTTGGGTCCCCCGTCTGATCTCGACTTCTTTCCCTTTTCACTCCTTCCCTCCCTCCCACTCTCGATTGTGCCAACTCTTGCCTTTTTTTGTTCTCAATTCTTTATTCATGACTTTTGATATTTTGATTTTCAGACCCTCATTCGAAAGCCATCTGTTGACTCCTCTAGTCCTTGGGCACATTTAAGAGTCACTACTGCCTATGCCCACGCCTACGCCTACGCCTAATCCACTCTGATTCCCTCTTTGGGCGACATACGGGTCATCCCTTCCCAACGGCACCCGACCCGACCCCGAACTCGAACTCGTCACAGCAAAGTTGTTTGCCGTATGTGTTTGTGCTTTGGACAAATAAAGACGGAACACGACTTGGAGGACACGAAATATAAAAACCCCGGCAGAAATAATCCATACGCCACCCCGTCGAAAAACTCGTCCCTGGTTGAGCGTACCCCAGTCGGGCATCTTACCTTTCGAGATATCATTCTTCATACCACACCGACTTTATATCTGGATGTAAGCACCACGAGGCCGCACCACGTTTTCCCACATCCCCCTGCTGTAATTTGCTTAAGCACAGCCTTGTGTCTCGTTCGGATTGTGAATGATGGGGGGTTTTCTGCCGACAGCCTTTTTTTACGTGGTCCCTGGGCCGAAGTTGCTGCAGCTCGCCCTCAAATAGGCGACTGGAGTCTGCAACTGTCCGGACCTCGTGACTGCAGGCTGCGTTTCACCTCGCACGTTTGCATGATCCATAACCTTGAAATACGGAAGTTGCTCTTTCTGCTAACACGGAAACCGTCATAGTTGAAGGAAGACGTCACTTGGTTCATATTGGAAGCCACTCGATTTCCCTAGCGGACCAACCAACGAAATAACTTGCACAACTTCTGCCGACAACCAAGAGGGCCAGCACACTCAACTTTCACGCCCACGTCAAGGAAGAAGCATAATCAATTCTTAACATGGTACCAGAGCAGGATACTGGCGGCCCTGTCGAGAGACCACGCAGGAATCTTTCAACCTCAGCCCCCGGACCCAATACCGAGACTGAGCAAATACAAGACGCCGATGTCCAGATGCAGCAGGCTCCTCAGGACGAGGCACAAAATGCAGGCAAAAACCAGTCAACATCACAAGAATCGCCTCGGCGGTGTGATCCGGCCCTGCGATCCTCTACACCCGCTGCCGCAGTGCTATCCAGAAATCCGTCTAGCAACTCACCGTCGTCTTCGCCAACACCAGAACCGGTGGTAACACGACATTCAAGGCGGCACTCTCTTCATCAGTCGCTCCCTGTTGAGCCCCCAGTCACAAAAGCTACTCTGAGCGAGCTGGACGTATCAAAGATAATCCATAATCCCAAGTTACGGCACGACATAAACTTCGACCCTGAGCTGCACTTTAGGCCGAATTTGGACGGAGAAAAGGGACGAAAAAAGCAAGAGAGGGCAAATCAGTTTTGGCGGACGTTGAAGGAGGAATTGACGCTATTCATAATAGACCGACCCGCTTTCCACGCCAAACATGGAGAGTCCGACGACTGGACACTCCCCTTGCTGCTCAAGGCCGTCAAGGAAATAATTCAGACGCTGGTTCCCCAACGCGACCGCCAGTTTTTGGACGAAGGCTTTAATATCGAATTGTTGATGCAGCAGTTTTACAAGGGCATCGCCGATTTGGAAAAGTTGGCTCTCTGGCTTTCCCAAGTGCTCAAGTCTCACTGCGCGCCGATGCGGGATGACTGGGTAGACACCATGTATACACAGCTTCGCGACGGCAATCGCGATTCTGATTTGGATCAACTTGTCACTGGAATGCGCAGCTTACTAAGTGTACTGGAAGCTATGAAGCTGGACGTTGCAAACCATCAAATTCGCTGTCTGAGACCTGTCTTGATTGAGGATACGACACACTTTGAGCAAAAATTCTTTGTCAAGAAGATTCAGTCTCGAAAGGTGGACATTACCGGGGCTCGGGAATGGTATCGAGAATTTGAGAGAAATTATTCTGCTACGCTTCTTAACGCGACGCAAACCTTTGGCGACATGGGCGTCTTCTTTGAAGCTCTCTCTCGTCTGGTCCTCCCCTCATCCGGGGAGAAGCGAGTGCCCAGCACCTTCTTGTTTGACGAAGAGCGAATTATGAAGATCCGGTCAGACATGGTTGACGCAATCAACTTGGATATTTGCATGCGCATGTACGAGGATCTGGAGCGGGTGGCACGCTATAGCTCAAGGATGTTCGGTCGCGGGTGCCGGCCCCTTGACGAGGATACCTTTAACTCGTCAACAATGCCAAATTCAGAGTTCAACTTCAACACGCCACTGTCCAACTCTAGGCCGTCAAGTCTCGCACTTAGCTCTTCTTCTAGCTCTGCATCTTCCTCCCCACGCTCTTCTCTATCCATGCCTTCATATGTCGCGCCGGAGAACTGCGAATCACGAATCAAGGCCAAGAATGTGTACAACTCGCTGGTTGCGTTGTTGCAGTCGACGCCTCCATCGTCGCGTTATTGCAATCGATGGCAGACTATCGCCCCGGCAATGGCTCTTCAAATCTTCCGGTACACCAATGCCCCGTCGGAGTTTCTGCCAACGTTTGAGGGGAAGCTCATGGACAATGTGTGCCGGGTTGATTCACAAATCTACAAAGAGGTCGAGCAGGCTTTCCACAGCAGGCTAATGACTGCATTAGCGGGCCGAGTCCGTGAGTTTAAAGCACTGTCAGGCGTTTCGCTCTTCGCCGTAGCCACTGGTGGACGAGTGGCCAACAACAATCACCTCTCTCTATGCCGAGACTCTGAATCATCTTTACGCGATGGACAAGATGAGGGAGGAGTTGAGGATATGGCAACTCGGCTGGCCCATCTCGGTGTTTTGCACTGGCGAGTATGGGCTCAGTTGGCATATCTCAGCGAGCCTGAAGATATGTCTGTGGACGTTCCCAGTCACATTTAGGCGAAATGAAGATGATTCAGTACTACCAATGATGATGTAGGCTGGGAATGTGGTGGCTCTTTGGTATCCGCTAGACCGGCCTAGCGAGGCCACCACCTCTTATTTCCGACCGTCATACAAGCAATTGCTACCAAGCATCGACTATGCGAGGCCGAACGAACCTTCTAATTTGGACACATCAAACGTCGAAGGAAGCCGACTCGAATAGAATCAAGTCGAATTGGCACTGGCGCAACATGCGCAACGCACATTTTTTTCTTTCTACATTACCAGTTGAGAGTCTTTTTTTTTTTATCTTCTCGAGTCTTCAGAATGGAGTTTCAAGAGTAGACTGGGAGAATTGAGAATAGCGAGGACAAGTTGCTTTGGCGTTTGCATACATATTTTTCTCTGCTTTTTGCGACTTTGTTTTGATTGATTTTGACCTTTGTTTGTTCCAGCACGATTATCAATCCCTGCATGCGCTTTGCCTATGCGCTTTGTTTTATTTTGCGTGTCCTTGGGCCGTCATGGTTGGTTCCGGACATGGAACAGCCTGTTTACTTTCTTGGTTGTGCACTTCTGTCTTTCAGACATGGCGTTTACTGGCGGCAGGATTATGGGATCAGACTTTGGGGGGGCTCAATAGCCGCGGCATACCCCGAGTTTTCTGACTGCGAGCCTAATATGAGGTGGCAGGCGGCGGGAGCAATATACTTTGTGCATTTGTAAGATTGAAGAGAGTCCACACTCGAGCCGAGGCGACTATAGGGCCAAGGCGATGGGAGGATTGTATATAGTGTAAAGGACACGGTCCACCGATTTATCATAATGCATTGATTTGGCTTCACCCATGGGCGCTATTAGTTTTGCTGAATGGAGTTTTGTGTCATGAAACCAGCGAGTTGCGTCACCAAGTGGCGTTTGTTATGTTGCAAGGCTGGGCACGTCTGTGGCCACGTAAGTAACTCGGCTCCGGTCCTCGGATGAAAAGGGGCTGGCTGAATGGCGGGTGCGATTTCGCTCAGGAGGCGGAAGTGCCTTTTCGATTGATAGTCCGACGGCAATAACTGACCTGCGCCAGGGCGCACTCAAAGAGTGAACCAGACGCGAATGACTTGGGGTGAATGAATAGTCGCGCATAACCTTGTTGCCTCGACATGTGTATGTATGTACTAAGTGAATGTGTTGTTGTCGGAGCCAACATGCGCCCTTGGCGGCGCGGGGGTTGTTTTTGATTAGGACATACATGTTCTTGTATATCCGCGTAGTATTCACTGCTGGCTGAAGTGATGTGTGCGCGAGCGCGGACCGGGAGCCATGCCTGACGTCGGTGCTGTTCGTCTGGCGTCTTTGTTTGTGAAACATGCCTGGCGACCGTGTGAGCTTGGCTTTGACTTGTTTGCGCGCCCGGGTCTTGAGTCTTGACGGCTGTGAAACAGGCTGAGGGGCGAGTGTGGGAGGGCGGTTTGAGAGGTGTTGACGGGCTGCTGTGAGGATATGTCCAGCATGGCTGGCATCGAAACAAACGTGCTGTTTGTAGAGATTTCTGAATATGTTTGAGGAGCAGCATGGCGCGTGGGCTGCTTTGCGGTTCCTTTCTCGGTTGGAGGTTGATATGCCGTCGCGGACGCGAGGTCACGGACCGAAGGGGATGGAGGCTGCTCTGCCGCTGGTAGACTTGGGCTCTTACAAAGGACTTTTGGGATTGGTATCTGTCATGGGAGTTACGGTGAAGCCGGCTGGGAACTGGGTGGCTGATGGGGAGGACAGGAAGGATAGTCACGGTTCCTTGTGGTGAAGATGTGCGAGCATGCCGTGTGTTGCTGTTTGCTGTATATGGCATGCATGTAGGAGCAAAGGGGGAGCAAGATGGGTTGATGTCGTTCCAACTTCCGTGGGCTTTATGGACTTGGAACAACTGCGTGCCAGACATTTCTGACTCGAGTTGACGGATTCAATCTTGATATAGGATAATTAGACACGTACGATTGGACATTGTATGGCGCGCAGGAGATGAATGTCAATATCAACATCGGTATCAAGACCAATATGTACAGCAACATTGGCATCAACATTGGCATCAGCATTGGCATCAGCATTGGCATCGGTATCAACATTCGCATCAACATCAATATTGACAGCTACATTAGAAGGAACAGTAACATGAGTATTTCCAGCAATACTAAGAGTGATGTCAATGCCAGCAGCAGCAGCAGCACTACCACCACCACCACCGCCAACAACAGCATCATCATCATCATCATCACCATCAACTACAACAACAACAGCAGCTCTCCCCCGCCTGCTACGTGGCCACCAGCCCCTAAACAAGTCCAGCCATCATGCCCCCCCGCCCGCGCCAGGAACAAGAACCTGGCCCTACGCAACGTTCTAGCTCCGAGCCGAGAAAGCCTCCAGCAAAACCGCCTGGACCCCTAAAAGCCCGGTTCCCCCAATCCCCCGGGAGACCCGAACCCGTGTATAAAGCCACAAATAGTAGTCGCGCGGGGTGATCTGCGTCGGGGGATTCCCCAGTCATTCTAGTCACGTCAAGCGTGTAAAAAGAGAATCTACACCCGATATCACGCCATGTGCCTGGCGTCCTCGTAGCGTCAACGGCTTCCTAGCCGGAATAACCCTAAACCCACGAACCCAGAACTGGTGTATATTACATGCGCGGTGTCATGATCTGTTCATGTTCGTAAAACATATACATGAAGAGATGGAAACTCAAATCAAGAGGCTTGCTGTGGTCACCGCATCACGATTCTCCGGTGTATAAGTTTTGTCACCGCCGCCGAAGCCAAAAAGACTGGATCTCGGTGCTGGCTGAACCTTGTGCCGCCGCGATCGCACGAGTACCCGGTATTTTGTTTTTTCATTTTTTTCATTTTTCCGCTCTTGTGATTGTTCGGGGGATGATGCCTGTTTATAAAGTTCAGTCTTGTGTCGACGACTTGCGTTGTCGAGGCTGGGAGAGGGCCGAACCGGGCGGTCAATGACTCATGATCAGGGACGGTCTTGTGAATATGTTGAAATTGAGTTGGGTACCTGAGTAGGCTGGGGACAGGAAGATACTTGTGGTATCTCGTGGTATCTTGTGGGGGGAAGGGGGGTGTAAGACTTGCGGGAATGTTGAATAGGAGCCGTGTTTTTCTCTTTTCTCTGCCCTAGCCTGGCTCAAGGGGTTTGTGTAGCCGTTGCGTGGTTGTCAACTTGTTGCCGGCATTGGCCGCACGTTTTGCGGCGGTGCTTCAGAGGAACGCTTCGCCGCTGGTGCTAGAACAGAGCATCTGCTCCCCGCTTGAAAGGCCGTTATGAGTGAGCTAGGGGATATCCACTTCCTGCTCGAGATCAAGGTAGAATGTATCTAACAGGGGCGAGGGTTAGAGATATGCATGAGGGTCAAGGTTAGAGTCAGATTATATACCTGGGTTAGGGCTATTTCAGGAGCCGACATCTGCTCAGCGGGATTGAGAATTCTCCACGATGGGGTTCTTTGTTCGATATACCTTATCGAGAATGGGAATCGGCAGGGAACTCAAATTGCTCCTTCTTGCATACGCTCCCTGTATACCTACTATATCTTGGTATGTCGTGGAATAGGAATAAGCATAAACACCTAATTAGGTAGGTATACAGACTGGGACAGAACCAAAGACCAAGGGAACTCGTACATGTGGCCAAACCGTCAAGTGCAAAATGCACAGTCGAGCGGTTCCGGCAGTGGTGATGTGTTGAGGATCGAGCCACCAGAACGAGACTATGGCGATGGACCATGACACTCGGCCTCTTGAGAACCGCCGTTTCCACTTCTTCTCATCCCTTTTGGACACGCGCAGTCCCAGCTGCACATGGCCGGTCGTCCTCTCCTGAGACGCCAAGTTCCAACATTGTGGTTCAAAGTTTGTTGGTGCCATAAAGGGGCAGACTTGCCCAGTCTCACGAGCCCGGTTTTATATTCGTGTAAAAGCAAAAAGCAACAGAGGAAAACATACCATTATTGAGGAAGATAACTTGTGCAAACGCGGTCCAAGTATTTTGGTACGCGGAGCTTCCATGCACATTCTAGACCGATATAGTACTGATAATGACCATTGTATGATTCATTGTCCCTTATGCCTTTGCAACTGCTTTTCTTAAAAACCCACGGCTCTTCTATAGCTGGCCGTGCCATTTTCATCATCTCATGTTTTGATGGGGCACCGTGTCGTGAGTCTCGCCCAGATCATATACACATTATTCCTCTAGCACCATAAAAAAAAAGAGACACCCCCTCCCGGGCCTTCATCATGACCTCCCCTTCCCTTTCTTGTCCTTCTTCTTCTTCCCGCCGGATCCCGCACTCCCCTCGTCCCCCCCGTGCCCAGCAGCACCCGCCATCAAGGCACTCATGGGATCCCCCCCGCTCTGCATCTCCTTCATCATGTCCTTGAACAAATTCTCCGACACGCCGCCGCCCGTCATGGCCGGACTCAAATACGGCAAGTACTCGCTCATCTTCCAGCCCCGCGGCACCGCGGGCTTGGGGTACGGCTTCCCCTCGGGCGGCTGCACCTGCCCGCCCATCCTTACCCTCAGCCCGGGCGAGTTCTCCGTGGTGGGGTTCTGCTGCAAATGCTTGGCAATCAAAATGTACAGGTGGTGCTTGCTCTTGATGCCCGACGGATTCTGGGGCGTCTGCTTCAGGCCGACTTTTACGCGGCCCGGGTTCGCCCAGTCCTTGGGATGGGTCTTTTCCGGCTCGAGCAGCGTGGGCAGGCGGAGGCGGGAGCAGGCGTTTGCGATTTCGCGCGCCAGGGGGCTGCGCACGGCGAGCGAGGCCGGCACGCGGCGGCCCTGGGAGAGGGTGCGGCTGGCGTCAAAGTAGACTGGGTAGATGCACTGGAAGGAGGAGTAGGCGGAGCGGTCGGCGTCGGGGCCCAGCATTTGGCTGGGCAGGTTTGAGGGGGCGGAGGCTGGTGGTGCAGAGGATCTGGACGGCGGTTGCTGCTGGGGTATGCGGCGCATGATGTCCGCGTCGATAAAGTCGTCAATGTCGCCTTCCTCGGGGTCGGACGCCACGTCCGGGTCGCTGTCGGAGACTTCTTCTACCCGTGGGTGAGACATCTTGAGTGTACTAGCAACAGTGGGACGGATCGAGGAATCGAGGTGACGATGGGGACGTGGTAGGACAGCTGGGCTGGTTGGATGCCCACCGATGTGGTGATGAAGTGAGGTTGGTGTTGAGCTCCGAATTTGATCCAAGGTGGTCAAATGGTGGGGGCCTGGCAGACAGAATGGCGCTAGCCCTACTTGGGGAAACGGCCATGCTACCGAGTACAAGCAAGTCGAGTTTAAACATTACCATCAATTGATCTGTTGCTGAATAGTTGACTTGTTAAATTCTTGGTCAGAATCACACGTGGCACCCTCGCCACAGCTGGACCTCCAACTAACAATTCTCTCGAAATGCTATACGTCCTCTGGTTCAGTAAGCACTTGACCTTGCCTCAAACAAGAAGGACCCGGATAGCATTTTGGACTTGATACTTGGGACAAGGTAGTGAGCAGGTTGAGCAAGGGGAAAAGAAGAAGCCCGGAATTTGTAAATGGTCTTTCGCGGTGCTTCTTTTTCCCTGGTTCGCATTCTGCCAAACATCCAGATTCACCAGGCCCAGCCAACCAGGACATCAACGCGCCCAACTACTAATTCCCATATCCATTTCCCAGCGCAGCCCAGCGCAGCCAATCGCCAAAACACGTCCCAAGTCCAAGACAATCACCCAGCCGAAACTGTTTGCACCACCCGCCCCCTGCGCAGGCAACACGGCAAGGCACCACCTCCACGACGGAACAAGGCAATGCCCAAAAGCGCGGGCGTGGATGAGCAAGGCCGCTCCACAAATTGACATGAGCCAAGATGACCGCCGATACCAAGCTTTTGCTCCCCGCCCGCCTCACACAAAATTGATGCCAACGTTCACAAAAGCGTCACAGGCTCAGCCTCGATGGAATAATAAGAATATAGATAGTCAGTCCCATAACTACTATACACAGAAACCCCCTAGCCAAGGAGAAAAATGAGCCCCGTCAAGCCAGACCAAAGCGCAATCTGCAGTTACGTCGTCCCCGCCTAGCAAAGTGTGCTGTTTACCTAGTTCCTGTGAAACCGCTTTCCGCCAAGCTTAAAAAACGATCCCTTGCTTCATATATATGTATATGTATATATGTATAGTACTGTAATGACTGTAATGAGTGTAATTAATCTTCATTTCATCGTATTTGGTTTGCCTTGATGCTTGGATTTTTGAACTTTGTCCCTGGGGGATGAGCCTCCTCGGGGAATTTGCAAAAGGGGTGTATGCAGACGTTGTCGCGGATGCTGGGGCACTATTGAGGAGGAATTGCAGTTAGCAACATGCGAGGTACATGCACGCGGGGCATAGACTAATAGACAAGAGGATTAAAGGCCAAAAAAAAGACGAAAAAAAAAACGTACGTGATGGCCGTAGATGCACTCGTCAGACTCGCAGTCCTGCCCATTTGTACACGGGTTCTGACGAGCCAACACGGCAATGGCATTAATCTCCTCGCTGCTGGGCTTGTAGTCGTGGACAAAGAAGCACGAGTCACCCTTGGTGCAGGGCCCTCGCAAAAAGTGGTTGTTGCACAGCTTATCCGACTCCTTGCGCTTCTTGATGCTCTCCATGGCCAAGACGCTGACGGTGATGGGCTCGTCCAGCCCGCGGTGGCCGGGATCCCAGTCGGGCTGCTGGGGGGGAATCTGCTGATACTGCGCCTTGGGGGCTCGACTGGCGGCGGGCTTGGGGGCGATGGGGAGCGAAATCTGGGGAGGGGGGCTGCTGTTGCTGCTCGCGGCGTTGGCGTATGATAATGATGAGCGGCCTGGCGTGCTGGCTGATCCGATACTAGTGGCAGGGCTGGCAGTCCTAGGTCCGGCTACCCAGCTGCCAAGCTGCCAGGCTGACGTACTTCTATCGGGGCATTTGTCGCTGCGGAAAAGGTCCCTTCCCAGATCCATGCTGGGGATGCTGGTGGCGACGAGCTCGGGGACGGTGGGGACGCCTTCGATGATGGTCATGCGATGGCGGGAAAAGTCGTTTTGGGCAATCTTTTCCAGCAAGGGAGCGTATGAGGGATCGTGGGAGACGCCCAGGAGAATATGTCTGCAGTTGTAGTTTTCAAGGTGAAACTGTATATTATCTGCGGGCCGGGTCAGCAACTGGTTTGGGACCTTGTCCTTGTTCTGGGAAAAGCGCAGCATTTACTCTTGATTTTGGACGAGACACAGTCCTTGTCGTGTCCAGCATCGATAAAGTCGAATGTTGCCTCGCCTTGGGTGAAGCCCGAAGCAAAATCCTTCAGGTCGGACAGGTCGCGGCCCAAGGACTTGGCCAGGCCGCCAAAGTTGGCCACCACTTTTGTAATAATCTCGACGTCGGCATGCTCGCCGCACTGAGCAGTAATGGCGTCTCGAAGCTCGCGAGCAGCCTTCCTGCCGCCTTCGACGCCTTGCTTGATCCATTGGTCGCGGAACTGTGTCTGCGTTTAGCGCTTGGGGTTTCTTCACGAGCGTGTCGTGCTCAGTTGTACATACCAGCAGGCCGTCGCCGTCAATCATGACAAGAATGTACGCATTGTGGTCCTGTTCAAAATTTTAGTCTCAGCGCAAAGCGTCGCCAACGAGAGCATCGCCATACCCTGATTTGTTCGATTTCCTTGGTTACCCAATCAGTTCTCGCCTCGCTATTCTTCAGCTGGGTCTGCAAATCTCTCTTGTCGCGTTTGCACTCTTTAAGCTCGTCGACGAGTTGCTGGTTCTGGAATCGCAGGGCGGTTTCGAGCTTGTCGCAGTACACGAGGATATCCTGCCACGGGGCGTTAGCATGCGAAATCTCAGTCAAGTGCCTCGCAGAATGCCATGCCACCAACCCGAATCAACAGATCTGACGTGTCCCTTTGCTGCTGTATGCCCTGAAAGCGCTGGAAAAAATCCACAAGATTCGATCCTGCCGACATCTTGTCTGAAGAGTCGTAATAAGGCGCGTGGTGGTTTCTGTCCTGAGACTTTAGGGCAGACATTTGGCCGAGATGAAATTTTTTGGGCACGCGCGAGGGGAAGAGGAGGTGACGATGAGATGAATAAAGAGTATTAATAGTTGGGCAAAAGCGTGCTCTCTATTACAATACGGAGTACGGAGTACACAGATTATAATTTTAATGTGCACATGTGCCCGTTCACACCCTGGTCAGCTCCAAGACTCAGTCCGGGGTCGACGAGACGGGGGGAAACAGAAGGCTCAACAGGGCCGGCTGCTGTGCGACAGGAAGAGGGCAAAAATAAAATAAAATAAAAAGCTTCAATACGACGCCACCCAACGACCACGGTTGGGTTCAAAGCAGGCTGGGGTAACAGAGACACCTGGGGGGGGGTTGATGAAGAAGGGGAGGGCGCAGTCGAGGAGGGTATAATATATTTGTGTTCCGATTCTGAAAGCCTGGCGAAATCGCAGTTCCAGGCGTGTAGAAATACGCAAGCAGAGAGAAGAAGCCTTTTAAAAAGAGTCAAAGCAAGCGAGAACAAGACGAGTGGTTTTGTTTTATTTTTGGAATGTCGACCTGTATTTTTTCCCCCCTTCAGCGATTTTAGGCAAGAAGAGGAAAAAAAAAAAGACTAAAAATTGATAGGCGACCGATAAGAGAGGCCGGCGGCATCAGTGTTTCCACCCCTGCATTTCTGGACTTATTCCTGGGGGCCAGCGGCTGCGTGCATTGGCTTGTGTCGGCTGGAGGGGTGGCCCAGGGTTGCATGGCCTCACCGGGAGGCAATCAATCAAGA
Source organism: Metarhizium brunneum (assembly GCF_013426205.1). Taxonomy (NCBI): domain Eukaryota; kingdom Fungi; phylum Ascomycota; class Sordariomycetes; order Hypocreales; family Clavicipitaceae; genus Metarhizium; species Metarhizium brunneum. The sequence continues at coordinate 6,451,719 of NC_089423.1, read as the reverse complement.
TGCGGGATGCGGGCGGCACAGTGGGGCCCAATCTGCTGCCCCGTCCTCGTGTAGTACCCGAAGTGATCCAGCTACGTCCATCGTCGGCCACCCAAGCCATCAAATATTAGGTCTGGTCGATGAATATCATCTTCTTGCAGCGTCACGTCGATGCTGCGCCTCGCTTCCCATCGCCTTCGTTCTGCCACGCAAAGGCACAATGCAACTCGCTACGCACTCGCTCACTACAATGAAACACCAGGAAGCGACTCTCAGCCCAAACCAAACCCTAACCACGCAGCACGGCGCCTTGCCGACCGACCGCCTTTCAAGCTCCTCCAATCAAAGGCCTGTGCCTCCCCCTTTCTCCTAAACGTCACATCTGCTGCGACTCCCGATGTTTGTCTTGTCGCCCGCCCGGCCTCTACGCGCCTGCAAGCCGCCCGCCTTGCAACCAGGACAGTATCGAGTTCTATCACGAATACGGACTACATAGAGCACAAAGCATCTTTCGTACAACCACCACCCGCGAGCCAACCGCCCGGCTTGCATGTCTCTTTTACCAAACGAGCCTGACGTTTGTCACCACCCCTGCTTTCACACGTCGCTGCCTTCCGTGCCACTCTGGCGTTTCGATCGGGGGGCAACCGGCTGGTCTTTCTCATTGTGCCTTGTTCTGCTGCTTGACGTTTATGCGTCATTGTTCCCTGACCGCTTCATGGGGGACCCTAGTCGTTGACGTGCAAAACTTGATTCGCGACATGGGCGATGCGTTTTGTTACATGCTTTTTTATATGTATTCGTTGTCTGCAGCTGACTGCATGGGGTTTTGCGGCCTTTCGGAGCCGTTGTTGTTTCGTTGGGTTTTGTGGTGTGCTGGATTTACATATTGTGTCTGGGAGGCGCCCGGCAGCACACAAAGGTTATGCATGTCCAGGTGACGCTCTTGCAAGCGCCCGTCGCACTTTGCACGCCGTCAAAGTACATCAAGCGTCATTGACCAATTCATGGACCCGTGAGCACGGGGCTTACAATGAAGAACACCGCCGAGAAATACTCGCAGGAGCGTATCGCATCGCTCTCCGGTCGGGATACCAGGCCTTGGAGTTGCATGCAGCATAGCCCCCGATGGCTTAGGTGGTGTATAAACATCGCCACGGTTCTTGGGAAACATTTCCATTTGCATAGGAAAGTAAAATGTCAAGGTAAGCGCGCCTATATTGGAAGTCAGATCCTTGGCATCTTGCCGTGCGTTTCATCTTTACCCCCGCAAACGCCACGGTTGGTTGCTGGCAGCCATCTGAGTAATTCCTTGATGCATACCCGAGTACGTCGAGATCGCCGTCCTATCAAATTGCGTCCGAGCCCTATACTCAGGACGGCACTTCCCCCAGAGAATAGCGAGAGACGTTATTTCCCAATCACGATCAAGGTAGGAGAAATATGCAACCCTCGCCAGTAATGTCCAAAACCGCAGAAAGCCGCCCGACATGGCCCTTGTAACTGCGGCTGCAGTTTTCAACTGCCGCTCTTCCGCTCTATGCATGCCATCATCTGGGCTGAAACCTGTTCAACACCTGCCAAAGCGTACCCTCGGCAATATCCCCTCCAAACTGCCACTCTGGCGCCCCCCCTTCGCTGGGAGCCATCTCAGCAGCCGCCATCATGCCGCCACCGTCCTGCACCGCGGTAAGGTCATTGTATATCAAATCTGAAATAGCAAACGTCGGCATGATATTCGACAGACCATCTGGCGCAAAGGCCCATTCGCTGGGTGACAGCCACGTCTCGCCCGGCGTGTCTTGCCTGGCGTTTCCCGCATCTTCACCCTCAACTGCACTCTTCGCCATGCTTGCGCCTGGGAGTGAACTAACTGGCCAGATAGGTGCTGGGTTTGCATTTGCATCCAGTCTCGCGGACCCGCTGGCAGGCGTATTGTCCGAAGGTCCCCTCGTGGAGGCTGGCGTGATGCAAGTTTTGGAAGGCGAGGCAGAATGAGCAAGCGCTTTTGTGAATTTGCCCAAAATGGCACGGAGAACACCCTGTGCGGCCTTGGCGAGGGGATTGCGATGCTGCATTGTCACAAAACGCTCTATGGCCCAGTGGATATGTTGAACGGATAGTTGCCTGTGTTCTGGGTGGTCGTGCGGAAAGAGGATGTATACAGAGGCAACGAGGACGATGGCGTCGAATGTTCCAAAGAAGAGCATAAAACTAGGGCTCGTTAGCATTTCGCGGCTTCTCTTTCACTCGCCCACGTTCGCGTGGAAACTCCTCACCGACAGAACTCACTTTCTCCAGGATGTAGAAGGTAGGCCCTCAAACATTGATCTCTGCATCTCCAGCATGGCCAAACCAGCTGTCAATGCCTCCAACCTACTCTCCTTCCTATGGAACAGGTATGGTCGATGCAAGGCCATGAGAGTGAAGTTGTGAATGAAGTGGAAGTAGTATCGTGTCGCCCCTATCCACCCCTCCACCTCGGGGTCGTTATCCCAGCGCGTGTCAGGATTTTTCAGCCTCAATATAGCGGGCGTTGATTCATGGAGAGTCATGATTTTCTGGTGAACCCTGTCGATTTTGGAGAAATCCCTGGGGTAGGGACCCTCATGTTCGAGGTCCTGGATATCTCGTAAGGGCAAAGTTATTTCGTGTAACCAAAGACAACGAGTCAAAGGAGTAGGAGGGTCCTTTTCCGGATTCCGAGGAGCGATAGGAGTATTCGAGCGGTTGGATGGCACTGGAGTGTCGATTGGGAGGGATGGGATGCTGTGGCGCCAGTCCACGGTACCGGGTCGGCCTAGTATTAGAGACATGTTGATATCCCTGAGTTGTTAGCAGCTGTTTTGTTTGTTACCGCGGAGAGGGGGGAGTGGATAGGGTGGCAACGCAACATACCACATTGCGAGAATCATGTACATCTTGCGCCGTCGCTCGATAAGCCACTGATTCTCAATAACGCTCTCCAAACTTGTTTCTGTGGGCTTAGGATCGAGGCTATCCCGGTGCATGCCCAACTCTTGAGCATCTCTGATAGCAGTTCCAATCATGTGCCACTACGCCATTCGTTAATCTTGAACCTACCAAAACATGTCGAAATGCTCAACAGGGAGGAAGGGGGCGGAGGGTGTCTAACCGACTCAGTAACATTAGCAGTATACTTCAAGAAGCAAGCTCTTAGAAACTCGGCCTGAACCGTCGTAACACTCAGCCCCTTCTTCCCAAACAATCCCACAATTTCCGCCCCGCTAGCACTGTAATCACACGCCAAGTCCTCAAAAGTCATGTTGGCGGCATACTTCAACGTCACAAACTCCTCTTCCTCGTCGTCCGGAAGGACCAGTAAAGCCGCGGCAATCATTTGGAACAGGACGGCCGGGAAAACCCTCAAGCCAGGAGGAATACCCCGTGGTCCTTCGGTGGAGAATATACTAAACGGGAGGTTATTCCACTCCTGGAGTTGGGCGAAGAAAACGTCCGGGTCGACAAAGTAGTACTGCCAGTTGAATTCGCGCATACACATGGCCACGAGCTTGTCGATGAAGACCTTGGCAGGAAGATGCCGTATGAGGTCCTTGTATCTTTCGCGCACAGCAAAGGAGTCTTGGCGGGAGGTGCAGGCTAGTGAGAGCGTAGAGAGTGAAGATTGGTCGTCGGATGAGGGGGCCGTTTCGATTTTCTTGAGAAAGGAGATGGTCGATGCTCCAGTTTGGCCGTAGCCCCATGTTGCGGCCATGGCAGACAGCGGTTCTGTAACTTTTGGGGTAGTTGAAGATGCCGAGATTTGGGGCACTTGGGTGGATGGTGATATCTTGGTGGTAAGGCTGTTGTTGATGTTGTTGTTGGTGGTGTTCCCGTTGTCGGATGTACAGGCACTCGGGTCGTAAGAGCAGAATGTTTCACGGTTTCTAGAGCGGCAATTTGCGCAAGGAAGCTCTCGGTCACACTGGCCATGTTAGTGTTTAGTGTCATGATGGGATATGCCGTGACTAGGTGAGTTGAATTGCCATGTTGGGTGCGCTGAAGAGTGGAATGTGGTGATGACATGGGAGAGGGCGTTGACGGAGTACCTTTTGCTTCCTCCTATGACACTCGGTACACGACACAACAACCCTCCTCCTCTTCTTAGGAGGGCCCTTTCCGGACGGCACTGGAGCCTCTGTCTCGAGCATCGAATCGCCCATGGCTTGGATCGGCTCTGTACGCAAACTGACGATACCTCACCACTCAGCCAGGAGCCAAGGCAGGCCATCAACCTCAACGTCCGAGTAGTCTCACGATTTCTACCGGCCCGTGCCTTCCTGTCCAGCGGCAGCTTTCAAAGCACTCATCTGTTGAGAGATGCAGCTTCTGCGTCGGCATGTACGGTGCGAAGCCGGGCATGACGTACGTACATGGAAGTCAAAATTGAGTTGAGGTGACATGTCAACCGTCACCGTTGCCCATCCAAGCTGAAAGTCAGATTGTCGCTACCGGCTGGTGGGGCCGGAGTCAACATTGAACATTGAACATTGAACAGTGAGGGGCTCCGGGCCAGCACTGCATTAGATGTCAACTGGTCTGGTGGTTCATGTGTCCACCAGTTAACCACGAAGCCGTACCGAGTTGTCCGCAATGGAACATTTTGAACCAGGCTCTTGCATGCCGCGCACACCACAACCACCCATCTGGGCCATTCAGGCGCCCGCCAGCCCGTTTTCAGCGCCCCTGGCTTGGTACTGCTGGCTACGGAGTACCGGGAACTCCTTTCGATGTTGACGGGGTGTCAGGTGTGGGGGACTACCAAGACCGAGGCTGGCTGCGGGAGACCACAAGATACAGTGGTGTCAAGTACTTAAGTAGTTACACCTTGGCGACTTTCGCACATCACGCGAGCCTGAAAGAAATGTGGAGAGATGCCGAGTGGTGCCATCCTCGCAACCAACGTAAAATTTCCGACTGCATCGGCAGATGGGACCAGTTTGAATAAGGTAATCCATGCTACCTCTGTGGTTGCAGTGCAAAGTATCTTTGCAAACACTATTCACGCTGTTCAGAAAGACAATATTCGTAAAAACATAAGCCAAGTATTTCAACGTTGTCCCTGTCCTCGCATCTCTGGCAGTACGTACCCGTCAACCAAGATCTCGTCCATTTAATTCTCCAACCGGCTCACTACTTCCGTGTCTCGTTCCTCATCTTCCTCCAGACCCATCACATACTTTTGTGTCCAACCGAGTAAAACATTCGCCCAATATTGAATCCACTTTGCTACCCAACATAAACACCACTGTCCCACTTTTGCATAGACTATGAAGAAATCAAACGTACACATGTAAAATTGACAAATCAAGCTGACATTTCCTCTTGTACGTCGATATGACGCTTCTGGGAAGCCACTTCCTACCGTCGCATTCAGCGAACTCTCTCCGTGTATGCCTTCCATGCTGCCGAGCGGTATCGTTCTGCCTCGCCTTCGGGGTCGCTTGCCTTGAGGATGCCGCGACCGACAATAACGATATCTGCTCCGGCAATGCCGATAATCTTCTGAGGTGTATTGTATTGCTGCCCCTTGCCATCGCCTTGGACGGATCCGTTCCGGTCATCGTCCTGAGGCGGCAGCTGGCAGCCAGGCGTCATATGGATAAATTGGTCGTCGACTTGTGTGTTGAGAGCCTCTTGTGAAACAAATCCCATGACAAAGTCTCTGTGTTCTCTGGCAGCTTCCACGCATGCTTGCGTGTACTCCTTGTTCATAAAGTTGCCTGCCGATGACATTTGTGCCAGAATAAGTAATCCTCGGGTCATGGGCGCTTCTTCGATACCGGCAAAGAGGACTTCGTCATCACCAGCCATGTTTTTAGTCAGTCGTGGCGAGTTCACGGGCTCATATTGTTGCGTCACAGTAGTAACGGAAACAATGCTCCCCTTTCGTCCGTCATCTGTCCGTCTAGGCGCGCTGTCATTGGTGTCGTCGCGACCGCTAGAGCCTACATCGTGGTCCTCAAACTCCTCTGCGGTAGGAGTGCCCACAGAAACTGACGTCTTGACCTCGTAAGGATATCGCTCGAACCATCGAGTGGCAGCGTTTGCTAACGAGGTCACCGAAGCTTTTCCAGGTACCATGTTCACGTTGACGATATGCGCCCACTCAATAATTCGAGCGGAGCCGCCAATATACTGCATTTCCACAGTATTGCCGATATCACCAAACTTGCGGTCCTCAAAGATTAAGAATCCATGACGACGAGCCAATGAAGCCAACTTTGCGCCGGTGCCGGTTTGAGGGTGGAAATCCCATCCAGAGACCATATCATAGTGTGTCTTGAGAACGACAATGGACGGGCCAAGTTTGTCCGCAACGTAGATAAGCTCTCGGGCGGTAGTGACATCTGCGCTCAAACATAGATTCGACGCCTTCAGATCCATCAGCTTGAAAAGGTAGGCATTGAGTGGGTGAGTGGCCGTTTGAGCCCTAGAGGCGTACGTTGCCTTGAGGGTTGGGTGTTGTGCCATGTTGATGTTGTCAGGACCCTGGACACTCACGGGCTATTGGTGTGTGGTGTTGGTAGGTGAGATGAGATGAGGCTGAACTATGCTGATCCGATGCGACCTTGAAATATGGGTGGCAACTTGACAGCTGGAACGTCCCGAGTCGAACGGGAGCCAGTTTCTTTGCGTCAATTTTTCTCAACGAGTTATTGCCAAGTCAAGACTGTTCGCGGTACTGCAAGACTGGGTAGCTGGCTCAGGATTTTGAGAGGAAAGCGTCGTGATTGAGGCAAGGTTCGAGCTTTAATCAGGGCTGTGGAGTTTAGACCGCCGACCACCAGAACGTAGTGCCACGGATGGAATCTCCTGATTGAGCGCAAAAACTATCCGGCCCAGGCTAGTCAATAGCTAGCAAAGTCGTACCATATCACAGGTGAAAGGACTGACAATTTCTAACAAAGAAGATTTGCGAGAAAGGACCAGAAAAAAAAGAGGAGCGATCAAAAAATGACAGAGCCAAGTTGCAAAGATGCAGCAGGGGTGTTCAAGCCCAAGTGGTTCTCGGAGAGAGCCCTGTTGGACACTTTGGGCGGGTTGGACCCGTGGGACTGGGCTCTCAAGTGGACAAGGAAATCTGTCAACGGACAGGGATCAAAACAGGAACGAGGGTCTGGTCGAGAACAGGCGCCTCTGGGGTGCTCAAGCGCAGGAGGCCGTATGCGGGTTCGGAGAGCGGCGTTGTTCGTTCCTGTTGGTGCTGCTGCTCAAGAGTGGCAACGATATTCGGTCCCCTTCCCCTGCAAGGGCTACTCCGGCCAAGATAGACGCGATAAGATATGTACAAGCGAGAAAGCAAAGGCGAACTCGGCGCAGCGAGCATGAGGCTTGTGAGGCTTGACCTGGAACAAGCACGGGACTTGTCGTACAAGGGCAAGGCTGCGGTTGAAGCCCCAGACTTCACCAGAAAGCAGAAGGGAAAGGGAAAAAAGGTGGCTCCAGTAGCTGACGGGTCGAGAGGTTTACGACCAACAGCGCACGTCGCGTCGAGTCGAGTCGAGTCGGCAGAGGAACATGCCGGTGCCCCCAAGCGCCGAATGATACCGGTGGACTGGCAGGCCACGACTGGAGGCCAAGAATTTCGAGGCTGCTGAGGCCCTGGTCCCAACTAAGAAGGACCCTGCAAACCGCGACCCATGGGTGGCTTGGTATCATTGATTAACCGGTGGCGTGCCAATCTGCGCTGTAGTGTGAGTGGTGAGGTGTCAATCTGGAGATGGGTGGGTGCCACAGTTGATCTCCATCGAGGCCTTGCGTCTTCAATCCACCTACTCCGTACGGAGTACATCCACGAGCCGAGATGCCAAGGGATGACGCAGGCCGGAGGCTGCCCTAGCGGCGGCGTCCTCTGGAGCCGTGTAGCCAGAGCCAACGCTTGCCAAAGTCGAATTTTTCGCATCTTGATGCTGGATGCTCAATGAAAAATGTGCTCATTTCATGTTGAAAGGAGTTTGGATTTCGAACAGCAAGCCCATGGCCAGATTCGGGATAACGGGGGCACCTGGGGGACAGGGGGCATATGACAAACAGGGGCAGGAGCGCGCAAGCCGCAGCAGACCATGGACGGAAGGAGGCACTGGTGGTGACTGCAGAGCATCGTCAACTTGCTCCGTACTCCGTACCATGCTCAACATTTAAAGCCTGGCGCTATTTTCAATTGCAAGCATCCCGCCACAACCCTTTTTTTAGTCACATGCAACGGTAGACGACTCGAATTGTTCACACCAAGTCTCAACGTGCAGACCAGACTACACCACGCTGTCGAGCCCTTGGAGACCAAAGACCAGACTCCATAAACCAAATGTCCCAAACGCGCTTTGGTTCGCAACGCCGCCGTACCGTTGATGAATGAATAACGACGTCCGCCCTGTCGATACCGACCCTTGCCTACGAGCGAAACAACTCGGGACATGGCGGCCCAACATTGCAGTGTCAGGGACCCAGGGCCATGTCCACCAAGTCTGAGTCTGAGCTTCAGTGTTCTCCCATACGGCACCAACATGATAGGAGGAGGCAGAACGTACCGACCTAGGTGCCTACTTAAGTACTTAAGTAGGTAATAGGTATTTGACCAGACCAGGTACCTGGCTGTTGTGCCCATATGATAATACTATTTTGTCAGTGCAATTGTTAACAGCAAATGTGTTCTGCCACAGACTACTCCGTACAACCGACATAATGCCCACGGGTTAGTCACACCGTCCGTATGATAGTTCGCGTTTTGCAGCTCCCACCGATCCACAGCCTGCACACCGAGAGTTGATATAATACAACGTTTTTTTCCACTCAAGGGACCTCTCATGAGGCTCGAATGCCATTGGGGCCGGAGCAACACTGGAGCTTTCTCTGCGTGAACAAAGTTCATTGGAGGGAGCTCCGCCAGCGGACATGGTGGCTGGCGCGGCGCCCTGAGCTAATTCCCGCTGCAGAATATCGAAAACACCTTGACGATACATCAACAGAATCTGGTACTCATGTTCAACTTCGTCCACCTGCCTGCCACATATCCCGTGCCGGGCTTCTGGTGCCGTGCCGCTTCCCCCCTCACCCCGAAAAGCTCTGAGGTACATATATCCCGTACCCCATGCAATACCTCATATTTTCTGAGTGCCTGGTTTCCACAGACATCCCTCCCTGCGCAAGGCTCCCCAAGCCTCCAGCATCCACGACCAATGACCGCAAAGGCGCTAATGTGCCTGACCTGCAGCCTTCGGCAGGATAGTGCTTTTGATTTACACACTTCTCTGCTATTGCTCAGCGGGAAGAACACTTTTTGTCGATGCGAAAATAGTTTAATGGATAATGCCGTTTAGCATGACCCATTTGTCTAAAGGCGGACGGGGGGAGCAAGCCCAACCTTGGTTGTCTCGGCGTGTCCGACGCTTGCAATAGCAGGGCATGTCACTAGAGCTCGCAGAGATGCCTGATACCCGACTCCCTTCACAACGAGAGGCATTTATAGCTTCAGCAAAAATAAGTTTTGGTGCATGGAACTTTTGGTATAATGCTCATGGGATGTTGCCATGTTGAGGTACCCCTTTCCCATTTTGCCGATATCGACAGACTTCATGTCCCTTTGATATCCAGGTTGTCGAAAAGGCCAATAGCTATATCTTCATGGACATGCATGCTTTTTGCACTTGCTGCATCGCATCTGCGCCAAGTCCCAATTTACGGTGGCAGTCTCCCGCAGTGTGCGTTGTCTCTACTGCCCTTGTCCGGCTGACTATACGTGGCGGAGATCGAGATGCAGATATATGCACAGCTAACATGGGTATGAATGGAGATTCACACTTACAAGCCGTGCCCAGTGAAGGCGCTCAAATGCAACTTGTTGTTGACCAACTGACTGAGCTGGTTCGTTTCTTCAGGCAATGAGATGGATCTGCCCTTTCGCGCGCTTTAGATGTTGAAATCTTGGTAATGTTCCCCGAGTGTAGCTGGCAATGCTGGGCTATAACTCTTGCAAAACTTATTTTGGTACTGGCAAATGACAAAATAGCTTCGTGAGAGGACATGAGCGCGGTCGGGAAGAATGCCTGGCATGGGCTTCTTATCCTTCGTCCGATCAAGCCCGATGTGCGTCCGGCCAGTACAACCTTCTACGGGGGAAAGGAAAGAGATAACAAGTTCACCAATCCAAAGGACTTTCGAGTCAAATACCCTGTCTGTCGTTCCTCATGTCTTATTGAACACGGAAACTGTCGAGCTCCAAGATGACCAGACAAGTTCATCATCGAATACAGCAGCACAACGCAACCGGCACTCTACCGCTCAACATTGCATGCCCATATTGACACCGATACCGACAAGATATTGGCTATGACGCGGCCCCAACGTTCCGCATTTTATCATCTGGGGTCATGTTGATCTTGATCGACTTGGCTTGAAGAAGCCTTTCAGCCACCAGCAGCTGACGCCGGCTCCCTGTTTCAAGCTCAATGCACAAGACGTGGCAAAGAGAAAGCAGGAGGTGGGCTGGAACATGTTGCAGTCCGAAGGGGTCCAATCCTTGACCCAAACTGAAAACCCGACTGTCACCACTGAATGCCAATGCATTGCATAAAGAGATGGCAATGCAGCCGCGGACAAGAAAGGTCAATTGATTGATGCCTTATGACCTTGAGCTGAGCCTCAACCATGTCTGGTTATTTCGCCGCCTCGCGGAGTATCTTCTGTTCCCCCCATGTTTGGGGGGAGTTCTGATGACTCGTTCGACTACAATCATCTTTGTCCTTATTTGGTCTTTGTTGCCAGTGACCGAGGGACGTCTTTCAGGGCGAATCTATACCAAGTCATCATGTTGGGACAGAAATAGCAGCCGAGGCTTCCGTGTTGCTGTCTGGGATTGCCCAGGGCCAATGCTCGTCGGCTCATCGGCTGGTCGTCTTGGACATTTGCAGCTAGCACTTAAGGCGTACACACTCTGAATAAACATTTGTGCAGCAACTCACCAAGATCGCCGGAAACGGACCCCGCTTCAAACCTCATCAGCTGTGGTCCCGACGAAGCAGGGACCCAAATATAGAAGCGGGCTCTGTTACACGGAAAAGGCCCAACAGATCGTGAAGCTTGATAAAGGGGCTTCACCGATAAAGGACCTATTAGTTACACAAATTAAACACGTGCTTAAGTAAGAGCCCTAGGCACAGCTGTTCCCTTTATGTATATATAGTGATTACTTGTCCCTCGCTCTTGGAAAACCAAGGACCTTTGACATCGTACTCGATTATCTTCGAGTTGAAGCCTTTCCAAGCCTTTGATATCAAGCCCTTGTCGCAGGCTCCCATCGACTAAATAGCCATTTACGATTTAAACCGTCAGCCGCGACAGTTCGGTATTAGTATATGAACGTTGAATCACGACAGCTTCTGAATCATCCTCAGATGTGGCTGCGTCTGAACCGCTCGCCACGGAGGCACAGCACGTGTCTCATTCAGCGAGGGACAAGAAGCGTGTCATGTCTACGAGTTGCGCGATACTATCTGGTTCGGTTTGCCCCGCGGCCTTTGTGAATGCATGTGTAGCAACATTGCCGTCCATCTCATATCGCAGATTGGACACTGTTATTGTTTTCGGTCACGCGAAGATGAAATAGCCGACTACTCCGTCACATAGACTGAAGATGACCGTAAATTCCCGTGGGTTATTATCGAGTCCGAGGACTAGCCAGTCCGATTACTGCTCGAGACGAGAGTCCAAAAGCATGATGGCTTTGAAAAGCAGCAAGGTAGTTCCAGCTGCAGTTGTCACCGGCATGGGACCGCAGGCTAATTTGGTTCGCCTCGCCTTGAACACCCTAATCGTGTGGCAAGAACTTGGTAGCGGAGTTCACATGATCTTAGCTTGCAACTTTGGATTGACGCATCTCGTTCCCTGCATTTCAGATACCTAGGATCTTGCGTATAGCAAGCACGGAGGAAGTATTGTTAATTCGCTAGACTGGGACTGGGACTGGGACCGCGTTAAATAAACAGCGGATAACAAAGAAAGATAAGAAGACAATATGACCGAAGTTCTTGCATATAGAAATTTGTTCTTAAAGTCACCCGCCTACGAGTGGCCTCTTCCTAGTTTGCATAAGCAATTTTTCTTGGTCCCAGCGGAACCAAATGTTATGGTGACTGTCAGAGACCAAATCATCAACTCTCTAACATCAACGAGTGTAGTCAGCCGATGGAGTCCTTTAGAGAAGTACAAAATCACTTTTAGGTTGGAATGGCATCCCCTGGCGTTTTTCAATGCGCAAGAATATCATGAGGAACCAGAAAAGGCTATAGAACTAGCTAACTAGATAATATATAATTCAACTACTTCAAGGCGTCGTGAAAAACGGCGCTGGCTGTCAACTCTCATCTAAGTTCCATGACTTGACATATGCCTGGTTACAAATAGCTAATGAGTTATTGAGGCGAGTTCCCTGATAGACCTAGGCTGATCGCAAGGATTATTGACACTTTTTTTGGACTAGAGGCTGTTGGGACACGGGATTCAATAGCAGAGGTAGGCGAACAGCTGGAATGGCTAAGCACAGCCTTCTCTGGTTTTATATACGAATATGACATCTCTTATTGTACACCATTCATTAGCGATGTCAAAGCCAATAGTCTGGTTAATGTGCTACCTGAAAGACGGGCTTCTCCTGACATGACTTTCAAAATCAGTTGCATAGTTCAGAGAAGGCAAGACCAGGCCTTTTCCCCCCTTCTTTCCCGGGGCTGGTACCGGCACCAAGGTATTCAGAAATCCAACTATGCCCAGAGGTTATCCGATACCAAGACGGGTAAAGCCCAATGCTGGTCTTCAGGTTCCGCTTAATATGATGGCAGGTCTTGGTCAGACCCAACGGGGAAATACCTTTGGTAGCAAGCCCTTTATCAAGTGGTTTTTAGCCATTCTCGTTCTAACAAAACGTAACGGAGATATGATGATCTGGCACTTGGTACATAACCAAGACGGAAACCTCATGTCCTACTTGGACAACACCTTGCGTAATTGGCTTGGAAACGACATAACGAGTTCTTGTGTGGTGCGCAGAAGCTATATGCTTCGCTAGAAATCTGCCATAAGGAAATACAAGAGTTTTCTGAACTAACAGGTGCTGTATTAAATGGACTGTAGATGCCAGTTATGCTACAAAGCCGTCTCGACTCCTGCCATCTCACGACGGCTATCTTCCGGGATAGTTCTCCTATGCAGGAGACAACTGGTCACCGGTGGTGTTCCATTCAGCATCGGACACATACATACACCCATTCACACAAGGCCAAAGCTCAAGTGAATTCATGAAAAATTCGTGGTGCTGTGGGACGAAGAAGACGAGCGAGGCTGGTTGGTTAATGGAACGAGCGCTTCGCTACACACGGTACGTTTGTCTCTAAAGAACGTCGTCCACGGCTAATTTAACTCGGAATTCCTTCGCCAGCCTGAACATATACAAGAACTCCCGGTGACACACAAAGCCAACTCGGCTATAAAAGTCCTTAATCGAGAGAATTTGAAACTCCAAGTCCGTACGGGGAATAAAGATCATTCAAGCTTTGCAGATCGAGTGGACGGCTTCTTCGATATACTGGAGAAAATTACGGACTACCGGGTAAGCATGGATTGCTAAAGGGACGCAAAGATGGAAAATTGAGATTTACATGACTCGGCCAGACATCAAGATGCAGCTTACCCTTGAGGCTCCGCAGAATCTTGCGCGAGATTCGTGCGGTATAGTTAGAAGACCATGATGCCGTTATTTGGGGACATGACTTGAGTTTCAAATGGCATCGGAACGATGTAGGTGAGCCAATGCAGATCTCGCAGCGTCCCCCAAGGAGTCTGATTTCGAATTCTATAGTTGCGGAATCGGACCGGGCATACGTCCATCTATCCCACAAGATAATTGTCACTTGGCAAGCTCAACCCATGGGCGAATATCAAGGGTTATACCGCACTGGGCAACACAACATCGTAGCTGCCTGGCTGCCATCTGATCGACGTGGCACAAACCCTTCAGCGTGTGATGAGAATTTGACAAAGAAGTCGACTTATTGCCAACGTTGAGTCAGTGCAAATCATTTCGATTGGCCTGGAAAAACGGGCATGTCAACTTGATAGTCATTGTGCCATCAGTAGTTGCGGGCCGGACCTAGTCGCCGAGTTACGCTACCACGCTAACCGCCCGGGCAGAAACCCATGGCGAAGCGTATAAAGCCGTTCTTGGGGCCGGACCTCCCGAGCAGTATGCATGTAAATAAAGCGGGGTCCAACGGTTTTGAGCGGCCAACGCGACGACACTTTGCGACTGCTAACGTGATAGTATCAGGACGAGTCGGAGACTGACCCACTCCGCGGGGTGGACCTCCCGGACAGTGGGTCTCCGGAGCCGGCCTGCCGCGTCTATGTACAGCTCTTCCATGAATTTCCGCTATTTTCATAATTTCGAATGCCGTCACTGCCGTTATTGCCGTCATTGCCTTGCTTCCTATTCAAATTTGATACATTTAGTCAAGAGAATCATTGTCAGCTCAAGGTCATCATGAATGCTGCTTGGTGCGAAAACACGTGAAACTTGTAGGGCTAGACTCTCGGCCGAAAGTCAAATCAACTACACTCTTGCTTTCCTGTCGGTGGCCACGGCCGCATACGAGCTCCAGGCTAGTGATTACATGTAAACGCTGACATTACTTACAAGATGTGCTTGCTTCATGCATCTGTGGATGCCGAAGTTACCTTGGCTAACTAGATTTCAACTCCCTGCTTTTATTGCCGCATCTCTGCTTGCTATCTAGAGAATGGCCATCACTTTCCCAAAAGACGTTACTCTGGTAAATTACTAGCACAAGTGTCTTTATTTATAAAATGCAACTAATACTAGTTACGACTAGTTACGAACTAATATCAAACATCATCCCCCCCGGTAAACCGTACGCCCTCTATTTCTTCGCCATCCAAGTCCCTAAACCGCTCAAAATAAAAAGATTTGGTCCGTCATCTTAGCCATCGCCCCCGGCTGTTCAAAGCCCAACGCCACCAGCGACGATTTGCTGGCCTGAACCATGCCCGGGGGCCCACACAGCATTATCCTGCTATCAGCACTCGGCGCCGGCAACTTCTCCCGCATCAATTCCTTCGTAACATACCCCCTTCCATACGTCCAGTCAACAGGCGGCTGATCCAGCATATAATAAACCGTCAAGTTATCAGGATACCGCCTCGCAAAACGGTCCAGCTCCTCACGGAGCAGGATATCCTCCTCCCTCCGGTTCGCGTACACAAGACTGATGCGCGTCAGATCCCGGTCGTCCTCGCAAACCGCCCGAATAATCTGAAACATGGGCGTGATGCCCGTCCCGCCCGCCACCATGCCAATCTCCCCGCAGAGCCCGCGCCGATACCGCATCGCGCCCTTGGGCCCCCGGAAGACAACCCCCTCGCCGACGCGGAGCTTGCCCAGGAAGCCGCTCGTCAGCTTGCCGTCGGGGTAGACCTTGACGACGAGCTCGAGCACCCCGCGGTCCGAGTTGTTCGACACGGGCGTGTAGGAGCGCGAGACGCTCTCGCCCCCGACGTCAGCCTTGATAGCGACGTGCTGGCCGATCGGGAGGCCGAGCACGGTGTCGGCGGTGGGAAGAGCAAAGGTGAGCTTGTAGACGTTGGGCGCTACCAGCGTCTTGGCGTGTAGGGGGAGCGGGCGGTATTGGGAGGGATCCAGGAGGCCATGCTGCAGGAGGGTGTTTTTCCGGATGCGCTGGGGGGCTTTTATGTGAGCCGGGTAGCTGGTGAAGGACTTGGTGCCCCAGATGAGCTTGGCCAGGCGCTGGGCGAGAATCGCGTTGCCGACGGCAAAGATGCTGCTGCTGATGAAGAGGCCCTTTATGAAGCTGAAGCCGCCCTGGTTTTCGGGTTTGCTGTGCAGCCATGAAACGAGGGATTTGGGAAAGAAAGGCCGGCGGTGTCTACTCAGGTAGTAGATTGCAGCGATTGACAGTGAAAAAAGACCCAGGGTGGCCAGTGTAGCCAGAGACTGGCCTTTGGTGGATGGTGTTTGCTTCGGACTCGGTGGTTGGCTCATTATCGGCCTCGGCCTCGGCTTCTGCTTCTTTTCCTGATAGCCTTGGAGGTTTCCGACTAGAAATGGCTGCATGATGTCCCACGCATCTTCTGAATGCCCGGCATTGTCAAACTCGTGGGTGGCATCTGTGCCTGCTGCCTCTGCCAGGACGTCGGCGCCGCCAGGGTGGTCTTGCAAATATTTTGTTACGTCGTAAACTGGGGCCAAGGGTTAGCAACTAGGAAGAGTCCATGGTCTTTTTCAAATCCAACCTTTTCCGTGAACGGTAATCCAGCAGTCCTCCGGCTTGTTGTGCTGCGCAACTGTTGCGGCTTCAATCTCCATGGCGTATGAGGGAGAGGTGTTTTCCGCGTGACTGGCAAGACTATGTGTTTCGCAAAGAGATCCGTTGTCTTGACTCTTTATCTTGACAAGACATCAAGGTGGAGCTTATATGTAAAGGCGGCCATGCATCCCGTTCCACAGTAGCAAGAATACTGAGGCTACAATGGCGGGTATTAATGTCCATGGCGTCCGCGGATTATGCGGATCATGGATATGGATGCCGAGGCAGTTTATTGCATTCCTGCAGGTAAAAGTTGGTCGGCCGGACTCACCGATCCCTGCGGCTGCGTCCGACGTTGCATTGGTTATGTCAGGCAGTACGTCACATCCACATGTACGTACTACTGCATATGTAGTATCATGTACGTTGACTGCTTCCCGGGCAAAGCCAACGGGCAGGGGGTCGAATTCGAATTTTCTCGCGATGACGGCTGCAGGGGCCGGACCGGAGAGGCAAGCCGCCGGCATGCAGCCGCCTTACACATTCACCGGCCCTTGGACTTAATACATCGGGAAGCTAATAAGAATAAAGACATTATGGTTGGACGCGGCTGAGCCCTGGTTTGGCCCACCTGGAAGTGCCGTGGCGGATCCTGCTTCTATCTTCCATGGAGGTCCGTTGACGAATCGAGTCTTTTGGGTCTCGAGTCGCGGCACCAATACACCAGGAGAAGCCGATGGCCCAGTGATGGGGGTCTGATGATGATTCGGGACGTGAAACAGGGCAGCTCTGCAGGGGAGCACGCAAGAATGGATCAGCCTCGGTATGCGCCGTTGTTCCATTTTATCAACAGTCGCCACTTGTCCGGTGCGCCAGGGGTTGAGCGTAATGGGAGTCGAGACTATTTACCTAGGTATGTACGATTTGGATGGATCCGTGGATGCATGGTTGGATACATATATGATATAAGCCCAAAAACCCGTTGGCCCGATTTCTTGTACAGACACCAAGTCCTGACTTGAAATCATCCATGTCCAACACCGTGGCAAGCGATCATGAGCTCAAAACAATTTCATCTTCTCGGTGAAAGCCCATCGTCTGCCATCGATATTGATTTGGCAGAGGTGGCAGATGTTGATGACCTCCAGCACCTTGTTGCCGCGCACTTCAACATAGTTGATCACCAAGGCAAGAATTGAAAAACAAGACGCATAATTCAAAACGCTTTCTAACTCGTCTTCAGGCGTTGGATTCGTCTCTAATAATCAGAGTCTAAGTTCAGTCTCAGACGTCAAAGACGCGGATGGCCCAGTTGTCATCACCATCGACGGCCAGGGCGTTCGGCAAGTCCCTGGCCCAGCAGGTCTTCCGTACTTTGGCAACTACTTCGAGGTGTACCCAGACCATCTGGGAAACCATCAGCGTCTTTTCCAAAAGTACGGTCCCTTGATTGTCACCAACAACATGGGCAGCAAGGTCTACCAAACAAACGACCCCAAGCTGTCGCAAATCTTCTTCCAAGAAAGCGACTTCTTTAGCAAGCGAATTGTTCCGGGACATCCCCTACACCCCATCAAATCAGTCGAAGCAGGTGTCTTCTTGTCAGATACAGACACGGAGCAGTGGCGGCTTGCGCACAAGTTTCTGCCTCCGGCCCTCGGGCCCAAGGCAGTGCGCCACTATGCGCCCACGATGCAAAGCACCGTCGAACAGGCGTTTGGAGTCTTTGACGAGCTCGACGAGAGCGGTGAAGCTTGGAACGTATACCAGTACATGCTCAAACTCGGTTCCCAGGCAGTAGGGAAGCTTGTCATGGGCATGGACTTTCAACACTTCACCGGCGTGGATGCCCCCTTGCACGAAATGGTGCACCAGATCGCCCTCAACCTGGAACTAAACAAACGCATTACGAGCATGGGCTCATGGTATGCCCACAT
This sequence comes from Metarhizium brunneum, assembly GCF_013426205.1. Lineage (NCBI taxonomy): Eukaryota > Fungi > Ascomycota > Sordariomycetes > Hypocreales > Clavicipitaceae > Metarhizium > Metarhizium brunneum. The sequence continues at coordinate 6,433,448 of NC_089423.1, read as the reverse complement.
GCCATTTGGCGATCCCAAACGACTGCGCCAGAGCACGGCCAGAATAGAGGAGATGATTATAGACTCCATGGCCAAGGCGTCCAAGGGCCAAGTTGATCTGGACCTTCAAGACGCCGCCCTCGAAGCAGAAAATGTTGTCGGTACGCAAGTAGACAGCAGCTGCTGACTTCTCGTTCCATAAACACAGCGGCTAACACATGACGGCAGATTACTTGCTGCGAGCAACAGACAACAACGGCAAGAAGCTGCCGCCATCGCAGTTCGTCTCCGCGCTCCTCGTGACGACGGGCGCCGGCTTCACCACCACGTCCTCGCTGCTCTCCTGGCTGATATACAGCCTGGTGCGGTATCCCGGAAACCAGGAGCGCCTGCTGCAGGAGCTGGTCGACAACGGCTGGCACCACGACACCCAAGTGACGGCCGAGCTGACCAGCAAGCTCGGCTTCCTCGACAAGTTCATCAAGGAGACGCAGAGGCGGCACAACCCCTCGTACCAGCCTGGCCGCACGTCCAAGGTGGACATGATCCTGCCCGGCGGCTACAAGCTGCCCAGGGACTCGGTGGTGATTCCCGCCCTGCACCACATCCACAACAACGAAAGCCTGTGGGATAACCCGACGCGGTTTGATCCTGACCGCTGGGACACGGACAAGGTCAAGAACCGGCCGGCGGGCTCGTACGTGCCGTTTGCTGCTGGGCCTCGCATGTGCGTGGGCTTCAACTTTGCCCTGCAGGAGATTAAGGTCTTTTTGCCGAAACTCGTCTACCGGTACAAGTTTTTGCTGGCGCAGGATGGTCCTGTCGAGTACGACCCGTACTTTCAGCTGATACGGCCGAATAATTTATATGTCAGGGCGGAGCGGCGCGTGAAGTGGCCGCCGAAATCAGAATGAGGAGGTGGACGGGGTGAATTATGTATTAATAGGTGGTTTTCATATAAACTACTATCCTAGAATCGGCAACTGTAATAATACTATGAGTTCTGCCGTTTGACGCTTGAGCACATTTGCCGCGTGAGGATGAAGCTCGTGTCTTGTGACAAGGGCTCAATAGAGGGCTTGGAGCAATTTAGCTCGATTTATCTAATCACAGTCTTTAATATTAAAGGTTTTTAGTTTTTCGTAAAGCTTTATTAATTAAGGCCTTTTTAAATATAAGAAATTAATCAGAGACTTTGCCCTAGGTCTCGCGACAATAGACCTTGTGTAGGCTTTGGCATTGGGCTATTTCCGTGCAACACCTTGATAATAATATTCCCATCACACTACCAACGGAGTTGTTTGCTGTGTGAATACAACTTTATAAACGTCCCTAGTCGATAAATTTTGCAGTCTAGTACTCAGAACGGATGCGTCCGCACTGCAGCGTCAATGGCCTCTGCCACATGCTTGACGTTGTTGGTGTTCACTAGAGAAAAATATAAGCATCTAATCATCTTCCGGGAGCACCCAATGGAACAACGTACATCCAGCAACCGAGATTCGGCCAGATTTCAAAATATACACGTGGCTATTCTCTTGAATAGAGGCAACCTGTTCCGGCGTCAAGCCCGTATAGGAGAACATGCCGATCTGATGGACGAAACATGTCAGCCAGCAGGCTTCAAAGGCCAGAAAGAGTCAACTGGACCGTGATTACACACCTGCGAGATGACATGATCCCACCGCCCAGGAGTACCCATGGCGACGAGCTCGTCATGGAGTGCTCTGCGCATTTGTCTAATCCGCCCGCTCATCTCTCCGAGATCCAAGAGCCACTCCTGGAATAGTTCAGGGTCAGCGAGAATCGTAGCGGCCAACCTGGCCCCCGTCGTGGGAGGCTGTGAGATTTGCCCTCTCTGGAAGCGCGAGAGGTGGCCTTTGGCCTTGTCGGCCGCCATCGACGTCCGGCAGAGCAGATGCAGCGCGCCAACCCTCTCTCCATAGAGCCCCATGTTCTTGGAGAAGGACTGGGCAACGGCCATCTCGAGCGTGTCACGCCCCAGGAAATGCCGTACGGCCCAGGCATCCTCGGCGAGGTCTCCGCTCGCGAATCCCTGGCTTGACGTCAAACTCTTAGCATGTAGACAGCTCAACCCGCCGGCCGAGGGGAACCTACTAGGCACAATCGAAGAACGGGAACAGCCCCTTCTTCTCACAGACATCCGCCACTCTTGTCCACTGGTCCTTGGTCGGGTCGACGCCGGTGGGATTGTGGGCACACGCGTGTAGCAGGACGACATCGCCGGGGGCTGCCGCCGTCTCGAGCCGTTGAATCATGTGCTCAAAGTCGAGCCGCTTGTTCGTGGCGTCCCAGTACGGGTATCGCCTTACCTGGACGCCGGCGAGGCCCCAGATGTTGGCGTGGTTGACCCAGCTAGGATCCGAGAGCCACACGGCCGACGGTTTGAGAGTTTCTGCCAGGAACTTTGCCCCGAGGAAGTTGGCACCGGTGCCGGATATGGTCTGCAGCGAGACGACGCGAGCCTCCTTGCTGCCCAGGGGTCCGAAAAGGACCTGTCGAGCGGCCGAGACGAAGGGTGCCAGTCCGGAGATGGGCAAGTATTCGTAACGACCGGAATCCTGGGTCTTCTTGACTACTTCTTCGGCCTACACGTTCCTTAGCCACACGTACGTCGTGTCAAGGATGGATGAGAAGGGAGGGGGATCGTTGACTTTCTGCACCGTTGGAAGCACCCATGGCTCCGAGTTGTCATCACGGTACAGACCGGATCCGAGGATGACCTTTTTCGGATGAGTGTCGGCACGGAATAGTTCTTTGAGAGCGTAATGCGGATCAAGAGGTATTTCGCTCAAGTTTTCAAACAAGGACTCTTTTGGTACGCATGTCATGATGAACAAGGTAAAGTAGAATGGTAAAGTGATGTAGTCTGGCTATAACGCTTGGGGAGGGAATTCGAAAACTCAACATAGTAGCTATACAAAGCTCCTGCTCTTCTCCAATGATGAAAGAGTGAGATGACGGGGTATTAAATAGCCTGTTAGTCTCTGTTCCCATACGAGACATGATTCATTCCCTCTCGCTTACACACCCGTGTGCATCTTGAGACCTTTTCACCATGTATCAATACCTTGAACGCCAAGCATCATGTGCAAATTATTCAGCCGGCGTTTGATTTCGCTGCGCGCCATGTCTTGAAACCGCTACCCAGCCCTTATGAGCTCCGTGTCAGAGAAACTCGTTGAAAAATTGCATGCCCAAGGTCTCAAGCCCGCATCTGAGCGAGCTTACCACACCGATCGCCGCGATTCGCGATTCGCACTTGAATTCTCAAAAGCCGACCCGGGGCCGCGTGTCAAGTTGGCAAGTCGTCTCACGCTCGGATGACCGGCATTCATATTTAAGTTGCGTTGCATGTAATCCTGCGCCTCCACAATCGACCGACTGTCTACAGAGCTGATTCTGATTGGCCCATCTATAAGGACAGAAGTAGACAAATTGCCCGATCATGATGCTACTTGGTGAACGAGGTAAGAACGCTTACGGCGGATATAATAGGGAGAGGGTGTGCAACTTTTGATCCCGTGAGTCCCTCGAGCTCCTAAGCAATTAGCATATGAAGGATTCCAGTGCCACATCCGGGGAGGTCCGTATAATGTTTTGAGGTCACACGTCCGCACGGCTAGGAAACAAACATGTTGCACTATAGGTTCATGGCTTGGTAGACATCAACGTTTTGACCCCGGGGGTGGTGAAAGCGAAATGAGAATTGTCTCGACATGAGACTCCTCCCGCCAGTGCCGTCTGCTTCTTTCGGAGAAGAGACGTGCAAATTTCAACGTCTCTCCCTGGCTCTCCCCATGCCCATCTCGGAGGGCTATTCGTCTATAAAAGATGTGGAAATCTCGTCTGCCAGACAAGCTCGAGAGCCGCGACTTGCTAATTCGCCGTACCCCCCGAGTCCTCACCAAACAAGCTACACATGAACGTTGTAAGAATCAAACCTCTTCCCCTTACTTCCCGTCCTTTGCAACCGCATCCGTCTCCCAAAATGGCCACTCTGCTCCGCAGCGTCCTAGCCCAAAACAACGGCCAAGTGCGTCTCTGCGAAGCCCACGACCGCGCGTCAACCGAGCTCGTCAGAGACGCCGTGGCAGACAACGGCCAGACCTTCGACGGCGTCTGGAACAGCGGTCTCACGCAGACGACTATCCTCGGCGTCCCGGACACCGAGCTCGTCTCACCCCTCCGGCGTGCCCTCCTCATGACGCCGGTACAACAGCCCATGCAGCGAAACGGGCGCCCTCTATGCGCGGCGTTTGACGCCGACAGCGGCGGCGAAGCCAAGGACATCCCGGCTCTCGTGGCGGTGCTCGCCATCCACGGCGTCTCCATGATCATCATCGAGGACAAGGCCGTGGCCAGACCCGGCGACAAGGTCAACTCCCTCCTCGCCACGTCCGACGCGCAGAGCCAAGCCGACAGGCACGACTTCGCCAACGTCATTCGCGCCTTCAAGGCGGCCTCGGCGGGCGTGGATGTCATGATTGCCGCTAGAATCGAGAGCTTCACCACGCGCGCGGTCAGACGGGATCCTGTCGAGGAGCAGCTGTCGGTCCAGGCTGCGCTTCGGGACGCCCTGGAGCGCGCGAGTGTCTACACCGCGACTGGCGTCGACGCTGTCATGATTCATAGCAAGAGCAGGGAACCCGATGAGGTGCTCGGGTTCTTGAAGGGCTTCCGGGCCGTGGATGCGACCACGCCGCTGGTCGTTGTTCCGACGGCCTACTCGCAAACCAAGCGCAGTGTGCTGGCGGCCGCGGGCGCCAACGTGTTCATCTACGCGAACCACTTGATGCGGGCCAAGATCAAGGCGGTGGCAGAGGTGTTGGAGGACGGGGGCGCGGGCAAGGCTGATGTGTTTGCTGGCGACGAGGAGCTGCGCCTCTGTTGGAGGGCGCGCAACTACGGGTGTCTGTTGAGAAGGCTGGCCGAGAGACGGTATCTGGGGCAGGGGCAGGGCACGGATGAGCAGCGTTACGGCATGGAAGCTGAGAAGAAGGCGTTGGAGAATATAGAGACTACGGTCAAGGACCTTGCCGGTGGTCAGCTGTGCGGGTGTGAAGCCGACGCTCGCATCGTCACGGTCAAGGAGCTGCTTAGTATCAACGCGCGCCAGGTTTCCCCGGCTGGAGCTGATTTGTAATTTTGCGCATATGGCTCATGTGGCGGCTGAGGTTTGGCTGTACGTGGCTACGATGGATGCAAGGTTGTAGCATCGGAAGATGGGGGCATGGCGTTGATCTAGATTCACCGCTGTTTTTGAAAATAAACCTACATGCTGCTGAAGAAGCCGGTACAATAATGATTTTGCACCGCCCCTGTAAGCATTCCCGGTGTTTGCCGTCGGTCGTAATACCAGTCCGGACGTTTACAACGCATCAATGTGGCTGTCGTGAGATGAATATCCCCATATAAGAGCTAGTATTCGTCACTCGACCACATTCCTCATACGGAAAGGATAATCTTGCATTACCCCATGCAACCTGCAGGGTCAGCATGGGCGCGTGCAAAAGGTTGCAACCCGCTCCGCATGCGACAAATCTGGTTATTTGTCGTGTGACCCGGTGCCATGGTAAGACGTGACCGGGGCTTCCGTGACAGACACGCCTGTTTCTCGGCCATCACGGACTCCGAAGTAGTTGGGCATCCGGGGAATCCTTGCTGACTTTTATTCATGTAGATGAACGGTGTTGTTGTCCCCGCATGAATCATCAGCTTGGCCGACTAATAAGCAGCATTTAACACGGGCAGCTCAAGCGCCTTGAGAGTCGAAGCAAACATGTCGTCAGAAATTCGTTTACCCTGTCTTCTGTTTCCAAGCAAATCAGATTGCCAGCATGAGATCAACCAAAACCGGACCTCTCTTGACCCAGGACGAGGCCCGCGTCTCGAGCGGTTACCAAACTCTTGACCCAGAGACGCAATCTGTCGGATCCGACGGCGATGAGACGCAGAGCTCGTCGACGCTCACCTTGCCATGCGGCTCTGGCCCTGACCAGCTCGATGATCAGACGCAGCGGTTGCCGTTTCCGCGACTGATGGCCGCCTATCTCTGCCTCTGTCTGTGCTACTTCATCTCCTATCTAGACATGAACGCCGTCACCACGTCTCTGCCAACTATATCCGATGCCCTGCATGCCGGCCCGGGCATCACCTGGGTCGGGACAGCCTACCTCTTGGGCCAGACGTCCTGCCAGCCCCTTTACGGCCGGATATCGGACATCATTGGCCGCAAACCCATCCTGTTGTTTTCCGTCGGCTGCATCATCGTCGGCGACATTCTCTGCGGATTCGCCCAGACGCCCATCTGGCTGTATACGTCCCGGGCCGTAGTTGGCATCGGCGGAGGCGGAATCAGCTCCCTGGTTGCCATTATCGTCAGCGACCTGGTCAGCCTCCGGTCGCGCGGAAAGTACCAGGGCATCATCAGCCTCGCCATCGGCACCGGCGCCGCCTCGGGGCCCTTTGTGGCCGGTGGCCTGATACAAACGGGCGCCGGTGGCTGGAGATGGGTGTTTTGGGTGCCTTCCATTGCCGCCGCGTGCTGTTTCGGCCTCCTCGTGTTTCTCTTGCCGCTCAAGCCCGTGTCTGGAAACTGGAAGGACAAGGTGGGCAAGATTGACTGGCTGGGCGTGGTGGTTTCCGTCGCGGGAATCGTGCTGATCATGGTGAGCTCTCCTGATAGAGTAGTGAGTCGTGACTACATCAAGCTAAAGACTCCGCTTAGATACCTCTAAACTCGGGGGGGAGCATGTGGCCCTGGGATAGTGCTGAGACCATCTCGACACTGACGGTGGGTGTTGTTTTGGTGGTTGGATTCATCGCCATCGAGGCTTTTGTGGCCAAGATGCCCATTATCCCGCTGCGCCTTTTTAGACATAGATCGTCTTCGCTCCTCCTTGTTATGGGCATACTTCATGACTTCGTTTGGCAGGCGACCCAGTACTTTATACCTCTTCATCTCCAGACAGTCCGCGGCTATACGGCCTTGCAGAGCGCCACGATTATTCTGCCATTTCTCCTCGCGCAAGGCCTGGCCGGCGCCGCTTCTGGGCCGGTCATGTCTAAACTGGCCAGGTGAGCTGGGGGCTTGAAGAATTGCTGCAGACTCGTGCTTACATTTTGGCGCCGCAGATACAGCCCTGTCCTACGCACGGGATTCCTGCTTTGGACACTTGGGTGTGGCCTACAGCTCTTGTTTAATCTACACACTTCCACAGGCACCTATGTAGTTGTTCTGGCCATTGAGGGAGCCGGCGTGGGTTGGGTACACCAACCGGGTACGTTGCGCAGGCCTTTCGGGGTTATATTTTGACAGATCGATAGCATACAAGAGACTTTTCTTGCATGACTCCCTGCTCTTGGCCAGTCTTGATTACTGACGGCTACAAAGGTCTTGTGGCGCTGCAAGCCAACTGTAGGGATGAGGATCGTGCCGTCGCCACGGGAACTCGCAATGTTCTACGATCGCTGGGCAGTGTCTTTGGAGTCGCCGTGTCGACATCTGCATATTACGCGGTATTGGACAAGGCCTTGCGTCGCTCGGTGCCAGACTCGCTTCGCGTGCGTGTCTTGAACGGTACGTGGCGCATAGGCGAGACGGGCACGGAGCGCTTCGAGTCGGACATCTTGAACGCGCGCATGCAAGGATTTCGAGTCGTCTTCATCGTGCTAGTGCCCCTTATGGCTGTGTGCCTACTCGCCAGCTTCTTTGTCGCCGACGTGGTTCTTACAGGCGACGCAGAGAAACAAGAACCCAAGGAGACGGATGAGGAGAGTCCGTCAGACGATTCAACCATGATGCCAAGACCAGGTGTATCCGGTATCCTGCAGGCTGTGAGAGGCCAAGAACAGCGTCAAGATTAAGTCGTTGTTATGGTGAGCGTGGTAATTCTTACTTATTGGGCTTTCCCAAGAGGGAAAACACATTAGTTGGGAAAGCAACAGTTATACCTTGTCTATCATGCAGAGATGCGTACAAGTCTTGGATTATCTCTGTAGTAAATGTTACTTGGGTTAGCTTATGCGCTACTTGGGGTAACTCACCAAGTCTTGGAACTTGCTTATATTTAAGCAGCCATTGATTAAGAACTCTTTCAGTTTTGAAAAAGGAAACCAGGTTTGTCATGATTCATGTTTTGTTAAGGAGTAACTAATATTACAGACACTATATATAGATAGTAGATTGTGATATTATTTGACTTGAGAGCGAAACAATAATCCATTTAGGTAGCAGAAGTAACCAGACCCCAGAGAGCCCTAAAATATATATATCCTACCTAGGCAATACGTGTGCATCACGCCATGAGACGCCTTATTAACCAAGTTTCTTTTGTAGAATTCAATGATTGTTTCCATCCTTCAAAGAGTCATGCCATTTATCTTGAGTTGAGAATACTTCCCAGCCATATGGTCTCATTAGGTCGCTAACCAGCCTCTTCAACTAGTAATATGAATGATTTTATACTATCTAGCAAGTACGTCAAGTCTGCTTGCTCAACCAACAGAGACAGTCTTACCCGACAGCGCCCCTCGTTGACCGCATGTTCCATTTGCTCATAGAATTACCTCTGGATAGATAGATTCACTAACATTATCCAAGGCTTCTTTAGCAAAATGAAGTGGTGCTGACTACCGGCACCATTGTTGATTGCCACGCAGCCAAGTCCTTGGCCTTTTGCTTCGTCTTCTTGCTATGTAAGACATGACTCAAGCTGGTCATTCCGGGGCTTGTAAGCTTTCTTATGAGAAGAAATAAACCTGAAAATAGCTCTTGCCACTGTACTAATGCGAGAGCAAAAGCTCGCCACAGCTGCTGCACAACAGGAAAAGCATAATTTGACAATAATCCTCGAACCACTCATCTCCATTTCCTTCCAAGTTGCTCATGCTGAAATAAATATAATTTGAGCGGCTACGGTAATAAGACGTACAAATTGCTTCCAACTTACACATAACCTTGTTTCCGTTGCTACTACGTTATATATTACTTCATTTTTACCCGCACTCGAAGCCTTGCGGAACATCACTCGTTTCTCACCAGCACCCCTGACTGTGCGTCTCTCCCATCGTCAGGGGATCGCTGGCTCTCCTTGGGCCGAGTTTGAGCCACAGGGACTGCTCAACACATGTTGTAGTGAAGGATGAGCTTGCGGCAGCAAAGACGGCAGGGATGAGACCGACCGCCGGGGTCGAATTAAGCCAGAGGCATTAGGTGTAGTGAGACTCGATGTGGAATAACGACGTATTTGCAAAAGATATAATGAACAATATGTAAGAAATACGTGTCGCAGATGGTAACACTACCTGGATGATGACATTGATTGTTTCAAATGTGCACAAAGGAATGCTTTTACACGTGCCATGAGATTTGCTACGGCAGGCAACCGGTGATGTAGGTGCTGCCAAGACAAAGGTCGGGCTCAAAGCGCAACTTTTGTCTCTATCCAGGTTACGCTCTGTGGTCAACCATGATATTCCATGTCCTGCTGTATTGTATGCGTTCCCGCAGCGTCAGTGGTGCCAAGTCGCCTCTGTTTTCATGATAATGTGACACCGGTTGCGAGGCATTTCCGAGGGAGCAGCCAAGCTTGAGCATGCGTAGCATATGTTTCTGAAAAATACAATAGTCGATAAGAGTTATTCAGCCGCAAAACTCTATCGTGCTCACTAGGCTTGGGCGGTTAAACCATTTGAGAGGGCAAAGTTTGACGCCTTTCCGCCTCGTCCCTTCAGCTGCAGTCTTGCGACATTTCTCCTCCGCGATTGCCGAAGAGCATTGATGGCAACCACGAACAACAAAATTGTGCAAGATTCGCAGTGCCATTCGTCCAAGTTACACGTTGAGACACCACGGACTGCCGTCGAGACGAGCAAGCTGCGAGAGAGATGAAAATTGCGCACAAGGCATCAGCGCCACAACTAGGTTTTTGAGTATTGTACCGACTTGACTTTATATATTTTCAGCAAATAATATAAGGAAAGAATTAAAATATTCTTGAAATGTTTTGAAGCCATCTTTTCTCAGGAAAATTAAGTGCTTATCTAAGGCCTAGGCGGAAACGTCATTTTGAAATATTGGCACGTTATGCCGGCAGCAGCGGCCATAATCTCGTAGAGGCTTTGCGCAAAGGCATCAACGACCAGCCCAGCCACCGCGTGCTAGACATATGATGGCTGAGTATACCCAACGTTTTTGGAAGGGCTATTGCCGAAAACAGTCCGTCGCGGAGCTCAATCAAGATGGGTGTCTCCGGAAGAGCTTTGCCGAAGAGGGTGTGCGGTGGAACTTTCCGATGGCGTCGAACGGGAAACTGTGGTTCGTTTGAGATCGGAGAGGTCCCAGCTGCCGTCTGTGTAATGAAGCCAAATGCCACGGTTGTAACCGCTAAAATCGGTGGCAGTTGACGCCACTATGCGAATATCTCGGGGTGCTTTCAAACATCGAAAAAACAGAGTCACGGGGTGACAGGGAGCGTGCAGATCCCTTAGACCGGCTTTCTTCTCTCCAGACTGAAAACAATTCATTCAATCAATCAAAAACCGGCTATTCTCCATTTCTTCCCGCTTGTAGCTTGTTCGATCCAATGAGCCAAGAGTCAAATCTGTAATTGGAGCCACATTTGTCATATTGGCGGTCTCTAATGCCCACAAAGTGAAAGACATCAGGTATATTTGTGGCCTCGGGATTGCGAATGCGAATACGATTTGCGACAATGTCCAAATCAGTTCTAACGGTCATGATGAAGTATTCATCACTAATGAATTGAATGATGGGGTCGCATTCCTCCGGTCCATATAGTAATGGTATCATTAGCTGGCCAGCCCTTCTTGGAGGCCAAAAGGCTGCAAATTCGCTGACAGAATCAGAATCCAAGTATATGTGGCCATGAGCCTTGGTCTCCGCTGGATCTAATAAATCATCGTCCCAGTCCCAGTCCGGCGGGCAGAGAGCCCTGAACTCGACGTATGGCGTCCTGAAGAACCACTCATGGGAACAATAGTCGTGGAAATCGACGGAATATAACGTAAACATCTGGTTAAAGATGGGTTTTAGCTTAGGGCAGCCTCCCCTTTTCTGGGCTTCCAGCATAGCCTCATAGGCTGTGTAGACTATCTGTTCGCCACGAGCCTCTTCCGCCCGGTCTTCATTCTCAGGGCAGCCTCGCTCGTTCTGGGCCTTTAGAATAGCCTCATAGGCTGGGTAGACTATTGGGTTTTCCGGCACTTGTTCCTTTTCGTCTCGTAAGTGTATCTTCCGGGCTATGCGTTGGCGCTTTAAATCATAGTAGTTGTCGGCATCGCTTCCTGTATACGAGTGTTCCGATTCCTCGTCGTCATCCTCCCCGGAGTCGCATTCGCATTCATCCTCACTGCCGCATTCGCATCCATCCTCACCGTCACCTTCGCCTGCAACGTCTGAGCCACTACCTTCGCTGTCGCCCTCACCCTCTCCCAGTTCTGAGATGTCCTCGTCAAAGTCACTTCCTCTAACCTCCCGGCCCTCTAGGTCGCAGGCGAGCGACACTCGATAGTACCAGTCTGGGGGTTCCATTCCGAAGGGGTCATCACGACGTCGAGATGATTTGGGCTGTTTCATTCTATTGCTGGCTTTCGAGTTTTTCCGATGGGTGCATAGACGAAATGGCCTGACAGAAATCTTCAGACCAAGCTGGCTGTCAGCGGTTGAACCCTAATTCAGACCCTGAAAGTTTAGCCATGTATGACATCAGTAAGTGGGCCAGCTGGCAGGTTATTCACTAACAGCTGTTAAAGTGGACCCTGTATTTTTTTCCGAGAGAAATCGAGGAGCCTGCCCGGGCTGATAAGGCGATACGAGGAGAATAAAAGGAATACAGACCCTAGTAAAGAGTACTAATCCTCTTATAAAATATATGGTGTGTAATGTGGAAAGGAGCGGGGTTAGGTCAATACGTACATTCCTTTCGCTTGACCGTAATTTCAACTGTCACACAAAAAATTAAAGAAACAGGCCTGTACTCCGTACATATTTTGTGTGATATACCCCGTACTTCTGTGAGGGCCCCCTTATCAGGTAACATTAACTGTTTAATTGCTTACACAGCGCCACACTTATTTAAATCCCCAAGTTTGCCGAACTTAATGCAGGCAAGGTATTAATATGTGAGAGAGTTATTAAACATGTCGTGTACTAATTGCCCATCCCAATGGTATCCAGCAGCTGGGCATCAGGTCCAGTATACATACAAACCCGCAATGCCAACAAAGGGAGAACATTACTCCGTACGCAGGCGCAAACTCCATCACCGGACGGGATGCTGCGATAAAGAGGAGGCAAGAGAAAGAAGAACAAGAACAAGAGCTGGCGAGGGGTTTTTATTCTACACGAGTCGGTATTATTAAACCATGCCGTTCTGCGCCGCCACCCTACTCTCCAGTCAAATCAATAATGTCAATCTCTGTGGGAGGCAACTTCCTCTTCACTCCAGCCACGGGTGACGGGGGCAATCTCGCGGAGCTAATTGCCTGCAATGGCCCACGAGGTTGGTCTGTCGCCCGTGAGGAGCCCGAAACCACTGCCGGCGATTGAACCTGAGCCCGCTCCGGCGCCGCGGAGAGATGCTCCATATTGACAATAGTTAGGTAGTTCGGTCCAAGAAGTAGCGAGAGGTGGAGCGGCTCGAACTTCCGAATCTGTTCCTTCGCCAACATCAACCGCGATTTCCAGTCCAGAAGCCTCTTCTCATTGTGTCGGAACGTCTTGGTTACCACTAGAGTTTGGGGTGAACCCGACCGCCACGTTTCATGGGTACAGTCTACTCCCCCGGAGTCGAGCTGCTGGTGCAAGTGCATACGTCGTTTTTTATTTATGGAAAAGCGGCCGACTCTTTCTGTGCCAGCAAGAAACCTGTTCAGCCACTGACAGTCGGAGCATTGGCAGCGCACACCGGGCCGTATCAGGCTTGTATTCTCGGCGGGCTTGTGTCCTACGTACTTATTGACGTACGCGTGCAGAAGGGCCGAAAAGAGCTGTTGACAATATGGGTTGTCGAGAGGTATAGTGTTGGAGACAAGAATGGGTATAAGACGGCGTAGGAAGGGAAGCCACAAGGCGTGGAATTCAAGTGCTGGGAGCTGTTGAGCCTTGACAACGAGTTTGGAAACGAATAGCGTTACGAGGTCGTCTGCTTCTGTGCTTGACTGGATAATGGCTGAGAAGAAATCGGCCAGCACTTCATAGCTGATGGCTGTTCGGCGGTCCAATTTTTGGGCTTGTTCACAATTGTGTGGTGTTATCCTGGTTGGAATTGCCTGGCCTCCAGCGTCGCCGCGCATTTGTGTGAAATCCGCCAAAGTGATGAAGGATCTGGCCTTGGTCTGGTAAAACTGGATAGCATTTCCCATTGCCAATATACCATTTTTGCTTTGCTGTCGAAGCCGGGCCAGGAATGCAAGAAAGAATGCCGCGGCATCATGCCTTTGACCGATCGTGGGCGAAATGCTGAGAAAATAGTTAGCGTTATACGAAGCAGGAACCGAGGAAGCTGGTACAACGTACATTTGCGACATAAAGGCCGGGGGATCATTGAAAAACAAGGCAAGATCCACCATGGCAGGCCCATCTTCGCGGCCCAGAGACTCGGAAGCGCAGACATCCATGCAAGAGCGGAGTTTTCCACGAGCCCAATCTAGAATATAATCAGGAGTAGCAGCGGTGTCAGGAGTCAAATCGTCGCTTGACATGGATACCAATCTCGTGATGGCGGTAAACTGATCGGCGAAGTAAGGATAGGAGGAAATGGCAGCAGATATCCTACTATAGTTAGCTCTCGAAAGGGCCACATGATCTAGCAAGCATACCCGCTTTGAATAACATTAAAACGTTCATTAGTATTGCTATCGCCAGTAAGCAACCACTGCCGCATCCAGACAAAGAACTCTGGTGGCAGAAGACCTTCGTGATGGCCAGCAGCCTCTTGAAAGAAGTTATATTTTCCGTGCTGGATGGCAGCCGTAAGAACGTCCCGTATGCCGTCCCCATCGATCCACGGTTCCTGTGCGCCAAAACCTCCGATGGTCGTGCGGCGGATGTTCCACGCCTGCTGAGATAAAATTACCAGCGCATTGATGAAAGACTTGGGGGGCTGTGGTTGCAAACATGCTCGGGCCAAATACCGGACCTGTGTCTTGAAATTGTGATAGGGGGAACAGTATCTATTCATATCGTAGGTATCAAAAAAGGACAGGAGCGAATCACGGGGAACGATGACAGCGGCCTAAATACTTGAGTGAGTGGTGACTAGAGACGGCGAATATGGGGAATAAGGGGTGACGAACCGTCACTCGATACCAGTGCGTCGCCGTTGGGCCCTGAAAAAGAAAATATCGTTAATACGTCCAGCTGTTACCAGTAATTCTGGAACTAAGGGGGATTGAACAGCCAATAGAGACACACAGAGTTTCCCATATACCTTCGTACTCCTCTTCCGCTTCAAGGTCCTCGAAGCAGTCTTCTTGGAGGATGTCTTGTTCATCGAGGCGCAAACGCGTCGCCACCACACGGCCCTGCAAGTCGACGAGGGTCTTCACTGCATACTTCGTCTCAAAAACTTCCTCAAGATGGTGATAGCCGGATTCATCATCGTTGTAGTCGTCGTAACCGTCGTCGTCGTCGTAGTAAGAACGATTATATCTCCTAAATCCGTCGTACCTGTCCTCATAGGGGTCGTGCTCGCAGCTTCCCATCTCCTCCTTTTCTAGTAGTGCGAGGAACACATCAACCGCCAACTCCCCGGATATCTCCTTCAGGGAATGGACCTGCGCCAAATCTCGCGTCTTCAGCGCCTTTAGCGAAATATTGGCTTCAGTGTAGTCGTGGTCGAGCACGTGGTACACGCAGTTGGTCTCGCGCGACTCTTTGGGCTCGCTGAGCCACCGTTTGAGAGTGCGACGGAGCGCTCCCGTCTCAAACTGCGGTAAGCCTGCCGACGGACCAGGCCCAGTCAAGTGAAGAGCAAGGTTGTAAGTCAGAACCCATCGGAAGCCCGAGGTGACGGGCAGCACCTCGTGCGACACGTCCGAGTACCACGAGGCGAAGGACTGAGGGGCCTCAGATGTCTTGAAAACCTTTTTCTGGCCGCAGTGCTTGAGAACTACCTCTCCGCCTTGGTGGGCTGACGGCAGGCAAACGACGAGGGTGCCGAACATGCCAGGAATCTTCTCGGTGCTTGCGTAGTGTTTCCAGTCAGTCTGACGGCGACCATGGCTATCGAGATCCTAGGAGAACGTACTCGGTATGTGCCTTGAACATGGCACCCTTCTCGTAGATGAGCATTTTGTAAATCTGCGCCGTGATGGGGGCATTAATGCCTAGATTTAAGGCGACTTGGGCACACAAATGCCGCATGAAGCCCGGCCAATGTGGGCTTTGGAACCTGAACTGCCCTGAGTCCAACTCCCACGTATTCCGAACAGCAGTGTCGACGATGGTGGCGCTCCCCTTGCCGTATGGCGCCTGGCGAGCCTTTGCGATCAGCTGGCGGGCTTGCACCTCGCTCAGGGGCATGGTAATGTCGCCTACGTCGTCGACGAACAGGCCGGCAGGCGGCGGTTGAGGCAGGACACCGAACGAGGCGAAGGATCCTGGGGCCTTGATGCTTGAGAGAGCGCTGAGAAGGTCGTCCATGAGCCCGACGTCGTAGCCGTCAACGCCCGGATTGTTGCCCTCGGGAGTCTCGACGACAGCGCTGGGTCGTGCCGAGTTGTTTTCTGCCGCAGGCACCATCGCCGCAGCAGATTCTTGGTCTGATATCATGATTGTCTGCTTGCGGGGAAAACAAGACCCAGATGTGCAGAGGGAAGGAGCAGCCAGTCGTCAAACGAAGAACATTGAAATTCACTAACACGCAAAGGTTGACGCGATTGACGCGTTGCCAAGTCGACGCGTCGACCATCCAGTGCAGGGATTTTTATATTAAAAATAAAATCGGTGGGAAGATCACTAGCCCTTTTACTTGGGCATATAAAGCCAATTCAATCAAAGACTATTTTGTAGGTAGAAATACTGACATTATAGAATTTATAGTATATCAAAGGGTCAAATGGTCAACTATAATTGCAGCGCGCCGTGTGTGCCGCGGCAGGCTGGTCAGCCGAGCGGGCTGCCCTTTTCTACTGATGTAAGGCGCTGCACTAGCGAAAGAAGAGAGCAAGGATTAGGTCTAGTTAAATGCGACAAATGCAGCAAAGATGGATATCCCGAACTGTGCTATTATGCAAGTCAAAGTAGTAGGGGAAGTGTTACGGCGAGTTTCATAGAACCTAAATTTCCGTCCGCAAGGAACAAGGACTTGATTTGATGGTGGCTGATTGGGGTCTTGCGAGTTGACCGCAACAATCGTCAGAGGATTTGTCTACGAATTATGGAGCATCTTGCGTCGCTCCAGCCTCAACTGACATGCAGTTTTTACACCAGTGACGCTTGTCTTCCTTGCCGTTTACTTGAGTATATCTTCGTTTGTTCCTGGCATCCCCGTTTCACTTCCTAAAATATTGTCTAGCGTTGATACAGAGTACTTCAGTCCTTGTGTTCATCGTAGCTACTGTAGGATTTCTGGCTTCTTATGAAATGGTGCTGCAAGTACAGGAGGAACCTTTCGGCCGTCTATCTATACCCTGTCAAGTTGACTGTGTGATAGACTAGCTGCACGTCCTCCTATCAAGGAGGCTGTATCTGCAAACATCTTCCAAAAACCTGGTGTAGTTTTTGGGGAATATTTTAATAAACAGCATAATACCGCCAGCTAAATGTACTTTAAGCATATAATTTTAGCTTCCTAGCTAAACAATCAAGCTTCGGTCCAAACCCAACACTGTGCCGGCGCTACTGTTTGCTGAGGGCAGAATAGGCGCTGGTTAGAAACTAGTTGCTTCGAAAACCAAGGCCAAATTCACATTCTTGTTGGCATGACGGTCAACCGCCATCCCTGGCCACCATGACACATCACAACATGTCGGGACCGGGAGAATCAAGCATTAACTAACTGGCTGGCATGACCCTTGTCTGAGCCGCCTCGGCGAGGGCCCCGAATTGCCCGCAAAGTAAGTCGCATTGGTAGACTGAAAACACACCCATATGGTCTGACCAAAGGAGATGTAGTCGACATCACGGCATCCATTCTATGGCGTAATTGCTCCACAGCGACCTTTCTGGGGACGAGGGGAGTGGCAGATGTTTGCAATATGCTCTTCTACATGCCGAACTCAAATGAGCCGCGTCTCCCCGAAGGTGCTTTTCTGGTGTTAAAATTCCGGGCCGAGCTTAAACCCTTATCTGCTTGTCCTTATCGGTATCTGCATGCGAGTCTACCCCGAGTATGGACCAGCGTCAATCGCATCTCATCCTGCGTTGCGATGCTGGATACGTCGGACTCAAATATCGCGCACCTTTATCGACGGGCCACCGCGGAGAGAAGTGGTTAGCCGCTGACTAGAGGCGGAGATAGACACCTCACCCTTGTGGCCGCCCCAAGCCTGTCATAGAAGAGTGAAATGATGACCAGTTTGACCTGGAACAGTTTGAGCTGCGCATTAAGGGTTCCACGGCCAAGCTTGCGAATGGCCAATCAAGACGGCCATGGTGGTGAGATGCGTCTCCGAACAGACCTCGGCACGCGCGTGAAAACTGAACGTGCAAAGTGCGTGGATGCTCATAAGGGGGAGGAGAGGTGGAAGAGAGCCTCTGGAAGTACATACAAAAAAAAACGTCACAGTTGAGATACGGGCAGTTGATTGTAACAATAGGCAGCTCGAAAAAAAACATCTTACTCGTCCTGGAGCACAGAAGATGTGACGCTGGAAATACCCGGGAGTAGTCGTTGGTTTTGAGGTCAATGCAATGGACTCAGGAGGCTGCAGACATCTGGCACAGCAAATGTACTAACAAGGCGACAAGCGTGCCAGTCTAGTTTGGGCTAAACCCAAGAGGCTCCGCGGGTGCTCAAGTGGGCCCTGCATGTGGCACCTTGGGCCAAGGAGCACTTGGAGATTTTTCAAGACTGAGACCAACAGCCTTGTTCAGACTGGTTTAATTGGGACTGGCTGGAAAGTTTGGCGGCAGCTGCCGTCATCACCAGCTTTGCTCGGGGCCTTGGACAATTCAATCCTGAACCCACTTGTAAATTGCCTCCGACCACCACGCCGCTCCTCTCCTTATCGCACTTTGGCTTCTTGGCTTTTCTTCCTTCTCATCCGCTCCTTCCTGCCGACTACCGGTGCCGTTTTTGTCCTGAACTCGGATCTTTCAAGCATCATTTCCAAAGTATACCGTCTCCTTTTTCTTCGTCTTCCTCCTTTGGCGGAAGCTCGACTTTTTTCTTTGCTGTCCTGCTTGCGTCGTCACCCCCAGGACCCTGTCGGCCCCTTCGGTCGCGCATCCCCAGCTCTCCCGGCCGACCTCGAAACGAGAATAAAACCCTGCCACGCGGACACCTCTGCCGTCGCATCATGTCAGTTGCCATCGTACGGTATTCTCGACATCCCTATTGACGCCCCTAGCAAAGCATTCTCTTTCTTTTGCAGTTTGCAACAATTGCACCGCAAAAATGTCTACCCGTCAGACCCGAAGGAAATCTGCCAAGCTGCGCGAAGCTGCTGCAGCTGCTGCCTCATCCGATGACGATCAGAAGCCCATCATCATGAATGGCAATGGCTCTGCTCACCACACTCCGGAAGCCACGGACATCGAGGAAGATGAGAATATCTTTCTGTTCTGGCCCAATATTATCGGTTCGCAGCTCCATGATGCCTTGTGCTTGCATTCTTGGGCGATTGCTAACGCTCGCGCATCTCTAGGCTACATCCGTATCGTCCTCGCCATCGCCTCCCTATACTACATGCCCGTCCACCCGCGAACGTGCTCGGTCCTCTATAGCATCTCCTGCCTGTTGGATGCATTCGATGGCTATGCTGCCCGCATTTTCGAACAGTCTACTCGCTTCGGTGCCGTCCTTGACATGGTTACTGATCGCTGCACAACCTCATGTCTGCTCGTCTTTCTGTCTTCTGCCTTCCCCAGATGGGCTATTCTGTTTCAGGGCCTGATTGCGCTCGACTTCTCTAGCCACTACATGCACATGTATGCCACTCTCGTCGTCGGCGGCTCCGACTCGAGCCACAAGAACATTGACAAGAGTCAGAACTGGCTCCTTAACTTGTACTACACCAACAAGGTAGGCAAAAACCAATATCGTGGACCGTGATATTGAGAGCATGAGCTAAGGATATGTTCCGCAGAATGTCTTGTTTACTCTGTGCGCTCTCAATGAGCTCTTCTTCATCGGCCTTTACCTTCTGGCCTTTTCGTCTCCTTGGCTGTCTCCCCACCTGATCAAGAGCGTCGAAGAGACCAGTGGTGGTTTCATCAACCCCGGTGCTCCAGTTAACACCTCGCTGCTCCGACAGATGTTCCCCGACCCCTTTAGCGCCTCTGCGCTAGAAATTGCCCGTGCCAACAAGATGGACTCTCTTATTCCTTGGGCTATTGCTGGTATCAGCTTGCCTTTCATGGTTATTAAGCAGGCTATCAACGGAGTCCAGTTATACAACGCAAGCAAGTGGCTTGCCGATGTTGATATCAAAATGCGCAAGGAGAAGGGCCTTCCCCGCAAGAATAAGGCCAAACGTGTATAGTTTGGCTGCATACGAGACGATTTTGACACGGTGCAGGCGTCTACGACGACTGAGAATCCTACGACACAGATGAGCGGTGTGCGGACCTCGTTTGGTCTTGGCGGGGTGGTATGTGGTTGGTCTAGGTTCCATAGACATGGAGGCACCTGAGGACATCTACACTTTCTCTTCCCTGGTGGCGCAGAGATGCCTGTTTTGAAGGCAGGAATCGTGCGCAACACTTGACTTTCGCTGCGGTGGCACGACAGAGCGCGTCCCACCAACTTTTTTTAACTGCATGAATTGGCGTCTGGAAACTTGGAGTGGTTGATGGATCGTGGTATAATGCAATGGCATATGCAGACTCCACGGCTTTGGGTGGATTTAGTCTAAACACAAGGCAATATGTTCCGAGGGTCCCTATAAGGCACATATTTTGTATCTTTACGTCGGATCTATTTCTTGGGCAGATCAATATTGGGCTTTGTACGGAAAACAATGGCTATTGGTCCTATTTATCTTAATTACAGGGAGAGTCTTTCGCTATTGTTCGCTTCTTCATAAGGGGGAATGGCTTGCTACTATTTACTTCTTCTAGGGCCGTTGCCCAACTTTAGCCTTTTTCTTTTCCATGGGAAGTATTTTTATCGCCGCTGGCATAAGCACTAATGAAAGGGGAGAGGGGGGGTTTCAACGAAAGGCTTCATATGGATATATTGCAATATGAGTGCTAAAAATCAATCAATCCAACCTCCATTACGTACATGGTTTCTTTTTCCTGAAAAATCCTGTTCATGCTAGATGATGCTAGGTAGTAGTTCTGCCGGCATTGGTACTGGAGGACACAATCTGGCTATTGTCGGACTCGGATATGTCTGCGTTGCGGATGATGCTGGTTACAGCCCCGGGGGCTTCTTCGACGGCCTGCGAGAAGCCGTACCATGCTACGACGGCGACACCAAGGAGGCCTGCTACGCAGCTGAATACTAGGGCTACGATGCCTCGGGGTGTGAATCTGGGGTTGTTAGTGGCCATGCATAGATATGAGATGGCAGGGTGTGTCGAGGGATTGTGACGGAGAAGCTTACCCAGCTGGGAGGGGAGCGGGGGGCTCATTCTGGCCGCTGAGATCGAGGAGGTCCCTTGTGTTGGCTGCCGCGTTGCCCTCAGTGGCAACATTGCCCTTTTGGCACGCCTGGAGGTGAGTGGGTGGGATGGAGAGCGTCTTTTGCAGCTCGGTCGGCGCTTCCACAAAGGTCGCGATGAGGCCGGAAACGACGTGCCATTCGATGTGGCAGTGGAACAACCAGACTCCTACTCGTTGAGTTAACATGTCTGAACTTTGGGGGGTTATGGTAATCGCACACACCTGGGTTGTCGGCTTTGAATCGCAGGACCATGTTCCCTTCGGGCCAAATGACCATTGTATCTCGGCGCATGGGCACCCTGGGGAACGTCTTGTCCGTCTCTCCACCTTCATCTGCAAAAGTACCTGCAGACTCGTTTGAGCGGTAGATGGCTTGGAAGTTGTGGCCGTGGAGATGGAACGGGTGACGACCGCTGTCGAGGTTGTTGACGACGATCTGGACAATCTCATTCTTCTTCAAGACAAACGGATGTGTGTATTCGCCGTATACCCTGGGGTCGTTGGCCATTTCACCGGCACTGAGGGCTGTGTAGAGCGTGGGGACCTTGGGCAACGCATAGGTGATGTTGTTGAAGAAGGCGTAGTTGGCACCATCACCGAGGTTGTCCATGATGACATTAAGCTCCACGGTTCGGTCGGGCTCTGGGAGGAGTTCCATGCCATCGTAGGCTTCGAGCGTCATGTCATCGAAGGGGTTTAGCTCGTCTACGAGAGCAGCGGCCGGATAGTCTTTGGATTTATCGTAGCTGAGCCAGCCGGTGGAGTTGTAGTTGAGCTCAGGGGGGAGCACATCAAACAGAGTCTATGCGATTCCAGTTAGTTGCCGTCATGCCGCCATATTACAAGGTAGGATGCGAACCTACCGTGTCCATACTTGCGACTATGGGAAAATTTGCAGATGTGTCGTTCTTGGTCGTCAGAAGGAAGCTCACTCTCTGAGCGGCGGAGACGTAAATCATTTCAGCTTCAGCGTCCTTGGTGTATACGCCATCAACCTCAACAATTCGCATCTTGTGGCCCTCGAACCAGAGGTACTGGCCGGCAAAGGCACCGATGTTGACGACACGGAACATGTACGTCTTGCCGGGTTGGACAGAAATGGTTACGTTCTGAGTGTCGTTCATGAGAGCAGCGTTGGGAACGGGCTCGGCTCCAGTTGGGTTTGTCTTGCTAATGAATTTTGGGATGAGTGTTGAAATCTCATCATGGTACCAATCGGAAAGCGTTAGGACGATTTCTTCATCAACTTCTTTCTTGTACGGGAACTCGGGATCATGGACAATGACTGGTCCACGGAGACCGTCAGGATATTGGCCATCATTGTGAGAGTGGTACCAATACGTGCCAGGTTGGTTGACCTGGGGCTTAGTTTCAGTGTGCTTGTTCATACACGTGAAGATAGGATTTCTCGACTGCTCGACTTACGGTAAAGTTGTAAGTGAATGAGCTGCCCGGAGGGATGGAGCACTGGGTGACGCCCGAAGGGCCGTCCATGTTGTTGGTCCCATTCTGAAATAGGCCGTGAAAGTGCAGCGACGTCGACTGGTTTCCCAGCTGGTTATTGACATTAATAATTAGCCGGTCTCCGATATTGCACTCAATTCTAGGAATCGGCCATTTTCCATTGATGCCAATAACTGGTCGTTCAAACGCTGCATCAGGGTTGGCCCTGACCCAGGTCACGTTGAAATCGTGGTTGATGGTCGCTGCTGACGCCAAGCTCAGTGATGCAGCCAAGGCGGCTGTCAATCGCACAAGACCCGCCATCGAGATCCAGAGTTTTACCTCGTTCGGTAGTTGAGGATGTTGCTCAAGATAATCTGGGGGAAAACGTGCTCAAGCACGGAGAACTTTGCTCATGCGAGGCTCACGGTGTTGGGTGTATTTGACAACAGACTTAGCGCAGTCGCACCTTCCTAATCATGGAATGGAGCACTTGCAGAAATAAGCTCACAGCTGGCCCAATGCGCACAGGTGGGAAGGAAAGAGCGACCGCCCGAGATGTACCCTGGCTGCAGTCATATGCTTGTAGTCAAGTCTGCTCAACTTTGACTCCGAACGGAATTCTCCTTCAGATGGATAAGAAGATCACTTCTCGCCCATTCCTCAACTGATTCAGGCCGCAGAAATTAGCCGGGATTCCCAGATACGAAGCCGAACCGGCCTGTCTCCTCTGTTGGACCACCACCCCGATATATTGGACCGAGCCAGGGCTGAAAATGCAATAGTCTTGATCCCGGTGGATGCCCGATCTCGACAAGCGGACAATGCAGAACAGTATCAGCTAGCCAACTTTGGCTACCGACGTCAATGCAGCACGATCATACTATGCTCAAGCCCTTCTGTCCACACCTTCCCAAAAGCGAGCTCGGATTGCATGAGGGGTCGAGGGTTGAATCCTCCCGCCGATGGCGTTCTCTTGACTCCTTGATTGGATGTGGCGCAACTTTTGCAACGCCAAACCGAGGAGAGGCTGCTTGGTTCCTCACCTGACGAAGAAAAGTCGATTATCCCTGGCCCATGGCCTGATTGATTGTGATTGATTGATTGATAACCTTAGCTGAAAGTCAACGACCCCATCTGATAAGCGGATCAATGGCGCCATGGCTAACTGTAGAAAACTCAGGCATCGACTTGCTAGATTGACAGGACGGAGACCAAAGATGAAGCAAAAGCCTTTAAAGAGCATCACCACTTTAACAGATGTTTTCTGGGCCCATGCAAGGGATTATCTGATGATACCTTGGCGCACATGGCAAGGGGGGCCATGTGGCAGAGAGTCATTTTCTGTCCAAGGCTGGGAACTTTGCCGCCCCAAGAGGGGCAATTCGAAGCGGTCCCGAGACACATTCTGCGAATCGAAAATGCCTGAAAATTCTCATCCCCGCTTTCAGAGAATCTGGCGCGGTAGGCGGCATGTGCATTCCCAATTGTGCATGTAGACGGCGCCAAACTTTTTGCGTTCGCATCATTGATCTTGTTGGCACGTCCCTCGGTGCGTCTGTTGTGTTACATCGACTACAACCACCCAGCCCCCCCCATCTTCATTAGCAATGCGTCGGAAGACATTGGGCCGTTATTTATGACAACAGAGATTTATACATGTGCCACTCGTCTCTCGGCTCGGGTTGCCCAAAAGGATGGATCTCTTGTGCAACTCCCATCTCGTGTGCCAACTATCAAGATTTTGGCCCCCTTTGGTGCGTCCAATATTTCCAACAATTTCGACCCAATTTCGCCGGCACTCTTTTGCCGTGTGGCTGCCGCGCTAACTGATAAAAACGGAGCAGCAAAACAAGATTTTTCTCAACCGACGGCGTATTTATCCCAGCCCGTGGCCTGACAACTTGGAGGGGCTGCTTTGGGACCAGGGCCGATCGTGGCCGATTCGCTTCTTGTCTAATCAATCAGGTAACTAATGTGACATATTTCAGGTTACTTACCAGCTGTATGGTTGTTATCTGATCCGAATCTTTGACCAAACAATATTCCCCATCTTTGGCCCATCGCTGGTCCATCGCTGGGTCTCTTGGCAATCACTTGGCCGCTTGGCTGTCTCGGCTCTCGCCTAGTGCCCTGCGACCGTCAAACGACTCTTGGCATTCCTGCAACTACTAGCTTCTACCTGTCACGTTCGTGGTGCTCCGGCTTGGGAGGTTTCCATCTGCCGACAAATTCCTAGCCTTCTTTTATCTGATTCCCCCCTCCCCAAGAGGCAGCTTTTCGTTGGGCAAGATCGCTTTCTGGCAAACACAACAAGGCTGTTCCTCAACATGGCCAAGGACGTATTTTCAGTGCCAATCTTTCTTGTCGTCTTTCGAGAGACACTGGAGACGGTCATCATTGTGTCTGTATTGCTTGCTTTTCTCAAACAGACTCTCGATGGACCTGAGCGGGATGTAAGGACATACAAAGCACTTCGCCGCCAGGTACGTTTGACGCACTTTCGTCCCGTCTTCAAGCCCTAATTTCGTGTGATAGGTATGGCTTGGTGTTGCTGCGGGATTCTTCCTCTGCATGGTTGTTGCCGCTGCCCTGATTGGTGTCTTTTATACCGTTGGATCCAATTCCTGGGACAAAAATGAGAACTACTACGAGGGTGCTTTTTGTCTCTTTGCCGCAGTCATCATTACAGTGATGGGTGCTGCCCTTCTTCGAATCGGCAAAATGCAAGCCAAATGGCGCGTCAAACTCGCCAAGGCTATCGAATCACCCATCAAAGCCGGCTCCCGGGGCTGCTTCTCCCACTGGCTGGAGAAGTACTCCATGTTTGTTCTGCCCTTCATTACTGTTCTTCGCGAGGGTATTGAGGCTGTTGTGTTTGTTGCTGGTGTCACCTTCTCAGCTCCTGCATATGCCGTTCCCTTGCCCGTCGTCGTCGGACTCCTTGTTGGCGGCATTATCGGTTACCTTTTGTACAAGTAAGGGATGCCCGGAAACTATGGTATTGAAACTCACTCTAACGTGTGCTCAGGGGTGGTTCTACTGCCAAGCTGCAAATTTTCCTTGTTGCCTCAACCTGTCTCCTTTATCTCGTCGCTGCCGGTCTCTTTTCCCGTGGCGTTTGGCATCTCGAGGCACAAAAGTGGAACAATGCCATTGGCGGTGATGCCTCAGAAACTGGCAATGGTCCAGGTTCATACGATATCGACAAGAGTGTTTGGCACGTGAATGTAAGTAGCTGACTACGCAAAGCCCCCAATCATGCATGTCAACAAATGGAACAGTTTGCTGACCGTCACCAAGTGCTGCTCACCCACTTCCACCAGCGACGGCGGCTGGGGTGTCTTCAACGCCATTCTCGGTTGGCAAAACTCCGCCACCTATGGCTCGGTCATTTCCTACAACGTCTACTGGATCTTTGTAATAGCTGGTTTCATCGTCATGCGATTCAAGGAAACCAAGGGCCACTGGCCATTCATGAAGGCCAAGGCCCCCGCTGCTCGGGAGGACAGCGTCAGTGGAAGTTCTAGCCCGCAGGAGAGCGAAGTTGTCAAGTCTACGAACGTGACGGAGAAGACTACCCCTGCGTAGTCAATCCCAAACACATAATACACAATTCCACCACTGGTGGCCAGGGGATGAATAATTAGACGTATATATAGTGGTTCTATCCAAGTTGAGCAAGTCATTAATACCAAAAAGTTGGCAACCTTGAAGAGTCTAATTCCCACGACTTGTCGCAGGATTAGGCCTCTGGTGTCCAGTCCCATGTATCCGCAGTGAACAGCCTCCTCGCCATCCCATCTGCATATAAAGCGCCCTCATATCTCAACCTCTGATCGGTCGCCAGGGCCCTCGTAAAGGCAAACGCATTGGAGCCCTCTTCCGCGTCTCTGACATTCCTCAAGCCCTCCTTCTCATTCAACCACGAAACATCTGCCCTCCTTCGCTTCCAATCTGCCAGCGGAATTGCCACCACGCCCGCACCTACCATGGCCCTAACATAGTCTAGAATGGGATCAATTCGAATCCTCAGCCCGCAGTTTGTGTGGTGCTTGTCAATCTGGTAATTGGGACACTGTTTCAAGGTCCCCAGCAGCTCGTCTACATCCACCATTGACGTATCCGGCACGTCGTCTACCGACGACGGCGAAAAGTCCACAAGGTGCAGCAGATCCTTTGACAGGAGAAATTTCAGCATCTGACCAAACTGGAACGAGTCGCAGGCGGTGCTGGAATCGTACCCCAGCTTGCACTGGCGATTACGAGAAGCGTACAGGGTAAGAAAGTGGCGCTGAATGGAGGCTATGGTGTCCAGGATACATTCTCGACGGTACCGGAGTTCTTCTGCATGGGTTGGTTAGATCTGGGGAGTGTGAAAGGAGCGCGCCCCGGGGACAAAGGGGGGGGGGTTATTACCTTCTATGCCTTCCGGGAGATGCCACCATGCGCCCTGTGCTTCGTCCTCTTCGCCGTATACGCCCCAGAGCCGTGAGCCCCGAATGACTAGTTCCCTGCTGGCCTGGTGTAAACGCATCGGCTGGCCCAAGAGCCAGGCCACGAGAATCTTCTGACGCAAGACCTTTTCCGTCTCCGTCACACGTCCCGACTCATCCAGGTACGGGCGGGTGTTGGTCAGGGGCCACTTGAACTTGATTTCCATGAGGGCTCGAGACACAGGGGCGCGGCAGTCGAATCGATCTGCTAGCAACGCCAACGTGGTCGCATACGACATGACCGTGCGAGTCGTCTTGATAGGCACCTGGTGGATGATGCGAAGCATGTCCTCAAATACGGATTCCCTCCCCGCAGACTGCGTCGCCTCATCATCGTCTGTGATTTTCACATGAGGCAGCTCAGCTGGATCTGCTTCTGAAGTCTTTATCTTTCTGCCAGCTAAGTCGGCATAGACAGCGGTAATGAGTTTGGCTTCCCGGAATTGCGGGTTTGTGAGCAAGTTGCCAAAGTACTGGGAGTGTGTCTTGAGCATGTCCAGCTGTACGCGGTATGCGATGGTGACCTTGGGCTTCAAGACCTGTGGCGGCGTGGATGGGCCATTGGGGAGGCTGGCTTTGCGGGAGGCAGAGAGGGCTGCCTTGCGGGTTTTCCTGAGTGTCTCGGTGGATGTTTCGAAGGTTACGGAAAGAATGATGTCACCGATGGGAGTAATGTTGACGACGTCCGGGGGGATGTGTCGTTTGCTGGGTTTCGAGGGGCCATCGGAGGATTCGGCGTCTGCAGAGGGTGCAGACTCGCCCATTTTGCAGTTGGGGATGGCATCGGCGGTTGCTAGAGAGAGAGCAGCATGGCAGTGATGAGAGATTGTGACTGTGGTGCGTGAGTGGCAGCTCGCGTGCTCATGTCTCATTCGAGGTGTGAGGACACTGGACTCTGGCCTCAGGGCATGAGAAACGGGAGGTGGGTCCTGAGTCGAGCCAAACCATCATCTCCAACGTTCCTCCGGCCAAATTCTCCGTGGCGAGAGGTTCAAAGTCCCGCCATGAACACAAAAATTGCTGTTTTTTTTCACTCATCAGCAGTAGTCGAATGTCCGGTCGTTGAATCTAATCGGTGGGGGCCGCAACGATGTCCAGCTGCGTCCAAGAAGTCCAGGAACAAGACAGGCCAGGCCAGGCCAGGCCAGTTGGCGCTTTACCATGTTGGGCAGGGGGCAGACTGAATGCTGAATGCTGAACACCCAACAAACAATCAACCACACTCAATGTCGATCCAGCCCAAGCTTCGTTGCTCCTCTTGTCTAGCCCTTCTTATCCCGCAACGCCGCCTTTGCACCTCCTTCACGCCGACACAAAGTCCTGGTAGACTCCTTGTTTGATCGGTTGGAAGCTTTCGGTCCGCAGAGCAGCATCCCGCCAAACCACCACCGCCCCCTCCGCTCTGCATCGCAGGTCCATGGCTGTAGTTCGCAGCGGGCTGGCTTGTGTTCGGTTACCCAGGGGGAGCTGATGCGTGACCTCGCCGGGTTCTACTCTACAGCATCGCTTCTACCCTTCAATGGCATCCATACGACATGCCGCGCGGAGCTCTGCGTCCAGAGCCGCAGCTCACATGGCGGCTGAGGGGGTCGCCATGCCGACAGCATCAGCAACCCTTCTTGGCGCCGGTTCGGCGTTTAGGACCACATCCGCAGAAGGCGCTACACATCCACGATTAAAACCCGCGGGGACAGCGGCACGAAGGTCCTTGTCGTCGACTTCGGGGGCTCGTGGCGGCAGCGCGTCCCGGCAGGCTCGCGCCGAACGTCGAAGCACCTCTCCGCTTGTGACGAGCCGCCACAACTACGTGCCTTTGCCGCGATACCCAGACCAGCAACTGCGACAGTACTTCCACACGTATTTCGTCACGCATCTTCCCTCGTCGTCGCTTCATCCGGACTCGCACCGCACCATTGGCCCCGGCCACAAACTGCCCCGCGATGCGTCGACCCCCCATACGCCGAGTCCCGGTCTGTCTCCCGCCGCCGTGTCCATTCCCAACATGCAGAGTCGAGACCTGACTGTGGTCCGCATACCGCTGCGGAGGGCGAAGCATCATTTCGGCTCCGCGACGGCCAGGGGGAGCAGGCCGTATAACGAGGATACGGACCAGGCCGGCACGGTGGACATACCTGCCTTCGCGAAGAGGGGTCCCATGAGCGTGAGGCAAAAACCAGGCGAAGCCACTCCGGCCGACAGCGTGTTGGGCGATCCTCAAATATTCTACTTTGGCGTCTTTGACGGCCACGGAGGCACACAATGTTCTCACTTCCTACGAGACGAGCTACACGGATACATTGAGGAGGCAGCCATTGAGTTCGGCCTGCAAAGCAGCCTGCGAAAGAGCAAGCCCGGGAGAGACCAGCAAAAGCCCGCAA
Organism: Metarhizium brunneum; assembly: GCF_013426205.1. Lineage (NCBI taxonomy): Eukaryota > Fungi > Ascomycota > Sordariomycetes > Hypocreales > Clavicipitaceae > Metarhizium > Metarhizium brunneum. The sequence continues at coordinate 6,404,331 of NC_089423.1, read as the reverse complement.
TCGGCGAAAAGCCGACGTCAAAACAACGAGCCCTTGACTCGATTGACATGAAATCCGCCAAGGACGTCGAAACGAAAATGGACGTGCCCGACGCGGAGAACCGCAGATTCGTCGGCGACCCGCCGAACCACGGACAGGCCCTCCCGAGCGCCAAATCACCACCGGCCGAGTCGCAGAACATGGACAAGGCCATCAGACTCGAGCGCGACCTCGTCAAGGCCTACGGAACCACCATAGGCGGCTACTTTCGCCGCTTCAACCCGGAGCATTTCGACACGTCCCCCGAAGCTGGCAAGCAGGCCTCCATCACGGTCGAGTCCAGCCTGGCGTACGCCTTCCTCCGCGCCGACCTGGATTTTGTGTCGGCGCAAGCTCGCAAAGCCGACCCGGACGACTCGGACCAGCCCCTCAACGACGACGAGATCCTGGGCGCCCCCCACGCGACGCCGTCGGGCCACGGCATCGGCGGGACCACGCGCTTCAAGGGCGGCTCGACGGCCTCGGTGGCACTCATATCGACGCCCACGACGGCGCCGTTCTGGCACCCGGCCGCGCACTCGACCCTCGTGGCCGCGCACGTGGGCGACTCGCGCATCCTGCTGTGCGAGACGGCCACCGGCCTCCCGCACCCCCTGACGTCGGACCACCACCCCACGACGCCCACGGAGAGCCGGCGCCTCCGCCGCTACGCGCCCGCCGGCTCCATGGTCACGGGCGACTCCTTTGGCGAGGAGCGCATCGCGGGGCTCGCCAACTCGCGCGCCTTTGGCGACATCAAGTCCAAGCGCATCGGGGTGTCGGCCGAGCCCGAGATCACGCGCGTGGAGATGGGCCCCGCCGAGTTCTCCTTCCTCGTCCTCATGAGCGACGGCGTCTCGGGCACCCTGAGCGATCAGGAGATCGTAGACGTCGTCAAGGAGGCCAAGACGCCCGAGCAGGGCGCGCGCAACGTCGTCGAGTACGCGACCGAGGTGTCCAGGGACGGCGACAACGCCACCTGCCAGGTTGTCCGGCTGGGCGGGTGGGAGAGACGGTCCGAGGGCGGGCTGGGCAGCATGGGCACCAAGGAGATTAGGGACATTAGGAAAGCGGAGGCGCAGGACCCCAGGAGGGGCAAGAGATGAGGTTTGTTCATTCAGCCTTTGTGCAATCGATTTTTCGTCATGAGCGGCATGCCTTGGGTGTGGTGATGGATGGGCATTGGGTGGAGTTTGCATGTAGCGACCACTAGATACTTGGCTGCATAGGCGATGTACTGACGATATACATATAAATGGACTGCTTGTGGATGGCTTACGATTCCGAGTACATGATTTCAAGACAATTTTTATTGAAAATATCGACGACGGCTCTTTTCTCGTCTCTACATACACGTCCATGTAATTCATATCGACATACCTCATATTCGGAGCCTATTTTCCCAACAACCCCTACTAAAACCTGAATTCCGTGAAATCATCCAAACATACTTGAGCTTTGTATCTAATAGCGTCCCTGGCCGGGATACTGGTTCCAAGAAGGCGGCTGACCTTGTCCGTAGGGGGGATATCCCTGCGGGGGTGGACCGCCGTACCCCTGGGGCGGCTGCTGCCATTGTCCTGGAGGCGGCGCACCGTACTGTTGGGTTCCCGGATATCCCTGAGGACCACCGGGAGGAGGTTGCTGGCCGTAGCCCTGGTAATACTGCCCCGGGGGTGGGGGGGCATTGTAGCCTGCCTGGAAGGTGTTGGGTTCGTTCATGTACGAAGCCGCCTCTCCTCCCCCGCTCGTCGAGGTATAAGACGGCGGAGTGGGCATCTTGCTTGTCTCCGGAGCAGGAGAGTTGGATACGTAGTTGGAGGCCTGCTCTCCGTCATTCCCAGACATGGAGTCCAAATCGCGGGTGCGAACCTGGGACCATAGTGAGCCGGCGACTTTGCCGTGGCCGAGCTGGCTGAGGGCGTCGAAGGCGCCGTGGGAGTGGCCGCCACCGCTGCTGCCCGATTTGGTGCCGTTGAGGATGTGGTTCTTGCCCGTCTTGACGGATTCCGAGGAGAGGATGCGTTCGAGTTCGTGGCGACGCGGGTGCTGGTCGGCCCACATTCGTACTGTCTGGAACATGTCACGCTGAATTTCGATATTTTCGCTGCGCAGGGCTGGGTGGTGGAAGGCCCGGATGACGTCGTTGACGACCTCGTCTACGGGGACATTGGGGTTTTCCCAGGCAAAGATGACGCGACTGAGGATGTGTGAGCGGATATTGAACGAAGGGCAAGACGGGATTGCCTAGGGCATGGAACTTACGGAACCGCGTATTGAAGAATTGTCGCGGCGACTCGGCCGGCACAAGAGTTCAGGACGTTGGTGAAGTGGTCCTTGGACAGCATAGAGTGGGTAGGATCAGAGCATCTGTTGTTCTCCCACGGCTCCAGCTGGGACTTTGAGCTGGCGGTGATGACGCCGGATGAGCCATCCTTCAAAACTTTGGTGACAGAGTTTATGATGGGTCGGATGAAGGGGGCGAGAAGGCCCAATACAAAGGCAGTCAGGGTCTCGCTGATGTGTTCCAGGAGCTTCTCCAGACCTGGAACCTTGGCAATACCACGGCTGATTGCCTTGACGATCTTGTCGCGGAACACCAGGATGGGGTAGATGCGTTTGGCGGTCTTTACGGGGTCAAAGTCGGGGCTCATCCCCGGTACGACGTTGGCATTGTTGGCACGAGTTCGCTGCTGGTTCTGCCGGTTTTCTCGCTCCTGGGCTTCGGAAGCTTCCTTGAGGTCCTTTGCCTCGGAAGCAAATCCAGTTCCAACATCAGGGAGCTTGGAGAGCAGGGAGATGAAGTCGCTTGGACCAGAGCCATCGAACAATCCCCTGTCGCCTGTAGCCACGGGCCCGCTTCTGGCACCTTCGGCATTTTTCAGGGCCACATCAACTTCATCGACCTCGGATTGGGTAAAATGATCATTGGCTTCGCCAATAACGGAGTGCAAGAAGTCAACGGCACCAAAGGTACCAGTTACTATGGGATAGATCCTCTTGCCCTGGATGTTTATCTCGGTTTGGGTTCCGCAGTGAGGGAACACATTGTGGTACCCAAGCTCTCGGAGAGCCAGCTCACAATAGTTGCTGTGCGCCCCAAAGTCCTCTAGGCAATGGAGCGCTTGGCCAAGGCAGCGGAGGGCCTCGCAGAGATTCTCGTCCTTGCCCTTGCCACGTTCACCACAGCTGTAGAGGCGGCCAAAGTGGATACTGCGAGCAAAGCTGAAGCGAATGTATCCGGTACTGGTGGCCCATTGTCCCGTCTCGTTGGCAATGTAGTTCTTCATTCCCGTCTTCATATCGATCTCTGTTTCGACGGGCTGGACGGGACCGCGGAGACGGGGGTCGAAGGTGCGGGCATCGACGCCATCTGCGTACCCAAGGGGGTTGTCGATGTGCTCCTCTGGGCGATAGCAGCCGAGACGTTCCTCGGTGACTTCGAACTCCTCGGTGGCATAACCGAAAGCCATGAATGAGAGAACCCAGACCTGGATTTGTCGACAATCCTTGTTAGCTGTGTAGGCGTGTGCGACGAGGCGCGGGGACTCACGAGGATTCGAATCGTGGCGGCGTTGACGCCCTTGAGACTGCCGACATCGACGGCCTGGGAGTAATCGCGGAGCCAGTTTCCAAAGTAGGTTCGCTTGATCAGCATGGAGGTCCATTTCTTGCCGTGCAAGAAGGCGACACTGGCGAGCATATCCTCGATATCTGCAATACAATGGCTGTCAATATTTGGCGGGGTAGCCCCATGTGGAAATCAACATACCTCCATGGCGCCAGTTGTGTCCTTCGACCTGGCGGCAATGTGTTAGCCGTGCGCATGAGAGCTCGAAATGGGATCACGGCTTTGTTCATACCTGGGCAATGGATGGGATGTTTCCAGCCCCAAAGGCGGCAGCCCTGCCAGGAAGCAAGACCAAGCAGACGGCGAGCACTAGGAGCCACGTGCCCCGCGGCAGAGAAGGCGATGACATGACGTCGTAAGCTACTGTTGCGGAAGGTGAATGTGGGATTTCGACAAGGGCAGATGATGGTAGGTTTCGAGATGGACCAGGCGATCGCAGGCTAGGCGCGATGGACTGGAAAGGCGATAGAGGAACAGAGTTGCGATGGCTTCAGGGACCGAGTGCAGAGACCGGCTGGGACTGCTTGGCGACCTTGATTTCGACTCCGAGCCAAAACGCTGCTATTTTCAGCCCCGCAAGGAATCTTGAGCTGACGCGCTGTTCGCATTGTTGGGACCCTCCATGGTCGCTCTCTGCCCCGCCACCAGCGACATGAGCCGCCGCGGCTGACGCCAACGTTTGATGATCTGTGCGCCGGAGTTGCAAATGCCAGTTTGATCAATACGATTACATATTCAATGTTATAATATAAAACTAGCATTTTACTGGTATGTACTCATATAAAACTTGTATAAAGACTAATTTAACAATTAAAGCCCCCCAAACGCTGTATAAGCCGCGGGCTTTTCTTAATGTAATGCAAGCGTTCCTAGAAAGAAGACCTAGACTCCACTTTTTCAAGCGCCAAGGCACATGCATGTGCTTGTTTGTCATAGATGGAATCAGTCAGCACTATAAGCCAGTGCCAGTTTAGACCACACAAGTCAAGTATTGGAATCATGGTGTACCAAGTTGGAATATCAGGTCAATTTCAGTCACGCTAGATTGGGAATCATCGTTGTGACCCTAGTTTAACCAGCTCCTTGGCTTTTTACACACAAGGCAGAAACTGAAAAACGCACTTCTGGCTAACAGAAAATCAATTGCCGCGCTCTTAATCAAATCAATAGGGTAGCGTCGATGGTAGTCTACAGTTGTCCGTATGATCCAACAAACTCTTTGTTCTGCACACTAGTACAGAGTGCTAGTACCATATGATTATAAAGCATGAGGTCAATTTGGATTAAGAAACCAAAGCTCACCGCTCTCCCTCTCTCTTTCAGGCCCGGTAGTTGGAGTAGGCTGCGATGGTGTCGCTCAATTTTGTTCCTTGTTTTTCAATAGGGCCTCTAGGGTCGACTTTAGTTTAGCAGAAAAAAATCATGTTATTAGTGTGCCACCAGACATTTTGCTGTAGCCGCCACGTGACTAGTAGCCCTGTGCTGTTGGTCGTCAACTCGTGCGGTTTCAGTATGGACTTTTCTCCCCTCGAGTCACACGCACTCATTTCCGCCATGGCAACCTCAAACCTCAAAATCCTTCTCGTTGGCAAAGGAGCTCGCGAGCATAGCTTGGCTTGGAAACTGTCTCAAAGCCCATCTGTGCAACACATCTACGTTGTCCCTGGGAACGGCGGCACTCAAGATCTTCCCAATGTCTCGAATGTTTCTCATATCAGTCAAGATGATTTCCCGGGACTCGTTTGTTTTGCCAGAGACCAGCACATTGGCCTCGTTGTAGCTGGACCCGACGATGCTGTTGTTAACGGCATAGCTGGATATTTTGAAGACAGTACGCACTTTACCTCGTCTCTTCTGTGTGGCATGACGGGTATACAACAGTCTAGCTAATCCAAGTCCATTCAGCTGGTATCCCTTGCTTTTCTCCCTCCAAGGCGGCAGCAGAAATAGAAGGGTCCAAAGCATACTCCAAGGCCTTGATGGAACAATACGATATTCCAACCGCAAAGTATAAAACCTTTCGTCAATATGAAGATGCAAGAGCCTATTTGCAATCTATTGACTGCTCTCGTGTTGTATTGAAGGTCGATGGTCTGGCTGCCGGAAAGGGTGTGGTGCTGCCTGCCAATGAGGCGGAAGCACTTGACGCATTGCGTCTGATGATGGTTGAGTCTAAATTTGGCTCCTCGGGGCAATCCGTTGTCATAGAAGAATTTCTAGATGGCGACGAAATCAGTGTCCTCACTTTTGTGGATGGCAGCGGAGCTTTCAAATCCCTTCCACCAGGGCAGGACCATAAGCGTATATTTGATGGAAATAAGGGTCCTAACACTGGGGGCATGGGAGTTTATGCGCCTCTGAGTTTCTTAACCGCCCAAGATCTCGAGACAATCGACCGGGAAATCATCAGGCCTACGCTTGAGGCTCTCCAAGCCGAAGGTATGCTGTAAATTCATCCGTCATCTCTTGTTTCTAATTTTCTGTCCTAGGCCGACCTTTTTCTGGCATGCTCTTCACTGGCATAATGATGACAAGAGATGGACCCAAGGTTTTGGAATACAATGCTAGGTTTGGAGACCCCGAGACGCAGACAATGATGATGCTGCTTGCTCCAGAATGTGACCTTGCCACGATCCTCATTGCCTGTTGCACAAACAAGCTTCAAGATGTAGCTATCCCCGTACGTCCCGGATTCGCTTGCAATGTGGTTGTTGCAGCCGGGGGCTACCCCGAGTCCTACCGCAAAGGTGATGTCATCACGGTCGAGGGCTGTGCATCAGGTCTGTCGGTACTGGTCCCGTAGATTTGATACATACTAATTGCATCTAGGTGTGGAGATTTTCCACGCTGGAACGGAGAAATCGACAGATGGGCAACTTTTAACGGCTGGTGGCAGAGTCCTCTGTGCGGCGTCGTATGGGTCAACTCTAGAAGAAGCAGTCTCTCTCGCTTATAGAGGCGTACAAGCTGTGCAGTTCAAGGATAAAACGTACAGAACGGACATTGCTTCACGGTATGTCGCAGCCACTGACCTATCAAGCGTTCAACTTGATCAAGTGTTAATCTGTTGTTTTTACCTTTGTAGCTGCCTGTGAAGGGAGCTCCGTGGATACAAGGTGACGTTTGTGACGTTTGTCCTGTCAAACGTGGAACGGGAGAGGAGGGGCGCGAAAGAGCCACAAATGCACATTGGACTTGAGTTCGATAATCATGGGAAGGGGGCCAAACTCCCGCTCTTGGAAGATGCGGATAAAATCGTGGTTGCCTCCTTCTTTGTCTTACTCACCCAGCGGCCTTTCCCAGAAAGGAGACCAGAGGCCTTCACAACCAGTCTGCCTCCCGGTTGGGTCTCCCGGTTGGCATCGAATTGCCAGTTGATGTTCACTGACTTGTGAATTTTGCCGGCACCATAGTTCCCAGGCGCAACAAGAATTGCTGCAAAAAGAGACGGCTCGGACAGTTTCCAGGCGAGAGCATGTTCTCTGGATATGAGAGGGCGAAAAAAACACATAAAATACTGTTGGCTTGATCGGGCACCTAGAGCTCCTTCCCCCATTGCCGTCTGGTGCTTGTGGGCAGACTGCTTTGGTCCTGTGAGGGCCGACCAACATTGCTTCCTGTCATAATGACACCAAGCGTCAAGGGCCTGCCGAAAGTAAGCTGGTTAGTCGTGTTTTGTTCAAGATCAGTTTGGGATATTTATACCTCGGAATTTCAATTATTTCGACACATGGTGGCGCTGTTGTTGGCTCTAGTGCTGAAAATATGGACGGGATCCTGATGTGTTGCAGGATTTGTCTCGTCATTCGTCTATCATTGTGGCAGCCGCATGTTGTTGCTTTGCACAACAATTCTTCCACGCACGAGGCCGAGTCTTCACTGGCTATCGTATTATAGATGATACTAGACGTTGCCCACCGAAGGGATTAAAGCTTGGAGTCTTTGACACATTTATTCGTCGGCCGTTGTATCGCTGACTTGGTTTCAACTCGGCCGTATTAGTGAGAGTTTTATTCGCTCTCTGAATGAGATGAGCTGTTGTCACTGCAAGCTGCAAGCCGTTTGCCGATAAAACCATTCATGAAGAATGGCTTGCTGTCTATCTGAAATGATGCAAATGAGGCCAGTTGGGCCGCCTCCAAGCAGACAATCCCATTTATTACCTACGCAATGAACCCGACAAAACAAGAGTAGTAGATTGCCAATCCGGCAGGCATCCCAACAGGACATGTCGCCTCAGAGGCGATGAAATGATGGAGCAGTTCAACACGCGTCATGATGCTGTTGCGAGTCAGCTGTGGAGTAGCAAAGGTCCATGTCTCAATGTAGAGTCTGGCGGTGATACAGCTGAACGCGAGCCCTAGCATAGACGAACTGTTCGGCATTATTCTGCAGCCAGTGGAACCCGTACACAGGTCCTTGAATCGAAGCCGGTGGGATTTGGATTACGTGAAGGGGCTGAGTGAGGCTGTGGGGAGGAGGCCGAATGAGTCGATGCCAAGTCATTCATGATTCGACACTCGGGTTCAATGTTGCCCCTGCGCAAGAGTCCGTCTATTTCGGGCAAGTGTCTGGTCTAGTCCCGTCAACTTGATTCTTTGGACGAGGCTACATTCATTAGTTCCCTGCACATGTACGCTGCGAAAACTGTCGAGGCGCTTCAGACGGACGGTTTCGCTGACAGTGGTTGGTTTTTGACCAAGCACCACTTCCGCCTGCGCTTTTTATCCAAGACGTTCAGCACTCTCCTATTCTCGCGACCACGGCGTTTATCCTGTTTATATTACATCAAATTGAATTAAATTAGATTAGCGGCCCGAATCGTGGCCGGGCATAACGGATCCATCCGCCACAAATTGTCGTTCGACAAGACGCCTTGGACAAAACGGACCTTTATGCCGGTGCTGAAACCCAGGGGCAGATGAAAGGACTCCGGCTACGTCTGGGCGCGAGTCAGCCTGTATCAGCTCCCATCTCATGCCAATGCCATTGACTCGGAGAAGCGCATTACCCACACGCGGCATGAAGGCATGAATTACCATCGTAGCCAAGAGTGGACAACGGCTTATGTTATCGCAAACAACGCCCCCGAGCTCATTACTCGTCAAGTCCGTAGTGTCCGTGTATGCCTTGCATCGCAAGTCGCATATATATACCGCCGTCGACGACGTCTATTTGCTTCTCGGATATCAACAACATCAATCCAATCAAGTCTCAGCCAATATGAAGTTTTCTATCACCCTCGTTACCCTTTGCATCGGGCTGGTTGCCGCCGCTCCTCGGGCGCCGGAATCCGGTGCCCTTGCCGATAAGGCTCAGCCCAGACAGGCTGACGGGCCGATATATTCTGACGATTTCGTCTTTCCCGACGACCAGCGTCTCAAGCCTAAGCCTACCTCCACTCCAGTCCCCGATGATGCGTGCTAAGGAGGGCGCGTGTGGGCGTGTTTCTCAGGATTGCTTGGTTGTTCGGGTATGTGTCGTCCTTTTTCTGTGGTATTTGATGCAATCGCTAACTTTCCCAGTCCTGATGAGCCTTCATGGGATACAATTGCGGTAGATACTGGGTCCGGTTTAGCAGTTATAAAAAAGAAGAAAAAGAAAAACTTTGGAATTGCGCTGCGAAAGATGGTTAACTAGGAGGATTGTTCATGTACACAGCTGCGAAATGCTAGATTTAGATGTTTCAGTAAAAGATTACCATGTGTATATCTTTGTACTATCGTATCTTGTTTATCTACACATTTGCTTCGTGATATTTACTACTTGACCTGGAATAATATTAATGTGAAAGGTTTGTTATTATATAAAGTAATAAGCTTTAAGCGAATTCGTATATAATTGACTTTTGGCACGTTTTATATTAAATAAATCAACTTACTTGCTTGCTATTTCTAGAGTATCTATCCCTATTATACACATGCATAAAAAGGTCTCTTGGCGCTAGGGCTAAAGGCCAATCAGATAATAGAAAGCTCTTAGTGTAAAATATGAAAAAAAGCATCTAGTCCAAGTCTACATGTCACCCTTGACCCGGAGGACTTCCACAAGACACTGGTCCCTTTTTCGTTCCAGCTCCTTGGTATCCTTGCCCTGCAATTCTTTAGCAACACTCTCCCGCAGCGTCGCGAGACCCTCGGGAGTCCACTGAAACGCATGAGCCTGCATATCGTCCATCCAACTCCTGGTGGCAGGCCCCAAATGCTCCAGGAAATGCTTGAAGCCGTCGGTGCCGCCTCCGCCCCCCATGGCGTTTGACAGCAACGGGCCGGTAACAGCCCAACGCGGCCCAAGGCTACTGGTAACACACGTATCTGGTTCACGAGTTAGCAAACATGTACACAGGTAAGTTGTCAAACCACAAGTCGACTCGCCTAGATCCTGTGCTGATAAAACACCGCGGCTCACAAGGCTATATGCTTCATTGCAGACCGCTGCCTGGAGACGGTTGGCCGCGAAGCCAGGTATCTCCTGGCGAATAAGCACGGGCTTTCGACCCAGCGACTTGTAGAAGTTCATGGCTGTTTCCGTGCTCGCTGCCGCCGTCTCAGCGTGGGGGACTACCTCGACGAGCGGCATTAAATGAGGAGGATTGAAGGGATGTCCTATGAGCACGCGCCCTGCGTTGACGGCACATTTCGATATAAACCGGGAACTAGGTATGCCGGACGAAGACGACGCAATGACAACGTCTGGGCGAGTCGCGGCGTCTATCTCGCCAAGGATATCGGTTTTCAACTCGATGCGTTCGGGCGCATTCTGTTTCGCAAGTGTGCGCATATATTAGAATGGGTGACTGATCGAGACGTGGAAGCAGGTACCTCTTGGACAAAGTCGACATTGGCAAAATGATGCTTGAATTGTGCACCCACGAAGCGGTAATTGGTCAATGCGGCATTCGGTGCCAGGCCCGACTTTTGCATGGTCGGCCAGATGGCTTGGAGGTAGGCTGCGAGCTTTTGCTCCGCGCCTGATGCAGGATCGGAAACAATGACTTGGAGGCCGCGGGCTAGAAACAGGCCTATCCAAGAGGAGCCGATTACCCCGGTGCCAACCACGCCCACTGTCCGGATGGACATGGTGTTGAGGGATTGTGATACAGATAAGGGCAAATTCGGATGGAACGGCACGAGTAAGATGGGTGACGGAGATGATGCTTGCTGCAAGGCCCAATGCGAATGGAACAGCGTCTTGGAGAGCCGTTCGTGACAGTGCACCTTTATAGTTGGATGAGAAGCTAGTTTTCTAGCATCGCGATTCACTAAACCGACACGGATGTCTGAAGCATTACCAGGTAACAATCTTTTTATCTTTGCCCGTTGGGCCAATCGGCTCATCCGGCTAGCTCGGCTCGGTACTTGTCGATATTGCATCAGTGCAACACTTTTGCGTGAATTATCGGGCTCGCCACGTACGTAGTGCCTATTCTGGGATGGCAAACTGCCGAGGCAATGCCACTTGACGTTTGGCACGCATATTCACATTATGGTAGGGGGTACCAACTCTTGGATTTTGTTTGTTTGCTTTTTCAGGTTAGGCCGAGCATAAACGAAGCCAAGAGGATCCATCAGATCGTGCATCCATTTGAGCCGAGCTAGCGCGAAGCGGCAACCTAGCTAGACTCCTGTCACCAGTTGCCAGTTACAGCCTGGTCTGGGTGGAACAAAGTCGTTGCGTTGCATTACACGTGTGGTAGATAGATCGACGTTTACACGTCATTTTATTCCGCGGACAATAGTACATGATTCCGAGAGTAGCCAGATAGGGCGGGGCTTACATGCTGCTCGAATCTGTGGATACGATTCGTTGATTCCCAGAGTGGCTAGGCCGTACGTGAACGAAGTCGTAGTCGTTGCGAGGCATTGATCTACCAGGCAGTTTCGGCACTTGCCTTTCCACACCTTCAGATACCGCATTGAGTTTCGGTGCTGGCCGAGCTGGCCGAGCCGGGCGAACCGCCCAAAACTACATACGTCAATACGTACATGCAGGGCCTTCAATGTTCAATGTTGTTCGTTTGGTCCATTCGCCAGCAACCGGGGGCAATTGCCGCTGCCCGTGGCCCATCAGCCAGCCCACGGATGACGAAGCGTCGCCGCCCCGTGCTTCCGAAGCAGAGATCCCATCTGCACTAATATAGCGCCGGCCGTATAATCCCTTATCAGGGAGATGGGAAGACTTCGATTTAGCTTTACACGGACGAGTCGTACCTATCAACGGCTCCATGATTGATGCAATGACAACGCCACAACGCAACTCCCTAGACTTGCTGCCCGTTGCCGATTATATAAGTTTCAACCATGTCCCTCTGCGGACCGTACCATCACCGTAGCCTCTTTCTATACGGGATCTGGTACCCAGATCTCTTCAATTCCGACCCAACTCACTCCTCGCGCTTCCATTCGTGATCCAACACAAGCCATGGGCTTCCAACTACCTTCAACCGTCGGCCGCGTCGTCGCCGTACTCGGTGGCGGCGTTTTGGGTCGACGAATAGCCTGTAGCTGGGCGGCCAGCGGCTACGACGTCGTCATCCGCGATCCCAGCCCGGAGCAGAGGGCCGCAGCGGTGCAGTACTGCAACACCAGCATGTCGGACTACTCAGATTCGGCCAAGCGCGGCACCGTGCAGGCCCTGGACGACCTGGAAAAGGCTGTCGAGAAGGCATGGCTGGTTGTCGAAGCGGTCCCCGAGAAACTGGACCTGAAAATATCCACCTTTGCCGACCTAGAAAAGCTCACGACGCAAGACGCCCTCCTTGCCTCCAACTCGTCCTCGTACAAGTCTCGAGAAATGGTTGGGCATCTCCAAAGAGAGACGAGGCGGCGCGTTCTGAACATGCACTACTATATGCCGCCGGGAAACCGCATCGTCGAGTTGATGACGGACGGCGAGACTGACGAGACCATCTTCCCCTTCCTAGTGGACAAGCTTAAAGAAACCGGTATGCATCCTTACGTGGCGCACAAGGAGTCCACTGGTCTCATTTTCAACCGCATGTGGGCTGCTATCAAGCGCGAGGCCCTGAGTATCCTCGCCGAGGGTGTGGCAACACCGCAAGAGCTGGATGGCCTCTGGCTCGAGATGTGGTCTGGAAGTCAGACCGGGCCGGTGGCCATGATGGACCAGATCGGCTTGGACACTGTCGCCTTTATCGAGCAGCATTATGTTGCGGAACGTAAGTTGTCCGACCAGCCTCTCAAGTTCCTGCAAAAGTTCCTCGACGAGGGACGACTGGGAGCCAAGTCTGCCAAGGGCGGGCTTCTTCCTCCCCAGCAGGCGACTGGGCCAGCACACCACTTCGGCGACAGCGGCAACATCCTCGATCCTACCCTCTATGTCCTCGATATTGGCCTCTCTGCTTCCAACCCTCTTGATGCCCCGAACGCAGGCCGCATCATGGTTGGCTCGCCGGACGGGAGGCCCTTTCGGACTCTGGTGTCAAACCAGCACATGCCTGACGGTATTGACATCTCAACCTCGGCCAAGAAGCTCTTCTGGACCAGCATGGGGAATCCGTCTCAACCAGACGGCGCAGTTTTCAGCTCCAACCTCGACGGGAGTCATGTCAAGGAGATTGTTCCGCGCGGCTCGGTCCACACCCCGAAGCAGCTCACCATCGACCACAAGAACTCCAAAATCTATTTCGGAGATCGGGAGGGTCTCAAGATTTGGCGGTGCAACTTTGATGGCTTCGGCCTGGAAACGCTCATCCAGAACGGAGACTGGCGGAACGACGAAGAAAAGGCCGACCAGATGAGGTGGTGTGTTGGCGTGGCCGTGTCGCCATCAACGGGTAAATTCTACTGGACTCAAAAGGGCCCTTCAAAGGGGAACAAGGGGCGGATATTCCGGGCCAATATCGATTTCCTGCCGGGAGAAGGAGCCGGCAACCGGACGGACATCGAGGTCATGTTCCAAAACTTGCCGGAGCCCATCGACCTGGACATTGACGAGGCCGCCAACGTGCTCTACTGGAGCGACAGGGGCGAGCTTCCCACGGGGAATAGCATCAACTCGGCAAGGCTCGACGCGGCCAGGCCTGTCCAGGGCAATGCCACGAGCGTGCCGGGCAGGGACTACACGCTCCTTTCTCGCGATTTGCACGAGGCCATCGCGGTCAAGCTGGACTTGAAAAAGGGGCACGTGTACGCGACCGACCTCGGCGGCAGCATGTACAGGCTCGACGCGGACGGTGGACACAAGACCCGGATCTACGACGGCGTCGGAGCTCTTTCCGGCCTGGCGCTTGCGTACTTTTAGTTGCTGAGTTGGCCTGTTGCTCGGGAAATGTGAGATGAGCTTGGCCGGGGCAGGGCAGGGCAGAGCAATGGACAGCATGGAGCTGGTTTCAGCAACTTCTCATTCCTTGGAACACGTTCCATTCTATTCAATCTCGTCAGCCCCGTGAACTTTCAGTAGGGAGACGTAGGGGCGCGAGTACGTTGGATGAGCTGAAAGTTGGTTTCGGATACCGTTGCTCCTTTAAAGCCTTTCGGATGTTGTGAGAGCTTCGCACGACTAATGGAGCAAGCCAGTCTCGGCTCGTAGCAAGCAGTGAGAGGAAATAGCGCGCCACGATTCCTGAAAGCGATTGATCTGCGTGTTTATTCCCAATAGCTAGGCTCAAGAAAACAAAGTTTGTAGAGAACATGTTCCGTGGGTTTATACACACGTCTAGTCATGTGACGCCGGGATAAACGGGTCTGCAATGTGTGACGATCACAACCTCCTGCGTCATCCATCTTCAACCTTCGGCCTTAATGTCCCCATTCAACCCGAATGATGAAACGGACTCACCGCAAGGTGCGCAGTGGTTGTAGCACGTGTCGGAGGAGACGGGTGAAATGCGACGAGCTCAAGCCACGTTGGTTCGACACTCCGGCCCCGGCATAGTAGCCCAGCTCACCAGGTTGCCAGTACTCAGTGCCAACGACTTCTCACACGAGGCCAGCCCGTCAGCTGTAGCTATGGTACACCCCAGGAAGCCCTTGCGGCCTCCTCGATCGTAGTCAGAACACCCTCGCCTCTGAACTATCTGTCCATGATATCTCAATTTGGCTGGCCGAACCCGACGCCGCCAGAGGCAGAGGCCTTGCTATATCAACTATGTGTCATTCGTAAAGGCATCATGCCGGCCGTAGAACAGGGGTTCTTGGTGGGCGCTAACCAGTTCTCAAGGTAGGCGAATACGTCATTCATTCGTTGTTGATGTCTTGCCCCTGGCTGCTGACGGCAAGCAAACGCCCAACAGCTTCCTTGCGATGGCTGGCAGCTTTGAACATCTCAGGCACTGCTTGTGCAGCATCGGAGCGGGCCATTTAAGAACCATCACAAATCTATCTCGCATGTCCTTGTTAGAAAGCCGCTTTAGAGGTCTTGCAATCCAGGGAATGGTCCGAGAAATGCAAAGCATACGCTCTCAGAGCCGCGAGCGCCAACAAGAAATGTCACAAGGGCTCATCGCGTCGTCGATCCTGATGGCGTGGTACAGCCCAAACCCGTAAGAAGCACAAGACACGAACCAAGAAATGCACCGCGCTGACTTGCGTTGCTGCAGAACCGAGTACAGTAGTTATCTCAAAGGCACGCTTGCCGTAAGTTGGACGGCCCTAGAAGCGAACCATGATAAGAGCCTAGACTGAGCTTGGGCTGACACATGGCACACGCAGTTTCTCCATCCATACATGTACACGGCAGACAACCAGGCGTCCCTTGCCGCCGTACAAGGTCTGCATTCCGCCGTGAACGAGCCACGGGACGAAGGCTCCCTAGACAGCCCACCGCAGCCGATGCGGCAAGGGCAAAGACTCCTGGAATCAGCGGCCGCGTCTATCCGCAGCCTTTGCAAGTGCAAGCTGGATAGCGAGCTCGAGTCTGCGGCGAGAGAGCTCCTCATCTTTCTTCAAAATGTACGCCACCGAACTTGGCAGCATCTGTCGCTCGAGGACCAGCTGTCGACCATGTTCCCCATCCGCAACTGGCTGCGCTTTGTTCCCCGTTCGCCAGACCGGTTCCTGTCGAATGACTTCTTGCTCTACCTGTACATGGCAAACTACGAGACGGCCATGCTGGCCATGGGGACTGTCCTGCCTGCTGTACACCTCCCCCTGGCCATGACGGAGAGGAGCTCTGGCGTAGCTAGACTGCGAATATTCATACAAGACGCTGTCGACGCACGATTTTCAGGGGCTGAGAGCATTGCAAACTCGCTTCCGGTGTACACTGCGTGCATGGGATGGCTGGCTCTTGCAGACGAGTGCGTGGAGAGTTACCAGACTCGCGGCGCGCCGGTGAGGGCCGTCTCGCGATAGCTTCTGCCGCTGAGTGCGTGAGAGCAACCCTGCCAGGTACATATATAGTATTACTCACCGTGGACTTCTGCCCACTCCGTGTCTACTAGAGCAATTTTGCAGCGGCGTCTACTGCTCAAGAATGCCCTCGGCACCGACACCAAACGGATGCAGGGGCGAGCCCTTCGGGGGCTTTCGATCCCACAGTCCAGCAGCCCGCTCAAGAATTTCCCCGTCGCAGTACTCCATGTATTCAAGACGACTCGGCCGTTTTGCATGTCACGGCGGTCCAGGTATTAGGGGCTGGAGAAGGGTAGGGATGCACTTGCCCATGCATGGCCAAGGCCAACTACCTGAGTATTTGGAGCATCCCACACCAAGCCAAAAATCGATATGAACCAGACTCCCTAAACAGCATACAGTACGATATTTACTTGAATTCTGGTATTGGACTGATGAGTTCTTTAATGGCCAACAATGATGCGCATGCGTGTGACGGATGCCATTAGGATACAATAGGAGGCAAATAGTACCAGACCAGACTCAACCAGATCAGGTGCCCGGCCGTCACGCAATATACCATCAATTGATAGCATATTAGTGTGCTGGTGTCTGGCGTATCGCGATGTGGTCTGGTCTGTTGCGGTTCTTGGGCTTAGGTGTAGCTAGCTACATTGTGTTGCTTCTATTGGGCCTTACCTGATGTCAATTATTTAAATATATCAAAATTGAAAAATTATTAAGACAAGTTAAAATGCTAGTTTTTTTAAACTTAATAATAGCAGATTAGTGTAAACTACCCGGTAGGCAAACATATGCAGCCACAGACTGAAGTGGATTCTCTCTGCAAATGGGTGTCGACCATTCCACTGCCTGTTGATAGAAGGCGTGAATGCTTTCCCGCCTGTTTCACGCCCTTTGCTTTACAAGCTGAGGTATATCAATTAATAGACTGGGAGGGAAGAGGTATTTTCCCTCCCGCTCCTGGTGTCTCACGTACAAGATACATATCGTGCACTTGAATTCACAACACACCAAACCATGCAATCACACGCGCCAGCTGCCATGGGCTCCATCTTGGACGCAATTGGGAAAACACCCGTGGTGCAGTTGAAGCACGTGGTACCGGCCGGATACGCCAACGTCTACATCAAACTGGAGTTCTACAATCCTACCGGGTCCTACAAGGACAGAATGGCAAAATCCATGATTGAAGAAGCCGAGAAGCGCGGGGATCTCCAAGCCGGCATGACGGTGGTTGAAGCCACGGGCGGCAGTACCGGATCGTCGCTGGGATTCGTCTGCGCCGCAAAGGGCTATCGGTTCCGAGTTCTTTGCTCAGACGCCGTCGCCGTGGAGAAGCTGCGGTCGATGACTGCGCTGGGAGCAGACCTGGACATTACGCACAGTCCGTCTGGAAAGCTGACGCCAGACTTGCTGCCTGCGATGAACAAGCGGGCGGCGGAAATCGGCCGGGAGCACGGCCATTACTTCACCGACCAGTTCGTCAATCGAGACGCTCTGGTTGGATACGAGGGCATCGGCCACGAGTTGGTTGAACAGGTTCCTGGGGGGATTGACGCATTCTGCGGAGCTGTTGGCACGGCCGGCATGGCCATGGGCGTGGGGAGAGTGTTGAGGTCAAAGTCCCCGTCGACGCGGATTGTCATTCTTGAACCTGCGTCGGCGCCGTTGCTGACCCAGGGCGTGACGGGGACACATTCTGTTGAGGGTGTTGCCCCGGGTTTCGTCGCACAGCACCTCAATCGGGATCTGTATGATGAAGTTCGAGCCATCGACGAGGAACAGGCGCGCGCTATTTGTCGCCGGCTCGCAAAGGAGGAGGGCCTTCTTGTAGGGACGTCATCGGGGCTGAATGTCGTTGCTGCTCTGCAGCTGGCCAAGGAATTAGGACCCGGCAAGACGGTCGTTACGGTTGCCGTGGACTCGGGGTTCAAGTATCTAAACGGCACCCTCTTTCAAGATGCGCAGAGTCGGGCTGGTGGCGCTGCTAAGCTCTAAGCCATTAAAATTCCTGGCGGATAAGTCGTCAAAGGTAATAGAGGCGGCGTTGGCGAAAAGACGAAGAAGAGCTCTTGGTGTTTGTAGGAATCCGGAGATTAGATGGATGGAGCCTGAGGGGCTTGTTGTTGTGCTCTGGAGCAAAATCATAAAATCTCCCGCCCACTGGTATTATTATTATGCTCTACGGAGTACTTGTGCCACGCATTGACTCAACATTGCCAGCTCTTGTGCACCAGACCGCTCAGGGCACCAACATCCGCGTCTCCTCGGCTTGGTCGGGTGCTAATCATGCAACTTTTACCCAGTCTCCCTTCATACTAGCCAGGCTACCCTCTGTACACGCCCATAATGGCATGTACGTACGAGGCGGAGGGTGGAGATTGTCCGGGTTTCCATTTGACAAATGGATAGCCTACTTACTGCTTACCTCTGCCCTACAATTGCCCGAGCACTTGAGGCAACGAGATTCGATCCCCGGTGACTGACACCTCAGTGCTGCGACAAATCGACCCAGAGTAACGCCACTTTGCGTCCTCGGCACCCGCTCATTCCTGTAATTAGCGGCGGGCACTGCAGCCTGGCCCGGGTTTCAATGTTCCCCAAGTACCCGGTGCTGCCACAGAGTACCTTCAATCTTCAATGCATGCTGGTGCCTGTGTGAGTGCATGTGAGTGCCGGCCAATGCCTCGCACCGCTAAGACCAAAGGAGCATCGTCATTAAAACCTTCCACCCAAATATTGTCGCATGATTCGCCTTTGCCATTTACCATCCTCATGTCTCGCCCGCTATTAATATTTCCCGTGCCCTGCACATCTTCGTCCCTTGTTCTTCATCCTTTATTTTTGTTTGTAAGCTGCATTCCCTCTACTTCAGTAGTTTGTCGAACCCTGCAAGAGCGCGCACATCGACTGCGGCTCCCCTTTAAACTCCTGTGGCGCGACCTGCAAATACCTTCACCGTCGGCCCAACTGCCCATCCCGAACCGACCGAACATTACCAGACGTCACGATGCCGGCCAGGACGCTGCCTACATTTACTCGCGCAGAGGTCGAGGCGCACAGCTCTGCCTCCTCGTGCTATGTTACCATTGGATCCAAGGTCTACGATGTGACAGACTTTGTCGACGACCACCCTGGTGGCGGCAGCTTGATCATTGACTATGCTGGCAAGGATGTCGAGGAGATACTGAAGGACCCCACGTCGCACCCTCACTCCGAGGCTGCGTACGAGGTGCTTGACGACTCACTCGTCGGCTTTGTCGTCAACGAGAAGTCGCCCGCCACGAATGGCTCTGCCAAACCTGCCAACGGGACCGCAACCTCAAAAGATGCCAATTACGTCCACCCGCGAACCGGCATGTCGTGCGAGGAAGACCTTAGCAAGGACACCGACTACACCCATGATTTCAAGAAGCACAAGTTTTTGGACCTAAGCAGGCCTCTGTTCCTGCAGGTTTGGAACGGCGGCTTCAGCAAAGCCTTCTATTTGGACCAAGTTCATCGCCCTCGTCACTACAAGGGTGGCGAATCAGCGCCTCTCTTCGGCAACTTCCTAGAGCCGCTCACCAAGACCCCCTGGTGGATTGTCCCGTCGCTGTGGCTGCCCTTTGTCGCATACGGTACTTATATCGCTAGCCAGGGGCTTCATAATCCATTTGTCCTGGGTGGCTACTGGGTATTCGGTGTCTTTTTCTGGACCTTTGTAGAATACTGTCTACACCGATTCCTATTCCACTTGGATGAGTAAGTCGTTCCCAACTCGTGGCCACCGATGCCGCAAGCCGCTGACCCGTGAATATAGCTACCTCCCGGACAACCGCGTTTTCATCACATTGCACTTTTTGCTCCATGGAATCCATCACTATCTCCCAATGGACAAGTATCGATTGGTTATGCCTCCTGCTCTGTTTGTCATCCTGGCCTCTCCATTCTGGAAGCTGGCCCACGCCATCTTCTTCTACAATTGGCATGCGGGCACTGCTGTTTACTGTGGCGGCATTTTTGGCTACATCTGCTACGACCTAACACACTACTTCCTGCATCACACGAACCTGCCCCTGTGGTACAAGCAGCTAAAGAAGTACCATCTTGCCCATCACTTTCTCGACTATGAACTGGGCTTTGGCGTCACCAGCAAGTTCTGGGATCAAATTTTTGGCACGGAGCTACAAACCTCCATCAAGACCAAGTAAATCCCGTGTCGGTAGACGCGATTCCAAAACAGTCTCCACTAGACCCTTGAGCCGCTGTACATTTGGTCTACATGCATAATTTTTTTTTTTTTCACATTTGCCTAGATCGGCACGGCGTTGGCGGGTTTGGGCAGTTGACGTATAAGACGAAGATAATAATTGTTAATAATTGCCGCTGGTGGCGCAAAGCATCAACAATGAAGAATGCGCCGCTTGGTAGGTGCAGACGATGAACGTGGAGAGATGCTCATGTTATACATTGATATCCTGTCAGGTAGCACTTGGACACGGCAGATTTACCTTAATACTACATTACTT
This sequence comes from Metarhizium brunneum, assembly GCF_013426205.1. NCBI lineage: Eukaryota > Fungi > Ascomycota > Sordariomycetes > Hypocreales > Clavicipitaceae > Metarhizium > Metarhizium brunneum. The sequence goes on along the minus strand of NC_089423.1, from coordinate 6,383,854 downwards.
CTTTTTCTCTACATGGTTTCCTGGCGTTCTGCGTAGTTGAAATATCCGATACGGTTTCGCAGTAGGGCGGGATTTTTGGCAGCCTCGTGCCCCCATAATCCCCTTCGCAAGTGCCGCAAGCCACAAGTGTAAAATTTGGCGTCGCTTCATCACGTGATCTACATGGATCGTCTTCTCGCCGCCTCCACTTCGGAGCCTGACGATCAGTCCTTGAGCTCAACCAACACATCCCATGCTCGCCAACCGCGTATACCCGCAGCGTACGACACATTGAAAAGCATTATTTATATCATCTACAAGGCCAAAGACTTTGACGCAATTTCATCCATATAGCTAGCGCATCCTTGCGAAGCCCGCAAAATCAGGAGAGTAGGTGATCATGTCGGGCTTAGACGTCGAAGCCCTCTTGGAGGCTACCGCGCAAGGTTCAGCACAACAAAACTCCAATACCCTGAATGATGACTCTTCTAGAAGCGACAAAAATGGTCGTCCCCAAAATGGAACTGATGACAGCCGCGACCGCGACCGGGACGCTGGCCAAGATCGCCGCCGACGCGATCGCCGGGACACTTCTCCAAGACACCGTAAGGGCACTCCAGGCGAGACTACCCCCCGGAGTGATACTGGAAGCCACCGCAGTAGACGCCGCAGTGAAAGCCGGGATAGAGACCGGTTCAACTCACGCCGACACAGGGACGGTGATTACTATCGTGGACGACGAGGCCGCTCCCGCTCCCGCTCAAGATCCCCTCGCCGGCGTTATCGTCCCCGAGATGACAGAGATCGCAAAGACCGTCGCGACCGCTCCAACCGCAGGGACCAGGGTCGCGCAAGAGATCGATCTTCCGGCAGACGATCTCGTTCACCGCAGTTGAATGAAGACGAACGCGACAGCCGTACCGTTTTCGTGCAGCAGCTTGCTGCTCGTTTGCGAAGTGACAAGTTGAAGAGGTTCTTTGAAGAGAATGCCGGCCCGGTAAACGAGGCCCAGATTGTCAAGGACCGCATCAGTGGAAGATCCAAGGGGTAAGTCCAAGTCTGTTCTTTGATGGTTGTGAGTGATCTTGTACTAACATGCTTGCCTCCAGAGTTGGTTATGTTGAATTCAAAGACGAAGAAACGGTTCAAAAGGCACTTCAGCTCACTGGAAAGCCATTGGCAGGTATTCCTATTATTGTCAAGCTCACAGAAGCTGAGAAGAATCGACAAGCTCGCAATACCGAGTCGACGAGTGGAAATCCGAACTCTGTCCCTTTCCACCGCCTTTATGTTGGTAATATCCACTTCAACGTCACGGAACAAGACCTACAAGCCGTCTTTGAGCCATTTGGTGAGCTGGAGTATGTCCAACTCCAGAAGGACGATAATGGCCGCAGCCGCGGATACGGATTTGTTCAGTAGGCCATCCCTCGACTTTGCTTCCTTTTGTTTTTCTCTCGTGAATACTTGAAGCAAAATTCTAACTGCGATATTTCAGGTTCCGTGATGCAACCCAGGCCCGAGAAGCTTTGGAGAAGATGAACGGCTTTGATCTTGCAGGCCGACCCATCCGAGTCGGCCTGGGCAACGATAAGTTTACCCCTGAGAGCACGGCCAACTTGATGCATAGGTTTTCAGGACAGAACAATTTCCAAGGCTCCGCCTTCTCTGGAGCCGGCGGCCGCGGTGGCCAGGCTTCTACGTTTGATAGAGCCGGGGGACGAGACAGCGACAAGGCCGGCGGCGCAAGCGCCCTCGATGACACAGATGTCGCAGGAGTAAACTTCAATAATTACAGTCGCGATGCATTGATGAGAAAACTTGCCAGGACCGACGAAGCCTCTAATGGAAGAGAAGACCAGGTCGTTGTGAAGCCCAAGACCGAAGCGAAGCCGCTTCCTGTCAACGTCAACATGGCTAGTCGCTGTGTTGTCCTGCACAATATGTTTGACCCCGAAGAGTAAGTACAGCACGACCACATCTGTTTGCACTTGAATAGGCTAACTGACGGTTTCGACAATTAGGGAAGAGGGCGACGACTGGGTCAAGGAACTCGAAGACGACATTCGAGCGGAAGCTGAGAGGCAATATGGACATGTTGTTCATATTGCCGTCGATCCGAACTCCAAGGGTGACGTCTATCTCAAGTTCGACAAAGTCCAAGGCGGTGAAAATGCCATCAAGGGCTTGAACGGAAGATACTTTGGCGGCAGGATGATTAATGCATCTCCCGTTGTGGATGCTGTCTACAGCAGTCTCTTCTCTCGCACCAGAGCCATATAAAAAGCTAACATGGCTGGCCATTGCCCTGACATCATCTAGGTATTCGACAGGTTAGTGAAAATTACAAAATGAATGACAGTTTTTGGAACTCCCCACTGAGACTGAAATCTCCAGCGCGTACTGTGCAACACTTGTTACGACTTTTTCCGCCCGAATCTGCCATGGGCCTCGCTGCAGAGGGCCGTTGGTCTCGGAGCCCAACTCGCAATAGTTTCCGCCATGCTGCACCCATGCCCCGAACTAAAACGCAAAAACTAAGTTAGACACGATGTTGCAGGTTCTCTTTGATGGCATTTTTGCCTTGAATCGCGTACGAAGCCACTGTCGGTCAACGCCTGAGGTTCCTGGTGATATGACTGACATGACCCCGCTTCCTTTTGCTCTAATGTTTGTACTAGAACGTTGACGACATTACCAAGGAGGAATACATGTCTATTGTTGAGGGTGGTTTTGGCGTTGTAGCCTCGGGTTCGCTCACTGTCTATAGTAAAAATATATGCAATTGTAATTTGATTCATGGCTGGGATGGGAGTGACGTAGGGTTTGTGCTACGGTACAGTCTGCAGAGCATCGTGACGAATAGAATGAGAGTATGTATTCTGCACTATTTCGAGGCGAGAGATATTCTCTAGGTTCAATTGCACCGAGATGAATTGAGTCGGAATACCGACATCTGGACTTACTTATGTCACAGCCAAGCACGTCTCTCACGCACCTAATTTCACCAAACTTTGAACTTTGTAACAGGTACACGGTTCACGTGGGCTAGCACTTATGTCTCTCAGAAAGTCAGGCACGATTGAGCCCTTCTTTCACAGGCCCGGCCGTGGAATTGGCCGTCAATGAGCTCCGTGCACCGCGCACTTCGGCGCTCTACAACTTGTCTGTTCACATTCATCTCAGATTCACGTCAACTCCGGGTCGAAATGCCAACCTGCCAAGTGGCCATCGGTGCCTACGCGGCGCGCCTAATTTGCCTTTTGCCATTTCTAAACCTTGTTCCTAGCCCGCTTCTTGAATGTTTCTAATTTTCCCACAAGCCGTATTCTCTCTGTGCTAGATTGAGCTTGCAAAGCTTGTTTATTTTCTCTCGGTGAGTTGCTTGATGCCCTTTGCATTTTATTCGATTTGCGTCGTCAAAAATCGTTCATTGCTTTGCAGAAGTGACTTGTTCCTGTGGCTTGCTAGTGATTGTTACGGAGCAAGCCGATCAGACTTTAACTCTTTGTTGGGGAGGCCGCGTTTCTTGAAGGGCCGTGGCGTTTGAACGTTCACAGGTAGATGGTTCACATTTTATATTCACTCGGGACACCTTTGCGAAAGTGGTCGCGCGTACAGTCCCAGATCCCGCTTCACTGCTGCTTTGCCTCGGATAAACAAATCGGACGCGTGCTGACGGGCAACAAACAGTGCTGCATCGGAGTGTAGTCTGGCATCTGGTCATACAGACTATTCTAATTGCAACAGGAACGCAAAATTACCCAGCGCTTCCCATCTCGAGATAGGTCCCAAGTCGTATCGGCAGTCTTCAGAGTCTGTCTGTGCAGAATGACAGGCTCGGAGGGGCAGTCTGTGTATGAATCTGCAGACCTGGTTGCCCTCTTGAGAAAGCAGCTCGAGAACGAACAGCCGGCGCCTTATCAAGGAGGTAGTATGCTTTCTGTGGACTTTTCGTCGCCGCTTGGTGGCGCGGCTCGCGCCGAGCGAATTCGCCAAATGTCGCATAATCATGTAAGGTTTGCCCCCAACCTCTCGCACGAGACGGCAGCTCATGTTTCGCAACAGCCTGCCTTTGAAAAATCTCGATTTGCACAGGAAATACTCGTCAAGATCCAACATTCTCTCCGTCGAATGCCTGGCGTGTCGTCGAGCGAGTCTGGCGAAATCGTCGGCCAGCTCCAAGAAGTCGGACAGGTCATCAGCCAAGAGACCAGCCAGCTCGTGGACGCCCTGATGAACGTCACCCTCGACCAGGAGGACACTGACAAGGCCGTTGCGCGCTTGAGCCTGGATGCCACCATTCTCAACGCCGAGATGGACGACAAGGCGCAGACTATTAGGGACCTCCGCACTGAGCTTGACGCGGAGAGGAAGAAGCGCGAGCAGGCGGAGCTGGATGTTAAGAAGGTGATGGGCGATCTGCAGCGATTGAGGGAGGATTTCAAAAAGCTTCAGGAGAAGGCAACGAGGAAAGATGAGGGCGCGGACGCTGACGTTCGTGATGACATTGTCAAGGTGCGTTTGCCAAGGCTGTGAAGAGGCTGGCGGTTGAGATGAAAGCACCAGACGCTAATGCTTGTACTGGATGACAGAGCCTCGAGGATTCGATACGCTATTTGGAGGATCAAGTCAATAATCGGCGCTCGCTGTGGCTCATGAAGCATTCGGATCCGCAGTCTGTCGCGCGTGCTATCGAGACGCTGGCTGATTCGGTGCAGGACAACCAAGCCGCTCACCAGTCCATCTTGTCCATGAAGTCCAGAACCGCGCGCGGTGCTAACAACTACCAGGACACCAGACATCAGGAGAACGCAGACGCTCGCCCGTACGGTGAGATGGCGCCTCCGCCTCGTCCGCCTTCGGTCTTCCAGGCCCCGAGCACATCCTGTGCGGTTGCTCCCCCCAAGTTCGGCCCCCTTCAAGCTGGGCCGCCTCGGGCCCCGTCTGCATTCTCCCACGAACGACGATACCAGGGATCCGCGTCGTCGTGGAGCTCTGCCCAAGGCCGGTTTGCGCAGGCCGGGAACCCCTTCTTCAGCAACGCCGCGTCGTCGTTTACTCGTCCGCCGACGCGAAGACCATACCAGGCACCTACTCGGTACCAACCTACTGCTGCTGCAGAGTTCCAGCCGGGCTACGCCCCCGAACATGCTCCGGCCCGTCCTGGCACAGCATTCGGCCACCACCAGCCTCCGCGCGAGTATTACCCCCAGACGCCGACGACGTCTCGGTCCCGGTACGGACGACCTGCCGAACCCAGCATGTCGGAGTACGGGAGCGCTCCCTCGTCGGCGGGCAACGCGGCCGCCGCGCGAGGCATCCTCTCCGGGCCGCTGGTCCACATGAACGAGCAGGCGGTGGCGGCGTGGAACGAGTCCATCATGGAGCTCTACGCCATGATCCGCGCGTTTGTCGAGCGCCACGCCAACGTGCCCGACCCGGCCATGGCCATGAAGATGAGCACCCTGCCCCTGTGGCCCGTCCTCCTGGCCACCTACCACCCGCTCTCGGCCAAGGAGGCCGCCTCCTATCTCGACATTCACCTCCGCGCCGACAACCCCAAGTGCTGCCTCGTCACGCGCGTCATCATCGACTACATCGTCAACCGGGTCTGGGTGCCCAACGCATGGATCGGCTCCAACGACGACTGCACCTACGCGCTGCTCGAGCTGGAAAAGGATCTCGAAAAGACCCAAGGTAAGAAGCTCCCGCCCCCTTGTGTTGTATTAGAAAACTCGCGCCTGACCCAAACAAACTTGTCTTGTCGCGACAGGCCAACCCTCGGCGCAGCGGCAGCCCCTTCTCGACCGGCAAGCCCACATCCTCGAGGCAATCATCAAGTTGGAGCCGCTGGCGTTCCACCGTGAAAAGGTGGGCGACATCACGACCGCCCTCATGGCCACCATCCAGCCGCTGCTCAACCGCCTGGCCAACCCGGCCGACGCGTACCGCGACCTCGAGCTCGTCGCCGACCTGGCGTGGGACCTGTCGTCCAAGATCCTCGCGTCGCGGCTCACGTTTGACTTTCGCTTCCCCGAGGTGGGCGCGCGCTTCTCCAGCCAGAGCATGCTGCCTATCTGGCCGGCGCTGGAGCCGACCGAGCTGCAGGCCAAGCACTGGCGGGTGGCGCTGGTGACGACGCCCGTCGTTACCTGTCGCAACGACACGGGGAGCAACATCTCGGCGCATTCGGTTGCCCTTGCGGACGTGTATTGTATGCAGTGAGAGAGGAGGGGGGTTGGCTGTTATTCGGGTTGTATTGGGCAGATGGCGACAAGGTTTTACATTTTGTAACTCGGATGAGCTTTTGGGTTTATATGTGGCTCTTGGTAGCACATTTTTTGCTTTGGTTTCCTACCAAGACTTTTTGATCCAGGGTATGGATTTGCAATGGGCCATTCGGGGGGGGATTTATTTTGTTTGCGGAATTGCGATTGCATCCGTGGATTTAGGTTTATTTTGTTTTAGGGATTCGACGCTTGATTAGACTTGGCAATTGAGCTGCGCGTTGTTTATGACATGGGTCTCGGTTGAAGCCGGTTTTTTAGTTGTGCAGACGTCGTGGTGTTGCGGTGCTGCGTTGGGCATGGCTACGCGTCTCAAGTGATATCCGGGTCACCGTGGGGCCCAAACGCTTGGTTTCTCTTTGGAGCGTTGGGGCGGCGATGCTTGGATACGTTCTCCTAGCATGTCGTTGGCGGCAAGTCTGGATGGCTCAGCCCATGTTTCTTGGAGGGCGTAGACGCGCCTGTCTCTGGTGGTGGATCTGAGCACGATGAATGCTGATGGCTGTGTGGGCCGTATTCAACGCATTGTGAATATTGTATTCTTTGTGGTGTGGAGATGCTGTAGCGCTTGGCATGGCTGAGGAATCGATCATCAGTCGTGTCAAGATGTGCGATGAAGTATCGCGAGGTTGGTGTTTGAGGGGTGGTAGATGGGTCCCGCTTTTACGCCTGCAGCGAACCAATCATTTGGTGCTCTTGAGGTACTTGGAGAACTACGGAGTAGTCGGTGATGGAACGACAGTCTGGCAAAGTACTTAGATGCACTGATATCTGCGGTACTTATTATTTTTTAAAGCAAACTACTACCGAATTGTTTAGTATACGTGTGTGTGCTGCAAATAATTTTTTGATTTGATCAACCCGCTCGAATAAAGTATTCAGAGTTGTGCATGTAGGAACCGAGTTTGGCTTGCTCTGTTTCGATTTATCCACCGTGGCTGCCTGTTATCCAGCCGGCAGAGGAGAGGCGTGTCTAGCCACGGGATCGCCCGCTCTCCCAATGTGAATTGGTAAGAAGCTGTACGAAGTTTATGTACAGAGTCGACACTTGCCCCGAGGAGACAGGCTTCTAGTCGGCTGCAGACCGAGTGACCTCGCTGGAGCATTCGCTGCCCAGACGGGGATTGATCAAATGTTTCGAGCGCCAATGCCTCCAGTGTGAATTGCTCCTCCAGTCGCATTCTAGAACACGTCTACGGAACCTTCCTTTACCAAGAGACGCTAGCCAATTACGGGGCGATAATAGTTCATTGGGTGGGGCCGCTGGCAACCAGTCTAGATATGCCGGTTCGGCCGGCTGTTCAATGTTCATACTTCCCGGCAGCAACACGGCATAGATTTACCAGCGCGTTCCAGTTGCTTGTCACCGCCCTCTTCATGACATTTGACTCGGTTCCCCGGGGTAGTAAACTGTGATTGGCATCGGCGAGCCCGTGATGGCGCCGCTGGAGGTGGGCAGGTAAGCAGCAAGCCCAATCAGTTCCCACGGCTGAAGTTACCGAGTTGTTGGGTCCATGCCTGTGCGTTTCAATTGCGACCTTGATGACCTGGCTCCACCCCCGCATTTGACTTCAAGTCCACCTCTCCTTTTAAAAGCTCCGAAAACCCTCGAGAGCTGTACATGGGGTTTCGCCCCTTGCAGCTGCGGAGAAGTGCTCCAATCGCGCATTACTTCCACCCATCCTCGTTTTGTACACCGTATGCCGTTTTCAAAAGCTTGAAATGGCACGGACCCATGAAGCCTTATAGGACTCTGGACCAACAAGAGTTTGGCGCCTTCACCTTGCCAGGGGGTCGCATACCCTCAATCTTGGTCTACCCAGCCAACCCCAGAGTACCCATTTCGGGGCAGAGAGGCCTTCTCTCGTACTGCGACATGATTCGAGTATTGACGCCGACTTTTTATCTGAACTTGGCCTAACCCATGAGATATCTAGTCTATTATTCTATATCAAATTGCTTATTATTTCCCTCTTCGAGTTAAGTAAGACGGCAAGCATGATACAAGTATCGTCTATTATTCTATATAATGAACAAGCATGTAGAGTACCGCAAATAACTGTGTTTCATACGCTTAATATTATCAATACACTTTAACCAGTTATTTGGCCACGAATACCCATAAATCAACCAACTAGCACGAGATTGATAGACTAGGCTTTCACAGTACTTCAATGTCCCATGATGAATGGCTGATAATCCACAGGCAGTACTTTCGCCAGTCGTGAATAAGGGCAGCAGTAGGAGCAGGCTGTGAAAATCCCCATAGGCTCAACATATTCAAAAACCAAAGGCCGTTGTCTCGGCCTATAAGTTTACGAATACCAACTCACCACCAACAGAACAGCCGGTCGCTTCAGCAAGACGGCTCACCAGCCACGACTAGTGCTCCCATTCTGCGCTGTTCTGCCAAAAACGCTTCAACCTTTTCACAGATTCCTCGCGGCTCATGATAGTCTCATCATCTTCAGGCTCTTCCGGAGCCGCCAAAGCCAGCGAGGCGACAATGGCGTGCCTTGCAAACTCGGCAAAGATGGAATCCGGGAATTCGGGCAGTATAGTCGTCATGACGAGGCTGGCCCCCCTCATAAAGGTCATGTACTCGGCCATGCCGTCCCTCGGCATCAGACACGACTGCGACATGAGGCAGTACGTTGCGGCGAACAAGGCGTCCGCGTCGACTGCCGTCTTTGGCTCCGCGTCCAGCGCGCCCGCCAGCAGTCTTATAGCGTCGAGCCTGTGGCAGAGAGCCTGAACCGTGTAGTCGCCCGCGCCATGCTGCGAGAGGTGCGAGGCACCGAGAGCCAGCAGAGCGTGTCCTAGATGCGCGTGCTGGGGAAAGCCCAACGCGCAGGATCAGCACCAAGGCATTGCCAACTTGGGGGATGGGATAAGGGGCTTTTACGCAGAACGTACATGGTGCGCTGTGGCGGCGACTTGCCACCAGACGCGATGCCCTCCGAATGGAAGACTCGGGAGCGCTGTGGTGAGGACGTGGTGGTAGAATTTGAAGTCCTCCATCGTGAAGCCGGTCAGGAGCGCCTTGAAGGGCTGCGACAGGTCCGGTGAGTGGACGTAGATGCACTGCAGCCCCAGCGGTGACAATGAGAACAGCTTGGGCGCAGCTCGTCGCACTTGATCTTTCTCTGCTTGCAGCTGAGACAGCCGAGACGGGACTTGCAGTGAACCCGTCGCCGGCGCTTGTGCTGCGTTGGCGAAGTGATGTGAGACGCGTGGGAAGGGGCCGCGGACGAGGGATGTCCTCGGCCAGCACACGGGGGATCTAGTAATCCTGCCATTGTCCTATCTCCCTACCGAGTGTGAAGGGATTTCGACATGTCTCTCTGCTCTCTTTAAGTCTTGCATTACTCAACTGGGGTTGAATAGTAATCACATGAGAATGGACACATTGCAAGAGGAAGCAGGTTGAAGTGCCGGGATGCCTTTCCACGGCCCAATCGGAGATCCGGGCCTATAAGAAGAAAGAAGAAAGATTCTGGAAAGGCCCCTACTTATGTGGTGACTGTGGCCGAGGCCGTTCCCAAGCACACACCCCTTTTACGCGGCAAATCAAAGCCCAGGACAATAGGTACACAAGGTGGGGGAGGGCAATAAACTCGGCGACGGGCAACTTACGCGCCACTGCGACGCAGAATAGTTTCCCAGACAGGAATTCGATGTGCGGCCCGCATGAAATGGCAAATGTCTGTTCAACTGTCCCTGGGCTATACGAATGCCGTGTCTGCATATACATACTTTTGCGCCGGCGCTGCCCACCGACGTGGATAGCCGCCAGGCGCAGTGCCGGCGTGAGAATACCCCGGACCCACCTTGGGCCGGACCCGGCTGGGGCCGCCTTGGCTCCTTGGGCCCGTTCAAGTGACGGCTTATTTATACAGCCACAAGGGTCCGCTTCACACCTTTCTCGATTAACTTAAAACGGGCCCAGTACTCGGTACCATCAGTATCAATAAACGTAAGCGAAGCCTCGGCTTTGGAAGTTATCTCCGACGTGTTGCGAATAGGAGTGCCGGGACCAAAAGGGCACATTTGTAAGCCGGAGATTGGCCCTTGCTCCATGACTCAAGCGTCAACCCCGACAACTGTCGGGACAGACATGAAAATCCATCATGTGCGCGTAGGATGCTGCCCAGCTAAAGCGATGGCGTTTAGGTGACGATGGCTTTTGTAAGCGCAACAATTGACTCTCTTTATTGGTCAGAGGTGACACGAGGGCCACCACGAGACCTAGATAGAGATGTCACTGACTTCTTGTATAAATGGAAGCTGTCTGGCCATCTGGGCCTCGAGTAAACCAAGGACCTTTAACGCCAAAGACTGTTGTTCGATGAATTCAAGCCCTCATACTGAACCCTTGTCACACTATTCAAGAAACGAGCGAGGATGGGGAAATACCGAGAAACTGTCAGGTTGCGCACGCAAGAGGCCTACCCAATGTACATACAATTGGATATTCAGCACGCCATCGGAAAACCCACATTTCATCCGCGGCGGCATCTCACCCCAACAAGGCGACTTGGCGGCCACTGTTCCGCAGTCTAATAATAGCCTTGGTCGTTGTCAACAGTCTGGTACTTGTCATCTGCCGGAATGCAGTCGTCAGGGCTGACATGGTGCCGGTCGGGGTTCACGACGCGCCGAAGCCTACACCGGAATTTCCCGTCAGCCTAATCGCTGTTTGGTACCGTGGAATAAAGATTCCCAGTCTCGCCCCCACAACCCGGCGCGAGCTTCGAAGTATCTATCCCTTTTGGCAAATGTGAGGCTGGTGAGTATCGTGCTGGCAGGTGAGGGCTGTGCCAGAGTCTAGTGTTGTTTCATGTTGTTAATGAGGGTTGCGATTTTGGCAATTTCTTGACTGCTGACACTGCGATATTCACGGCTGCAAGAGAATCTCAATCACCATGAATACGCCGAGCAAGTCTCGTCGGCTCCCGGATATATGATCATGGACCTGCTCATGTTTCTCGATTGCATTTTCTTAGGGGTAATATTAATCACCCTACACAAATGCACGTCAACATGACAATATGCCACAAGCCGGCTTTCACGGACCCGACATGGAGTTACAAATGGTTTTTTTAAAAAAAGTACATAGAATTAGTTTATGAAATCGGCAGATTGTTTGCTTTAAACAATATCAAATCTTCTCCGCCGCCCATTGCTCAACTTAATCCCGTGTCGTCAGACTACGAGGCCTTCTTGGAGCGTCTTCTTTTTATAACGCTTAGTGCCTCTCTCTCCATCAACGGCAGATCCATCCTCGGCCACACTTGCATATCAAACTGGCCCGTCCGGTAGCGACAGCTATGGCCGCCTACTTCTTGTTGGTGAGTCGATGCTCGTCGAGTCGCTTGTCCACGGCGCCCAAGACAACCTTCAGGATGGCGTCACCCGTGAGCCTCTTGGCACGGTGCCTTCCTGCATCCTCCCACTGACACGACACCGTGTCGACTATATCCCGAACGCCGTAGCGACCCAAGCCATCGTCTAGTTGTTGTAGCGCACTGGTGGCGGAGCTGTCTGAGCCAATCTGGAAAAACTGAATGCCGACTTGGTAGGATGGCGCGGCCTGCTGATCGAGGGCTTTGGCAACCTGCAGAATGGCCTGCTCAGGGTTGTCGGAGGGTGCACCGTCGGTGATGACGATCAGGTTGATGGGCTTGACATCGTCAACGTCGTTGGCTGATGCCAACTTTCTCATGTAAGGGAGGAGGATTTGTTCCAATCTTCTGCCCGTGTAGGTGGCACCGTAAGGGCTGACATTGCCAAAAATCGTCTCGATCACGTCTTTTCTGGCTACGTTGTAGTAACCGCCCTTGGCCTTGTACCTGTCGCTGGGTGTCTGGCTAGACTTGTGGTTCAAAAAGTACATGTCGATGCCGTCCTCGTCGTACATTGTGACAATCTCGGCGATGGATTTCAGGGCATCTTGCGCCTCTCTCCAGAGGCTGCCGGCCATGGATCCAGAATCGTCGATGAGCAAGATGGTGTCGAAATTGGCCAAGTTGGCGTAGCGGTCGCCATCGGAGACGCCTCCGTAGACACCGGCAGGCGCGGGCGCGGGTGCAGGTACAGGTGAAGGTACGGGCACGGGTGCATGCGAGGGTGGCGATAGAAATACGGGCGCGGGTGCGGGTTGATACGCAGGTGTGTAGGCGGGCGGGGCGGCGTCGCTGAAGTTGTTTGGCCCGGCTGCTTCTTGTTAGTAGGCGTGTGCTTTACTTCACCATCTGAGGGATTGTCTTACGGTACGATGAGGGACCAGAGGTGCTCGATGACAGCCCACGAGAGCTCTCGGATTTCTTGGACTGGGATGAAGTCCGGGACGAAGACCGGAACAGCTTGTCCCTGGCGCTCGAAAGGCGACGCATGTTGATGGCTCTTTCCTCGTAGATGTCGGTTGGGCTTGGCGCAGTGGCAAAGGCAGGTGCGATGATGGGTGAGGGGATCAGGGCCAAGTGTGCTTGACGGTCTTTTTTGTCGCTGCCTACCGGTTGACCTTTTCCCTCCTTGGCTGGCTGCGTCTCAATCTTATATATCCATCCTGGCTGTTTGAACACTCGGCACACAAACATTGACCAGACCGGAGTTGCACCAGGCTTTGGCTTGGGTTGGCGCCCGGGCCGGGTCCACCAGGCGCGGAGCCGGATTCAGCCTGGCACCTCTGAGCCACCGTGGTCAGCCCACAGAACAAAGAGGCTGGTCTGGTCTTCACAGAGTGTGTGGCGTGCGCGAGGCCACTTCCACGGCTTCCCTGGCGCTGCGGTACCTGCGCCTTTGCCGTCGGCTGTGTCTGGTCTTTGGTACTCCGTACACTCATGCATTGCCCCCTTGTTTCCCCCGCCATGCACAGCCCTGCACTGGCCATGGCGAATTCTGGAAACTGCAAATGGACTCGATCTGGATACCACGCCAACACGCGAAGCCGGGGCCTGCCAAGACGCTAGAGGCTGCATCATTGATGCCAGAATGTCATGTCGGGCTGCTGTCCTCTGTGAACATGCTGTCGTCGGGTGCCGCAGACCCCTGATTAGCGTCGCGGGGCTCTTGTGACAGACCAAGGGCAGAACTTTCCAGTCTGGTGTCAAAGCTTGGCATGCATTCGATAGCACATGCAGTGTCTGGGACCCCCGATACCGAGTGAGCCTTGGGGAATGGCTTGATACACTTCAGACAACCAAGGCCTGTTCGTCGCACGGCAAACCATCTTGCGCCCAAACTGCATGTTTGCTACCAGTGTGTTGCACAACCGCCTTTCAGGGGGGGAGGGGCAGATGTTTGCAACACACGTCTCTCCTCTGGCTGTTCAAAAAGCCAAGAGGAAAGCTACGTCATTTGGAAGCTAGGAGCACCTTTGACGACGAACAATCCCAGAAACCCGTCCAAGGACCTTCGTTGCTTGTGCATATGCTCCTACTCTAGCAAATCCCGCGAAAAACATAACCATCTTGTCATGCTGTCTTATTTTGTCTTTGGTCACCCCACATTCTCACCTGTCAAGTCTTGATCCCCGTGGATCGCGCTTGTAGATGGCTTAAGCGCCATTACGCTGACCATACTGATTATGGGTGAACTCAGTTTCATACTTCTCCATAAAGTGGCTTTGTTTCCATGCTCATTCACTTATTTATTCCCGGTGCTCCGGTGTACTCTCCACCGACTACCTAACCTCGTCAAGTGACAAATCTCAACAGCACAGCCACCGCCTGTTACCATGGACACTTTTCTCGGGGCTACGTTCATGTCGGGTCTGGTGTGTTTATTCATCATCCCCGAGGTATTCCGCATCGCTAAAGTGGCTTTTTAGCGGTTTCCGCCCCTTTTATTAACTACTTCCCAAGCTCTCAATCAGAGAAGGCGGGATTCGCCCGCGTTGTCATCAAGCAGCGTTGCGCTACGGCTTCTAGAAGCCTTCTTTTTCTAAAATTTAGCAAAGCCCGTCACTAAGCCTCTAGTTACTAGGCAGTCACTCTTGAAACCTTCGGCAACTTGTCAATATACCTAGGTAATTAGGGTTTAAGCTACTTCACACCTTCTACAAGGCCCGACATATGACTCAATGACTCACCCGAGCAACTCGGAACCCTTACTTCGCCACGATGGACAAAGTCGCAAATGACGTTGCCAACTGCGTTTTCTAGAATTACACAGATTTGCATTCAAGATGCGCCTTGATTAGCGCATCTATTAGAACCGGGTGCAATTGTAGTTTCTTTTCTACACATCGCATGCTGATTGTCATAGTCTGGGCTTGAAAATGAACGACACCAGCATAATCGGTCGCAGAATGAATCATTTATGCTGCACTGCCCCAATCGTGAATTAAGTGGCAAACCCCAGAGCTCAAAGGGGGAGGACTACGCTCGTGCTGATGCTGGCGGTTTAATCCATGGTTTTGCTCGACACGGCAGAAACAGGTCGCCACATGATTTGTGCACTCAAGCCCGACGTCTTAAATGTTGCTTACTACTCTGCTAGACCTGCCTCTCTACCAAGCTGGTAAAAGGCCCCCTTTTGCTCTATCAAAGCAGCCGGCGTATCAGCTTCAATAATCTCGCCGTCATCAAGCACCACCACGCGGTCAGAGTCGATGACAGTATGAATGCGGTGCGCAACTGTAATGATGGTGCGATGGCCAGATTCATTGTCCCGAAGAGTCTTCTGGATAATCATATCCGTCCCAACGTCCACCGCGGCCTACATTCAATTAGCTTCGGAGTTTACAGCATGATTTCTGCATAAAAAGAAGTTTCGACAGCGGTCAAGACGGATACGATACTCACGGTTGCTTCGTCTAGCACTAGGATAGTCGAGGGCTTCAGCAGTGCGCGGGCTAATGATATCAGCTGCTTCTGGCTTTGACTAAGATTTGAACCTGTACAGTCAACGGTGAGTATTAAGCGAAAGAGGTGACACAACGTTCCTGCCATCTTACCCCCTTCGTATACTTTCGCGTCTAGGTCACCACACATTCCGGCAACGTGCCCCTTCAGTTGAGCAAGTTCTGTAAATTTGGTACATTAGTCCAGGTCGCCAAACGACTCAATGACTGGTTTCGCACCTACCAAGAGCGACCCAAAGCTCAGTATCGTCATGGGCCTTGTCTGGGTCCAGATCGTCCCGAATTGTTCCTTCAAACAGAGCAGAGTCCTGAGGAATGATCGACACTCGCCGCCGAAGGCCCAAGAGTCCTACACTCGATGCATTGAGGTCATCAATGTGGACGCTCCCCAAGGCCGGTTCGACGATTCGAAAGAGCGACAGTACTAGCGAGCTTTTGCCAGCCCCAGTGCGGCCGACAATGCCAATCTTTTCCTTGGCTCTTTTGTCAAGGTTGATGTTTCGGAGGACCGGGTCCAATTCTGGTCTATAGCGAGTGCTATAATTGACAAACTTCACGGCCCCCTGGGCTGGCCAGCTACCTGGCGGCCGGTGGCTCTCAAGAACATCCGGAGCCTCGCTGGGTAAGCCAGGGAATTCGAGGACACGCTCTACAGATACTATGTTCGTCTCAACCTCCCCGGTGGCTCGGACTAGCGAGCCGAGGCACTGTGTGATTTGTCTGCTGACTGTCAGTATAATCCAGAGCATCTCCGAATGGACCCGGTGGGGAGCTGCACTGACAGAGCGTATGATATCGTCAAGCCGGCCATGCCTTCTGACTGACCAGATCTGAAGGCAACGCCTGCAACGGCGAACCCGGCTGCTAGTAGAATTACGACAGACCCAACAAATTCTAGTCGAAACCCCAACCACCGATTTGCTTTTATCGACGGAATATAGGCATTCATGTTTGCGTCGACTCGACGTTCATTTTCTCGGATAAATCGTTCCTGTGCTCCGTAGGCACAAATAGTTGCAACACCCCCAAGGGTCTCTTGAAAGTGGGCAAAAACGGGACTGCGGCTCGTGCTATCTAAGCGCTTGAGTTCTCGCTTGGCTCCCAAGTAATATCGCTGCATGTATGTATATAAAAGCACGAGTGGGATGATGAACACCACAAAGAGTGGGCTTCCCAAGGCAATTACGCCAAGAATAAAGAAACCTCTCGCAGCACTAACAAACAACGCGTTGAACTGTCTGGCAAGGGACTCGTCGATACGATATATGTCACTACAAGACATCCCGTCAGCTGTAAATGACGCAAGAAAATGGATACACAGGTCTACTGTGTCTAGTATGAGGTGGCCACGGTCTTGGTTTCCACGTCCTAGTGAATCGACTCAGGATTTGACCGGCTGGGGTCTGCTCAAAGAAGCTCATGGGAGATCTAAAAACTGCAAACACCATCCGCTCATGGAGGGTGCGTGAGGCCTGTCGGTTTGTTAGCCTGGGCAGTTCCTGCGTCAGTGTTTCAAACACCATTGGTGCGCGTCGTACCTTGATGGAGCAGGCCAACCAAAGTATCATACTCTGTACAAAAACAAGGACAGCTGAACCACGTCCAAATGCAACATATACACCAATGAACTTTGCGACTTGCGGATTCTCCCCGATATCGTTGTTCGTCTCGCTCCAGTGTTTGAGCCAGATATTACTCCATGTTTGGTTATCAGCGACAGAACTTAGCGCGTCACGACGAATATCAGGTTTATGGAGCAAAACGATCCAGCAATAGCGGCACTTGACCGAATATCCTCGATACTCAGCTTATAAGTGCGCCTTTTTAGTTCTCTCCTCTCTCCATGGCCCTGACACAGCGACTGTACTTGCTCTTTCCCTATAGAGTGAAACAACACAACACATGCAAAAATGCACATACCTATTTCAGCTGCTTGGGAGCCGATGAGAGCAACAACATATAGACAGACAAAGACAAGACCATTCGACTTTGCGTAATCACCATACACCTTCCATCCCACAAGGCCTTGTTTTGAGCGTTCTGTGCGTATGATTGGCTCGGATTCCACGTCAATGCGTCTTCTTGGAAGACCTCGGCGACGTTCATCGTCTGCGCGGTGAGCTGTACTCGGATCTGCCTCTTGGGAAGCCACTTGGCGCATTGTTGTCAGTCCCTGAATATTGCTTATAACCTGTAGCTTTCCGGTGCTTGACACATCGGCAGACATATTGACTTTATCTTCATCATGTAGGGTACCAAACTTTCCTTCAACATCGTTGAAATCTCTCATCGCCTCCATGGTTTGTGTGCCGGTACCCCTTTCCGCGATTCTGCCAGACTGAAGCAAGACAACTGCGTCTGACTCGGCCAGGGCAGCCTCAGAGTTCGTGACGACAATTCTTGTTCTTCCTTGAAGGAGGTCATGGCGTCCAATTACATTGTCGACCAGATGTCTGGCGACGTGCTGGTCCACTGCCGCTAAAGGATCATCCAGCAATTATATATCTGCTCTAGAGTATATTGCCCTGGCCAGGGATAGACGCGCTTTCTGCCCGCCACTCAACATAATACCTCGATCTCCAACCTCAGTCAGGTCCCCGTTTGGGAATTGGACAAAGTCGCTGACTAATTCACACGCCTTCACAGTGTTCTCGTAGAACCCAGCGTCCCATTCATGGCCAAACGTTATGTCGTCTCGTATCGTGGCATTCAGTAGCCATGTGTCTTGTGTCATATATGCTACCGAACCATGAACCGCCACTGTACCTTTTACTTTGTGAAGGCTGCCGAGAATGGCGTGGATCAACGCAGACTTGCCACTCCCAATGCGGCCAACAACGCAGCAGAGCTCACCCGCACGAGCCGTGAAGTTGACTTCTTCAATAGCCGGGTTGGTCTGTTGTGTGTCCTATGTGAAGGTTGCTTCGCGCATAGCAACCGATTCTGCACCGGTTTGCGTAACCGTGCCGTTGTGAACAGCAGCGTTCTCTTGGACCTCATCAGCGGTAATAAAGGCGCTTAGCCGAGTTACTGCAACACTTGCCTCCGTAACGGAAGAAATCGCCGTGGGAAGGATAGCCAGGGGGGGCGTCAACAAATGGAATAATGCAAAGGCAGGGAACACAACATCCGTTGTCAGCGGGCTGGCCTGGACTAAGACGTATGCTGAGAACGCTGCACATGCAAGGATGAATGGGGCTGCCGCACCGATGAAGCCAGATAGTGCTTGAAGTTTGCCCACCCTGCAAAGTGTTGCGAGCTCCTTGTCATTACGAATGTGACTGATCTTGTCCATAAAGGCTGGACCCCACGCAAGAAGCTTGATGCTCTTCATCATCTGGACTACTTCTGTGATAATCTTGGATCTCGCGTCCTTGTTTTTCATCTGCTGCTTCTGAAGAGCCTTGATGGCCACGGTAGTGGTCTTGTTAATAGGAATCATGACGAGTACCAAGGAAGACCGGCCAGCATGCTAGGTCCCATCAGTTGATATAAAGATACCACGGAGAGAACTATTTGCAACGGAGCGGACCAAGTATGCTGACTAAACTGAATACAGTCCTGAAGACGCTGCGAATCTACAGCCATCAGATTGACAATGCCACCTGTGGACTTGGAAGCACGCGCACCATTCGACAACCTGAGCGATTTCACATAGATTGTGGAAATAAGCGCCGCTTTCACTTTGACCCCGGTGTAAGAAAGTCGCTGGAAGCACTGATGGAGACAGAGGCTCTGGACGACAGAGACCAGAAACATGGCCAGCGCAAGGGTCACTCCATTCGTCAGATTGCCTCGAGACTGGACAAATGATATCAAGAAGTGCAATAACTGTGGCTGCATGAGTGAAAATATGTCAGCCCACACCTTGAAGAGTATTGCCTGCACATAGGCTCGTCCAAAACCGTGGAAGAGAGTCTTCCATATCGACGGGGCTCTTTTGCCGACCAGCTCGACACTCCATGAGTCTTGGAATGTTTTGGCTGCAGCCCTTGTATTCTCACTCTCGGCTAGCTCCCAGAGGTCATTCTCAGTGAGACGATTCCTATAGCCAAAGGTCATCATGGGTGTCATCCACGCAAAAGTCAGAGTGGACCACAATGTCACACGTGGGCGGACGTCAACGTTGTTTATTTGGCCCATGCCGGCGTATCCATCTGGCACAAACCAGACAAGGACACATTCGACACATGAGAAGACAAAACTTATACACAAAGCGGCAATGGAATACATATGATGCTTGTTCATATGATGTGAAATGGTTGATTGCAATTTTGTCCCCAGAAGAAAGGTGAGAATAAGCCAGTAGAAGGCTGCTCCTTTGGCGGCTCTACATTGGCGGCCACTTGGCCCCAGATACTGGACGACGAACATTGCCAAAAGAGACATGACAAGAAGGGTATAAGCCCATACCCAGAGGTCGCTGAGCCAAGCATGTGGATTGCCGGCGATCAGACGAGCAATTTGTACAATAGTGCCAGGGACAACGCAAGCGACGCAAGCCTATACATGTAATAAAGGTGTCAGGGGCGATTGACTGGATTGAGGCCGAGAGGGATGCCGTTGAGCGCAAAGACACGCACTGACCAAACTTGTCCTGTATTTCCAGCTCCTTGCCTCTACCTCTCCATTGGCTCTTCGGCGAACAAAAGTCCATATTGGCAGGATGCCAATGAACATGCCGAATATTGCTACCAGCAGTGCAAGCATGTCAATAAAACGCGGTGCAAGGCCGAGACTGGCAGGATGTAGGAAGCTCCATCCCTCAGCATTACACCTTAGTGGCTCGCGGCATGCAATTGTGCTTTTCAGATGGTCCAGACGACGCGAATTTGGGATTGTGTAGGTATGTTGGGAAACAGGCTCCATAACTGGGTAGTTGGCGACCGTGTTGGTGAGCAGTACAGTCTCAAGCACAGTAAGGGTTTGAATGATGTGTGTTTCGCTTGCATTACGAAGAGTGCTGTACTGTTGACTGGATAGACTTTTGTGAACTGAGAAGAGAGGTAGGCGTCCGGTGCCTCTGCTGATTGATAACCGGGCGGTGCAGCTACATTCTTATGTAGAAGTCCCGTTTAAACTTATGTGAATGCGGCTGTGATGGCCAGGCCCACTCGTTGCGTTATTAAAATCTGATTCGTTCATAGTTGGCCAAGGCAGCTTGCCTGGCGCTGCTTCTGCTAGGATGAGCTGTGATGCCGAAGAGTTAAATTGCAATACTTGTCTTGATTATCGGGAGGACTTTGACATACTCATGTACATAGGCCGGTTGGCACGCGGTCCACACGAGCCGGGGGGAAGAAGGGCTTTGCCTTCCTCTTTAAGCTCGAGCGAGACGGAAATGATGATATTAGCGATTGGCAGTTTATATGCGCGTCTTCCCAGACTTGCGTGTAGGATTAGAAGAAAGAGTCTGGTTGGTCTAATGGAGCAGCAGGTAAGTTACTCCGTAGTTGCTTTGAGGGAATGGTAAGCGAGAAACTGGGTGCGGGGCATCAATTGGTCTTTCCGTCAAATGATCTCAAATCTTCCTCCAGGCAACGAGGCAACAGCATGCCAAAGCCCCGGCATGGCTCTCGAGGCAGACAGTCCAATCCCATACTACATACTCTTTTGCAACCAACACCATCAGTGACTTCACGATATCCCGGGAGCGGAAATGGGAGTGCATGAGTGCATTTACTGCCTTGCTTTGTCCGCGACGAGACCTGTCAGCAGATTCCGAGGGTGCGCACTGCCCACATCAATCCAGCTGTGAATACCTCGTCAACATCGACGCTCAATTCGCCTCCTATCTTGACCGAGATTATCCATGAGGCCGTTGGCCTGTCCGCACCGGACCACCGCAAAGAACTCCACAAGTACCGTGAACACACGCAACGTCTCAAACGGCTGTTTCGCTTGCTAGAGTATGAAAGGGGCAAGTCTCGTCGATCGCTATGCAGGGACCACGGATAAGCCCGCGTGGGAATCAGACGATTGTTTCAATCGTGTATTTGATATCAATACTTTCCGCCCTGTTGAGTTGACTTGGTATATTATATACCTTGTGCTCAGCAACCCGACTGACATGGGAGGAGCCTGGACACACCCATAGGCGTAGCACGAGTCGATCCCATTGATGCGGTGGGAAAGCCTGACACACGATTGGTTGTACAAGGGAAAGATGGCATGGGCAAGATTCACGTCAGCCTTGAATATATGGACCATGAGAGTAGTGCAGAGTTCAAACGCATGAACGGTTGCAGGGGCGATAATCTGTGACAGGGCAACGGGCCGGTCCAACAGATGCAAACAACAATATTGCAAAGCCAAGGATTATTCCACGCCATAAGTAAGTTAATAAAAACGAACTATAGTATCTATTAAAACCTTGGAAATTTGTGTAATATCTAAATATTGCAATAGCTAAACTATATGAAAACTTTCCCAATTGCCATTTATTCAGTTTGCAAAGTGTGACGGTCACGCGATAAATGACCCGTCACAAACTTGAGGTTTGTGACGATGATTTTCCTGGAGGTTTTGGCCATCTATCTCTTGCCAACTTGCCCCAACGCAACCCCGCATGTGACAACATCTGTGTGGAATTCCCGCTTGCAAAGACAGCTGCAAGAGCCTGGATCTGGTAATCGCGGAGAAACAAATACGACGGTGGGTTGCATATCGGCCGGATGGTATGGGCGGGGGATCACCGATATATGTTGAGCTGTCAACATCTGCCACGTCGCGGCAAGACCGGACATTTACGCTTATCAAGTCAAGCCGAGACACTAGAAGCATCGCAGGCAGGCATTGGCCAATGCTACCAACCTCGGCCATCAGGCACTACACACGGCTTGGGGTTCGGCTCAACCATCTCAGAGTGAAGAACCAGACTCTCTTGGACCGCTTGCAGAGGGCGTCGTGCGACTTTGGTTTCAGCACATTTGCGGGTGAGTCCCCTCTTCAGCTTGCCTCTCACCTCTGTGGCGCTGCGGCATGTCGTAAACATCATATATGCGCCTATGGCAGTGCCACTATTTGCTGACTCCCGCTCTTATCCTCTCAGCCATCTCAGTAGTTGAAGCAACTAGACATGCATCTCGACTGATTCGGGCGATGCGCGAGATTGAGTCCGAGAAGGAGCCAGTCTCGGGCATACGTCTCGTTTCCATGACCGTGGAGCGGCAGCACGTCGTGAAAAATATAAATTTGCTACATCCCGCCTTTCAGATTCGCAGTTGATGTTCTAAACCATCCAACTACATCATCTTCTACATTCTTATGCCAAGATTCAGCTCTATTCGCAGCCATGTCTCTCCCCGTCGACACCATCGATACCGATAACCACGACTTCGAGTTTGCCCAGCGTGGCCTCGTGGCCAAATTGAACAATCCGCGCATCTATGACTCGAACAACAACGTTGTCTGGGATGCTAGTGCCTACGACTTTATGCAGCAAGATTGTCCCCCGACCGCCAACAAGTCTCTGTGGCGACAGGGCCAGCTCTGCAGCGCGACGGCAGGTCTGTATGAAGTCGTTGACGGCATTTATCAGGTCCGCGGGCTTGACCTTGCCAATATGAACATTGTTCAGATTCCTTCAGACAAAAACAAGATCATCATAATCGACTGCTTGACATCTGTGGAAACCGCAAGTACAGCCATTCAGCTCTACCAGGACTACCACAAGGGGCGATTCCAACGCCAAGCGGAGATTGTTGCCCTCTTTTACACTCACAATCACGTGGACCATTTCGGAGGCGCCCAAGCTATCGTGGACCTGGCTGGCAAGGATCTCCGAATTATCGGTCCCGATGGCTTCCTTGAACATGCCGTTAGTGAGAATGTATACGCCGGGGCGGCCATGTCTCGACGGTCCATCTATATGTACGGGGAGGCCTTGCCAAAATCTCCTAATGGTCAGATCGGCTGTGGCCTAGGCCAGGGGCTGTCAACAGGACGTAGCTCGTTGGTGGCACCTAACCAGAGCATCACCCAGGACGGTGCCCTAAATCCCGGCATTAAAGAGCTTGAAATTATCTGCCAATTAACTCCGGGGACGGAGGCGCCTGCCGAAGTGAACTTTTACTTTCCGGCTTATAACGCCCTATGCATGGCGGAGAACGCAACACACACCTTGCACAACATCCAGACGCTGCGAGGTGCGCCGGTTCGTGACGCCCGACTCTGGTCTCGCTATCTCGACGAGTCCATCTCCCTGTTTGGACACAAGTCAGATGTAGTCTTCTCCAGTCACCACTGGCCTACATGGAAGCACGATAGCGCGGGCAGTGGCATTCAGGACGATCACGTCGAAAAGCCGCACAATTTGATTGTGACTTTTCTGTCGGAACAACGTGACTACTACGCCTACCTTCACAATGAGACCCTGCGCCTGCTGAACAACGGCAGCACCCCCGTTGAAATCGCAGAACAGATCAAGACTCCGCCCAATCTGAGCCTTCGGACCAACCTGCGCGGCTACTACGGCTCAGTTAGTCATAATGTCAAGGCCATTTACGATAAATACATGGGTTGGTTCGATGGCAACCCTGCAAATTTATGGAAACTCGAACCGACTGATGAAGCGGTTGAGTACGTGAAGTGCATGGGTGGGCCAAAAGTTGTTCTGGAAAAGGCCAAGGCATACGTCTCCGAGAACATCGACTCAAAGCTACGATTTGCAGCCACTCTCTTGGATAAATTAATCTTTGCGTATCCCGATAACGTAGACGCAAAGAATGAACTGATATCTGTTTACCAAAAGCTCGGACAGAGCGCAGAAAATGGAACCTGGCGCAACATATATCTTACCGGAGCGTACGAGCTGCAAAATGAACCGAAGCCGGCCGTCAACACCATGACGCCGGCGTCCCTGATGGCGCTCAATCTAGATCAACTTTTTGACACAATGGCTATCCGTATCAACGGCCCAGAGGCGTTTGCCTTTGAAGGCAAAATCACGATTGACTTCATGGTGGAAGATATGCCGCGAAAGTCGGTCCAAGGAAAAGGTCAGATCGGGTGGCACATGAGATTGAGCAACGGCGCCATGACGGGGCACGAGATTCCCTATGTCGCGTTCAAGGACCTCAAGGACAGCAAATCGGATCTGACAGTCTGGCTGGCGCACGAGACTCTGGTCACGGCTGTCGGGATCGCCGCGGCGGGCAAGAAGCCTGAGATTACTGCCTACCAGGTCGTGACCTCGGGGGATGTCGGAGCGTGGGAAAAGGCCATAGCCTTCATCCAGGTGCCTAAGAGTGCATTTAACATTGTGACGCCGTGAGAAAATGTCTGCTATTTAGTACCTAGGTCGTTGGCGGTGTTGACGCTTTGGCAAGCAGACAGATTTGTTCCTCACATTGCTCTTGCTGATAAGGGGATAGTTATTCGTGGAATTCACTTGAGCCAGAATACAAACGTCGCGTGCGGCACCTTTTGTGCATACACAACATCAGATATACTAAGACTCATTCCATTATAGCATTATAGCTTTGCTAAGAGGTATCGAGGAGGCCTTATGCCTTGTCCAGTTCAACAATAACAACACTCCCTGTAGAAACTCTTACTTTGACTATTAAATGTTCGACATATTGTTAGAATTGTTGACCCTAGAATTAGCCCTTAATGTTTGGGTAAACAACCTACGCCTATATTTATTTCCTTGGTGCATGGCATGAGCATTGAATTTAGCACTATATGCGAAATGCAAGCTTCTTCCTAGTTTCTACCTTGGTTGAAATGGCCGTCTACTTTGACATTCTAGACTCTAGACTTGGCTACCGCGATTTGCACAGCTACGAGATTTACAGTGTTTAGCTGCCGGGATCAGACTTGGACGGTTTAAGACTCTTTCATAAAGGCACCCAGCTTTGCTCGACGCGTGCAAGGCCTGCAGGAGGAGAATTGGCGCCTCCTTACTACAAAGCGAGCATTGACAGCGGCGAGGCAGCCTACCAAGACGGCCGTCGAGTCGATGGGCGCCTCCAGTCCCTCCGCCATCATCGCCTTCGCGTATCGTCAGCAACGGTGTCCCCTGTATAAACGGCGTGGGCAACATCCAGACCTGGGCCTCTTCAATGCCTTGATTCCCTCCACGGGTCGGGGCATTCTAGCCGTTGCTTCGTTCGTCCAGGCGAGTGGCAGTCACAGCACCGCAGAGGATATTCTCAGCATTAATTCCGCTTCAGGAACGAGGAGGGACCTCGACGATAAGTCCAATGTCGGCGCACCGGGCTGGCGAATGCGACTTGTCAAGCTTGGAGGAGGCCGGGGTCGACGACAACTCTCACCCCCCGTGGTGCTGGCTGTCCTAATGTATAGGGATAGAGTGCTCTTCGAGTGGCGGTAAATCTGAAAGTCGGAACGCAAGGAAACGATGGAAAGGGGCATTTTGATCCCGCATAGAGATTGCCATCCAGGCAAGACGGGGACCTAATCAGTGATTGCCACCAACCTATTTTCTTTTGTCCTCTCTCAAGCTCTTTTCTCCTCGTACGGTGTGTCGGTTTTCTCAAATCAACATCCTGCATTGAGTACCGTTTTGACTGCTCCGAATAACTGTCTAGATGCAGCTACAACTCCTACTGACGCCCAGCAGAGGGCATCGGGCACATTTGTCTCATTGTTTTCTACTTACTTAAGCCCTGAGATTTCTATAATCCATGGTATGAGCAGCCTACAAAGCATACTTCTCTCCTGGCCACTCTAGATGCCTATGCTGAATTTACCTGCACAGTATGGTATCTGTGGACATCAAATGACAAGCTCTGTATTGATTCATTCAAGCAGGGGCATCTCTGCGCAACTTCAACGACACTGGCGGTGAAAATGGACAATGTCAGCAACTGGTGATCTTGCCAGTTCAGCCCCAAACAGTCCATCATCTTGACATGTCCTATAACCTACTATCCTGTTACTTGACTAAAAATAAAGCGCCAATTAAAATAAAACTCCCTGTAAATATCTTGCCGTAGGAACATGAGGATGGATTGAGAAATCCGTCTAGCATTTGCGGATGCCACATTCACTTGGATTCTCGCACACCACGCGCCGCAAAGCTTAGCTCAGAGCGTTGCCGCATGAAACTTGAAATCGAACTGAAGTGCTACTCCCTACACACATGAGATCAGCGTTTTTCGTATATAGATCTGCCTGGACGCCTTCAAACCGCCTCTGACAAACGTAACGAAGGCCCAGCCCAGAGAGTCTGACCTAGGGTGTGGAACGTAACGCTGGCTCACATCAGCTGCACGTATGGTGACTGACTCAAGAACGATTTTCGGACGTATGACAGGATGTGTGGATTATATTGTCTGAAGTGAGGCGAGTGTATCGTCTCGCAGTTATGAGGAGTATTGTCGTAGTAGCTCGATGACACCCCGGTATCCCTTCTTGGCGGCCAACGACACCGGCGTCTGTCCTTTTTCGTCCTTGGCCTCAATATTGGCGCCCTTCTTAAGCAGCAGCTCGAGTGTAGCGTTATACCTGTCGGCGGTGGCACAATATATATCTTCGAGTCCAATATTCGCGTCCGCCCGGGCCTCGCCCCCCCTCTCAACGGCCCATAATAGCGGCGTCCAGCTATATACATCCCTGGTCTCGATATTAGCGCCCTTCTCAAGGAGCAGCCTTACCACGGCCTCGTGCCCGTACATTACGGCCCCCGAAAGCGGCGTCTGTCCTTTGTCGTCCTTGGCCTCAATATCAGCACCCTTCTCAAGGAGCAGCTTTACCACGGCCTTATTCCCGGTTATAGCGGCTACTAATAGCGGCCTTTGATCGCCGAAGCTATTTTTAGCCTCAATATTAGCGCCCTTTTCAAGGAGCAGCTTCGCCACGGCCTCGTGCCCGTTCTTAGCGGCCCATAATAGCGGCGTCCGTCCGTCTCTATCCCCGATGTCGATATCGACGCATCTCTCAGCCAGTAGAAATGCAAGGGTTATCACCTCTTCGCCATGCTCTGCGACATGACTGAGAACCCCTCTTCGCCGTAGAAAAGTGAAGTCACGTCCGAGGCTGGATCGCTTGCTTCCATTCGGGCAATACTGTTCAAACAGGCTGTGAATAGGAGACATCTCTGGGTTGATTTCCACCTGGGCTTTTAAAAGCGCCCGAGTTGCCGCGCCGCTATTGGTAGCTAGCGCCGCAAAAATTGGTGTGCCATAACGTTCATCTTGTACTTCAAAGCCCGCTAGGTTGGACGGGTGACGTCCGATGAGATTCGCCATATTATGCTCCGCTAATATATATAAAAGACTCGCATTTGTATGTCGGCGTACCTCGTGTCGTTCAAACAAGTTGTCAAGCTTAATCCAGTCAGACTGCGGGAAGGTCTGAAGAAAACTTGTCTGGGCGATTCCACCGCCTTCTGCCGCATCCGCGTGGTATAAAACGTTTCGTACAGCGTACTCAAGCAATGGAAATGATGTATCTGCCGACTGGCGGAGCTCTGCAGCTTCCTGGGATGATGCTTTCGGAAGCGAGCTGCCGATATTTAAATGGGCAGCTATATCAAGGCTCATATACCTGAGGCAACACTGCTTTAGTCGTTCATGACTTTCTCCTTGAAAGTTTTCTCCAAAATCGGACCAAATCTCCCTTAACCCATTTTCTTTTAGAAGAAAATCCTTAACCGACTCGTGAATAAACTGAATTGTTGGGTTTTTAGATTTAGCGACTTCGGTAAGCCCTTTAGAGGAATCAAGGATGAAATTCTTCATAATAGATACTGTAATTTCATCAGGATTCCAGTCAGAAAGGGCCCCTGGTTCAATGCCAGACAGGATAGCAAAGTATAACTGTTCCGGCTTTAACGGCTGTCTCGAAAAGAGCACCCACTGAATACACAAAAGCAGTTCGTCCCTTTTATGGCAGTCCCGCGTTAAAATATCGCGAAACAGCTCGTGAAGGTCCCCAGGAATATCTCGGAGTATTTTTCGTAACTCATGAATGCGGCCTTTGTCATGCGCTTTGTTCAAGATTCCCACCACTAGGACAACCCACATGAAAACTCCAGATGCCTTTTCTTGCAGGTCAGCACGGATCTGCGCGGCAAGACGACTGTGTCCAATTGTCAACTCGCTGTCCACATAGTTGACTATATCCTGGCCATGTCCTTCGTGTCCTTCGAGAATTAGGTTAAGTCCTCTCTTAATGGAAATGTGCGGGTAGTGCCTGCTTGAAAAGCAGACCCGAAAGCTAATACCGGCTGGCGTGGTTGTTTGGCTCAATGATTCAAAGAACGATATCATATCTCGGATTTGATCCTCATCACATTCATCCAAGGCGTCAATAAAACACATAAGGCCGGTCTCTCCAAGACCCTGCACGGCTTTTTCGAAAAGTGCTTTCAGCGATTCAACCCGCCATTGGTCATATCCACTGTCCCGAATTGCTGATGGGAGAGAATCAAAGACTTCCTGGAGTCCAGGCAGTCGGTCGAGAAGCTGTAGCAGTATAGACCGGTATAATCCAATTGTGGACTTCTCGAGATCACTTCCTCGCGCGTTAAAGAAAAAAGAGATGATAATCTTGCCCTTTGTCTTCTTCCGAGCATTAGCAAGAGCAAACTTCATTAATGTCGATTTCCCGGCCCCAGGCTTCCCTTTGATCCACAAAAACCCGAAATGTTCGTTGAACTTATTGGGGTCAAGCCAGTCAAGATATGCAGGCGTCTGTAGCAGCCATTTACAGGTCTTGGCATGAGCGTTCTTGATGGTCATCTGCCGGGCATCGATTTGGTCAAATCGCAGCGACTCCAGTAGCACACGTCTTTGCTCGTCATTGAGCGATTGGTTCTCTCCTCTTCTGGGCCGCAATGAGATGCCACTCGATGTCCTGCGGAGATTCTCGGCGCCATTTGAAGGAATTTGACTGAGAAGATCCTTCGCATACGCAGCCGCTGCCATCGCTGCATACCCTTGCCACTCTTCATTCTTATGAGAATCTGAGTAGTCGCAGATACCCCGAATAATTAGACAAGGGAAGCTGCTCATTAATCCTGCCGCTTCCATTTCAAAACATAAAATATTCTTTTTTAATGCCAGTCTATCTCGAACCTGAGCGTTCTTCATTAACTGATTCGCCGAAGCAATTAGTCCGTAGTGAATGTTCGGCGTGTCCCTGTCTCTGGTCCGTTCCGGACGAGATATTAACTTTGAGGGATCGTTACCACAGGCTGCGGTACAACTTAAGCCACCGCTTACAGGATGGGTGAACTCGCATCGATACAACCTGTCGCTGCATGGGTCTGGTCGCTTATACTCCTGCTGCAATCTTGGTATCTTCTTGAGAGTGTTGTTAATGGCCTCTTTTAGCCGATGCCCATGCATCTCATGACGTGCCTTTATCCCACTTACTGCAGTTCGTAGGACGATTGGCGGCTGGTTTAGAAAACCCGTTGTGCGGAATTCCACGTCTTTCATCTGATCCTGAAGTATCTTGCCGAAGTCGTACTGGAACACACCACCTATCCCATCTCTGGGGTCACTAACCACAACGTCGCCAAGACGTATATCGTGCTTCTGGCTTGGCGCGCCGCCGCCGATGCCGACCATAAGGCCAATCTTGATATTGGGAAAGCTATGGAGCATATCTTTGGCCACAACAGCTGCAGAGGCAATGCCATACTCGCCGCTAGGTAAGACTGCAATGACGATATGGTGATTCCCCATACGACCCAGAGTGTAATGATTATGGTCATATGGGGACACAAATCTTGGTCCCCTGTGCGTTTCATCGAGGAAAGCTTGTGCGGCAACATACTCTGTGCTTAAGGCACAGATCCAGCCAACTGTGTATTCATCGTTATCCATGGCCTCCGGAGACACGCCGACCAGGGTTGGTGTCTGCGTATCTGCATAATCCGTATTCCTCCTCTTTGCCGGGCCACATACGGCTTCGCCATCACTCTCGGGCTCAAACGTTCGCTTCGGCATCATCTAATGGCGTTAATTATTGGTATGAAAGCAGGTCAATAAGTGAGGCCTCCGGGACAGATTATTCCGGTGAAGAATCGGGAACCGCT
Organism: Metarhizium brunneum; assembly: GCF_013426205.1. Taxonomy (NCBI): domain Eukaryota; kingdom Fungi; phylum Ascomycota; class Sordariomycetes; order Hypocreales; family Clavicipitaceae; genus Metarhizium; species Metarhizium brunneum. Next base: position 6,353,703 of record NC_089423.1, on the reverse strand, counting down.
CGGTGTGTTGTCCGCGCTACCAAGACAAAGGTTGGAGTTGCAGCTTGCTATAGACGCCGCACGAAGGGCAATTCGACAGCGCAACTGGTCCCTCCAATGGGTGTCAGTAGGACGGCCGCATCTGTGCAAAGCTCAACGACAGAAGTCACGACGATATTGCTGCGTATTGCTCAACAGTGATTGAACAAATTAGGCAGAAATAAAGCCGGTCAGCAATCCGTCAATGATCAGCCATCTGCAGAGGCGCCCTACCTAGGTACTTGACACTGGGCGCTTACGTGCTGTTGAAGAAATATGCCTCGCCCAACAAACTCGTTCTCATGCAGGCGCCACGCTGTGTCGCCCACTCATCATCTTTCCTCTTGCACTGTTGACCGTGGACCGACTAATCGGCCATTCACGCTCATTCTGCCAGACTTTGAACGGGTTGATTGGCCCGTAAGTTGATGGACGCTGTCGAACGCCGATGGACGACGTATGTTGTAACTTGTCGGCGTCTTGTGTCGCGTCGCTGCTGACAGCAGCTCTCCAGGCCGTTCAAGGTACCTGCCTAGGTAGGGAGCTCAAATACTGTTTATAGCATGTCCCAAAGGCAATGGAGTCGGAATCGAGAGCTCGCATTCGTGTACGTGCTTTGCATGCTCCATACCCAGCATGTTCGTGCTGACAACAAAACCGTCAATAGACCATGTTCAGATCATAGATGTCCTCGCTTCCCAAGCCCTGAGCACGATGTCGCGACACGGCCCACGGCCATCTTCGTAACGCAAAGATATCAGTGGCTTAGCCATTAGAGGCCATTAATTCACAGCCAGCACAGAAAAGGTGTCGACCTGGAGCACTGCATCTCGCCCGAGCCTCGTTCGAAGTCAATACGACGTGGGCAGTGGAGAAGTCGAGTCGCATCAACAGGGGACCCACTGAGCAATGCGGGCAAGAAGTACCAGCCTGATACCAGGCACCCAAGTACCGAAAGTAGGTAGGCACTTAAGTATGGTATTCCATCAAATTAGATGGTGTTGATGGTACCTATCAAGGAATAGGCAGCTATCGCACTCTATACTGCAATAGCTGGCAGTATATAGTGTGGTACTTCTAGTAGATTGGCAAATATATTCCTTTACAGGCTGTAGGGCCTACGGGGTCCGCCTCCAATCACCTCTCCTTAACCGTAAATAGAATGCCATTCGCGGCTGAGTATCAGGTTCCCAGATATCTCGGATTGTAGGTTACAAAATAACAAAGGCTGTCAACGGCCTGAATTTATTCAGTCAAGTGGCCGGTAAAGATGAGGGACCACGACTCTTGACGCGAGCAAATGACAGCTATGAAAGGTGAACAAAATTTACATTGAAACTATATCGCTCTTTTACTCTTCCAAATCTATTCTACTTCACGCGCTGTTTATTTCAAAGTCACCAATTCCTCAGCGCTGGTCGGGTGGATGGCCACACAGCTGTCAAAGTCTGCCTTGGTGGCACCCATCTTGACAGCGACACCGAATCCCTGGAGCATCTCACCACTGCCCTGACCCATAATATGCAGGCCGACTACCCGCTCCTCAGGACCAGTAACAATTAATTTGTAGTTGGTTGGACCCTTGTGCTCGGGCTCCATCATGGCGTAGTACATGGCTGTAAAACCCGTCTTGTAGACCTTGATATTGTCCTTGCCGTATTTCTCGATAGCCTGAGGTTCCGAGAGGCCAATGCTACCGACTTCGGGGTGTGCGAATACGACGGATGGAATGTTGCTGTAGTCGAGCTTTTGGGTGGAAAACTCCGCAGGTCCAAACAGGCGCTGCGCCAGTTTACGGCCAGCGGCGATGGCGACGGGGGTAAGCTCTACCTCTCCACTGACATCACCGAGGGCGTAGATATTCTCGACACTGCTGTTTTGGTACTCATCGACCTGAACATGGCCATTTTCTGTCAGTTTGACGCCAGCTTCTTCCAAGCCAATATCCTTGGTCATGGGGGTTCGCCCAACAGCCCAGATAAGGTGGTCAACATCCGAAACGGAGCTCTCCTTTCCCTCGGCATCCTTGTAGGTGACGGTAAGCTTGCCGTTGGCGTCTTTCTCAATCTTGGTGGCCTGTGACTCCTTGTGCAGGTTAACCCCGAGTCTCTCGTACTCATTGGTAACCGTCTCCTGAATCATCGGGTCGAAATGGCGCAAGAAAGTTTTGCCGCGGATGAAAAGGTGGGTTTCCGTGCCAAGAGCGTTGAACATGCCCGCAAACTCAACGGCGATGTAGCCAGCTCCAACGATGGCAACCTTCTTGGGCCGCTTGTCAATGTCGAAGAATCCATCGCTGTTGATGCCCAGCTCCGCACCGGGAATCTGTGGGGGGGAGCTCGGGCGGCCGCCGACGGCGATGAGAATCTTCTTGGCATTGACGACAACTTTGCTACCGTCGTCTAACGTAACCTCGACTTGGTTCTTGGATAGCAGCCGACCCCAGCCGTGCAGGTACTCGACCTTGTCGTTCCCAAGGTTGCGCTCGTATATGCCGTTCAGACGCTTAACGTAGGCATCACGCTTATTCTTGAAGGTGGTCCAGTCGAAAGGAGCGGTTTCTGTGACGGAAAAGCCATAAGACTTGGCCTCGTGAAGAGTCTCGGCGATGGCAGCGGCATTGTACGTAACCTTTTTGGGAACACATCTACACATCACGACAGCACTAGTCAGCAAGAAATCCTCACATACAAAGTCTCGTACTTAGAAACAGACCCGGATTATCAACTTACCCAACGTTCACGCACGTCCCGCCGAGTCGGGCGGCTTCGACAACCATTGCCTTTGCGCCAAACTTGGAACTGGCCATGCGGGCCGAGCCAAGACCACCACTACCACCACCAAGCACAAGGTAATCCGTTTCCTTCGTTATGGGAGCCATTGTCGCAGACGATGTAGAGAGATGGCGGGACAAAGAAGCTATGCGGTGCGGGGCAGCTCTTGAAGTGCGGGACAAGAGGGCGAGGGATTGCATGGACGACTAGGGCTATCTTGCATGTATGTAAAGGCCTTCCCAAGTCAGGATGAGCGAGCTCCCCTTTTATGTGAATGACGGAACGAACCGAGGGGATTGGTGGGTATTGGACCGCAATGACGTCTTTTATCCCGGATCAGAAGTATTTGAGTTATTCAGAAAGAAAGAAGAATATGTATATGCGAGCTTGGCCGGAGAACCCGATCTAGCGCCGATTGACGGAAGATCCCTGAAGGTTGGCTGAGTAATCTGTGTCTGCGAGCAATGCAATGTGACGGGGGAGCGACTCTAGGCGTATGACGACTGAGCTGCAGCTTGAGGGGGGCGCAAAGAGACTACAAGCACCGTCTGGAATCACTGGATTTAGGCTAGATGGCATATATAAGTCCGCACAATAGCTCGGGAATGATTTGAAATTCACCTTCGGATTCGACTGCGACCATGTCAAATCATTGGGATTGCGACATAAACGACGGGAAACCCCGGCCAATCATTAAGCTGGAGAGCACGCCTTGCTAATGGGGCCCCACAAACTCCGAGGACGAAGGAATTTCCAATTCTGACTCGGCATCGAGACTTGAGATTGTCAAACCAGGTGATGGGAGGTGCTGCTAATGAACATTCGGCTCATGTGATCTGTAAATTTCTCGCATTTTGTGCAGCATTTCAGAATCGCCGTGCATTCTCTCATCATTCGACATGTTCACAATGCAGTCAGGTCTGACGCCTCGTCTTTTCCGTTGCAGCTGCAGCCACAGCCACGTTCCTGGAGTGCGCTTTCACCAGCCACACTTGGTCGACCAACACCATGGGTTCCCCAACCGCTCGTCTCGGTGACAGCCACCGAATCACAGCTCTCCACCAGACTCCAGCCCCCCAGGCTGATCGCAGTCTCCCAATTCCAACCTGATTTAAGTTTCCTGGCTCCTGGCTTGCCTCTTCTCCATCATAGCGCTTCGACCCAACGGTCGTCCAACGTTGCTTGGCGCACATAGATTGCAAATCTTTGCCTTTGAACTCAACCGTCAGGAGCACCGAGACTGCACGGAGTACCAGACGAATCCATTCTGCCCAGCCACGGTGACGACGACAACCCAACAACTCCTCCCCTCCCAACCCTCATCATTGACCTCAAGCTCTTGGATCATCCATGCATCATAATGTCTGCTGACCTTGGCGCCGATTCTGGTATGCCGATTCCACTTCCTTGACTATTTTCAATTCTGATTGAAAACGGTCCAAGCTAACCTCAAAAGTGCCTGCAGCGCCGCCGAACCTCAACCTCTCCCCCGAAGAGAAGCGAGTCTATGCACAGCTATTTCGCCAAGCTGATGCAGAAGGCGCTGGATTTGTCACTGGCGATGCCGTCGTGGCGTTGGCTGAGAAAACAAGACTTCGGAATGATCAGTGCCAAACAGTTCGTCACCGGCTTCCCTAGTCTTCCGCCACATCCGACTAACGATTACCCTCTATCAGATATGGCAGATCGCGGACAGTGAGGACCGTGGTTTCCTCACGCCGACAGGCTTCAGCGTTTTTCTACGTTTGATCGGCCATGCTCAAGCCGGACGGGAACCGACAGCCGAACTAGCCCTCCAACAAGGCCCGATACCTCGATTCGAGGGCTTGTGGACATCGCCGGCGCTGGGTTCGCCCACCTCGTCAAGCCCAGCGCCGCTGCAAGCTCAAGCAAGTGGTGGCGCCGTCCGAATACCATACTTGACTCCGGACAAGGTGTCAGAATATGCTGCGATATTTGAGCGCCTGCCGCTGCAAGCTGGCAGACTTCACGTTGAACAGGCCAGACTGATCTTTGAGAAATTCGGTTTGCCCAAGGAAACGATAAGAGACTTTTGGACGCTCACGGGTATTGAGGAACGAGGGTTCTTTGTGCTCCCCGAATTCGCTATTGCTATGCATTTGTTTACCTGTATCAAGGCTGGTAGTTTACGTTCCATGCCCAAGGCCCTGCCGCCCGCTTTGTACGAGGCCGCCACTAGACGCGGTGCTGCACCCCGTCAATCCCCCAGTAACACCGGTATGGGACCGATACCAAGGCAGTTGAGCGGTTCCGCCCAGATGCGAGTAGGCAGCCCTCTTGGAAGGCCGCCAATCGCGCCGGCCGCAGCCGGTGGTGATTGGGCTGTGTCCGCTGCAGACAAGGCCAAATTCGATCAAATTTACGCTACTCTCGATAAAACCAATAAGGGGTATATTAGTGGAGAGGAGGCTGGTCCATTCTTGAGGCAGTCTAACCTTCCGGAGGAAAAATTGGCCCAGATATGGGACCTTGCCAACTTCAACAATCAAGGCCAGCTTACTCGAGAAGGATTCGCTATCGCCATGTACTTTATTCGACAGCAGAGAAGCGGCGTTGGCGGTGATCTGCCCGAAACGCTGCCCGAGAACCTCATTCCTCCCAGCGTCCGCAACCAGAGGCAGCCTCCTCCGTTCCCTGCGCCAGTAGCACGGTCTGCGCCTCCGCAGCCCAAATCCGCCATGGACGACTTGTTTGGGCTTGAATCGACTCCCAGCCCCGTGCCTGCGCCAGTACAAACTACCATGTCTACTGGGGGGTCGAATGCGAATGATCCATTTGCTGGCGGTTCAGCTATTCTGCCTCCATCGTCCCCTATTCGCCCGACCACCACGGGTACCACATTCAAGCCATTTGTGCCATCTTCAACATTTGGCAAGGGCTTGACCGGACCACCGTCTCAAGGGGATGTCCCCAAGCAGTCAGAAGATCTTTTGGAAGACAATGACCCGGAAGCCAGCAAGAACATCACTGGAGAGACGACCGAGTTGGCCAATTTGTCCAACCAAATTGGAACCCTCTCGAAGCAGATGCAGGATGTTCAAAGCAAACGAACCACAACCCAAGGCGAGCTTAATCAGACGAATTCTCAGAAACAAAACTTTGAGCAACGACTGGCGCAACTGCGAGCCCTGTACGAGAAGGAGGCCGAGGACACCCAGTCTCTGGAGAAACAGCTGAGAAAATCTCGTGCTGATACACAAAAGCTTCAGTCTGAGTGCATGACCCTCGAGGGAACATTCAGAGACGTTCAGTCTCAGCATCAACAACTTGCAGCCGCTTTGCAAGCGGACCAGCAGGAGAATGCAACCCTGCGAGAACGCATCCGGGTTGTCAACGGCGAGATTGCCAAGCTCAAACCCCAGATTGAGAAGCTCAAGTCGGACAGTCGCCAGCAGAAGGGTCTAGTTGCCATCAACAAGAAGCAGCTATCCACGACCGAGGGAGAACGAGACAAGCTTAAGAACGAAGCTGCCGAACTGGCCAAGGGAGGGGAAGATGCTGCCAGGCAAATGGACAGCAACTCACCAACCTCGGCATCTGCACAGGTTGCGAGCCCGGCCTTGTCGACTGTCAGCGATAACAACCCTTTCTTCAAGCGAACGGCAAGTACCGACATTATGGGTGCCTTTGCATCCCCTCCGACGAAACCATATGCCGACAAATCGCTTGATGATGTATTTGGTCCGTCATTCGGACCAGGGGCCAGCACGAGCACTCCTCCACCTGCCTTCCAGCAGCAGCAACACACTGGAACTTCTGCGGTCAGCGGAGCGTCCTTTCATACCGGCCGTTCCAGTCCCAGCATAAGCCGCCAAGGTACGATGAACATGGAACCTCCTGCGCCGCCCGCATCAAGGCAAATCAACTCCAGCTTCTTGCCGTTCCCCGACCACTCCGAATCTCTCTCTTCGTCTCGCCAGGTCTCGCCACCCGCTTCACGAGCCGAAGGCCTCTCTGCTGACAGCAATGGTGAGTCGGCCGCGGAAGAGGGGGAGAAGAGTGAGACACAAGGAGCAACGCCTACTGCCACTGAGGCACCGACAGTTTCGGTTACGGAAGCAGCATTGAAGGCGAAGGCCGAGGAAGCCACCGATTCGGCGCCGAAGCCAGATCCTTTTAGCAGTACCGATCAAGCAAAGGCCAAGGCAGATTTCGACAATGCTTTTGCCGCTTTTGCCGCCTCTGGCAAGGGCAAGGCCGCTGGTGAGTCGAATGTCGACAAATCCACTGATGCTTTTAACACTGAGTTCCCGCCCATTTCTGAGTTGGAGCGTGCCGATGAGTCTGAGTCGGAAAGCGAGCGAGGTGGTTTCGACGACGACTTTACTGCTGCTTCGCCTCCAAACAAAGGTGTCAATAAGAAGGATGCGGTAGCCACGGAGGCCACGGAGGCCAAGAAGACCGCCGCGGAAACGCCTGTAAATGTCGGCCCCGAAATACCCGCTAAAGAACCTGTGGAGGATACCAATAAAAGGTAAGCAGTAATCGTTGTCTTAATCAACCAGAAAGTAGGAGTTCAACCAGTCACTAACTTGAGGTCCCTAGTTCCGAACAGCCATCATCACCTGCCACCGTCACCAACACATCCCAGCCGACTTTGACTGCTGATGACATCTTTGGAGCAGCTGCTCCGAACGCTGTGCCCCAAAATACGACTGGGAAAACCGTGTTTGATGACCTGGATGACGACTTCGAGGGCTTAGAAGACGCCAAAGAAGGGTCTGCAGATGATGACTTTGCCAACATTTCTCGGGACGACTTCAATCCCGTGTTTGATAGCAGCCCGCCAGCCAGCCAAGCCAAGAGTGAGTCCACGGCGTTTGGCAATGAAAGCACATTCGACTTTGTGTCTCACAGCTCTGCAGCCGGTAGTACTACCCAGCAGAAGACTGCTGACTCTCATGACTGGGACGCCATCTTTGCTGGCCTGGACTCGCCTAGTAATCTCGCCCCTCCTGGCCCTGGCGGGGAGGGAGGTGGTGACAAGCACGCTGAGCGTCCAGAGCCTCCTGGCCGAGCCCTCACCGAGCAAGGCGTCCACGATGACCCCATCTTGAAGAGTCTCACCGACATGGGTTATTCTCGTTCAGACGCGGTGGCTGCTCTCGAAAAGTACGACTACAATTTGGAAAAGGTATAAAAATACTTGTCTCCGCGATTTCCTCGAGTAGGATAACTTGCTAACCAGTATTTTCTTCTCCTTCTTTGTCAGGCTGCCAACTATCTCGCGAGCAAGTCATAGAAGCCACCAGCCTGCATAGCCACTAGCAAGGCTATAACAGCCTTCAACCAGGGAAGAGGGTATTGCGAACCACAGCATTTTAGGTGACGTCTTGGGGGTCGTGCCCCATGTTCTTTCTTTTGTTCCTAAAGCGACGGAGGGCCTAATGGCAAGGGCGGGACAGTACGCCCGAATGGATGGATAGGAGAAACATAGTTTTTAATTACCTGGACTCGGCCATGTTTCAAAGGCAAGATTCGAGTCCACTGTACGCTAGACAACGCATCTTCTTGGTAGAATCAGCAGTCTTACAGCATCCCGTCTCCGTGTCTTGTTTGGATAGTGAATTCCTCTAAATGCGATTAATCGTACATGGAAACAGCCCCTTGTGCTGCCAATGTCTGGCGTTTTCCTCATTGTCAGTCATCCTTCTCTCCCCGCGGCAAAAACCAGCGACGTCTCAAGTCACCCATCCATCGTCTCTACTTGACCTTGCTCATGATTGTCTCGGGCCCCCTTACGACGCCTATCTGCGCCGCCCTCGCCTTGACGGCATTCAGCATGCTCCTCTCGAAATCATCCCTCGACTTCAAGACGGACTCGACCCACGAGATGTGCAAGTCCCAATAGGCCGCCTTGAAGGCGGCAAACTCGTCCGCCACGGCATCCTTGTCGCAGGTCAGCAGGCCGAGGAAGGGCTCCGTAACCCTCCACGTCTGCTTGATCGAGTTGCCGACGTCTGGGTTGGGCAGGTTGCTAAAGTACTCAAAGGCTGTAGAGATGTCGTTGAAGAGCTTGTCGCGGAAGGGGTCTGCGCGGCGAAACTTGGCGCCCCTGTTGCGCACGGAGAGCAGGTAGCGGACCAGCAGCTCGTCGGCAAAGATCTCGATGAAGATGTCGACGAGGGAGTGGTGCAGGACCTGGCGGTAGTCGCTGACATACTCCTCAAAAGTGACCACCATTTGCTTCATGGCCGTGTTGGCGTACCACTTGGGCGTGAAGAAGTCGGGCATGACGGCGCGGAAGTCGACGGCGAAGATGAGGTGCGCAAACTTGGTAATGCACCAGGTCGAGAAGTCGACGTACGAGTCGCGCAGAGCGTTGAGCTCCGACTCGCCGCGCTCGAGATACTGCGGCGTGACGTGGGGCTCGAAGTTTGTCCGGAAGGACGAGAGGTAGCCCAGGCGCGACTCCTCGTCGTTGTCGTCGATGCAGGCGATCTGGTCGTTGGCCGTGGCGACGAGCCAGTCCTGAAGGGCCTGGAAGCCCTCCAGCTCGGGGACCTTGCCGGCCTCGTAGCGCGACGCCTCATCCTCGAGCATGCGCTGCCACGACTGCTGGCGGGTGCGCAGGCGGAGGAACATGGCGTCGATGACGCCCTCTATCACGTCGGAGCGCTTCGAGTTGGCGCCCGCATCAATCTGCTCGCGGAGCATGCGCCAGAGGGCGATGAGGTTCTTGGTGCGGAAGTAGCCGTACTCGTCTTGGTCGAGGTTGGAGCCCTCGACGTTGCGCTCCGCAAAGTCCTTCTTTTCTTGGTTAAAGATGCGGTCCATCCACTCGTCGAGGAACTTGATGATGAGCTGGCGGAAGTCGCGGACGAGCTCGGCCTCGCGGTTGTCAATGACGTGGGGGGTGAGATCTTCCTGGCTGTAGCCCATCTTGGCCATCTTTCGGTAGTACTTCTCAGGGAAGCTGATAATTTCGAGGTTGTGGGCAGATGTGGTTTCCGGATCTTCGATCATGCCGATGAGGAAGTCGTGCATGAGCTGGTGGTATATCTCGGCGTACGTTTTGCCAATCTTCCACTTCTTGGGCATGAGGGGCGTCATGCCGACCCGCACGGCGTTGAGGTCGTTGAAGTACCACTTCATAATCCCCTCGAGCTTCGAGGCGTCGTCTAGGAATTCTTCGCGGGACTGCTCGAGTTGCTGCTCAGCACCGAGCTTGATGGCCTGCAGAAACTTGTCCTTGTAGCCGCGGGCCTTCTTGGCGCCGTCTGTGATGCTCTGGAACCGGGCTGCCATTTCTTCGTGGTCCTTGAGCGCTTCTTGCAGGGCCAGGACGCGCTGGTCGCTCTTCTCTTCGGCCTCAATGACGACGGCAAACCGGACCACGAGCCCATTGTTTTCATTGATAACAAGGCTGATCAGGTCCATTGCCAAGAGACCGACGTGCTCGTCAAACCAGTCAATCGTGTCGTCCAGCCTGGCAAAGTAGTCCTCCAGCGTCGACTCCAGCCCAGGGTCTTCCGCCCTATGTATCTGCTCCATGGCATCGTCTCGAATGTTCCTCAGCTGCGTCAGCTCGTAATGGCACGGCAGCAAATTGGGCATGTTCTCCTGGTCGGCATCGTCCTGTCGTAGCATGTTCTCCACGACGGTCAGCCGATCGTTGAAGGTCTCCAGATCGCGTCTCATTGTTTCGACGGCAACAAAGTTTCTGTGGGCTTGGGACACCAGGTTTATGCTGGCAAAGTCCTTGATCATGTTTTGGGATTCGGAACAGAGGCGGTCAATCTTCATCATTTCTTCCTTGATGAGCTGGACTGTTTTTTGGCCGTCGCTCAGGCCCGTCATACCCGATTGGGTGGTTTCGAGCTGTTCGCGGAGACCATTCCGTAGTTGGCCGTCAACGGCTCCCTTTTTACGCGAGAATTCCAGCTTCAGCGCGGGGATCTTGTCGAGGTCGTCCGGATGCCGAAGCAGTTCGGACAGCTTGGGCACGGGGCCGTCATCCATGGTGGGCGGGGTAAGCGGACAGGCTGGCTCTATGCGATCATATCATGGTAGGAGAAAGTCTCTGCCAGAGTGTGTCTCCCAACAATGTGGCTTGTCGCAAGTTGGGCGCGAGGCCGGCGCGTAGTCGCCGAGGGTGGTGTAGTATTGTCGGATGCGATGTCGTTGGGACGAGAGCCAGGAGGCCGTTGGTGTTACGCCGCTTGCCCCCACACCAAAGCATCACAGTGGGGCACGTGCCAACATTGAAGTGTCCAGGTCTGCAACTGGGTCTGGTTGCTGGGAAGTGGGCAATCGCCCATCGTTGACCCAAACGCGTGTGCACCAGGTATTATGAAGGCCGCGTATTCAATCAATTATCTCAGCATGTAGTCCGCGATGCGATGCGCCGACCTAGTCTACAGCCCACATATCTCGGGTATCATGAACATCAGTCAGACTCGCTATCCGACCCAGAGCTGCTAGTGTCATCGTCATCCTCCTCCTCTCCCAAGCTCTGCTCAGCTATAACCTCAGCGGCCTCCAAACTGACTCCCTTAGATTCAGTCTCTTCATCCAGACCGTCTTCTCTATCCTCGTCAGTGCCCACTTCCCCTTCTTCGCGGTCCATTCTACCCTGTTTCCTACGCTTCGATGATGCCTGAAATTGTGTGTTTGATGGCCCATCCTTGCGTTTTGTCCTTTGGGTCTGCGGGGGAACCGAGTCCTTTGGTCCTAGGACGAATCCCGGAGGAAGCCTGTCTCCACGCTTGAGGACGTAGATGGTAGGAAACTCCAAGACCCGGGTATTGGCCAGAATATCGCGGAGGCAGTCCCCAGCCTCCAGCGCCGTAACTTGTGCAGGCATATCGGACCTTGCGAGAGGTCCCGCGAGGAAAAACTGAAATTGCTGTCGTTGGGCCTTCTCCTTCTCTGCAGGCCAGTCCTCGACACGTCCCCCAGAAAATAACGACCATTTCCCATCCACCGGATCCTGCATACAATCCAAGCCAAGATTCCACCTCGAATCAGCCCAGCTCTGCACCTCCCAGGCCCGCATATGCCTTTCTTGCTTCCGCGATCCCGTCTCTGCACGAGCCTTTTCTTCCAGCATCGCCGGGTATGCTTGAAAGAGCGGAACGTCATCCATGACCTTGCTCAATGACCTTGCTGTCTCCTTCTCTCCCCCGACCACCAGCCACTCAACCTGCCAGTTAATCCTCCCCGTCCTCCGGTTCAGCTTGGTGGAATTCTCCCTCTGCCTGGCCATTCCCAGCGGCGCACAAACAATCTGCACGTTCAGTCTCTTGAGTCTCTGCGCCAGCCCCTTTTCGAATGTCCTCCCCTTGGCCTCCCGCAAAACTCTCGTCACCAGCACTTTTCTCTTCCTCCCATCACGCCCCATCTTCCATCGAACTTGTTGGATCGTCAACGGCCGCAGCTCCGCCTGCTGCACGAGGCCTTTTTCCTCAACGAGCATCTTCTCGGAGCGCTCGGCAGACACCTCAATGGCGTGGAGAAAGTTGTAGTCATGGTCGACGCCGGCGGCGGTGCGCAACTTCGAACGTGGGACATAGGTTGTCGGGTCGCGTCGGCCGCTGCACTCGGACCAGGCTTTGTGTTTTTTGGCGCACGGCAGGGAACAGGTTTGAATGTTGCACCGGGGGCATTTGTATTTTGGGGTCGAGACGTGGCATATTGAGCAGAGGGATGTGAGAAGAGGGTCCGCCATGCTTGTAGGCGTTGTAGGTATGAAGGAGGAGATGAAGATTTTGCCAGCTTCGGTGATCGCTGCGATGTCACTTTGCGCCTCGGGGCTCTGCTTCTCTGTCGGCTTTTTTTTTTTAGTCCTGTCGCTTCATGGGGCCACAAAAACGGCCCCCTGTCAAGAGGAGGGAAAACTGTGGACTGCTGCGGATTTCGGTGGCTTGACACTCAAATGTTGGGTCGCGGGACGTCATGCCGTGAATTGCTCGGTGGGCTTACTCTTTTTGCTAGGTGCACTCACGCCCTACCTAGGACCTAGTTGTTAAGTAAGTAAATATATTTTTATATATTTTAAAATAAATAAAAAATTTAAATTATACATTATTTAAATTTTTAGGTACTAAAACGCGAGCCCATCTGGCAAAAAAAGTAAGCCCGCCGAGCAATTCACGTCACGCATGGCCCCCCAATGTCTCAGCTGAATCTTGCATTGCCTCACCTCGCCATCGAGCCGATCTCGGCTGTAACTAACATGGCCACTTCACTACTATGTCTTCATTCAAAAATTTGTCATAAATTGTTTGGCGTCTCGCTGAGAGGCTAACGTCATCATACCTGGCACAACTCAACACTGCCTATTGAGCCAGATATGTGTTTGTCTTGGAAAACCCAAGTGCCTCTGGCTATAGAGAAGATAAATACAAATAGGTCAGACTGCAAACTAGGAAAAAATTCAGGCATTGCGAGGGGGAAAACGCCAAGGAAAGACCAAAAGTTTTTACAGCCTCCATCCAAGAAAGAAAATCCCGAAAATAGGTCAAGACGGAGTGACCAATATCCCGACTTTCGTGTCGTCAATATGAAATGAAGATACAAAAGTATGAAAAAATAAAATAAAATAAATAAAAAAGTGCAGCAATACACAATCGGATATAAGTGAATCACCGTGTCAACAGTCGTCCAGGTAAGTTTAAAAAATTGCGGTTGGCAACCTCGTAAGTAATCAGCATTGACAGAAGTTTGCCTGTCGTCTGCCTGTCGTCGGCTTCGTTGCTCCCATTAATCCCGAGGAGCCAGGTTCTTGTTGGGCACTAATAACCACCCCCTTCATCATATCATTCCTCAAGCAGGTCGCTCTACTGTTTCTCACCGAGTGCCGCTGGCCCCAAGAGCGCTGATTCTGGCACCAGATGGGCGATGCAAGAGCGACTCGGTGTGTTTGGCTACAACGCCGTTCTCATTGGTGGCGCCGCCGCCGCCCTCACTGCGGTTCTCCTCGTAGTCCTCCTCGTCGTCCTCGACAATCTTTGTGGGGATCTCGTCCTTCAAATTATACTGCTGGCTAGATCGCTCAGGTGTAGTAGTAGCCGAAGCAAAGGACATGGCAGTGCTGCTGCGGTTGGGGATCAGATCCGGAGTAGGAGGGATGCTGGACGTACGTCCAGGCTGGAGGCGTCTCTCTTCGCCATTATCTGAGGTGGCAACAGAGCGGTCGTCATGGCCGTCCTCACTCTGAGTATTGGACAGGCCGCTGTGACGTCGGCTTGATCGGTACTCAGCATCGTGGGCCAGCTGCAGGCTCTCCACAGCGGCCTGACACTGGTCAGCAATGTTGCGCACAATATGGGCTATAGCATCAGTCTTGTCTTTGAGGTGACGGTCGGCAACGTCAGCAAAGCTAGCCGCAGAGAGTCGCTTGCTGCGTGGAGATTTCAGTTGGCTCGTATTATCGTCGCCAGACGCGCCATCCGAGCTCCCCCGCTCATCACTCTCATAGCCTGCCTCAACCTCGGCAACCAGCTCGTCAGGCTTAGTAAGAGAATGAATGAGATGCTCCATGTGGTGGCTCTGGCCACCGATCAAACTCTGCAGATGCATCACCACACGGCGAGCTTCGTCACGTTGTCGCAAGAGAGTAGAATTGGTATGGCTGAGCTGGGCAAGCTCCTTCTTGTTCCTCTGTCTCTCACGCTCAAGATCCTCGGCCATCTCCTGCTGGAGAACTAGAGCCATGAGAGCATCATCACGCTGCTTCTCAGTGCCGGTAAGACGGACAGACATGCGAGCATTATCATCCTTCTGTTGGTCAAGGAGACCAGTAAGTCGGCGGTTCTCTCTCTTGTGTGTCTCAATCTTGACTTTGAGATCCTGTGTCTCCTTGGTAAGCTGTTCAGCGAAGGCCTGGAATTTGAGGAATTGCTGTTTCCAGCTCTCGAGCTCCTCGACAAGATAGTTGTTTCTCTTGTTGACCTTGCTGAGCTCCGTGTCCATGCGGCCCTTGAGATTGATGAAATCTTGCCACGCTTCGAGAGCGTCACGAGAATACTGATTTCGCTCTCGAACAATTTCATTGAGATGTCTCATTGAAACTTTGGTCATGAGAGGCTTCTTCACAGAGCCGCCGAATACGGCCTTGATACCTGTATTGCGGCCCGTCTTTTCGCAGACATGGTCCATAACAGCCATAATCGCATCCTGGTTCCACCACTCAGGGTCCTGGATAGACTCAACTTCTCCGCGCATGACAATGATCTGACCAGCAGGGACCAGCTTGCCGCCGCCATATGCTGATCGAAGATGATGGGGAACGCCAGCAGGGGTGACGTCGCCGTTGAGAGACTGAGTCAGGCGAGTAACAAATTTGTTGCGCTGACCAGGAGTAAGCGCAGTAGGTGGGCTAGATGTGAGAACAAAGTTGCGGTCCAGGTCAACAACCAAAGCGTCAGTAGGGGCAGTGAAGAGAGATCGACACTCGGCAGTCACACCCAAGATATAAGGACCGGGCTCTTGAACAAGCTCCTGTGCATGGCGGGCGTGTACAACCGGGACGTAAAGACCGCTCCATTCGTAAACTCGGACGCAGTACCGCACTGTTTCGGCGGCAATTGTGAGCATGGCGGCATAGTGGCTCACAAAGATGATTCGTCGAGTCGGAGAAATGGCTGCCTCAATAACACCAACAATGTTGGGGATGGACAAGCAGTTGAAAAGCGGCCACATGGAAAAATTCTGGAACCCAGTAGGGGAGGAAGGAAATTGGTAGCAGAGAGCATAGTCCTTCATGTCAATGCGGACCAAGTCGTTCAGCCTAGGAGCCGGGAAGCTCAGAATACGCGAGACTTCCTCGGCGTGAAACAAGTTGGTAGCCTTATTCCAGTGAATCCACATGCCTCGCAGATAGTCGCCCAGGAGGTTGTAAAGGGGGTAGCGGGATAGGAAGGACAGGCAGTAAGGGATCCAGTAAGTCTCGTCTGGGTTGTCATAAAAGTCAGACTCGGTCCTCTTGCGCAAGTCCCGGATGGTCTCAGCCCTCTTTTCGTCGGCTCGAGACCAAACTCGGAGGCAGATGCCGTACAAGGTGTGAGAAGAGTCTTGCTGGAGCACAAAAGCGTGGTGAACGCAGTGGGGTTGGCTCCTGCCAGTGCAAATCTCAACATCGTGCGGAAAGCAAGCCTAGATAATAGTGTCAGATGTTTCTTACTCTTCACCGCATACTTATGGGGTTCTCGTTTTTTTCCTTTCAATACTGACCCTCATAGCGGAATGGAGAGCGCGAGCAATCTCGTTATCTTGCTCCAGACGAGGGCTGCTGCCGAGAATCTCAGGGAGCCAAAATTGACCAACAGCACCCTTCATATGGCCAATCTTGCCCTGAGCGGGAGCCGGCGCCTTCACCCATTGCGACGGCTCGCGGCCGACGCCGCACACCATATAGGCATGAGTAAGAGTCTTTGGTGTTCGCTGTTGAGGCTTCACGTTAAAAGTCGATGGAATTGGCTGCGTGATACGAGAGTGCAGTGACGAAGTCCGACTGGGAATAAGCATATCCGCGCCGGCCTGGTCGCGCGTGCTGGGCCGGCCATCACGGTCGCCAGTGCGAGGGCGGGTAAAAGAAGAATGGTTATTCAACGACGGAGCCATAACGGGCAATTCGAATTAAGGGTTGTCGTGATGGAATGCTCGTGTCGTAATCGACGCCCCTATTGAAATGTCTTTTGCACTCAACGTGGCGAAAGGGTCAAAAGCGTGCAACTAGCCATTCGACGGGGAATAAATGATAGATATGGTAGAATTTTGTCGATCGGTGGACTCGGTCGAGGTCAACCCGCGAAGAAAAGAAAAATGAGCAAGGAGAATGAAGAACGAACAAAGAACAGCCTGGGTCGGAAAGAGGTCTCCGAGGACTCTTTCAGAGCCGATGAGGGTGAAGTAGACAGACAACCGGGACTGGCGAGACACGGAGAGTGTAGAAACTAGAGGAGAGAGACTGGGGACGAGCCTGTCTAAGATTTGGGGGGCATCCAGGACATGGGAGGTTCACAGCCGACCCAAACAGGTGAGCTCTTCCTCCAAAGACTGGACGGGAGCCCACAATCGCAGGGCCGTTTGTACGATACGGAGACAAGAGAGCACTTGGACCTGGGTCTTTGCCCACGCCAAAAGGAGGGGAGCGAGCAAGATTTGAAATGGCCGGACATGGCGGACGCAGCAATTGAGCACAGAGCTCGAGGCTGCATGGGAGAGACAAGGATGCCGCACTTGAAGAGCCCACAGTTCGGGTGAGCCATGTCGGCGGTGCGTCGTGTAATGCGTCGTGAGTCGTCGAGGTCGATCAAAGGCGAGCAGGGTCGAGCAGGGTTGCATGGGGATCCCGTCAGGGGAAAGTGGGAAGAAGGAACGCCACTTGGAGAGTTGAGGCGTTTTGGCGTTGGAGAAGGCGGTCCACCACCACTCTGTCCGTTAGAGGGGCCAATCCGGGCCAGCATAACCGTTGTCCCCAGCAGGATTTGAAGTACCTGGGTACCCGTCCTGGTGCGGCCCGTCTTCGACAAGCCAAAGTCCTCGGTACGCCGTTTCAGATTCTCGGCATGGCCCAGGCACCTGGGCTGACCGCACATGGCCAGGCCCGGACGGGGGGGGGCAGGAGCCAGACAAACCAGAACTGCCAGGCCGCGCCTTCCAACTTTAGACTGTTTCTTGTCCTGCAATGCTCGGGGGCTCTGCTCTGCATACTCCAAAGTTACTTGTGAAATTATTGAAACTTTGAGCACCTACATCCCCACCTCCAACGGCAGTTATCGCATCGTCGACCTTCTCTCTCCATTCAGCGTAATGCCAACCAGCTCGACACCTCGTATTGCACCTAAATTCTCCCTCGTTGTCGATGGGCCTGATGAACGGTGGGACGAGTTCTGCACCGACCCGTGAGCATGCGCAGGGGCCCCCAGGCGCGCGCAATTGCGACCACCATGACCGCCAATAGATTACCGTGTTGTCCCGGCCAGGGAAATTGTCTCTGCTGGCACCAGGACTGAGAGAAGGGAGACAGGACCTCAAAACCCAGCCAGCCAGCCAGCCAGGGAAAAAAGATGCCCAGGGGGCTTCAACATTTCAGCCCACACCATTCAGCCTCGTGCAACCTGTTGGGCTGCGCCGACAAAAGCAATGCTAGTCAGTCAGTCGACGGAGTACATACACCACAAACAAAGGGGGGCCGAGGAAAAGAACATGCTGCAGCATCTATGGCCCAAAGAAACAACAATCAAAAAATCTTTCCTACAACCAGCACTAAGGCTAAGGTGCGGACGTTAATGCAAGGGGGTCCAAACGCCTGCTTCGTAAGCTTGGGCAGAGGGCAATATGCCAATCACGTCGTCCGTTGGGCTCACCGGCAAAATTGCTGGTACATTTTGTTTGTCTGCAAAGAAGAAGTCAACATGCCGAGGCTCTAATGCTTTTATTGCTAGGTCTCATCACCCGCCTGGCTACCAGTCATCACATATTACCATCACACTGGCTTGTATTAATTCCCACAAACGCCAGCCTAGTCAAAGACGCCCGCCGTTAATGCCATAAAAACGTCACAGCGTTTCATTTACTACTACTAGTGGTACCTGCCTAGATACCTAGGAAGGCAGCCAACAGTGCCCGGCACAGCCAGGTGCTTTTCTACAGTACTAGCACATGGTGGTCGTGGATTGTCGATTCTTTCAGCCTCCACCCACCACTGTTGAATACATACTACTAGCGCATTGTTTCGTCGCTGGGACCGTCCGTGATTCTCACTACAATACAAACTAGTACTCTTCGCGTTGTGTGGAGTGCCCTGGCCGGTCCTCCATTGCGGTAGTACTACTTCACCAAGGTTGGACCCCGGAAAACTGGAAGCAGGCCTTGGTGGGAGGTGAAAGATGCCGGATCAAAGATAATCGCCAGTTTTACCCCAACTTTGCGTAAAGTCAGTAGATGTTACGCGCGTCGTTCGAGGATCACGGCGTCTGCCCCTGATGAAGCCACGTTCAATTCATGGAAGGCGTAACTCGTGCATTCGCTGCACTGTTGTGTAGTCCGCTGCAAAAAAGAGGTTGGACGCTGAAAGCTGCTTTCCATCATCTCATATTAGACGCTACTTCGAATCACCGTGCACGGGCGATGACGCTGGGTCATCTGGTATCATTCTGGCGTCGCTTCGCATATCGCACCGAACTCCAGTGCGGTGGGACGCGATGGAAGCTTATCTGACTTGTACTTCTTTGAATCTGCCCGACTCTGTCGCCCGACGCCCACGGCAAGACGGCAGCCATCGAGTAAAGCTGTGGGCTGGACAAAAACCTCAGATGATGCGCTTGGCATTGACAAGTGCCAAGTTGCGGCTTGCCTCCGAAGACGCTTTGGCACAGAAGCCATACGAGCCCATGTTTGTGGTGATGACTTTGGCTCGCAGTTTCTCTATTCCGTACAGACTCGTGCGTTTCCGATCTAAGAATATTCCGGTACGGAGTACTCGGCAAACATCTATTGCAGCTGCTCCATTGATTGAAACCCCCACGTTGCTGCAGGCAGTGAATGCGCAAATATAATGCCCTTGGAGCACCCGGCACCTACGGACATGAAGGCACCGCGCAGATCACTTGTTTTGGCGATAATTTGCTTCGGAGAATACAAGGCCGGATACAATAGAAGCCGAGCCGAGCAGCCCTGTGCAATCACGCCCGACTCATCCACAGCCCAGGAAACCCAACCCATAACTTGTTTTTTCGCTGATCAGTCGTATCCCTGCTTCATCCTCTTTAGTCAACTCTATCATCACTAACGAGTTCTTTCTACGATGGAGAGGCATAGGTGTTCAACTTCATTGGAGTAATTCAACGCCGCCGGGTGGTCGAATACTCATGTCTACAAACTATAGCTAGCCTCTCTGCTCAAGGCTCTCCGCATACGCTCCTGAGGGTAACTTGCCCTGTGACTGGTCCTCAGTTAATTGATTCAAATGATCTCATGCCATAACCCCGTCCGCACCGTGTTGTTGGGGTCACACGTAGCCGGTGTAGAAAACCGGACCAGGGCAAGTTGCAGTTGCAGTTGCAGTTGCAGTTGCAGTTTCAGTTTGAGTGGAAGTTTACAGACGCGATGAGGCGCGAAGATATTAAAGCGTTTTGGGTAATATGGTTTGGTGACCGGGATCAAAAGAGCACCGGGAAACCTTGCTCAGGCAGAACCTGGTACGTTTTCCCACAGTTTTGTCGACCAGACTACTCCGTACTCCCTAAGTTTCAACGGTTTGACACAGCTGTGAAGGAACTGCTCTGTTTCTCCAGCTTACCATCAACAAGAAATGCCCTTGGCTCAGATGGCAACCGAATCTTGAATTATTTCTTCCTTCTTCGCATGCTTCCAACCCGTTCCCGGATCCTGAAGCACTCCAGCAGAGAAGCAGCAGACGTACAGAGCCCCCAACTCGCAACTAAAACCCCGTTGGCCCTGCTTTCGCATCCTGTTCATTTCAATTGCTTTCAGAGGCAACACGGACGGATTCGCCCGGTGGAAATATGACGGCTGATGGAATATTTGACTTGTGATGCAAATTTGGGGTGCGGCCCGACGCACTTCCATTCAAGTCTCGGTTGGTTTCGCTAATCATTCATTTTACAATGTGTACATGGGTGTGGCCATTGAGCAACCAACTTGACAGATCAGCTGTCCCGATTTTGCCCAGTAACAATGCGCAGTCATTCCAACTCAATCAACGAAAATAGGACGGTCTACAGAGTACGATGCGGCAGTCCTCAAGGTCGCGCCCTCCCCTCTCGTCTAGAAACCAGAATCCGACGTTACCACCGCTTCGAGTTGTCGCTGCTTGGATTGAACTTGAGACTGGTATTACAGTCTTCCTACCATTTGCAGTCTGCTCAAGTGTATATACTCCCCTCCCCCGTACGAGAGAAACTGATGACGTGTTGTCGTTTCCTTCGACCTGCATGACAATCCAAACTCAGCACCTGTTGACACCCATCTCGGGTTCTCTTGTTGTCTTATTTTAGAGATGCCATGCGCCTAATACGACTCCGGCAATCAAACCCGACAACTCAGGAGAATCCGCATAATTTTGAAACATGCATCGATCCCCGCCTCCACTGTCTTACATTGTACATTGGACACAATTCCCACCTGTCGTCTCTCCATTGCCCTTCTATGAGTGTTCGACAGCTCTGGGAGCATTGGGGCCGTTACGGAGTCATGGTCCTGTAATATGGGTACACGTCTGATTTATGACAAGGCGAAATAATGCATAATGTGAATGTTCACCGTGATCCTGTGCGCGTATTACCTGTCATATACATAGAGTACTGCCTCCCTTGTGTCCCCATAAGCGTAGATGATGCAGCGAATACCAACACCCACCCCAGACAAGCAAAAGAAAAAAGATCAACAGCGGGTCGGTGGATCATTTTGACACCCATTGTTTGCGCCAGTCGTGAGTCGTTGCCCTGTCTCCAGGCTCCAGGGAATGGTAACATGGAACAGAAACATTGGTACTGCTCCCTACATGCCAAGTTATGGGACCTGGCCCAGCTACTCGGTAGGTACCCGAAGTTGGTGAGAATCCTTCAACGCACCGCTCTGCTGTTTCTTGACTTTGGTACGGAGTACTATTGCTGCGGCAGGCAAGAGGCATCTCATCTGGCGCCATCTTCTTTAGACTCTTGTTGGGTACTCGCAGCCCGTAAAGGGGCATACACACCTCAAAAATGCATACAATTGACTCTTTCCACAGGACTCTAGCTTTTTATGCTGGCGCTTGTTGGTCGCATGTACGGAGAGTTGGTCATACAACAAGGCGAGGCCACTCGTTGGTTGCCCCATTAGACTATGTATTTACAAAATTCGGTCTGATATTATGCGATTTTGGGCCACCAGCAAGGGTCGTATGCTGTGTACCGTTCCACAATATGACAGGCAAACATGAACTTCTGCAGGATGTAATTTTGATATGTATGGCTATTTTGGGGGTCAGGCATGTTTGTTTGATGATTCTCGGATTGCTACCAGCCCGTCAATGGGGATTTGGAATTCGATAAGTGGTACAGGGTAGTCCCGGACAATGACGAAATAGTGAGAAATATATTTAGACACGGCAAAGGATAATATGAAACAATTTGAACTTGAGCTGTCCTCCCAAATGGCGTACTGGCAGCTGCGGGGTCAGTATGGCGTGCCAAAGCTTCAATGTTTCAGTCCCTGCAGTGCTGCCTGGATTGAGGCCTATTGTCGCCCTTGGCCTGGTTTATCAACATCATTAACATCCGCCACGTCTGATGATGATGCGAGAGCGAGTTATTCTCATTCACTGCGCACCGCTGCATCTCATCTTTCCAATTCGCATGTCCAATACATTTGGCAGATATTACTTGTGTACTTCATACTTCATCCGTGGCAAGTGCCTGATACGTCCACGCAATGAGTGTATTATCGAGTCCTCGGCAACCAGACTGCCTGAAACATCGCCTCTTCCCGTGACTGGGAACGGGGGAAGACGGTTGTTGGAGTTGTAGAGAAGTTATTGCCTTGGTAGCATCACACAGATCTAGATGCTGACTGTATGTAGCTCGCAAGGACCGAGATGATCTTTGTCAAACCATTTGAACAAGGGCGCGATAACAGGGCAGCGATGCCGCGGCTACCGTGTCCGAGCACCGGGCGGCAAGACGACGACATAATACAAGCAGTAGTGTATGTACCATGACATGAGACACAGTCACAAAACTCCAAGGACACTGACTTGGGATTGTGTTCTTGATATATTCCTATAGGGTATTTATTTGCTGCCTTGTGTGTCGCCCCTTTGAAGAGCGAGAGCGCGAGAGTCCCGGCCGACACGCTCTAGGATTATGCCCCGAGTCACCTATCTAGCAAGCTACAGATGATTTCTTGCACGCCCTGCGTATAACATATCGTGCTTGCCATTATCGTTTCCCGCAAGGAAGGATGCCCGGCTGCTTGAGTG
Organism: Metarhizium brunneum; assembly: GCF_013426205.1. NCBI lineage: Eukaryota > Fungi > Ascomycota > Sordariomycetes > Hypocreales > Clavicipitaceae > Metarhizium > Metarhizium brunneum. The sequence continues at coordinate 6,330,960 of NC_089423.1, read as the reverse complement.
CCGTTCGTCCTCTGCGCATATAGAAGAATGATGGCCAGCGTTTGCAGTCAACCAGTCGAGATGGCAAAGTCTAGCATATGTTGCTGACGTGTCCCTCGCCCAATCCAGAGTCATATGGCCTCCTTCATCCTTGCTCGTATAATGGATCCCCACGGAGAGTATTCATGCTGTCGTCTTGCAGCTTCAAGGCCACGAGAAGAATGTGGTCGACCAGTCACGACTAGTTTCCATGCTGGGAGAGAAGACCCCAGCTGGATGGAGAAAATCTGCTGCCGAGTCCGGTCGTGACTGTGCTGCTGTGTGAGCGAGTCTTCTGCATGCACTATTTTATGAAAGATGGTTGATCAGTCGGGACGACGAGCGTGGCTGTTATGGGAGACGGTGATGTGTGTACCTGCGGCGCGAAGACAATCATCCACGCCGCTGATGCGCGGAACTACATCTCTATGATACTGGCATCCTTGTAGGCTGGATTTACCACTATAAGTCAAGTCCGATGGTAGTTCCCGGCACCGCGTCGGGGAGCATTCTATTTGTTGGCCATTCGGGTGCTTTGGGTGCTGTCGTCTAGGTAGCGGAGTTGTTGCCCTCTTGGCGCAGGGCAGGAAGGGCATTATATAAAGAAGGGTCTCTGTTCTCTGTTCGATTATATGAAACTATGGCCTAGGAGTCGGCAACGGGCTTGGATGTCTTTGCAACTCGCGTCGTCTGTCTATCCGACTGCCCTTCCAGCAGGGAACTTAATACTGACCTTATTACAAAGGTTTTTGTTTACACCAGCTAGACCTGATTAATGCCCAACATGTTTGATCTTATTTCTCAAAGAAACCTACGCACCTGTCATGTCAACAAGGGGCGTGCATCCCCTGCCCTGGCAGATGGGTTGGTAGATGAGGCGGCGCACGGCGTAACGAGTCTCATCTGCTATGTACAAATCCCACAGGCGTCTGTTATTCGTGCTTGATATTTAGACCACCTACGACGACATCTTGTGCTGCATGGAACGCACTTATCAATCTGCCACCAGAGAATTGAGCCTACCCGGCACTGGCACTTGGAGGATCCCCACTGAGATGTTGCGGAATATCGTCGCTTGTTCTGATACCTTGTCTCTTTGAGTTGCGGCGCTGACGACACTTGGTCGATACGTGTCCTGCTCTTCACTTGAGCACACTTGTTTGGTAACTTGGCCCCTGACGGGTTTAAAGAGCAGATATACCGAAGACGGAGAAAAGCCACACTGCTTACGAGACGCGGATTGGATCCGGCGGTGATATGGAAACGAGGAACATCAGGACGCTAGTAGCAATTATAGGAAACCCATGAGGCGAGCATACTGAATCTTGTGAAGGCGGGGTAGAGGAATGGAATAGAATCATGCCATGTGTAAAGGAAATAATGGAAACGTGGGATTCTTGAGATAAACCGAATATGAGTAGGCGGTATGAAGGGAAAACCTCCCGGTCCAAGGCATCACGATTAGAATTCCGACATGTTTGGTGAGGCTTGTCGTCTGACCAAAGCTAGGCATGAGTAAAAACCCCGCACACATGGCTGAAATTGTGCCATTGAATTTCTTACCTGTTTGACGGCCGCTTCGTGAAAGTCATCATTTACCCCCTCGCGGTACCGGCAGTTTAATATCCAGAGGGTGTTATTCACTTGGTTGTTTGTATTCAAGAGCGGCCGAGAGTTGAGCAATATCACCTTTTCGAGGCAAGAGGGGAAATGGAAGCCGGGCAAGGCGTTGCTAAGATGCGCTGACGGCAAAGTATGCGCTGACATTCTGAAATTTCGAAATGAGTGAGCAACGATCACGCCATAGGGGAGGAGGACACACCACCCACATTGCCGAGAACAGGTCATCATGGGGGTTGTCCCGTCTCATTTCAGGCATCGAGGAAATCAGTCCGTCTTGTTTCTTCGGCTGAAATTACCCGGACATTGCTCTTCTTATTACTAGATCAGCCAGAGAAGCGTCGGCGTTTCTGTTGGAATAGGAGAAGACATGGTTCAATTGCTGCCGGCGCTGCAACTCCTATCATGATGATAATAAGACATGCTCAAGCCCAGAACAGTTTAGAATCAAACTTACGAATGATGCAATACACTACATGCTACTACACAAAGACATTAGACAATCGAGCCAGTCACGGCACAGTTAATATCGGTGCATGGTCATCTGGGTGAGGTTGAAGCTTGTGCCAAGGACCAATTACCATGCTGCGGCAAACTCTGCAGAGGCGAGGCCACACACACTTGACGCAGGTCATAATTAATTTCAAACGACAAAAAAAGGTGTTAGCTCCAAGACGCTGCAACTTCAGCTGCTTCTGGAGGAATTGAACCCATTAGGCAACCCGAGCCTGCCCATTGCCCAAGGTGGCAATGTAAGACGGCCGCGCATATCGCGTCAGGAGATCCCCAAGTAATACATACACCTGGCTGTGCCTTGCTTTTTAAGTTGGCATGGTCGGCTATCGTCGCAGCTGCCATGGTTTCGTTTTCTTTTTCTGGTACTTGTCTCATCTGTCGCCATCTCTGCAGGGCATTATTGGGGTTCCGGCCTTCACGTGTGCATGTCTGTACCACACCATTCGGCTTGCGGGGCAGCTCACGATGTTCTTCGACAATGCAGGGTCCAGTCTGGGCGCGTAGCCAATCATGACAGAGCTGGACATGGAACAATTCCTGCGAGAGTTGTCAAGATCCCGGGAGCCTGTCGTTGGCGGGTGTCGCGAGGAGTCGATGCTGCAACGGATCCATTGGATTGATATTTTTCGCTATTTATTCTACTGTGACGTCGCTTTGCTACAGCCGTGATGCCAGGAGAGCGAGAAAAAACGGCCTGGGTCGATTATCGATACTAGACGCCAACGGTCAGTCAGATGGACGGATTGATGTTGGATCTAGGGCGTCATGGCGGCAGCGAGCCCGAATTGCTCCGTATAGTGGGTAGCTCCATAATGGGTCGGCTCTGGCGCTAATGCTACCGCGACAGTTGTCTTGGTCGGAACGAGACATTTGGCCGAGTAATAGAAATTTGCAAAGATAAGGTCTGGGAGGCGTGGGCGTTTTGGTGCGCATGGCTGAACCATGGATGCAAAGCGCCGTGCTGATTGGTGGCACGTGGGCCCTTTGAGGGGGTACATGGGGCCTCTGGTTTACGGAGTACTACATGATTGCTAATCAGCCATTGGTGCGTCCCACAGCCAGCAGCGACGAGTGCTTGAAGTGGGTGAAGTCCGGAGCAACCAGACAAGAGACGAAGTCGCTGCGTGCGGAGATGCTTCGGCTGCCCCTCGGCCTGGCTCAGGCTGGCCGCCCGCGACCACACGACAAATCTCGCACGACTCATAATCCGCCCGCTGCGGCAGTTCCCCGTCAAACTTGCACCCACCATCACCACGAGTCCTGCTCTTGTCGTTGCAAAACACGGCACGGCATCAGCGTACATTGACGATTGACGATTCGATTCTCTCCGCGCGAGATTTCCGACTTTTGCCTCAATCGCCGTCTTGGGAACGCTGCTTCACCACCGGCTTCACCACCTCCGGCTGACCATTCATTTGCCACCTGTCGAGTCGGACTGCGCAGCGGAAAAGAACGCTTCTTCGGCCACGACATCCAAACCAGCTATTTGCATTTCCCTCGCGCTACCAGCCGTTTTATATTTGGTTTCGCCGGCCCTGCAAACAGCAAACAAAACATTGGTGACTCGCCTTACCAAAGGATCACGCCATAATGTCGACATACAACGGGAGGCACGCGCCCAACGTGTCGCAATACCTTCGCGACCTCAACACTATCAGTCCCCAGGACACCACGGGCCCTACCGAGGACGCTTTCAACATGGAAGATGACCTTGCTCTCTTCACCAATACGCAGTTTTTCGATTTCGACTCTGGCCAAAACACCGACTTCCAGGCCCAGCCTGTCAAGGTGGATGTCGAAGATGCCACACGACATGGTTCGACCACGTCCGGCGACGTTACCCCCGCCCAGACGACCATAAATGATATGCCTAATTTAGACTTTATGTCCGGTGAGTAAATTTTTTTTATTTTCAATTTCAAGTCGTTTTTTGGTTTCCCCGACTCCCGTGTCGGCCTGGCCGTGCGCTTTTGAGACGACTGCTCGTCCAGCCTTTCTCGATCGATCTCAAGGCGGGGTGACTGGGACAAGGAGGAGGAAGCACAATGGCTTTTCCAATGCACAAATCACACAATATGCACGACTTGTTTCTTCTGCAATCCCCCCACGCCCTCGCAACCACCCCTTGGCCGCCGTTCTGCACGACGCTGCTCCCCCAGCCCTGCTGGCGTGGACTCTGGGGTGGTTCATGTGGTAGATGTGGGGGGCCATGACGGGGGGCCTCTCTCGATGACAAATGGCCAGCGATGGCGCAATTCCTCGTGATTGTCCGCGCGCACATGGTCCGCCATCCGGTTGGCATCCACACCAACGGCTATCGTCACAGACTGCGACCTCACTGCAGGTCAGCCTGCCTGTTAAGGACTGCCGCTGTCTTCCCCCGAGATGGCCGTGGCCTGGACTTTGCCTGGACTTTGCCTTTGCCATTTAAACCACGCACAAAGACATGCCTTGACATGCTACGTGAATCTGCGCTGACTGCAATTGCCTCCAACAGGTGACTTCAACTTTACCGAGTTCAACAGCGCCTATGCTGCCGCCCCACAGATGAATGCCTTCCCCGACTCGGCGCAGGGATTCCAGCCCCTCCAGCCCAACCACCAGGTTCAGATTCCTCATCAGCAGCCACAATTCCGCCAGGGCAATGCACGAGCTGGCGATAAGCGAAAGCCCGACGCCATGGTCTCCGCCCCTACTCCCGCTCCCCAGCAGGTGAACTTTGAGGACGCCTCTCGCGTCGCTGCCGAGGAGGACAAGCGGCGGCGAAACACTGCCGCCAGCGCCCGCTTCCGAATCAAGAAGAAGCAGCGAGAGCAGGCTCTCGAAAAGTCCGCCAAGGAGATGACCGAGAAGGTCACCGCCCTGGAGAACAAGGTTGCCCAGCTGGAAACCGAGAACAAGTGGCTCAAGAACCTCCTGGTCGAGAAGAACGAGGGCAGCGACGACATTACTGCTTTATGGAAGGAGTTCACCAAGCATGCCAGCGAAAAGTCCAAGAGTGCCGAGTCATCTACCACAGAAGACATCAAGGAAGAGCGGTGACGTAGAGTAGAGGCATTTTCCTAGTTGTCAAAGTGGATGATAATGTGATGACTTGTATCGGCGCGCGTATAGATGCAACGACCGCGTCAGGTGGCGTTTTTTCCTGTTGGGTTCTGGCGTTTTATCAACTTTACGACTCTGTAAAGGAATCTGGGTGGAGGCTTTGCTACTGTTTTGGACAAGCGAGACGTCTGTCCTGATATATGCGGATGATCTATATACGATGGAGAATATAGAAATGGCTGGCTAGATATGAATTGAATCCGTTGAACGTTTACAGCCGTGTGAATGGCCGCAGGTCTTGCTGCCTGTTTATCCGATGGTGTATTTTCAGGACGGCGGGGAACCCTGGCTCTATGTTCCGGAGGAGTGGGGATTTCGGGAGAGAGGTCGAGAATTGTTATTGTGTCAATCATGTCGAGTCTGGTTTCATATCACTTCTCGAATGCCGTTTCAATTCGCCGCCTGGTCTTGTCCCTGCCATGTCGGATGTGCTGACCCCGTGCATGGAGCTGGTCATTCCGGAATCATGGCATTGGTTATGTTGTTTTTATTACTCTCATGTAAGCCTAGCGCTTACGCGAGGCTACTTGTCTGACGTGAGATGGGCGTAAATTATAGTTTCTAGTAAGTAAAGCTAGCCTTGTATCTAGCATTTTATTTCGCATTTTATAACCGTATTTGATACTTGTAGGCTTATTTTCCCCTCGCTTTATATGTTTCTTCAAGGTTTGGGGTATATATATAAAGCGAGGGAAAAAACAAGTCTGCAAGTATAACAGAAGGTTATAAAAAGCGAATGAAACCACGTATACCATACCCCCCCCTCTTCCCCCCGTCTATCTATCCAAGCATGTGATGTTACAAGTCTAGTTCACTCCTTGCCAGCCTTCCTCAACGCCTCCAGCCGCTGCTTGTTCCGTCTTCCCAGCACCCTTAGGGTGTTCTGCCTCTCCACCTCGGCCATCTCGGACCAGTTCGAGATGCGGGACAAGGTGCCGTCGACGTTGACGACAAGAGGACCCAGGTGGTCTAGCTTGACGGTCGTGCCGTCCCCGGAGACGTCGAGGGTTGTCGCGGAGTCTCCGGGGGCGGGGAGCGCGCGGCCATTGGGGTTTGGTGATGGAGCGGACGGCGTTTCTGGCGACGAGGACGAGGAGTAGAAGGTGGGCGAGGGGCCGGTGGTGTTGGCTGCGGACATGGCTTGGGCGAGGGGGAGATTTCTGATTACGGGCCCGAGGCGTGAGAATAGGAACATGTTCCTGCGGTGTGATGCCGATGTATGGTCTGTTGGTGATGTGAGGTTGAGCCTGTTTGGTAAAGGTGAGGGTGAGGGGCCAGGGCTGTGAGGAAATTGCTTGAGCAGAGCTTTGTCCCTTGCTGCTGGAACGAGCGCGGTGTTGTGAGATTTTGAGAGCCCGGCGGCGGTGATTTGTCTCTGGATGGAATTGCAAGGGCTGCCAGGCTGTTCTGGTGTTGACGGTGTCTGGTGAATTTTTGCGTAATGACATGGAGGTGAAATGAAGGTGAGGTTGGGGGATGGGATCCACTCGGCCCCCGGTGAACGGCTGGCTTGGTCACGACTCACGACTCACCTCGCCTTCAGGCCACTCCGTAGTACAAGAGATTCGCGGTAGTACATGCATAGCTGGGTTCAATGTTGGCAGATGGCTTGTTCCCGTCTTGGCTGCTGAGCCGGCGCCCAGTGAGACTTGTCGCCCGCCGCGTGGGACGTTATGCAGCACGGAAGAAGGGGGGAGGGACAAGAAGCTTTTGGGTAGCACGACGGCATGTCGATGCCGATTTTGCGTACCTACTTAAGTACTTAAGTACCTAATCGGCGGCCCAATGCGCAAGTGCCCTGGCAGTGTCGTTTCACCGGATATACCGCGAAAGGGGGGCGTTATTGCCGACCACGAGAACAAACAAGCTGGCTGCCCTTTTGCATCGACGACGCATTGGCCATATCAGTATGCGGCCGTGGAACCCTGGCCAATGGTCGGAGCAGCCGTATTGTAAATAAGTACATGTACTTAAGCAACGGGCAGGGAACTGGCGAGGCCCGCGGTTCTTGTCCCTCCTTGTACAGCACATGTGATGGGACAATGTAAGCAGATGTCGGCGTTGCTCTACCTTGTTGAAACGAAGGCGCCTAGAAGCAGTGTACAAGTACTATAAAGGAGCCTATAAATATCCCTTCTTTTTTGTACTGGATAGCAAGAAAGATTTCCAACGCCAACTTTGAGTCACATCTGACATGCCACATGGAACACGAATGCAAAAAATAGAATTGGATCCTGGCGAAATGGCCAGTGCGTTGTGGTTTTTCTCTGTTTTTGTTCGACCTACGACCCCAAAGTACTAGTACTGAAAGGACACGGCCCCACTTGAGGACAAGGCCGCTAGAGCAATGAATGAAGCGGAGGTTCTTGTAATACAGTCCAGGATTGGATATCGCTTCTGACGACATTAAGAATGGTAGCTAGGGATCAATTTGAACAGGGGAATCGGTTCTTTGTCAAGTCCATTTGCTATGGAATTGAGGCCTTTAAAAAAAATGCTGTGTCTAGGAGTTAGTGACTTTGATTGCTGACAGGACGAGCATATAAATAATAAATAGATGGATCTCGCAAGACAGATTCAACATCAATCTATTAATAATAACACTACGCCAAAATGGGGCTGTTGCCTTTTTTTCTTTTTTTCTTTTTCTTTTGGATAAAACTCGTGAGAGACATGTTAGTATTAATACCAATCTACTTTCAAACTTGAAAGGAAATGCCAATGCCGGTAATGTTTGTATTACATGGCAAAGCCGTAACATCTCTCGGCCGCTTCCTGCAGTTGAGATGAGCAGTCGAAAATGCTGATTAGGGTTAGGGTTATACAAGTCCCCACGGAACCCGAGGTGGTCTGTGGATCACGGATCAGTGGGAAAGGGGACATGGGCACAGGGGACAGGGGCACTCATGTTGTATCCAACGGTCTGGTGTACATAAATACATCTGGTAGTACTGTATGTACATTCCTGCAACTTGGATGCATGGAAATGGGGTCGACGACACCGCTTCTTTGAGCACCTGCATTCGATGGCCGTGATGGGCAACGCTGCTAAACATTCAAGTCATTCAAGCATTCAATGTTTGACATGTTTGAAACCTCACCGCGTCAACACGTGTGAGATGGGAGACATGATACGTGAGGGGCGTCTGACGTGCCGAGTTCCGGGCGAGCGTCTCAGGGACCACGCTACAGCCACAATGCTCACCTTGGACATGGAAATGCTGGAAACTTGGCCCAGCGTCGGGATTTCTCGTTGCAGGCGCTGCATCAAAGAATTGCCTCACTGTCAATGTCCAGCTCGCCGCCTCGCGTGACCCAAGTGCTCCCCCGCCCGCAAGCAAGCAACGGGCCAAGTGCATCCAGTGACGAGGCCATTCGGGGCCATTCGGTGCACGACTCGACTCGACTCCAAAGTCCCAGGTGCCACATATAACTGCCGCGAGATCTCCACTTGTTACTCTCAAGCTCTTCGTCCTATCCCCGTCTCCCACCTCGACCCTTTCGTCCTCCTCTATTAGTTCGTTGTCTTCTTGGAAGATTTCTTCCTCCTATTCTCTCTCCCAGGCGAAGCTGCCTGTCTGTATCGATTCACTCTACTCAAAGCAGGACGGGACGCCCTTGGGTCAGCATGTTTGGCGGGCGCAAGTTCTCCTTCAACCGCCACACTGGCGCTCCCAAGCTCAGAGCTCGTCGCTTCAGCAACGCCGAGCCTGGCGCAAATGGTAAGCCTGACGCAGTTCTCTAAATCCGGCCGTCTTCTCTAGCCGAGGAGTTTTCTTATTATCCTGCGCTTCTTCTGTCTATTTTGTCGTGGCAAGGGGGAAAAAAAATTAGGCGCAGCCGGTGTGAGCTTCTCGAGCACCCCCGCAATTCTGCGTCTCCTCCGTTCGCTCTCAGCAGATTCTTTTTTCCCCCTTTTCCCACGACAGCATCCCCGGACAGCAAGGAAGCGGAAGTGGAAGCACATGGGGATAGCAATTCGCTGACTTCTGCTCAGAGGTTCAATCCAAAGTCCACCGTCAGTTCCGCAACGCCCACGAAGGCCACCTCCCCCACGCTGGTCTCGACGCCAGCAGAGCGTCCACCGGAGTCATCTGGTGCACCGAGCGCGCCGCCGAGCTTGGCTTCTTCGAAGATCCTGACTCCTGGGCGAACCTGGGTCAGGGAGCCCCCGAGGTCGAGGATGACATTGCCGGCTGCTTCAAGCGTCCCGAGACCATTGACATTTCTGTCGCCGCGAGAGAGTACGGTCCAACTGCCGGTATTCGACCCTTGAGAGAGGCCGTTGCCAAGCTGTACAATGAGATGCACCGCAAGGGCAAGGACAGCCAGTACACGTGGGAGAATGTGGCCATTGTGCCTGGCGGCCGTGCGGGTCTGATTCGAATTGCCGCCGTCTTGGGCAATTCCTATTTGAGTTTCTTCTTGCCCGATTACACGGCTTATAACGAAATGTTGAGTTTGTTCAAGAATGTGCGTTGACCGGCACGGGGAAATTGACCTCTTTTTCTTTCTTTCTTTGCAGCCACCAAGCAGGAGAAATACTAACCGTCGGGCCAAACAGTTTGCAGCCATCCCCGTCCCTCTATCGGAGGAAGACGGCTACCACATCCACCCGGACAAGATTGCAGAGGAAATTGCCCGCGGCACCTCGGTCATTCTCACCTCAAATCCACGAAACCCTACCGGCCGGGTCGTTGCCAACCCCGAGCTGGCCGAGATCCAGGACATTTGCCGCGGCCGCGCCACTCTGATCAGCGATGAGTTTTACTCGGGCTACAACTACACGAGCAACTGCGACGGGACTACTATTTCTGCCGCCGAGAACGTGGAGGATGTCGACGAGGACGATGTCCTGATTATCGATGGTCTTACCAAGCGATTCCGACTGCCAGGGTGGCGGATTGCGTGGATTCTCGGACCCAAGGGTATGCGTGGTTCAACTCTTGTCCCCGGTGCGGCTTGGAAAAACGTTGGAAGCTAACCATGGTCTCTAGAATACATCTCCGCGTATGTGACCTTACAGGGATGCACGATAAAATTTGTTCAGACTAACACGGCTGTAGCATTGGCTCCTGTGGCAGTTATCTAGACGGCGGCGCGTGCCACGCCTTCCAGGACGCCGCCATTCCCATGCTGGACCCAACGCTTGTGCATAATGAAATGGTCCATTTGCAGCGCCACTTCCGTGTACGTGCCCAAACTCTGCCGTGCCGTTCTGGGGACGGGATTCTCTGACTTTTACTGCCTGATAGGACAAGCGAGATTATGTTGTCCGCCGCCTGCGTGAGATGGGCTTTGTCATTAAATACGTCCCAGACTCTACATTCTACCTGTATGTTTTACGTGTTGCTTGTCTGCCCCATTTCACCACCAGATTGAATGTCGGCGAAACTGACGGAAAGCCAGGTGGCTCAACCTCGACGGCCTCCCCGAAAGCATCGCCGACGGGCTCAACTTCTTCCAAGCCTGTCTGGAAGAAAAGGTCATTGTTGTGCCCGGCATCTTCTTCGATCTGAACCCCTCGCGACGCCGTGACCTGTTTGACAGCCCGTGCCACCACTTTGTGCGTTTCTCGTACGGCCCAAGAATGGACGTGCTGCGCATGGGGTTGGATGGCATCGAGAGAGTAGTGTCCAAGTAAGTGCTCCTGGGAGTTTTTTTTTTTTGTTCTAGCGCATTGTCTCTAATTGTTTCTTCTTTTAGACACAAAAAGGCTGCGGAGTAAGTAGCAGGTGGGCGAGTAGTGGGCCGGGGAGGCACGAGTATCATGATGAATGATGACGAATGTTGAGAAGAAGGAAAAGGTGTCGAGTAAAACTGGATAACTGGACGTCGCTTTACTGGGGACTTGGGCTTTTGCCCCTGCCACTTGGAGGAATTGTCCGATGCGTACTTAAGTATGTGAAAGTTGGCGCACAATCAGGAACTAAGCGCTCGGGGCGCCGGGCAGAAAAAGCGGCGCGCAAGGACTCACAAAGGCACTGGGCATTGAAACCAGGAACCAGATAAATTAACAGTGCTATTCTAGACAATTACATGACCCCCCCCCCCTTTTTTTTTTTGTTGTTGTTGTTGTTTGTCCTGTTTATGGTTATATCTATGTCTGCGTGTGCGTGTGCGTGTGCGAGTGAGGCCCTCCGATGCGGGATTCACACAGCCAGTGTTTTTGGACATGTAAAGTCAAAAAAGAAGACGGGTGAGAAAAACATGAATGGCTTCAACTTCATGTCTCCATGTGGCTGTCGTAGCCAGCCTTGGCGAGCAGTGCAATCACTCTCTCGTATTGGCGGGGCGGTTGTTCGCAGTCTCTCTCGAAGCCAAACCTCGAGGCGCGGGGGCGGGCTGTCGAGGGTCTACCAAGCTTGACCTCGCGGCGCAGAAGCCCGTCATAGAACAAGGCGGCTATGGAGAGCGCCCTGGATCCGTCGGCGGCGTGCGCGCTGATGTCGGCGCCCCTGCGGATCAAGATGCTCACTGTGTCTGCGTGGCCGTTGTGCGCAGCCAACATGAGTGGCGTGTACCCGCGGGTTGATGCCGCATTGACTTGGGCGCCGTTGTCGAGCAAAAGTCTCGCCATGTCGGCATGGCCGTTTTCTGCAGCCAGGTGCAAGGGCGTGAGGAGGGCGTCGGCTGGAAGGTCGTCGACGTGAAGGCCGTCGGCATAGATGCATGCGGTGACGGAACCCGTTGCACGGTTGACGTCGGCGCCGTTGGCAAGCAGGAAACGCGCAATCTCTGGGCTGTTGTTGTCGGCGGCGACGGACAGGGCCGTGAAGCCGCCGGCCAAGGGCTGGTTGACTTGGGCGCCCTCGCGGACCAGGAGCTCCGTCATGTCGGGGCGCCGATACCAGACGGCATAGTACAGCGCCGTGTACCCCCCGGCTGGCTTCTTCGCCTCAAGGTCGGCGCCGAAGTCGATTAGTTTCTTAGCAGTGGCGAGATCCGAGCGCTGACTGGCTACCATCAGAGGGGACATGCCATCCCACGATCGGTCCTCGACATCGGCGCCCATCTCAATAAGTTTCTGGGCTGCTCGAGGAAGCCGGCCATGGCAGGCAACCATCAGGGGCGAATACTCGCAGGCATTTCTCCTCTGCTTAATATCCGCACCATGCTCAATTAGCATGAGGGCCATCGCTTCGTCTCTCGCTTCCAGAGCATTCCAGAGTAACGGCTCAGGCTCATGCTCATCAGCATGATCTGCGAGGCTTCCGCAATACCTGAGGAGAGTTTCAAGAAGTATCCGGTCTTTCATATTTATAGCCATTCCCAATGGTGAACGTCCTGATGTACCCTTTAATTTAACATCGGCGCCGTGTTCAAGTAGCACCTTGATTACATCATGAGATTTGTTGCGGATTGCAGTAACGAGCGGCAAACGTCCCTCGAAGGGCTCATTCGGCCTCTTGTATTCACATACAAGTTTCCCAACGCTTTCCACGTCTCCCTGACGGACGGCGTCATGCAGAAGCTTGGCATAGCCTTCAGTCTGGCTGGAGTCGTGGGCCATGTTGGACGCTGGGTGGTAGCTTTACCGTTGGTTTTGATAGAGTATAGAGTATTGGTCTTGCAAAATGAGAAGAAGAGGGAAAAAGCCGTGTGCTGATGATGATGAGCTGATGGAAGAAGGCTGGAGGTGACCATGTATTTGTACTCGCGAGATGCTTGTGGACGGCGGTGCCAAGCACACCGATCCATGCTTGATGGTAGATGCAGGCAGAGAGTGCGTAGGCCGTCATCACTGCGGCCTTCTGACACGCAATGTCCGCCTCTGATGAAGAGGTGAATGAATAGTTTGCTGTGAAGAACTGGTGTGGCTTGATGCCCATGCATCTCTGCGTCTGAAAGACATCATTGTTCGAACAAAAGCTCGATTGTCGCTTGAGCAATAGCCTCGCGGTAAAATGTAGACCTCATCAACTTTTTGAACCGTGTAGTTTGTCTCTTGAGTTTTGAGAACATGTTCTGCAGTGATTCACGGCGTCGGCAGCACAAGGCGAGTCGGTCTTTGTTGTTCAGCTCAACAGCCACGCCCAACAGGAGCTATGAAGCCATCCTGAACTAGCGTCCATGATGGGTACTTGAATTCTGAACAATGGTTTCAATGTCGGTGAACTCCTCAATGTGTTCTGGCTTGGATACAATTATGAAACGCCCCTTTTGTCGCAATATATAGGGGGTACCAACACACAAAAGTATGTGGCGTCTGGTGCAATATCTTTGTCAGTCGCCCGTGGCGCAAGCAGTCTGGGCTTCCTAGCGGGCATAGACTTTATAAATAGCTGAATGACAGACCGCGGGGCCACTTTGGTCTCCTGGACTTACCATGAGGTTTACAGGCAGTCTGGTGAGTTGGTCCTGATGAATCTCTTCAAGTCCACCGCGTACAGTCTGATCAGTGGTAAAATTTGAACCGTGCAGGTAGGAGGCGGGTGGTGATCACTACTGATAGCTACTTCCGAATTGGGCCGGATGTGGCCACATGACTACATAGGCACCCAGGCTCAACCCGCATCTAAACTTGGGCCTTGACAACGCACTCCTTTGCTATAAAGTTAAAAAAAAAACCCCCGGACCCCCTTATTCAAGTGTCTTCAGATCCAGCTTGGGTTCGTTCAAGGACCAGTGATGGCATTGCTGGTAAGTGGATGGACACAGACGGCGAAACATGCATCGACAGTTTGTTGCTGATGGATTCAAGTCGTTTGTAGGAAGCACTGAAATCCAACCCGAGCCAGACCTACGTACACGGCCGACCTCGGTGACTCTCGGTCATTTGTCTCGAGATGCAATTCCGCATGCATAACTGCACGTCTCACACATACACCACATCCTGCACGCTGAATCCAATCACGGCACAGTACGTGCGGCCTTCAATTCTATCATATTTGGTGGAAAACATGATAATAATTTACCAAAAACCCTGCCGGGCCCGGCCTTCTTCATTCCCAGGGCGAACGAACCCAACTTCTTTCTTCTCACAATAAGCGTCGCTGTATACAACGACACTTTAATCTCCATGGCCTCCAACAAATCTCCCAAAAATTGGGTCCTAACGACTTCACCAAGCTATTCTCTGGGGGGAGCTCTTTCTTTGGGGCAGGTCTTGACCAATCCCTATGATGCCTCCAGTGGCCTTGTATCCAGCAATTTGCTCTCCGTCCCAGAGGGCACACTTCGCGACGAGACCAGCTGGAAAGACGTCAATGAGCAGTTTACCAATGCCATTGGCGCTAAATTTCACGCCTTGTTCAACGATGCGTCTGGTCTTGTGGCTGGTGCCCATGCCAACGCAAACCACCACCGCCATGACAGGTCCAATTATCGCATAAGCAAAATACGCAGCATCATGTTTCAGCCCTCTGTCTCTTATGCCAAGCAACTACTCGAAATCGACCATGTACCCACGAAGAAACCATGGTTTGGTCAAACACGGTTGTACATGGTGACTGGCCTGCGGATTGCTGAAGGGGTGAGTCTGGACGCAACCGCTTCTAGAGCCAGCCACGTTGGCGCGGGTGCTGCAGGCGACTTTTCTCTGGTGGGAGCACCCATAAGGACCGGCCTAGGTGGCCACAGGGATACCATGACTGAGAATCATAAATCAGTGGCAGACATTTCTTCGTTTGTATTTGCCTACAGGCTCCATGAGATCATCTGGACGGGTATACTCAAAAAACCCTCACTGGAATCCTTCAGTCGTGGTAGTACTCATTCCGTCGAGCCAGATTGGGCAGACCGGGTAGATCCTGGGCTTGCCGAGATGACGGGTTTCCAGATAGATAAAGTGGCTGATCAGCCTTTTGATGGAGAAGGCTATGACAACAAGGAACGGATGACTGAATGATGTTGGCCATTATTTACCCCTGTATTGGCCACTTTTTGCTCCTTGTTTTATTTTTTTTATTTTTTCCTAATTTTTATCTGCTAGGACACCGACGGAGAATATGAAAATTTTGACCAAAAGACAAAAGTTGTACTACTGTTAATCAATCTTCAACCAGAGCATCGCCTGGACCGACAAAGGAAATAGGGGCCATGGCTCAAAGACGCCGCAGCGCCTCCGCAATGTGGTTCCCTACTGATGCATAATCGCGTGTGTATGAACTGCCATCAAAGAGATACCACGGAACAAGATTGAGGTGACCCTGCTGAGATGAGGAATTGCTATTTGATAGCATACACCCACGGAATATTTGCAGCATCCCCTGCATTGTGGCAGCCTTTTCCAACGTAGGTCTCCCACCGCGTTCTTTCCAAATGTTGCAAAATTCAAGCACCAAAGCAGCTATGCCAGCCATGATGGGCGTTGCCATTGATGTGCCACTCACACGCTTCTCATAGTTTCCGCGATTTAATTCGGCGGAGAAAGCAACGCAGAGATTCTCTCCAATAATACTGAAGTTCTTCCATCTATTCATATCATCAGGTCCCTGGTTGAAATCTGATTTGTTTCCTTCATATGTGGACGAACTTGCGCAAATCACGTTTTCATGGCGGGCTGGAAACCCAGCCGAGTGTTCACCTTTATCTTTACCAAAGTTGCCTGAAGCGGCAAAGAATAATACCGGTCTCTTTTTATCCCTCTGACGATTCTTAAGAGCTTCATCGATGATTTCTACCTCGAATTCATAAGAGAGGGACATTGATATAATGTCAACTTCCCACTCTGTAATGGCGGTTTGAATTGCCTACAGAGAAGTAAATTCGTAAGCAAACAAACTGACATAATCTTACTTTAGGCAAGAAAGAGTTACCTCGGAAATTCTTTCTGCTGTCTTTTCATCAAATGTTGATTGATTTGATATCTTTGCGGTGTAAACAACCGCCGTAGGGCAAGTCTTGAGGAGTAAATGGGTGCAGGCTGTCCCATGGCCGGTGTTGTCTTTCAAATCCGGTTCACCAAGGGGATGCATTGTAAAGTCACGGCCGAGCTCCTCTCCTATTTGTTTGCTTCGAACGAATTTCTGCAGGAGTGGATGGTTGATATCAAGACCAGTGTCAAGGACAGCAATCTTGACTCGCCTCTGATGCGGTCGTCGTATGGTGCTGAAGAAGCTCTGTACTCTCTTCATGTGGTGGCCATCAGTGAAAAAATCGTCGGCACCAATATTGCTGCGTGCCACGTTAGTTGATTGCATCTCTTGATGTGGACATGTAGTTCATACGCTCGGTCATCGGCTCCTGCAGACGCATTTTGATAGCCGAACAACGTGGTCCCTAGGTTCCTTTCCTGTTGGGATGCGCTGCTAAGAGTTTGTTTGCAAGTCGGGAATACTTCCGAAAGGTTTGTTGCCTCGATATAACCCGGGTCGTCGCCGTTCATGCTTTGGGGGTCGGGGATATAGGCCCTAAGATTTTCTTCTTCGTCCCAAAAGATGATAACCGAGAACGTTTGATGAGGCATTATCCTCCAACATGTAAGTGGGGAGATTATGGCGGCAACAATATTCTGCATATCGTAGTCTTGGGCGAGAAGAACGGCCATCTCGGGCGCGACCCAAAGGAAGCCAATCTCATACATGGTCGCTTGACCATGGTGATCGGCCAACGCATTGATGTACTCATGTTCCCTTCCCATTTCCTCGTGCGAGATGGAGGGGAAGGCGTATACGATCATGACTGAAGCCAAAACGAAACCATCTACATTCCGCCTCATCAAAAAGGCCGTCCCCGATTCATCGTTGCGGAACCTCCGGATTCTGGATTCTGGCGCCAATCGGATCGGCAGGCACATGCAGTCGACCGCTGGGTCGTTGCCCTGTTCATATGAGCCAAGATATATGTCATTGATCCATTCTTCAACTGAGGACCTCGTTAGCTATCCAGCGACCCCTGGTGAAGGGTGCGAAGCACATACCTGGCCGAGATTGCGAAGGGTTCGTTGTCCTCGGGAGTTGATGAGGTCTAAAAGGCAGCATCTCGGAAATCCGGCCAGCCAGGCGGCGAGGATCTACATGGTTTAGGGTTGGTTAAATGGGGAGAGAAGTTGTTGCCGAATTCAAAGGAAGATGGAAGACAACCTCCCTCTTATACTAGCAACCATGGGCGGGATTCAAAGGACGCGCCTCGGGTCTCTGAGCCCCCTTCTTTTTTTTTTTTTTTGGACGCGAAAGCCAAGCCGCCCAGGCAGCAGCCCCCGGAATCGAGAGTTGGAGAGTCGGGGAAAATCCAGCGAGCTCCATCACCAGAGCAAACTGTTGCTGCTGCAGGTGGCTGAAGCCGTCACGATGTAACTTGAACCAATCATGATCGAGGCAGCACCAAGGGGCTGCGTTCGAAATACCTCGCCGTCTGCAGCCACAACACAGCGAAGCAAACAAGGTTGGAATCGCCCGACAAGAGGGCAGCCAAGCAAGGATAAAACATGCACGCCCCGAGATTTGCGCCGGCGGCCCTCGTCATGGCCGGCTATGGGAGACGGCATGGCGAGCAAATAGCTGGGCTGTCAGCAGCCACAAAACTACCAGGCAAAATCAATCATGGGCAGGGTGCTTCAAGGCCAATTGTCCCACACACCCGGGGCTTCTGCCGTTGGTTCTTTCTAATCGTGGGCTGCTTGGGCGGGATACACACGGCGGGATGGAAGCTTCATGCCAGGCGTAGGCACATGGCCCCCTCGGATCAAGTGTACAAAGCACTCGACATTATGGCCAGGGCCCCGAGAAAAATCCACATGGGGCATCTGGATGCTTTGTCTGCTTCTTCGCCGGATGTGTGGTAGTACAAGTGTAGGCGGCCAGGGGTGTCCCAGCTTGCCGTTGCAAGACCGCGGACCCGGGCCCAGGTAGCACGGCATATCCGGATATCGCAACCCAACCAATGGGAGTTTGAAATAACACAATGCCCTTGACTGGATTGTCTTCTTCGGCATGCATGGCGACTTTCGAGCACCATTGGCGACTATGCCGGGGCCTGATACTGCTTGCCAGACCACCAGTGACCTCACGAGAGAAGAGAATTGTTCCAATACTGGCGGCAAGCATCCTCATTCCTGTCCTGTCAGGGCTGACTTTGCCCACCGTTCAAGGTGATTATACGGATTACATGCTCGACTCATCATGGCCATCCTATTTCTCATGATTACGTACTGAAATGGAAAAGTGAGATGCCTGCCAGAGCGGCCAAGGGACGCCATGCTTGGCCGCGGGGCCGACGACGATTTCAAGACTGCTTCAGGCAAATTATGAAGTAGAGTAAAAATTTATACGGCCCATTTCGAGGCAAGGACTGACTTGAACTTGTATAGAAAATCAGATAACCTTCCCAACGCCCTTATTTACTTCTCCGTCCACTGGTTCATCAAGATGTCCATCCTCTCCTTCTACAGGGGGGTTTTACCTTTGGAATAGCGTGCTTCAAAGCATTCGGCCATTGCTGTGGCGGCATAGACCGCTGCGTGGTTCATATCGCCCTTGTAACTTGCCTTCCGCCTCGGGTTCGCGGGGTTTGGCGAGACTTGGCTCGAGTTCACTGCTTGCTGCGTTTCCTCGTGCCATAGCCGCTGGCATAATACAACTATCGCAGACTCTGGACTCTGGAGGCGACTCGGCTGGGCGCAGGCACGACTTGGATCATTGTAAACATGTACATGTGGACGGCTATCGAGGCTGGTGTCGATCTATCTGCACGTGTCTACCCATAGTCGGTCCCATTTTCGATTTCTCCAAAAGAAAGTAAAAACTACTTTGGCCATGGTGACACATCCAGGCGGAATCATCCCTATTCCGTTGCTCCCCGGCGGTGTCTTTGAAAGAATCGGAGCCGGCGCCGTATCGGAAGACGACTCAATTCGACCGTTTTGCTTTCATTCGATGCGTATTCTGTACCGTACCGTCAACCACGGCGGCAGAGCTAGATATGAGGTGAATACGGCATCTTGAAAACAGGTACTTTGAATCAGTCAAACCACGTTCAACTTGGCATTAGTATGAGTTGTTAAAAGAAAAACATGCATCACTTTTCGAGTCTATGAAATTATTGACTTTTCTGGACTCTGGTTCCACGGCTACCCATGAAAGACATGCCGTGAGTTTCCTGCACCAACTTGCATCAAATAGCACTCGACATATAGCTGGTTTATTTCAGAAAGACTCTTCTTCGGAGGGAGCATCTCGTCCGCCTCGAGCGGCATACTGAACGTGTGTTGCATGGCAGGTTACCATTGCGTCCGGCAGCGTGGGGAAGAAGCAGCTTCAACGTTCGAGGCTGGGAGGGGTTCGGTGTCATGGGCGATTTCTGGTCGCGTCAACAACATTCCTCTTCTCCGCAAACAAGCATCGCAGCCGCAATGTCTGTCTCTATAGCCAACAAGTGACCAAACCGAGAGAGGTGTTTGATGCCCTTTACGTTTTCTTGGCCGCAAAAGAGCAATTGTGCCCTGTTCCCCCCAATTCCCCCCGCTTCCGCCAATGCCGTTCAAGCATGGTGACGTACAGCCCCGCGTGCCTGCAAGGAGCCCCACGTCATTGGTCCGAATTTCACGAGTCCCGGTTGCCCCTCTTTCTTAAGCCCTTTGTCAGAATTATAACCTCACGAGACAAGGGCTTTTGGTTTTTTTTCGTCTTCTTCCTCCTTAGTCTCGTATTTTGCTTCTCATCAGAAAGATAAGAAGATCTACTGCAGCAGCCGAAAGCTCTAATCACTCACTTGTAAGTTGGACCTCAACTCATGCTCTTATTTCCCTAGGTTTCTCTCAACCATGCTTACATTTTTTCCCCATCGCAACAAGTCTCCAAAAACACAATCACAAGTCATAACAGCATCATGGGTGTGACCAAGACTACTCTCAAGCAGGGCTCCGGTGCTCAGCCCACCGACGGCCAGACCGTCACCATTGAGTACACCGGCTGGCTGAAGGATACCAGCAAGCCTGACAGCAAGGGAGCCAAGTAGGTCCAGCCGACCCCAAGGGGGGCAGCAGTCTCACCTTTTCAACCAACAAGGTGACTAACTGGGGCCACCCGTGCCAAAGGTTTGACTCTTCTGTCGGTCGTGGCGATTTCGTCGTCCAGATTGGCGTCGGCCAGGTCATCAAGGGTATGTCATAGCAGTTCCCAGCTACGCCATGGAAAGGAAACGGGGGGGACAACGTTATGTAACCCTTTTTTGCGCAGGTTGGGACCAGGGCGTCACTCAGATGAAGGTGGGCGAGAAGGCTACTCTCGACATTAGCCCCGACTTTGCCTACGGTGCTCGGTAAGCTTGCGCACACGAACCCAAACCGAAATCCGCTGCCAACGTACTGACTGCGTCCGTCTTACAGCGGATATCCTCCCACCATCCCTCCCAACTCCACCCTCATCTTGTAAGTCCTGCCAATGCCATAAAGAATTTGTTGGTGTTGCTCACATATCTGCGTAGCGATGTCGAGCTGAAAAAGGTCGCCTAAGTTCCAAGTTGGCCGAGACGGATGAAGGATCAGGACGACACGGTGGTTGCTGCGCGGCGAAACAACAAGCTCTCCCGTCTAGGATTCGATGAGCCTTGAGAGATGGTTTTGTTCTTTTTCTTGTCCCACTCGTTGCGTCTCGATATCCGGTGCCACATACTTTTACACCCTGCTGCGCATATAGGTTTTTCTCCCCCACGAGGGTTTTCCTATGCCACGTCAGTAAGGAGGGGGACGGTGGAGGGTTAGAAAATTGCGTCGAGTAGATTATCTAGAGTGTCTCTGATAAAGAACCAATACTACATCCATATGTTGGCTCTGCCCTGGCGTCGCGAAAGTTCCGTCGCGGAACTAGCCGACTGAATCCGGAGTCTGGGCTCCTCGTATCTACATTGCCTCCAAGTTTGAGGAGTCATCAGGCGTCATGGTGGTAAACAGGACTGCAGCAACGACTTGGCGAAAGAACGATACAGCAATTGGCGGCTTCTTTAGAACTACATATCTGTCAATGGAAGAATCAAGACATTCCGGTAAGTCAGCTGTCTACTCTCAACTTCCAAAGGTACCTCGGCATCCCTTGACTCATGGTCATCAGTTTCTGACTGATAAGAAGGGTTCCAAGTCAAGCAATTCTCGACTTGTTGCATGCCCGGCTTATATTGATACGGGAATGACTTGCTGTCTGTACAGAATTTTCTTATCGGAGGGCTGATTGAAGCTCCTACTTCAACATTCCAATCTAAATTTGGCAGAAGGTCGTCGTCGTCGTCCATAATACTACTAGGTCTTGAGCTCTAGCAATGATCAGCATCCGAGTCTGGCATGTCCATCTAAAGTTGTTCTCACGCCATTGCAGTGACCGTCCATTTGACGTACCGAGCCCCGAAACTAAGAGACAACAGCATTTCAGTCAAGGACTGGTGAATTTGGCATTTCTATTATTGAGAGAGTCACGGTTCCATCCTGAAACGTGCTTGCTATCCGTCGGCTGCAGTCACCGCTCTAGGAAGCTAGCAACCGGGAAGGGTTCAGGAGAGCAATACGTACTGCTCGTACCGCACACTACAAAGTAGCATCTTCTCACGTCCTTCTATCTAGTGACAAACATACTGTGGTCAACTAGTAGGTCGTGCCTAACCGTCTAACTGAACAGCCTGTTCGTTCTTACGTCTCCAACTCCTCAGCAACTCACCAATGAACCAATTGGGCAGCAACCGCTCGCACAGCATGTATCGCGACCCCCCCAATAACATCAAAGCAGCCATCTACAGCACAACAATTCCTCACGTCGGAGCCAAGACGGGGAAACTGAACCCCCCAAGATCCCAAACTCAGCCGCCAGCAAAAACGCCACAAGCACTCAACAACCCCCTTCCACCTCCCGTATCTATTCCCGCTGCCTCCCGCCCAAAAAGAAGACAAAGGTAATCCGCATTCCAGCAAAGATATCCCGCAGACAGGGAAAAACACGGCGGTCTCGAAGCCCATCAACAAATACCCAATGGGGCACAGTTGCCTTGTTTCACACTATGCGACGGGTAACCCCCCCCCTCTGCCCGAGATTGGCAAAGATGTGCCCTTCCATGAAGGAAAAACAGCTGGAATGGAAGGGTGTGAACTCTGCGTCCATGTGGCACCACCAAAACGACATGCCCTACGCGACGCCCAAAGAGGATTGGAGAAGAAAACCACGGCCTCTCTCCCAGCGGAACAAGATGCATCGGAGACAGATGGGGGCTCAGGCAGACTTTTCGTTGGGCGTGATAAGGTTTGGACGGGATTGTGAGTTTTTTTTTTGTTTGTTCTTCATGCTCTCGCAAGGGAAGACCCCGTTGCGACACTGCCACATAGACACACGTCGGCTCCACCTCGAAAAACAAAAGGTGTACGAATAACAGGACGGAGAAGAAAACTTTAGTACGCATGTATGTACAATTAATCATGGCATTGCTTGGACAGGAAGGGATGGAGAAGGATTCGACGGCCGAGGCATAACGTGGAGGGCTGAGGATGAAACGGGCGGGTCTGACAGCGGATCTGAAGGCTTATGTTTTTGATCTGGGAACCCCCATCTTGGTAAAACTGTGGGAAGATGATGTGTACCGTGGACGAATGACGTCCGCTGGTGGCCGAGATGATGGAGTTTCGAAACGGTCTCGACTGGCGGCTCGTTGATGCGTGCACGCAGCGTCGTGTACGGCTCGCATCACGAGCTGCGCCTGGTGGTTCGTCATGGCGTTTGGGTGTCTTGTTGCTTCATGCCGCTCCGAAACGAGCGTACCCGAAACACGGCGCCGGTCTGGCCGTGCTCTCTTGTTTTTGTGCCCTTTTTGACCAAACGTCGTGCCTGCAGAGCTCATCCATGCCTTGGGGGAAACGGTGCTTTGTCATGGTACTCATACGAGAAAGAAGCGCCCCCGCCGGCTTGAAACGGCATGATAAACGACCGTCGACGTTGAGCCGCAACGCACGGAGCAGGTAGCAGGTACCATGACGGGTGAGAGACCGCGTCTAAGACGGCACTGGGGGCATGGACTTTTTTCAGCTTCCTTGTACAAACGCAGGGTGTACACACACGTCAAGTTGCCTTTGATTTGGCGGCGTGTGCGAAAACTCACGGTGCATTTCTCCAGCCCATGCATAGAGTCCGGTGCTGGAACCAGGCCATGGAACGATTCTGTTAGATGGCCCACGTTTTTTACTGCGCTGTACAGAGTACTCGGTACTGTCCTCAAGCCAGGTAAGTACGTACTCCGTAGTGAGAGTCAACTTGCAGGGGGAGGGGGGTGGCGTGTACGTCAAGGCCATATCGACAGTCCTGTAAACTCAGCCCAAGCAAAAATAAATAAGTAAATAAATAAATGAATAAGCAAACGCCAACAAGGGCAAGCCAATGCCAGCTGCAGAGAGCAAAAAGTAACGTCAACGAAGGAAAAGTTACTTTGCCCAAGACGTGCCAAGCCATGTCCAGCACATGTACAGGTAGCACCAAGTCTGCGCAACCGCTTAATAATAATAAAAATACAAGAGCCACCAACTAATGTTTGCTGTCGAGTGAAAGAGAGAACAAAAAAAAAGACTAGTACTGGCACTAATTTTTTTTCGTCCGTGTTTGTGGTAGAATGTGACGCGGGTCTGGCAGTTTATCGAGATTAGCTACCTGGGCGTGCAACGTCATTGCCGCACGGCCGAGAAGAAGGCTTCGGACGATCAGGCCCTAGCTGTTGTCCGTAAGCGAGAATTTTTTTTTTGTTGTCTGGTCGAGCTACGTGCTGCTAGCGCGTGCGTTAGTGCACGTACGCGGTGCAGGCTCGCCAGCTAACATCAATGGCGAAAGGGACCCGGGTGTATCAGCCACTCGGCGTCATCCGATGGCTTTTCCAAATCACTCTGCCTAATAAGCAGGCACTAGTACTCTGTAGTGTCTGTCCATTGACATCACACGACAACAGCGTCGCGAATGGTCTTTGCTTTTTAGAGTGGGCAAACCAACACCCTTGTTGGCTACGGCCTCTTTTTTTTTTCCCTCTCCCCCTTCGCCCTCGTGGTCGCCCGATCAGATCACGCTTGGGGGCCGAATCTGTCTCAGCACTTTCTCCGTGCTTGCAGTGAAAAAGCGGGGCGGTGATCGGTTGCAAGAGCTCGACTTGCCGTCGTCTTTTTGTGTCCGGAGGCTTGTAACCCTCTTTCACGCAGGCAACGTACGACTCTGCTCCGTGATGTATGTACTTTGCGTACCATGACACTCACAACCAGCGATCCACTTGCCGATCGCCGCCGGGGAGAAATTCAGAATACTAAAAAAAAAAAAGAGGGATTCGGGCCCTGCCTTTGCCTCTATTGACATGGACTGGAGTACGGATTGTCCTCCCACTGGCCCAGCTTGCTCGGCGGTGGTGTGTTGTACTCCGTGCGGCCGGGCTTGGCTTTCCCTGCTGCAGCGGCTTCGTGGTTCCGACTGAACGAGTGGGCTGTTCTGGAGGCGTGAACGCGTGAGCGTGAGACTTGCACCCGGTCCGCCTAGTTTGAAAAAAATAAAATAAGCAATTCAACAATTCAACAATTCGATAGACGGACGGGTGGACGGGTGGACGGGTGGCCAGATATAGCAGAGGCCCAGATGGTGCCGGCATCGCACAGATTGCCAATGAACATCAATTTGATACCAATGCGTTCGCGGTCGAGAATGGCATCCGGTTGGGTTGTGTCGCGTGCCCACTGCGGCAGGCGGGAACTGCCGAGCGGTCAATTGGCTCCCCGCCCGAGAAAAAGAGATGGCCGACCAGTCAATGCATCCATGTCGTCTTTTAGGGGACCGGCCGCCGTCTGCAAAAAGAGTCGCATCGCGGCATTTGCCAATGGGGGTTGGGTGAGGACCACATGCGTCGTGCTGGGTACAATGGCGACAGGTGAATTAAGAAAGAAAAAAAAGAGGTCACCTCGACGTCGAACGCGCCGCATCATGCAATTCTTGCACGATATTGCGTCCCCGTTGATATGAAAAGCTAGCTCCACACCTGTTCCGGGCCAGTCAGCTGCCGCCGCGCCCGGCATCCAGCACCGGCTCGAACAAACATCATCAGTGCTATCAGCTGCCATGTCGTAGTCTATTCTCTCTTTTTTGGCCTCGGGAAACTACCTACCTAGGTACCCAAGGAAGGCATCATTCCACCTGGCGCGGTGAAAAATTTCCCTCTGCTCCACTACAATAGGGTTACAAGAGAAGCCGAGAGCAAAGTCGGCCCTTACATCACCCACCCCGTGAGACACGAGAACCCTGCATGGGTCGATTTTGGCAGCATTCGCGGAAGAAAATGAACCTGCTAGTACACCGTGCTACTATAATCAATTGACCTCTAACAGAAGAAGGGAAAAGAGTTTTCCATCGAGGGTTCTGTCTCGGGGTCGATTTTTTTTTTCCCCATCCTCACTCCCTTGGAATTTTTCACTCGATTTGCAAACAAGCAAGTTGCGTGTTCGACAACCCCCCTGCCTGCTGGGCCTCGGTCGCCCAGCAAGAAAACAAATTCCCCTTGCCATCAATGACGGGAGGATTCCATCTCCCGAGCGAGTTTCATCTCCCGAGACCCCATCTCCGTTCTCCTCCCGCGCTACTCATTCCTGACCCAAGATATTTCCCCCCCAATCCCGGTCCATAACAATGGGGAAAGGAGAGAAGGAGGGTCTGTCCATAAACTCCTCTTGCATAAACATTATGCAGGTGCTGTGAAGATTCTTAACTTTGGAGGCAGACGGGCCCCACCGCGGCGCCTGCTACTGGCTCACGGCCAGCACCACAAGGGCGAACATGTGTTGTCGTCTCTGTGGTTTCAAGAACGCCGCCTGGACAGGCTGACGAACAGGGACGAGCCCTTTACGTGTATGAACCTTTTTTTTCCCTTTCCTTTGAATATTTATTAATCTTTTCATGAAACCAAATGGATCTGCGTACGGCAGCAGGCAGCGAATGACGAGCCGGCCCCCTTCGCTCTGCCTTGTTGGGCGAGCCCGTCCCGGAAGGTACGCAAGCTGGCAAGCTGTCGATGCACGGAGTACAATGTAATGTCTGGTAGGTCCTGTAAGCAAAGCCCGTCCGCCACGTACGTACAATGGCCATTTCTCGCAGACTCGTACGAGCGACTGGTGAAACAGACGCAGGAATCAGTTCCCCCTCGGCACAATCAATTCTTTGTAAGCCAACCACACCTTCAACATCCACAGCGCCATGCCTCCAAATTATGGTGCTCCCCATTGAAAGCCGAGAAGCCCTTCCGTGCACTCCGTCCTACATACTAGTAGCAATAGTAATTTTTTGCCACCGCCAAAAAACAACATGGCTCTGGCGTGCCGCCAAATCTCCAAGCCTCGGGGTACAGTGGGCACTTGATAGATCTGGCGGGCGGCGGACAGGCGGCCACGCCCGCACCCCATGCCCTCAAAATTCGTCCCATTCGATCTTGACCCCGTCGGTACACGTCGCCTCCTCCGCCTGTCAGATGGGACGTGGAGGTCCAGAACGCGGCCACGCCAACTCTAAATCTGCCTCCCTCTGCGCATCATGCTCCCCCCCCGGTGCGAGCTCGCAAAAGGGATAGACGATTTCGGCGCCTGCTCACCCGGCGTGGCTTGGGGGGCGAAGAAAATTTTCCCCTTCTTCTCCCCCCGCTTGTCCGACAGAGGCCGCAAGTGATGCTACTCGGAAACCGTTTGGGGGTGGAGTATGGAAGGGCCGGGCTGGTTCGGATATCAATGGGCGGCGAGCCGTTCTTTTGTTGGCTTGTCCCCCATGCCGGTGTCGGAACCAAAGGCCCGCGTGCAAGCCGGATGGCGGTTGAATCGTCTTTGTAATTTTCGTCTTTTTATGGCGGTCGTCGTTTGTGAAGTGGCGAATTGGCTCTCAATGCCTTGGGACCCATATTGCCGAGTTACAGGTTTTTTTGGTGTCGTAATTGGCGTGTTTATGCAATACGTGGGCTTTTTTTTTTTTTACGTACGCACAATGCACAAGGCACGGCGTACGACGATTGGCATTGGTATGATGGGTTCTGGCTCCGTCCTTGGGCCTTGTGTCAGCTTTCGAACCCAACCCGTTCGGCCCTATCAACTCCTTCAATTGTCACCCAACGCCCGGCATGATTGCCAGCTAGTTTGGTCTTCACTAGTCATGGACCTTTTCAATCAACATCACTTATGCGAGTGGGGGTGGGGGACTGGCAACCCAAAGGTTCAGTTTGGCTGTGACGGAACGGTGCTTCTATTGAATCAAGCAGCCATAGGCTAGTTCGTGCTTGTAGCTATCCATCCAGTCGCTTGTCGTAATCTATCTCCATGTGCAGGTCTCTCATGTACCCCATCTTTGAGCCATGTGTTGCTGCCAGCTTTCCCCCCCTCCAACCTGGGCCACATGTCGCCCGTCTGGCTCCGTTGCGCCATTGCATTCTCTGTAACAAAAAGCCAAGTCCCGTCTATGCCAGACCCTTCTGTCTTTGGTGTCGGCCGACTTTGCATATCCCGAGTATCGTCATATTCCCTCAATTCCAAGTCCAATTGCTCCCCGTGCCATGCTAGTAGAAGTAGTAGTAGTAGTAGTAGTAGTAAACAGTTTGTGACACCAACTCCAGCCTAATATGTGTGACACAGAACACCTCGCCTAGGCCGCCCATGTCCCGTCTTTCCCAATGTTTAACAAAAAAAGCGTAGAAAATACAGAAGCAGTTTTTTAGTGGTCGATATGCATCGCTCCGTGTAATGCCGTCTTGATACAACAAACAATTCGACGAAGAAAATAGTGTATAGGTGGGTGGGTGGGTGGATAGCCGAGCGAGGCCATCCACGTCGTTCGGTGTTGCTTTTAATTGAGTAGAGTTTCGTGGTATCAGTGTCGTCAAGTTAAAAATAATACTTTTTTTTTCAAGTGTAATGTAGTCGAGAGTGAAGCGAGGTTCGGGCGTGTGTATTAGTACGATCGTCGACGTTGGAGCCTGACATGCTCAAACGAGATGGCATACGCTTTAAGCTCTTGTTTGGCCTTGTCAGACAGCTGGTTGGGCTCGCCCGTCGTCGACGTACTCTGCATGGAGCAGAGGCTGCTGTGCGAGCTCGATGGGGTCAGGTTTGCAGCATAGGTGGAGGTGGACTGCTCAAAAGTAGAGGCGGTGTGGTTGCTGCTCAACGACAAGCTGCGAGCAGCAGACGAGGCACCGTAGGCTTGGGGATTGCCAAAGTCGTACGCTGGCGATAGGTAGAACTTTGGCCTTGATGCTGATAAGGATGACGACGACCGATGGCACAGGCTTGGTGACGGAGTCGACCACGGATAGCCGGCCGGAGCAAAGGCTGGTGAGCTTGCTTGCGAGCTTGGTGTTGACGTCTTCTCTTGATCGGCCAGTCTGCAGGATTCAGAGCAGTATGCTGCACCGTCGACCTGAACCTGCTTGTCACAGGCGAGGCAGAATTGGTGTGCCCAGAGGTTGAAAGCCATGGTAGCTAATGGGATGTGGTGGGTAGTTTGGTCTGGTTTGGTTGTGGTATATCGGAGCAGAGAAAGCTGTCCAAGAAAGTGTTCTCAGAGTCCCTTTTATGAACCCCGTGAGTTCAACGTATGTATGACTGTTACAGGTAGAACAAAGACGTATCAGACCAGGGGGCAGCTTTTGTTAGCTGTAGTGGGGAGCGGATGTTGAGATCGTGAGTCAAGTCGAGCGAAAGCGGGACGGGCTGATGCAGTGGGTTTTGTATGGGTGGAGTGCCCGTTGCATTTGATTGCCTGTCAAACCGAAAAGGCTCAAGATGGGTCGACGATGGTGTTGAGGACAAAGGGGCAAGAAAACCAAAAGCCCAAGACAAGATGGGAAGAGACGGAGAGAAAGGTGAGGCAAGATTGAGAGGAGCAGCGTTGAAGATGAGGGCAGGACATGTAAGTATATGTATGGATTGATGGGATGGGTGTGCATAGTTGCGGCGTGGGAGGAGAGGGACGCGCAGAAGGACAGCCTTGGGGCGCGAGAGACATGGATAGACAGGGATCGATCAATTGGCCATGGGCGGGCCATTGGAGTGCGTGCGAGCTGCCGGGTGTGGTGTGCTTTCTCGAGGCACCTGGGGGGAGGGGTGGCATCAATGGGCTCGCCGGGGCCAAAGGGGTCCCATGGAGGGGGAGGGGCGTGGAATTCGCAATGAGCACAAGCAAAGCAGTCTGGTGTGAAAAGTCACTTGTGCAGCCTGGCCGCGAAGGCCGTCAGGGCCCCATGGTATTAGATCTGGACCTACAGCTTTTTTTCCCCCTTTGCGACATGGAGGCCATTTCCAGCTAGCACCCTCAGTTAGCGCCCTCTGTAGCTGCGTACCTGCCTAGGGCCGCCGGGCAGGAGCGTACATGTCTATGTACCAGCATTTTGGCCACTGCAGCCTATTACCAGCGCCGGTGACGGTTCGCAAGCGAGAGCACTCAAGGGCGAGGAAGACGAGGAGTCGACTGGGTGCTTGGAGTCGGCAAGAATGGGGCCAGACGGGGGTCCACCTCCATACTGCAGTGCCCTGGCTGCAGCGACAACATCGAACAGGGTGTGCGTGTCCGAGGTGGTGTGAGCACTGGTGCTTGTGGCCAGTGTGCACCGAAAGCCGCCGTGGTCGCCGTCTTGTTAACGTCAATTGACCTGCTATGGCGGAATCCCGTCTTGTCTGGCCGTGGCTGGTTGAGTCTGCGCCTGCGCCTGCGCCTACGCCTAAGGACGGGCGTGACAGACCCGATGTGGGGGCGCCACCGGCTTAGTGAGTGGCGTGAGCTGTTGATCACACCAGGCCACTGTCAATGTCCAATGTCCAATGTTCACTTTTGTGCAAATCTTTTCGTCTTTATTTCCTGGCCTTGTACGGAGTACCGAGGGCCTGCACACGCGCCAAGTGGAATACACGGACGGCCAAGCGGGAGAGTGTGTGTGCTGCTGCTGCTGCTCACAGCATGTGTGCAATACAGCAACGGCAGCGCTTGGCAGGCCATCATGGTGCGCATGGCCGGCCTTGTCCATCAATTTGCTCGAGCTTGCTATCCAATAATGGCTGATGGGCGAACGACGAAAGGCGCCGCTGAGAATGCCTGCGCCGGCTGATACATGGGACTAGTCGATATTGTGGTGGCCTAGTCGCACCACCGCGATGTGCGTGTGATTTGTGATTTTTTTTTCTACGGGTCCACAACCTAGAATCTTCCCTGGTGCATCTTCTCTCTTTTCCTGAGGCACTGGTGAAGCACGCAAATCAACGTGCGGCTTCCACGATGGTATGATGCCATCCCAGTGGTGAGGTGAGGTGACTCGATGGAGCATACTCCGTACAGCTTGAGCTTATCCGTGCTTCCCCGTGCTCCTCCGTGCCAGTGCCCCATTATAGCGACGTCGCCCGCCAGTCACGAGCACTGTCCGGGCGATGAGCTCATGGCGACATCGGGAAGGTGAGCAACGCTAGATTGTGACGCATTTCTTGAGTGCCTTTTTTTTTCTTGGCCATCTAGTCTTTTATCTCGTCCCCTCGGCAAATTATCATCAGCCCTGGGTAAGGGTCATTAATGGCCATACCCATACTCCCTAGGTACTAGTACTAGATACCAAAAATCGACATGGACCGTGTATGGCTCGTCCCGCTATTATGCATACGTACCCCATGCTGGCTGTCTGCACAAAGGGTGAGGCAGCAAAGACAAGAAATAGGCATCTGCACAATAAAGCAGCCAAGGACATAATGAGGGCAGGTGGAGCTGTTTCTCGTGGCATGTTTCGCTTTCCTATGCTCCGTAGCCTGTCAACGGCCTGCTCTTCTTGATGCATAAATAGCCTCTGTACATACAAGAACAATTATTCATAACCATGTGCAGACAAATAGTAGTAGTAGTAGTAGTAGTAGCACCCTGTCTTGAATTGTTCAACTCTGCCCAACAGGCCAGAATGCCTTCCGTCTTGGATTATTCACGCCTCGGAAATTCATTCATTCTTTTGTTCACGTCTCGGGACAGAGAACTGATCAGCGCCGTGGAATGGATGCTCAGTCTGGACCAACTCTCTGGTCACGACAGTAGTTGCGGACAATCGACGCCAATTTTGCCGCCCAGGCAGTCAGACAAGCTGTCCAAGACGATAGCCGTTGCCGTCCTTTGCCAACCCTCAACCTGAGGCAGCCTCGCAACAAAGCAGCGTGGTGGCTTGCTGTCCGTCTGGTGCATCGTCGCCCCGCCTGGGATTAGCGGCGGCTGTCTTCCAGCATGGTCTAGCCCTATTTTGGCTTGGTGCACCCGCCCTTGTCCGCTTCCCTTTTGTGAACGGCACTCTTAGCGTCCCGCTCTCCACAGTGTTTGGCGTGCCTCTTTTCTTTTCCTTCAATGTTTCCTCCTGGACGTCAGGTGCAGAACAAGAACACACCACGAACTTCTTTGTGCTGTTATTAGCATAACCTAACCGCCTCCCCGCGCTACGTGCCAACGGCTTGTAACAGGAGAATTGCTGGACCAGCGTTGAGGCAGCATGAGGTAATCGTCGTGCATGCTGTTGCTGTTCCAAAGCAGTCAACTTGTCGTGCTAATCACTGAGGCAGACTCTTGCCCCAAACGGGATTCTTGCAGCAACATACATAAGTCGCTTATCACAACGCTAGGCAGTTTGACCCCGGAAAGCTTGGTTCGCTCGACACCTTGGGCAGCATATGGCATGATGATGCGTCACTTAAAGACTAGAAGTGTGCTCTCCCGAGGATCCATGACCCCTTTGATTTGCCACCATACTGGGAATGAACCAGCAGGTCGTCATCACCAATGACTCTCATCAGTATCAGTAGCCATGGAGCGAAAACCTGCCCGCCGCAAAGGCGTGCTACATACAACCCGGCCTGGCTCGCCTGCAGCTAGGCGACCTGGGCGAGCGATTCGAGCCAGACAATGCTATAAACGCTGCTTCACGTTCCAGTTCACGCGCAGGAAACACAAAACAAAACAAAATAACCCCTGACTTTGTGCTTGTTGCCGCCGTCTAAGAATATCCTCATCAGACCAGCCCGCTTCGCATCAACAGCTCGCATTCGTGTTCAATATCTGTCCCTTGTGGCCTCCCCATGCGACCAGGAAGACATGCTGCTGCCATGGATCAGGAACCGCTGGCTGTGTGGCTGTTTGTGGAGCTGGCGATGAGTTCCGAGAGAGGGCAAGTTCACCATCCACCACTTGTCTGCAGTGTGACCACCGGCCTATTGCACCTGCAGCAGACTCTGTTCCTCTGCACGTCGTTATTGGTCGTTGGAGGATGGCTGCCGTCCTGCAATCCAACCCCCCCAGACCCTTCGATGGAGCCGAGTGGTCATTTTGCCATTGTCGCAACACCTTCGAAAGTCGGGCTGGTGGTTGTTTGCCCCGCAGACGACGACAACTCTATTCACCAGAACCTTTATCCTCACTGTCGACACACATACTCCGTATGCCTTTTGCAGACAATCCAGTGATGTGCTCTTACATCATTGCATCTGTCCGCTGCTCTCGCCGTGGGTTGCTTCGAAACACATGTACATTGGCCACGCCACGGTTTCTTCCGATCTGTCGCTCCTTTTTATGAGACAAGGAGCTTCAGACTGGCATGCCTGTGCTATTTGCGGTCATTCGAGGCGTACCCCAGTGAGACATTTCTATCTGGCATCGCCACACCTTCTGGAATTCTGAGCGCATGGATGGATGACAGAGATGAGACCAGCAAGTAACCGAACGCAAAGCAAAAGAAAGAAGGAACGAAGGAAAGAAAAATCTCCATGTAACCATCCTGGCACTCGCTCCGACGGCACGACATTTCTCAATATCATCTTTTGTGATGCGCCGCGAACGTTTCGCCTTGTCCCGCCGCCCGAGTTGAACCGTTAGACATCTTACTTGTTTTAACCAGTACCCCTTTCCCATTCCTGCATACATATTAAATTGAGCACCAACGACGCCAGCCTTTCCCCAAAAGTCTATCTGCGCCGCAGCCGCAGCCTCTATTAGTGCCCCATGTAGTCCAGGCCATCGTGTGGCTGCGATGATAGTCACCATGTACTAACTAGGCCACTTCGGTCCACACCTGTCAGATGGATGGCATACGAATACACTTGGGGCAAATCACGAGTGCCAGGTTCCTACGCCATGGCTGCTGTCGAGTTGTCTAGCCGCCACCTGACGAATTTTGCTCGGGCCCTACTCGCTTCTAAGCGTTGATCACTCCCACCATCTCTTCTCTGGTTATGGATGGGGAAATCTAGCAATCTTGGCAAGCTGGATGACGATTGGTCAGGAACATTCGCAAGCCAACCAGCTGCTCGTTGGCTGGTGATTCCAAGTCAAATCTTGACTTGATCACTTGTGTGGCAGAATAAATTTGCCCAAGATAAAATGCACACCAATGTATTATGATAAATCACAATATGGGGCGCGATAGTCAGGTGCCTACCTGGTCTAGTTGAAGACTTTTGGCCTCCCACGGTAATTCCACTGCCCATTTGGAATTCCCGTATCCTGGGGTTGGTTTACTCCCGGCTGGCAAGGTCCCATCTGTCATGTTCTTTATGGGAAAGAGTCGAACCCAAAGAGTACCGCGCCGGAATAAACTTGACGCTATTTTCCGGTTAGCTGACTTGGCGTCCACAACTATCGACGGGGACGCGCTGGCTGTATGGGAACGTGGAGCGGGTTCACCGCAAAACGTGGAAGTTTAAGAACGCGCATGCCGGGTAACGAGCCTGTTCAGCTGGGTACGCCCGAGTGACGGGATATTTTATACTTTTATCTGGGCGCCAAAGGCCGTGAATGGTGATGACGAGACGTTTTCAGCTCCAAGGCTTGTCGGGCCACGAGCTTCATATCGGCTGCTCAACGCCTGATAGGATTAGAGCCAATCACCGTGCTCGACCCGGGCTCTGGACATGGGAGAATTTAACTCCGTACATGCAATCGAACACGATCCCCAGGCCACGGGGCAATCGACAGAATCATCCAGCGGGCAGCACATCAGGAATACACTGCACGACTGCGCCACTCGCATCAAACGGAGTCGCAGCCCATGGCGTGGCGTGAAACAGCAAGGGCTTGTCGACCCTTTGGTGCGTTGCCGATTGCCTGGTAGAAGAGTGCAAATTGCCCATCGATAGGGACTTTCTCTATCGAGGTCACCAAGACCTGATGGTGGGCCAACCCCATACAGAGTACCCAGTACAGCAAACATTGTAGAAGTTACAATGCAGGGGATCCCCTGTGCTTGATTAGATCTCGTTATTCAGCCACTAAGAATCTGTTTACCATCCCGGGTTGGCATCTGCCGACTGCCTGTGGGGGTTGATGTGTGCTTGGTTTGATATGGTCAAATGAACGAACGACTTGGCAACGGCTGATCAAGTGCAAAGATCACATCATGTGATTGGTGCTGAGTTCACCAACTTGGCAGCGACGGGCTTGTCACAACTCCCAAAGAAGAGACGCTAAGCACCATCGCAGACTCCGTACTTATGTAAGTACTTGACCAGACTTCAGCTTTCAAGTACGAAGTACTAGTAATTACAACAAGATCCGACAAGGCTGAGAGGGTCCGAGCTCAAGTTCTCCTAAGCACGGGAGGGCTGCCAGCCCTTGCTGTCACTGATGCTCAATGTCAAAGGAGTTCTGCGTATCACGATACGAGATGCGGATGCGTGTCGGCTGAGCACATGAAATCGAAACAACCAAATCGTGCATCTCCCAGAAATGCCACCGCCGCAGCTCCGGTAGCGTTTCATCCGGAGCTGTTCATGGGCCGAAAAGCCCAGCCATCCTTCATGTATGTGTGTTGCAGCAGCAAGTATGAGATGCGACAACCATGGGTTCATCTGCTGGTGCGACCGAGCAACCAAAGAAGTCTCCTCACAAATAATATCTGGAGCGCATGCCACAAGCCACAGCCCGACACCCGGTGCATCTGCGAGCAAGCATCGGACCCAAAGGAACGGAATGGCCGAGGCAGACGTGGATTGGATGAATACCGGCCACCAAATGTTGGCAATAGTGGTGGCAAGCGCGGGCGGCGAGCTTCCATGTTGGCGGTGTCTCGAAACTGCTGCGTATTCCGACATGGCTCTCATTTCATTGGCAGGCTCTCTCTCACCGGGAGAAGAACAGACCATTCGAAATCCCAGCTCCGTGGTATGCTCACCTGCATCGTGCGGATGGCGCAATACCACTTGTCCAGCCAAGTGAGCCATGCTCAGGTGATTTGGCAACACCAAGAATTGAACAAATGACGGGATACCGAAATGAAAGGGGCCACTGCACATTTCTTGACAGTCCGTCTCACCTCAGTCACGGGGGCAATGCTTGCCGCTGCTCAGGTGAACGGCGACCAAGACTCCTCAGTGCTAGGAACTGGCGCCAGCGGTTGAGTCCTGCCAGGGCGTCTGTAGCTCCCAACATTACATGTCAACCGGCCGGTAGGCCATTCCACACGTGCAGGCAGTGTCGGCTGGACAAGGCTGATGGAGCTGCGTCCTCTTGCTGGTCCCGACGTCGAGTCTGTTGTGGGCCCATGCTATTTCTGGTCGATTCCTCCGTCCTCGCAACTCTTTTGGTCGGCGATTCTAATTCTAGCAAGTGCTACTAGTAGTGTACTAGTAGCTGTGATCAGCTGGCCCTTGGCTTTTGCCTTGCCCGTGACGGCGGATAGGGGGCGTGTGGGTGAGGTCGCCAATATGAGATGGACATTCCGGCCTTCTCAGCAGCCACACGCTTGGTCGTCCAGCTTCAGCCTTGCATCGAAATACAAAGACTCAATTGTTGATGCTCTGGCCAATGCGCGATGAGTAGCCAGCTTGCGCCAAGCACTACTCCGTACTCCCTACATCAGCACCGTGAACGTCATTGGAAGGTCAGCAAGAGAAATTCACGGTGCGCCAATGGCTTTCCATGGTTCCACTGGGCACGTCAGAGTGCTTCGAGGCAACTTGTTTGACACATTCCTCGGTCGGTTCAGTCGGTTCCAGCCGTACCTTGCATATGGTGCTGCCATTCGGGCTGGAGGATTTTGACGCAGCAGAAACCTTCTAGAGGGATGAATTGCACACAGTGGACCTGACAAGTGGCGTGAAGCTCGAGCCGTGTCTTGGGCAGAGAAGCCCGAAAATGGTCAGGGCGCTTGAAAGAAGACTGGATTGCTCGGCTGCGTGCGGCTTGCGATGCCATCGGCCAGCATCGTGTCTTGGCAATGATATGTCAAGGTTCTGATTGAGTTTTTTTTTTTTGTTCAGACCCTTGTTTCAAAAACGTTAAGTTTTCACACTTGTTGGTGCTTGCTGTCTTGTGCTGACATTGTGAACCCTCTCTTTTACAGTTACCTGTTAGCCCTGTCTAGCAATTCACCCCCCAAATTTCAGCTCGATCCTCATGATAAACATCGATCGCCAAGAGATGCTCTTTTCCAAGAACCTGAGAGGGTCTGCAAACTTTGTCTGATGGAGCCGTGGATCGACTTGCTCCATGGAGGGATTCTGACAGCTACTTAGTCCGTACATGGTGACCAAACGGCTCAATCGCAGCACAAACTACTCCATACTATTACCAGCTCCACAGCCTTAATCAGATGCTTGAACGCGGCTCAGACGTCACGCAAAAGCCGCCATCAGTGCCACAAGACGGAGGGATTGGTGCAAGACAAGGCATCATGCACCCCTGTTTGACGTTGAGGAGCAGCAGTTCGCGCATCAAATGAAGACGGAAAAGGTCCTTGACTCTCCCCAATGGAGCCATTGTCTAGGACCAGCATTGACAGTGGGCGATGCGCGAGCAAAATCACCCAAGTTACGTGCCTAGGTAGCTTGCCTAACATGGAAACACACCCGAAGTCCGACCTTGGCTCGAGCACACGCCGGCGCACAGAGAACAAAAAAAAATAGCATTGCCAAAGACAAGAGGTCAATGAAATTGTCTTCACTCGGCCCCGATCGTCATATGCATGGCAGCTCTTTGTGTCATGGGCCGGCTCAAGATGTAGTCGGGATGCCCGAAGCAGGCTACCACACTTGTTTGTTTTCTGCCGACTATACCAACAGGACTTTGATTGTGCCTTGAAAAACTTGACGGGTAACGATCCATCGTGGGCTAGGCGGGCTGGGGTATGCTACGTCGGTCCTCTGTCTCACATGCCGCCAACAACAATGCGCTGACGAGCGACGCTGTTTCAACTGGGCAGATAGACGAAGCGGCACGTACACAAGTACATACTAGTACACGTTGTACGGGCACTCGATGTGGACAGAAACAAATGATGCATCGACCCCTTCACCGAGGGCCGCATGGGTGGGTGGGTAAAATGAATGGTCGCCTTGTCGAGAGGCCGCTTTTCTGAGCTGTCAAACTATTTTGACCAAGACGCCCGTCCGCCCGGCTCGCCTTTCTCAAAATTACGGCAATCACCATGATGAAAACAGCCAGGGAGGGCTTCAGGATAAATCAACCACGGTTCTTTTTCCGGTTTTTTTTTCATTCTCGCTTATGCCCACGTCCCAACCTGTGCCGTGTGCCGTGTGCCTTGCATGGCGTCAATATTCAACAGCGGCTAAAGAAGTCGTAGCGTGTGTATTGTATTGTATACTATTCGTATGTACATACTTGCGCCAGGGGGCATTTATGTATGTATTCTTCCATGATGACGGCCAGGGTCTGGTTGCCGGCTAACGGAGAGTGTCCAGGTCTTGCTTCTGCCACCTCTGCCATCCGGGCTGCCGCTCTTCTGCCCTGCCTCTCCATTGTCATGATTA
Source organism: Metarhizium brunneum (assembly GCF_013426205.1). Lineage (NCBI taxonomy): Eukaryota > Fungi > Ascomycota > Sordariomycetes > Hypocreales > Clavicipitaceae > Metarhizium > Metarhizium brunneum. Next base: position 6,293,030 of record NC_089423.1, on the reverse strand, counting down.
TTGTACTCCGTAGGCGTTCAATGTTGTCAACTCACGAGCCGCACTGCACTGGAGTGCCTGTACCATGTCATTCGCTGCCAATGGCCAGGTTTCATATATGCATGTGTACTATGTATGACACCAGCAGTTGAAGCAAGCGGCCTGATTGAGTATCCGTCTATCATTGCCTTTTTTTTTTCAGAATGACGACGGGGGCGATTGGCGGTTGCTCTTTGGATGGTCATCTTTGCCTTTGCAAGTTTGGCCTTGTTCTTGGACTGACAGTGCGTCTCGAGTTTCTTCTTTCCGAGTCTGGGCGCAATTCACCCAGACATTCTGTTATCAAAATACGGCGCAACAAACACTCATCTGATACGGCGCATGGAGTACGGAGTAATAAACACCCATCTACTCCGTACATACTGTCACTACCAGCCACTGGGATCCTGTCTCCTTTCAACCCCTGAGCAAAAAGTGGCTGCCGAGCCATCCTCATCGGTCTGTGCGAGCGACGATCTTTCTGGGGCAAATGGACCTCCTGAAGGACCCTTGTTGGTGGCCTGCTCAGTGACGGGTACTATCTTTTTTCGATACTCGGGTCCCTGTATGAATGCAGCCGCGAGAGAGACGTGGTGAGATCAGAGGTGCAACATTGCGACATTGTATGTCGGCTGGCTCTACCCCGGCTAAAGACTGCTTCCTGCAACAACCAGACCAGGTGGTCAAGTCTAACAACTTGGCGTGCTCTATACATACATATGGAGAGCTTTGGCGACGGATGGCCCGCACTTCTTCCACGTCCGTCAGCTCTCACTTGGCGGCGTGTTGGAAAGCGACACATCACAATGTCGAGCCCGTCTCCGCCCCGTGGATCAAGCAAGTCTCGAGAAACGCGTGGCAATGGATCATTTCAAGCCTCTCGGTACGGAGTATCGGAGAGCTTCAGGTTTTGAGTTGCAGTGCGATACAAACGGCTGCTGGTATCCAGCCCGGCCTTCTTTTTTTCTCTGCGGGATTCGTCCGCCAATATCATGTCGACTTGATGCGGAACTTGACCTGCGGGCGCAAGCCGTGGCTTGGGGTTTACAACACAGGCCCTGGTAGTTACTCCGTATACTACTACTACCCTGTAATATGTATGTATACTCTGTGCTCGGCACTCGGTTCTCCGCATAGTACTACGACAAATGATGCACGAGGTCGATTCTGTGGCCGCAACGGCTTTTGGAAGCCCCGGCTTCCCGCGTCTCCTCTGGTCTGACAGGGCGGTGCTTGAATTAGTATCCTTTGCACAGTGCAATATTTTGGTCGCCCAAGGCCATGTTTTTGTTCTGAGCCAATTTTGTCGGCCAGGGACGTGGGTTTCGCCCGTGGCAGGAAACGTGCTGCTCAAACAAGCCCGTATCCCACTCTCACGAGAATCGAGCCGTTCCTCAAGTCCCTCTTTCTTCGACTGGGAAATTTTGTGGAGGGCAAAATATCTTTTTCCCCATGTTATGCGCGCGTGTGTCTCTACAGCCATTAGATATGTATGTACACACAGCAGCCCCAACCCCGTATGTATGTATGCACATATGTATGCACAATTTCCTCGTGTAACATCGTGACATCTTCCCTCACCCGGATGCAAAAACCAGACAGGGGGACGGGGGGAAGAGACAGTCCAGGCCCTCCACGATGCAACCCGCACCTGCAGCCAAGCCCTCTCCTCCTCCGCAAAACCCAAGAGAGTGCAGGTTTGGGGGTACTACTGCTATTTTTTCCCACTCTTTCCCGCCCGGAGCCCGAGGTCAGGTCACTTCGGATGGGTGAGCATCTGTGCGTGCTCTCATGTTGGTCGAGGGCGGCAATAGCGAGGGGATACACTGCTCCCGTGGAGTGATTTCCTCCCGCTCCGTTGGCCTCGTTTTCCGGTACCTGGGAGGTCTGGAAACTCGGTTTAGACGCCTGCAATTTCCAGCTGTTTGTCACTGCAGTCTTTGTTGGTCGTGACGCGAGCGCCACATGTACGCCTTGCGGAGTACACACACATACATACTACATACGCCTCCGCGCTTGAACCACGTTGTGGTGATGAATGGCGCCCGGGGGGCGGAGGGGGGAAGGGGGCTTGCCGTTCTGAAAACGACATGCTGGTGTTTCTCTCATGTCGATGCGCATATATGCGTGTTCCGTGCCGTTGTCAGATCGTCAGAGATGCGGGCTTGTCCATTGCATAGCTCACAGTTTTTATACCAGCTGCCGCATGTACACAGTGTACGGGGGACGGAAAAGAGCTGTCGTCTCTGCCGCCTCGTGCCAAAGGGGAGCAGAATACACCTCCCTGGACTGAACACCCAGTGACGCATCGCACAAACACACGGAGCACACCGCAGGCACCGCGAACCTGCTCTTCGGGAATTGACTCATCTGCACGCCGCGGCATCGTGGCACGGCGCACAGGCACACGGACGTGTAGCAGTAGTACTAGTCGTCTTGGTGGCAGCACCCTTCGAGTCCTGGACTCTTGGGACGGGACGCCGTCGAGGACGCCTGCCGACAGGGTGCGCCTGGTGGCCGTGTTGTAGTCGCCGACGTCTGTTCCTGCCGTCGGTTCACCCCGAGAGCCTTGCGGACTTGGGGGTCTGAGAGGGAAAACGTGCGGAACCTGGTTCGTGGAGTTTGCTTCCGGTGGCAGTTTGGCTTGTGGGGTGCGTTTTGGTGGCTGCCGCCGCCACGGGGTCTGCCACGGGGTGCCTGGGTGATCGATGTGTTTCAGCTGCTCTTGGGTTTTGATCTGGGATGGGCGGAATGATGTGACGAGACGTGTGTGTGACGGTGGTTGATGAGACAGGATCGTGCGGTGGTGTGTCGTACGAATATATTCGGAGCTCCAGTCGTGAGAAGTTGGGGGAGGAGGGGGGGGGGGGACTGGATCAGCAGTGCGCTGCTTCTGAGGGAAGCGGCGTGACGGACTGCTCACCGAGGCCTGGATGGTGTTTGATCATCATGGCCGCCAATGCTTTTGTGTGTGACGAACGGATGGGGTTGGCGGCTTCGTGTTCGCTCTTGGCTCTGGTTGCCGCTGATTGGGTATTGGGGGAGAGATGTTGGCCAAGAGCAGCTTCATGAGTGTTGATGGGACATGACGGAGGCTGCTGTTTGTGAGTCGAGTTGCGATGGTACGCGCCGAGTTTCATCCATACTTGCAAGATGCTGTCGTGGCGCATCTTGTCACGAAAAAGCCTCGACTCGGCTGCACAACACGGAGCTCATATTCTTGTTTCGACGGCGTATATGTATCCTGTGGTGAGTCTGAAGAACATATCACGAACCCGGTCGAAGCTATCTGACCTTATCTTTGTCGCAGAGTTGGTGCTTGAATCGCCTCGCTCCAGCAGCTGAGACTATGTTGATTGCATCATCTCGTCTCGACTCATGTGGGATGAACCTACTCTCCTCGTGGCAAGTGCACATGAGTTTGGTGTTGGCCATCAGACGCTACTTATGTGCCCGGAGCCTCCGCGTATTGCTGAGGTTATTCGAAAATTAACCACAGACAAAACGCCAGAACTCAAGCGCCGTCTTCCGGTCTTTTATCTACAACCCTCCTTGAGCAGTAGCAAGGCCGAGCTGTTGATATGCGTCAAAGGGACCCAAGCGTAATCTATAGGTGACGTACACATCTTGAACACTGAGGCGTGAAATGACAAGCAAACAGGCCATCCACCAACACACCCAATCCATGGACCTCGATAATCATCAGCTGGCCGGTCTTGTGCGTCGAGATCATTTTGACCTTGTCAGTCCGGAAGGCGGCTTGTTTGCTGTTGTAGACTTCAAGAAGGACTGATTCACCCTTTGGAGGATGCTGCGCAGAGTTTCAGTTTCGTGCGTGATGTGGAAAGACTCGTGGTACATTGTCGATGACAGCGCTAGGATGGCTAAACTTGGCTCATGTTCTGCGTCAATAGCTTGTCGGCGAATGAAGGGTCTGAAGTCGTCGGCTTGTATGGACTTGTTGTCCGGCCACCTGGAAACAGTGACGATTTGGGGTGTTTCTGGCTGAAGGCCGCTGCGTGCCGGCGCCAATGTCGGGTCCCATGGCCGAGAAGAGGCGCGAACCGTGCTATTGTAGGACGTTGGACAGACGTTGGGATATCTCTAAACTCAAGGTATGTATGGAATTGAAACCCTCCAAGTTGTGGTTTCTGGAGCACCGTGTAAGCTGATTGGCTCGAGAGTCGTTGTGGAACCCCCTGAGTCCTGACGACCTCGCAACTAGTTTCAACTCACAAAAGCCGCATCAATATCACGGTCAACCAAACTCTAGGGTATGCAGGTCATTCTGGCAAAATTCCATGTTTCTTTTTAGCTGAGAGAGCGCGAATGAATTTCGAGGAATTCTTTGCAAGCCGAGTCAAACTAATCTGCACGCGCCGAGTATCCTGCAGGTCTCCATACACACTTCCAGCAAGCACAAGGCCCTCAACCTGTTCATAATGTATCCTTCCACGCTCACAAGGCCACCTCGCTCTCACAATCAGCAGCCGCGGCACTTCATCTATTCTCAAATATATCATGGCAATTTCAAGGCTCATCGTTGCGCTCCCCCGAATTCGATGTGATAATCATCACCTGCCGAGATGCCAATAGGGCGTCGCCTCCCATCTCAGGCGTAACTTCCATTCAATTCAACCATAAATCCATCACGATGCCCCCGTATGCACCATCATCGCCAAACGCATCGACCTAAAGTACCTCGCGTCGCACAAGAAGCCGGCCTGCGTCACATATTTCCTTCTTGACAACACACTGGACATCCTATATTCACGGGACCGTATCGCTCCCTCACTGGCCTGGACCAGCGTCAGTCTTTACCCCCCGCATGGTCGTGTCTCTCACCGCAAAGGCAAGTCGACGAACATGTATTTCAGGTGACTGGTCAAATGAGGACTCATGTTGCTGAGGTGCGTGCAACCGTGGAGCAGGCAGCCCGTACGAGGACAAGACGAGTTGACTTTGTCGCAGGACCTTGTCGGCGGCGAATACGTCCGGGTGCATAGCGGAGGAGCTCGAGCAATCAATCGCCAATCTTCACATTTCTTGATTCATATGTCAGTCGAGAAAACCACCATAACAGAAAGGAGCACATTGGTATCGACAGACAGGACCGGGCATCCAAGAATCAGCAACAGCACCCCCTCCCATCACCACGTACATCTCCATCTAATCACCTCTCACTGCAGAGCCCCAACCACTCCGAATGACGAAACACAACCTGAGCACCACAGCTCACCGCATAGCAGCCGTCTCATCAGAATGCGGGGTCCCAATGTTGAATCCCCAGGCTGGAAGTTATCGACAGCCCTTTCCGCTGCGCCCCCACAGCCGATCTCATCAGCACCGTTAATCACGAACATTATTGTGACGCCGCCACGGCTATCCTATTGGTACGTTCATGTCCGTCTCCAAGTGTAACACGCCTCGCGTCCGCGACAGAGACCCGAATTGGACGGGGACATGCATGCCCCGGCATGGCGGAAGGGCTCCGCGTTGTGTGTACGCCGCGAACACGACGGGCATTGCAGATGACGAGAAGCTTTGTTCTACTCGAACACATCTGCCTCCAACTCGCCCATAACACGACAGAATGTCCATTCGACCAAGACCAGCCGTCTGCCTCGCCATATTAATGTTACAATCCGGGGGAGGGGGACGAGACTCGTATTGAGAATATTTAGGGTAGCAAGTGATAGCTCACCAACACCAAGACAAGATCCAGCGTTTATATCCACAGAGTCCAATTCGTCTAGATTTAAAGAAGCCAGCAGTCATCATCTCAGTTGCAGTTTATCCGACTCCGTCCGGGCCAAGGCATGATCGTCCCGGCAGGAAATGAAGTTTGGAGATTCATGTGCCGGGCTGCCAGGACGACACGCCTATAAGCAGCACACGCCTCCTCCAAGTTGCATCCGTGTAGAAAACACACCGGCGTTAATGCAGCCACTCCAAGCGAGCCGTTTCATACATTCACAGCATGCAGGGACCGAAGCGCCGCTCGTCGCTGTGCCGTCCGCATACCCGGGGCTGGATGTGCATGAGGCATTATCTATCGTCTACGTAGTGAGGAGGCGGGTTCTTGTTGTGATTTAGCCGTACGAGCCAGTCGCATTGCTCGATTGTCGTGACAGACTCGAGTTTTCAGGACAGTTTGGCTGCTGCGACGAGGAAGATCACAAGCTAGTTTTCGGAAAGCGAGCCAAGACGAATACAGACTTGGCCATGTAAACCAATTCCGTCATCGACAATCCAGGTGGTTATGACCGTTTGCCCGTCGTACTGGCGACATTTCGTGACGTGTCAAGGTAATCGTGGATGTGCCCCGGACTTGGAAAAAGTACCAGGCAGAACATGCATTAAACCTCAAATAGAAGTGTCAAGCTGGTCAAACCACCAATGGAGTCAGACAGATGTGCTCGAGGTCGTCAGGACTGTGAAGAATGAAGGGGACCAGATACTATCCGAGGTTCCACTTTCACGGCTACGAACCGGATACGAGCCGTTGCTTTGTGGAACGCCTTGGCTTGTTCTTGGAGCCTATGAGGTTCTTTTTTTTTTTGCAGGAATTGGCGTGGTTCCAAAGCAGTTAGGGAGTGTAAAGAGCCCCAAAATAGGAGTCACTCTAGGCGAAGACAGGTGGTTTTTTTTATGCAAATGCGGCTGACGTGATGTTCGCATACTCGGCCGCATGATGTGCTCGGTGATGGGCGTTGAACTGAGTGGCTGTGATTTTGGTTCGTCCAAATTATTCAATTGCACGCGGATCCTACTGAGATGGATGACAACGATGCAGATATCCATGTTGCCTGATGCTGAGGGTGCATCCATACAACTTCTTGTACGATAAGCATGATTCATTCTTACAAGCCGCAGGTTTCGTCAACCCATTGGGTAGAGGTTCTTTCAAGTGCTGGAAGCTCCAAGGTTACAACCTCGGGCAGGTCTGCATACTACCGTCATTGTCAACACTCAGCTGGGCCATGTTGGAGACCGTGTAAGACATCTTGTCATATCAACCGATCTATTTACAGCAATCGATCCACAATCACTAGCCACAGTTAGCACCCAAATCCCAAAGTCAGGAAGGCTCACAATCACCATGCCTGATCTCATCCCTGCCTGTTAAACTGCATGCGCAAAAACGATGCTGGCGGGTTGGAGAACACCGGCACATCCCGGATGTGAGCCTCGGAGCAACAAGAGTACTTCCCAGCGTCATGCCCGACGACTTTCACCGTCCGCGGCGGTGTGGTCCGTCGCGCCCACCATCTATTGTGCTGGCCATGGCATTTATGGGCTGTCTTGCTGAACAGAGGTCGTTCCCGTTGTGCCAAGTGCTTTGAGCAACCGTGGTACCTACGAGGCTCATTTCTCGAGACGGCGAGGGCGACGCCTCGATGCGCGACATTCCACTAGTTGGTTCATTCACCTAGTCATCGGTCCAAGCTCTTGGCTGACGAGTGGTGCCGAGACCCTTGCGATGCATGAAAACAGTCGGCTCGGATCATCGTAATTACTCACTTGTCCTCGGTGTTGACCAGGTCAATTAATTGTTACCTAGGTGAGGGTCAGTCGTCCGTGATTGATCGTGAGCAGCAAAAAAAGGACCATCTGCTACATGACCTTGCCCAGCCGACTACTTTTCGTCATACGACTGTCATGTCATCGTCGACCTTTTGATCCTCGTTTCCATTTTACGCAGGCGGACAACTGGGGCGAAGGCGGTTTGAGGGCCATAGTAAGCCGCCATCGTTGCGCAAAATTGCGACACGGCTTGACTCATAGCTGGGAGTCACATCATCCGCCTAAACATAACACCAGTGATCACAGCATCTATGATCTTGTTTTGCCAACTGCGCTTACACCGTCTCTTCACGCAGAAGCTGATATCTGATCGCAAGGACGCATCCATTGTTCCATTTGACTGAATTTCATAGTAAACCGCCGCGAAGTGGCCAGCATAGCTCCGAAAACGGGAGTGAAGGTGTCACTTCACAGGGACATGATTCATCCAATGTTTTAAGGCTGGAGATAGGCGGGTTGGTAGATAACGAGCGGCTTGCATCGCTCTTATCAAGGTGCGGACTGAGAGGCTCAGATAAGCGCCAAGGTGGGATTTGATCTGCCTACACTCCCCCCAATGACCGACAAATTAAGGCTGCCTCCAAATCTGCCGATAGGCGCCTGCTAGCCATGTTTTGGCCAAGCTGAATCGCTTTCCTCAAAAGAAATTAATCCCAATGCTCGAACACCGCTTGGTGCGCGAGTTGACAGCATAACGATAGATTCTCACACCACCACGAGGTTCTGTGGCCAAGCCAACGATGAGCTGCACCATTTGTTCTCCACCCTGTTGCATTGCATGGCATAAGAACCATGCAATAGCAAAAGGTCAGAGATGCCGGAGCAAAGCCTCAGAAAGGATGGCCGGATCAAGACGCCTTCTCACCGGGTTTCCAGGCCGTATTCCCACGGCGCAAGCACAGGACGCATTCATTGATGTACGTGCGTACGTGACGGCCAACCATCCAAAGATGGTCACTGGCGGTCCAAGACAAAATTTCAAGATATTGTGCTGGAAAGCGGGTCCCATGGAGGTTTGTTTTCGATAAGCCATTCGACACCGAAATGATGTCAAACCTTGATTTGATGGTGGTGCCTTCGGCAAGCCGCCCGCCGCGGAGAGGCTGCTTGAGATGCCTACTCTGGCCGTCTTCTCCGTTTGTTCTTTTCTTTTTCTTTATTTTTCCTCATGGTGGAATTGCAATGTGATTCTTCCTGTGTCCTGAGGACCAATCCGTCAATTGCTCTTGATCCTGAGTAGTAGTAATAAGAGTTCGTCGGAATGTGGTCAGGCCAGTTTGCCCCGCCTTGGCAGATGATTGTTTCAAACCCCAGCCAAGAGCGGTTTGCGTTGGCGTGTTGCAGATTCAAAGGAAGAAAAGGCAAGGCGCCGTTAGACTTGAACATGCCATGCTTGCTATACTGACAGCAAAATCTGTAGAGCTCTGTGGGGCTGTCTGTCAATGGTGGAATTGGGCTCCTCTCTGGCGGCTTCTCACACATGCTGCTGATATGGCGTGCCATGGCGGTTGGCCAGGGATGTATCTCAGCAGACTGTCACATGCCAAACACACGACAACTGGTACACATGGCTTGCTCCATGATCGACCAGAGCAGACCAGCACCAGCACCGTCTCACGTAACAGTACGAGGCAACAGATGGGGTAGTGGCTGAGCAGCTGCGGCCAATTGCGTCGTGGACCTCAAGAGCAGAGTGCATTGCAAGCGGGCGACGATAGCAAGCGGCAACCAACGCGTAGCCCATCCGGCGGTACAATTGGCACACGGTCCATGCCTGAAGCTCTACTCAAAGCCTCTTTGTCTGCTAGTGCTCCGTACCCTGCACTATGTACCTGTTGCCCGTTGGTTAGCCAAGGGGATTGTTGAGGTGGCAGGATACTCAAGTGGATAATGTGTGGCGGCGTTTGGCAGCGCATCGCGCCGCTTGCGAAAGGCCAAGGTCTTCTTGACGAAACATGGAAGAGGAGACGACATCTGGGCATGGACATCTGAAGCCTCTGCCTGGCCCACAATTGCTGCCATCCCCTGCTCCTGCCTCGTCTGCCGCCTGCCCCATGTCTCGAGCTTGTCTGGGCCACTTTCACATGTTCGCCGCACAACCCTCAGCCCAACGCCAAAGGAACGCCAAAGCCAACGCCAATGGGCTGCCAGGTTTGTCGTGCCCGCGAATTCTCCCTCCAACAGGCCGCTTTTGCCTCTGAGAGTGGAAACAAGTTGTCTTTGATAAGTGTCTGGCCCACGCCAGTTTTGCAAGTGGCGTTCCCGACCTGCATCTATCCTTTTTAATCATTGACTTCTCCCGTCTACAAGAACAACTGAACCCTCCCTTCTTTCACCACCACCTTGAAAAACGCTCCATCTTGAGTTATTTACCCAACAAAGGGCCCTTTGTCAAACGAGTCTTGTTTACTCGCCTCACTCACGTCCACGTCCCGCTCTCCCTCTCTCCCACACACACACAAAACACAACGCCCACCACATTCTCAATGGCTGTCCCTCAGGTCAATGGCGATGTTTCGCCCCGTCCCAACTCTGCTTTCCTCCAGGTATGCTGCAGCTTCACAGTATAGGATCAAAGCTTCAGCTAACAGATACACTTTTCAAGCACCTCCTCGCCTACCCTTTGATCAGCGATAGCATCCACACTGTCAAGGCCAACGAGTACGCTCAGCGCTCCATCAAGCTCGGCGATTCTGCCTACCAGACTTTTGCTGCTCCCGTCCTCCCCTGGCTCGCCAAGCCCTACGAGTACGTCTCTCCCTACGTCGCTCGGGCCGACTCTCTCGGTGACAAGACCCTCGACCGCATCGACGAGCGCTTCCCCGTCGTCAAGAAGCCCACTAGCGATCTGTACAACGACACTCGCAGCCTGATTTTGCTCCCTTACAACAAGAGTATCGAGGGCCGTGACCACATCTTTGACGTCTATGCCAGCGAGGCCAAGAAGATTGAGCAAAAGGGCCTTGTTGGCCAAGGAAAGGCCGCTGTCTCTACCGCCTTTGTCGTCAGCAACGAGACCCTGGGCTGGTTAAGCAGCTTCCTGGCCGCCAAGAAGGCTGAGGCCACCACTGTCGTCAAGGAGAAGGTCAAGCAGTAGATGTCCAAAGTACACAAGGCGGCCTACATCCATTCCAGCACTTGGCTGACCTACTTCGGCCGTCTTGCGTCATGAGATGGCCTTTTTCACCCTCTTTCCTAGGTTTGATGGCTTAAAATTTGTTTGGGCTTTATGTTGGCGTTTTTGAAGGTTGCTGGCTTCCACGATCCCAAATATCATTCATACAAGTGGAGGATGGCGGGACTTGACAGTCATGCACAATTTGGCGGCGAGCTCATTATACCTCGGAATTCTTGGGCATAGTTATCTGCATTTTTGTATCAAATCATCTCTCTCATTTGTTTCTTCCTCGAAATCTTTGCATTCGCAGCTCAACTCAGGTTGCATGACGATATACATGAGAGTCTATGCCAATGCCAAGGGTCCGGTCATTGGCTTCAGAAGTCCTAGAGTGCACGCAAAGTCTTGTTTTATTTGACCCTGTGTTGTTTTTCTGGTCTGGTAACAAAGCCATTTGTCTCTCCTTGCGAAAAAGATGAAACCAAAAAAGCATAGAAATGGATGGATACTTGGCATAGGGATCGCAACCCCATTTTGGAACGGCCTCTGACGATGATCGGAAAAAGGAGCAAAAGAATACCAAATGAAAAATACTTAATAGACGAGTTAACAAAATGTTCCCTGTCCTTATCCATGGCTCCATTGACCTTGTAGTTGTTGCATATGAATGTCTGACAGTGTTGTCCTCGTGGCCGGTGACGAGGAGCGGGAAAACAAAAGAAAAAGTGCTTGAGTACGGTACGCCACTGCTTGAATTCACATGTGAAAGGAACCCACATCCTTTTCTTGGCGCAATTCAAGGGTCTTGTTTTTTTTTTTAGACCTGCACCCCCAGCAGCGGTACCTGGTCTCCGACCCGGGTATTTCGCATTCGTTTGTTCCATGGGCTTTGGTTTCGCCCTTCAGCTTGCTTTGTTGGCATGTGATGCGGCAGTTGGAAGTCGTCTGTGGTGCTCCGTACTTTGGTCGTCACTCCGAAGGGGCTGGTGTGGCTAGAACAGCACTGTCAAGCAAGTCCACATGTCTAGTTCAGCAGACGAATGCGTACAGGATCTCTACCCTGCAGCGGATGCCTTGGCCGGCATGGGTTCTGGAATCACCACGAATTGGCCTGAGCAATTGCTGACTGTGGTGTTTGTCCGCACCTGTGCTTCTACGCCTCAAGGCACTGCTGATGTAAAAGTGACTAAGGTGGGGTTAATTCCCTGACATTCCCATCAGCCAATCACGTCACCCAATTGGCACCCTTTCGCAGCCAATCGAGCTACAAACGACAGTTACAGAGTAGTATGGTAAGCATGACAGAGCTTCCCCAAGCTCCCGCACCAGCAAGATGAGGGGAGAACAGGAGATTGTTGGATGGCTTAAAAACAGCCGCATTTCTCATGCATCACCAATCCCCTTGGTTTCGAATCAAATGATAAAAAACTCAAAATACCACACTCACTTCCGTCATCTTCTAGATTGCACTACAAGCAGCCACACACACCCCCGCGCAACGCAAAACGTCTATAAATTACCGTCGCCGCTCCCGCCCCCAAACCCATGAAGCATTTCCGAAGCACACTCATCACAGCAGTCACAATTGGCATTGTAGCAGCCATCGTCTCCAAATACACCAACATTACTGCACCAACAACAAAAACAGCAGCAATAACTACTACTACTACTACTACTACCACCATTACTACTTCATCCAGCTCCAGCAAACCCGCCGCCATCCCGCTCTACACCCCGCCAAGCAAACACATCGAAGCGTCAGCAATGTCAGTCCCCCGCGCCATCCGCAAGGCCTTCCTGGCCGTCGAGCAGTCCGAGGGCGCAGGCGCGCGCGTCCGCCGGTCCATCGGCACGCCGCAGCTGCGCAACTTCTCGCCCTTCCTCATGCTCGACCACTTCTCCGTCTCGCCCGGCGCAGGGTTCCCCGACCACCCGCACCGCGGCCAGGAGACCATCACGTACCTGCTCGAGGGCGCCACGGACCACGAGGACTTCGCCGGCAACAAGGGCACCCTGTACCCGGGCGACCTGCAGTTCATGACGGCCGGCCGGGGCATCGTGCACGCAGAGATGCCCCGCAAGACCGACGACGGCAAGCCCAACGTCGGCCTGCAGCTGTGGGTTGATCTCCCCGAGAGCCTCAAGGCCTGCGAGCCGCGATACCGGGACCTCCGCGCCGCCGAGATCCCCACCGTCGACGTCGACGCCGGCAGGGCCACCATCAAGGTCATCTCCGGCCAGAGCCACGGCATCGACTCGGTCAAGGACCTCGCCTACACCCCCGTGTGGATCCTCGACCTCGTCCTGCGGCCCGGCGCCAGCGTCACCCAGCCCCTGCCAAAGGGCTGGAACGCCTTCTCCTACGTCCTCGAGGGGAGCGCCTGGTATGGACAGGGACAGGACCGCACAGAGATTCAACAGTTCCACAACGTCGTCTTTGAGCAGGAGGGCGACGTCGTTCACGTCGAGACTGATGCTGACGCGACAAAGGACACTCGTCTTGGTACGTTACTCCCTACAGCTACCCTATAGCGCGAATCACCCAGCGTCCTTTCCCAGAAGAGTAGAACATGCTTGCTAACATGCGAAACAGTCATCATTGCTGGCACACCTCTCGATCAGGAAGTTGTGCAATATGGCCCATTCGTCCTCAACTCAAAAGAGGGCGTGTACCAGGCCTTGTACGATTACCAAACTTTCTCCAATGGCTTCGAGAGGGCAAAGGACTGGAAGAGCGAAATTGGCAAGCCCATGATGGGATGAAGTCGGATTTGAGCCTGAATATGAGAAAACGATAGACATGCCCGGTTGGCGTTTGTGAATTCCAACATCTTTGATGCGCATGTATTTATTACGAGTTCTGTACACTAGAAGATCATGTAGTCATTTGACATATCGATAATGAACATTTACAAATGCTTCATCCAATCTTGGCACCATGAACCAATTTGCTACTGTAACATTACGTCACCCAACTAAACCTTTTGATTCTCAATCACAGCCAAAACGAGTCACCATTTTCAAAGACCCGAGTCAAAAGTTCGGACCCCAAAAAATTATTCATTAATGTGATATTTGAATGAGAGCAAGAAAGCCAGCCCCTTAAGAACCAGACCAGATTGCCCGGGGGTATCATGAAAACCGCCGCAGGCGGGCCGTAGTTCTGGGCCTACATGAGTAACCCGTAATCGTCCTCGGACCTGTTTTATACCGAGTTTTCTTTCCATCTATAAAAAACACGTTGCAAACCAGATTTCATGCCTAACCTGCTCACTCCATCGTCGGCACTACAAGACGGAACACATAAACCATATGCCTCATTAACCCTCGGCCAACAACCCCAAGATAACTCATCTCCAGTCCACTTGGCAAACTTTGTGTTTAAGATCAACTCGGGAACGTGTACCTGTGCTGATGAAGATTGAGACGTGGTGCCTGAGTATCAAGTATGAACGGGTATTATGTATCAAAAATGTGCAACGTAAAACATCAAAAGAAGGTTGAGTGAATCAAAGAGTTTCTCATCTTAGATGAGGAGAGCGGCAAGGCCGGCAACGGCGAGGATGCCAGGGGCAGCAGTGATCTGGGCCTGTGAACATCAGTCAGTAAGATAATTCCTATCAGGGAAGGTGCGTATGACTTACAGCAAGACCCTTGCTGGTGGAGGTAGCACCACCGTTACCAGTGGTCTGGGAGCCAGCGCCGCCCTCAGAGGTTGAGGAAGCACCGCCATTGCCTTCCGAAGTGGACTCAGAGCCAGAGCCACCAGTCGAAGACTCGGAGCCGGAACCGCCAGTTGAGGACTCAGAGCCGGAGCCAGTTTCGGTGGCACCAGAGCTCTCAGTGCCAGTAGGGCTGCTTACCGCGGTGGCGAGAGTGGTGACAACCTGAGAACCGTTGGTAGTGTAAGTGAGGACAGAGCCGCTAGCGTCACCGTTTCCGCTGTTGCCGCCCTCAATGGTGGAAGTGGCAACTGGGGTAGTGATGACCTTGCCATCAGTGCCGGTTTCAGTGCTGTAGAGGGTAGTCACTTGGGCACCACTGCCACTCTCGCCGGATTGAGTGGCCTCACCACCGCCAGTAGCACTATGAGAGGCCTCACCACTGTTGGAACCAGTGTGAGAGGCGCCAGCACTGTTGGAACCAGTTTGAGAGGCGCCAGCACTGTTAGAACCAGTTTGAGTGGCTTCACCGTTGCTGCCAGTCTGGCTAGGACCGCCAGTTCCACCAGTAATCGCGACACCGGCACCCTCGCAGTACTTCACACCGTACTCGATGACTTGGTTGACATCTTGTTCGCTGCAGATGGCGCGAGAGCAGTCACGGAGACCGTAGGCGAAGTTGGGGTTGCTGCAGAGGCACTTGACGTCGTTCTCCTTGCAGCCAAGCTCCTGGGCCTTTCCTGCAGCAATCATGTTATTGGCACAGGTTTGCTATCACCATCAGGTTAGCAATCAAGACAACCACTGTAGGTTCGGGATGGTGAAGCACTTACACCGCACTTAGCGAGGGCGGCAATGTCCTGAGCAGCAACAGCCGCAACCAAGGTGAAAGCGAAGGCAGCCGACTTCATCTTGACGGTGTTCAGTAGTTGTTTCAGACTAGAATTTCGGAACTTGGTTAGCCATAATTCATATGAGCAGAGCACTCGTACAATATGATAAGTCTGTGCAGGTGAAAACCAGCACGCGCATTCTGCAATGTGTAAGGCGTGGCTTGTCGTGTATAGCTGGGTGGCAACGGAATGGTGAATCGAGGAGTCGTAATGTTGGGGCCGCTATATAGGGCCAATTGTCGCTGCAAAGATTCATCACCGAGGTGTAGCAGGCAGCTCGAGACAGCAGAAGATGGTCCAGAGACGGTTAAATTGACAGTGAAGAGTCTGCATTCCAGACTAAATGATCTCGATGAGCCGTAGCTATGGTGCTCCGGACGGGCGTCGTTCCAAAAGACTCCTTCGTTCCCCTTCCCTTACGAATTGACCTGGGATACTCCATGTGGGAGAAGAGCAGGCGAGGGAGCAGGCAGTGTGACGGCAACGTGACAGATGAAAGCCAAAGGGAACCAAGAAGGAAAAATGCAGACTTACACGTTGATAGTAGACTTGTGAGTGAGATGAGTCTCGATGGCAGGGCAGTGCTTGAGATTGAAGAACAGAGCGTGGGTAGAGAGGAGTAAGGGAGAAGGGAAAAATCAAGGAGGGCAGAAGCAGATTTATGATGTGGACGAGGGCGCCCGAGTGCTGTTGATATTCGCTTCCTAGCCCAAGCCGTGCAAAGCAAGCACCAGTGGGCCAGCCAGACTGCCAAGGCAAGAACAGGTGGCCGGCAGCCGTGTGCCACCTGCCCGGCACCTCAGATGCTGCTCAGGTTCTGCTCAACATTTTGGTGCCTACCCATGGCGCTTCTCGGCCATGAGACGGCCACATAATAGCTAGGTAAACATTAGAGTGACCAGAGGATACGGAGTGCTCCGGAATAGGACCAGCAGAGCTGGGTTTGCCAAGGCAAGGGTGCCGACGGACCAGGTACCGATCCTGGGCTCTATCATGGGCTCGCTGGGCTCAGGCGCACTGGGGCATATCTGGATCCACCTCGGGGGCCCGTCTCAGCTAGTAGTTGACCTTTCCAGCAAAGTTCGTGGGGCCCACCAGCCACCAGCCACCCGCTGCACCCTCACCCTCAATCACTCACCTTCACACGCACCCCCAGGCACCCCAGTTGGCCAGTTGGCCATGCCGTATCTAGAGATCCTAATGAACGCCCTGGTCTGCTCCATCTCTCTTTTCGGTGAGATGTGGCTGTTGAGGCTTGCTGCTGGCCACCATGATTAACCATCGGTAGGCAGGGCAGGCAAGATAGCAAGCCAGACAGGTATTGACAACACACAGGGCCAATCCATCAAGTTGAACTCTGACGGCCGTTGACGGAAATCAAGGGAATATCGCAATTGAGTTGCCAGTCAATCACCAGAGTTACGATGTACATACCATCAACGCTCAAGTCGCAGCACCCGCAACCTCGCCTCCAGGTGTGGTTTTGGTGGTCTGGTGGCACGCTCTCCAAGGGTCGTAAAAAGGTGGTCCATCAACCAACGGTACCAATGAGGTAACGGCACACCACCAACGTATGTACTGTTACGTACATCTCCCAAGCTTGAGAATCAGTGACGCCCGCGTCCCGGCTAGCGGAGCCGTTTGGGAACACGGGGGAGCCGCTCTTTCAACTCATTGCTTGGTTACCACCTCGCCGCAGCGCCTCCTCTGTCGTCATGTGGCGAACGGACAGGCGTTGTGATAGCTTGGAAACCTGAACTTCGGGAATCAGGCCTCCCATGGCAAATCATCGAATGGCCGACTGTTGAGCCGGGAGGGGGAATTGTTTACGGGATGGAGTTATCAGTCGCACACCTGTCGAACATTCCTTTTACAATATGCCGAGTAGTCTGGTAGATGAAACAAACGGACGATGCCCTGGACTTGTGCCAAGGAACACAGCGATGTGTACCTCCCGCAAGGTTCTCCATTGAGAAGCGTGGACAGGACCATCTCGTGGCTTGTGATGGTTCTTGCTTGGTTGTTTGGATGCTCCGTCGACGAAAATCCCATTCGACTTGAGAAATACACAATACTCCGTACGGCCTCTCCGACTCGTCGCTGCCGAATCTTGCCTGGAACTTTCCTAAACGCATAAGAGGCTACCACGGCTCAAATCAGCTTCCACATCTGTATCTCAATTTTAAATATCAATGCGTAGGTTGTGAGAGCAGGTTGGAGCATTGTCGCATGCACTAACAAACGCCGTCTGAGCACTAACAGCGTGCAATTTTATTTGACGCAGACTGCCAGGGCAGCAAGACACACCAAACGCAGGGAAGAGAACAGGAAGCATTGAGGTGCTGGCGCCATGCGCCATACACTGACAAAGAGGTTCCGCATTGGAAATTAGGCGGGCAGTCATGGACAATGATGCCAAGCTTCGATCGATTATCAGAGGCCCTGACTGGAATGGAAACATGAGTGGACCATCGCGGCGTTTACCCCTCACCCATGCTACCTTGGGCTGCTTCTTTGGGATGGGCCAGGTCAATGGATGTTGCTCACGCTCTCTCTCACTTAAGCCATCGTGGAAGTTCGATGCTGCGCCACAATCGCCACGCGCAAACGGCTTCCCCAGAGAGGCTGGCTGAGTGGCCATCATCATTAGGACTAATAACCACCTCGCGTATTTGCCCATTGAAGGACGGGTCTTGGCAGACAGACTCGACTACCGCGGGCAACATGTCACAAGAAGAGAAGAAAAAACAACAGAGAAGGCGGATTCTGCGAGTCGAGACGGAGTGGTGAATGAAACCCTCAAAAGTAAACGACCCCCGCTTCAACTAACCAGAGACACAGACGTATCCCTCGCCTCAAGCCACTTATAATTTATAAACAACTGCCTAGGGATCCGCTCCGGAGCAACCAGCCTGGAACTCTGGCAATAATAGCCAAACTCGAAAGAGCATAACCTCTGTGGAGATGGCCGAAAGCCTGATGAGTTTCAATAAATGAGCAACTCGCAGGCACTGACGCCTACTCGTTAAACACTTGTCTATTTCCGAGTATAAATGTCAGGCAAGAAAGACAACTTTCTCGTCGGCTACAAAGGAGTGTCTAATGGTACGATGAACTCATCACGCTCGCAACTATGCCCCGTAACTCGCAACTGGAGCGAAGAGCCAACAGGCCAGACAGCTATTTCCCGGTGTTTAGACAGCCAAAGTAAGCCTTCTTAGATGCTTCGTGAACACATCCAAGACTCCTACTTCAGAGATAATGCCTGTGATTAGGCCGTTGTCATTCGTTGCCTCGCCCGAGTTGGCGTGAATTGATTCCATTGGACAAGAGTGATATCAGCTTACCCCGGCCACTCCCCACTACAAAGATCTGGTTTTGTTCAGATCTATGACAGGACAAAGGAACAAAGTCGTGCCAACTACATACTAGTACGAGTCTCGTCGGTTACAATGCCATGGCCCTCCGTTCGAATGGAAGCATACATAGTTTTTCTCGGCGAGCAACAAGACGGAATAATTTTCCTACCACACGCTAGTGTTGGGGTGATATCTAAGTCCGTCTAGAGCGAAGAGTGACGAAATTAGCCCCCGCAAGGCGCGGTTTGAAGCCGATCGGTACCACCATCCAAGCGCCAATAGTCAGGGACAGGGGTTGACCAAGATGTCGCACCCTCCCTGAACCGAGCTGGCCTCGGGAGGAAAACTACCTTGGAGCCGTGCGGTTTCGATTGGTCAATGGGGCGCTGAATAAAGTTCGAGCCCTATCGCAGGGGCTGCTTGGTTTAATTCCCCTCTAATGAAGGACCAAGAACAAGGGACGGACTATGGGTATTCACGGGGACTGAACCCACGTATGTACATGCAAGGCCATGCTGAATGGATGGCATCAACCGCGGAACCTTCGATTTTGGTCTCACGAAACATCGGGCTGTTGTCTATGGCACTCCTCGTCCAGAGAGGCCCAGGTTGTTGAACCCAAGAAGCCTGTGGCGGATATCGAGAAACGGAACGGCGGTCCACGGTCTGAGCCCTGTCCAGCTGGACTTCACTAGCCACCCACTCAACCCACCAACCACATCTTGGCCATGGTTGGCATCATTTGGGTCCCCTGGCCGAGTCCGAGTCACCGACCAGAGCATTCAGCACCTCCACATTTCGGCGCTCCGATGACCGTCTGCTGGGATATAATATGCAGCATCGCAGACAAATTCGCCCGCGGGATGCCTTTTCAGCGCAGATGGGAAGGTGGCCTGGTCCAGAGGCCGCCAAAAGGAGATGAAGGTTGAAAGGTGCCTCCAACCGAATACAATCGCGTGGAGCGTGACGAAATGAAAGGGACATTTAGGCCGACAAATGGCATCGGTAAAACAGGTGCGCAAGCCGGACTATGCCTCCAGATTCCAAGCGCCCTTTATGAAGAGTTGCAAAAACAGTGCTCGTGCGTACTGACACGGGTTGAGCATACGGGGAGTCATTGGACAGCGCGCGGTCAACGGAGCAATGTTGAAGATTTTGCATCCAAGTGTCGTGGCGCGCTTTCGGCCCCGGACCCGGGCCATCTTCTTCCAACGGCACCCCGAGTTTATTTCTTTGGGCAGCTCGGGCCCTGGCGTACCTTGCAGGTCAATCCGGACGACAGGCTCCGTCATGGGTGTTCTGTGCTGTCTTGTAGCTACCGAAATTCACCACCTCTACGCATGCTATTGACTACACTTGGTTTGACGACTCATTGGGTTTCCCGTAACGCTTGCTCCTCTAGCCACGGCCACGGGTGGCAGGTCCGTCATCGAATTGTTCTTGAACTTGGTATAAACAAATTCATTGGGCACACACGCATGACCGGCAATAGAAGGCCTATAAAATCAAGAAACGGGCCTTGCGGGCCCTGGTGCGTACCCCGTTACTCCATCACTATTACACGGATGGTTGTGCTATGCGAGCCACCATATCTACAACCAACCAAGCAACCAAGCAACCCCGACAACCCGGGTACCGCATAACATCAATAATATTTTCATACAGGCATATGTAAGGTGTCAAGTACCACTGCTCTCAACCTGCCTCAATTCCCACTGCGCACTGCGCAGCCAAATCTCATGATCCAATATCCAATGCATTCTGAGTGGGCTGGACATGCAGGACGGCCCAGCCACGCACGTTTTGCAGAACCAATCGCACTAAAACAGACAACAATAGAAAAAACAAGCTGACCCTGGGAGTGTATATCAAAAAATAACCAACTTGACTTGTCTTGCGACAAAAGAACAGCACCCACAGGGAGTGCATGTATCGCCAATGCTATAGCCTCGCAACATCTGGTTCCAAACGCCAGGCGCAGCAATCGGAATCGGTGGTATCACCAGCCGCCTAACAGTTGCAAACTTGCCCCCGTCAAGAGGTCTGGTTGACGAGGCCACAAAATCATGGACGTCATATCGGCAATCTCCTCTGCCACCCGCATGCAACCGCACCGCCTTTCGACCTTGTCTCACGGGGGCCCCCGGCACGAATCCATGTCGGACATGCATGTCCTGTTTGTTGCCGGGTGACGTAAAGCCCCTTCCCTCGACTTTTGCTTTCAATCGAATCGCACTCAATCGAAATCGCGACACCCGAACAGCCACGCCTTTCGTACCCCCCACCAGGTGCGTAATATCTCCGTCAGCGATTTCTCTCACCGTACTTCCAGCCTTGCATGTATGTACATAGCTTTTCGATAATCCCTCGGCACGCGCCGCGGCAACCCGCTCGATGGAGCAATGTCGTCAATTGGGCATGCATGGCCTACGGCCCCAAAGCTTGCAACGAGAGACGGCTCCCGACTACAGAGTACGCATCATCCCGTCGAGACGGCCAACACAACCGTGCCAAGTGCAACCCAGCAAGCGAGGGGCTGATCTTAATCAATCCGATCACCGATTCACCTTGTACGAAAGAGTCATACAGTTCCCTTCTTCATGAGCCGGTATCTTATTTGTTGTTACTCCGCTCCTCCATGTCTCATCTTGTCGTTCATCTACACATGTACGACATCCGCGACTTTGTTTCTTGTTTGTCTTGGTGCAATGCAATACCATGCAAAACGATCGGCTTCCTGCATGCCTTGCTTGTACCCGGGAAACAGGGCTCCTCTTACAACTCATGCTCGTACTTGGCAAACAAAACATGTGGTGCTTGTATGATACCTTTCGTGAAATTAATCCTTGCTACGCGTATGCAACACTGCGATAACTAAAGACACCCATTAGGCCGTCTCTCTCTATAAAACAAAAATGCCAATAATAGGACAAAGTAAGGAAATGCAGGCCTTGACAATAACCCCAGGTTTCGTTTATACGCGAAACTTTCCACAGAAACTGTAAAGAGCCACGCCTGCGCTCGATATACTGATTCGCTGAATGCCCTTTTTAAAAAAGAGAAAAAAATAACCAAATCGAAACATTACCCCATATCAACTTATCCGTGCCGTCGTACCCAACTCGTCAGCCAATCGTTACACTTATCCCCTGAGGGATTCCATGTCTCCTTTTATTACAAGTTAACCACTGCACATGACGCAGGCTTCGGGGTTCTCAATGCTACCTATGTCACATCAGTTAGTAAACAGGGCTGTACCTAGACTGCGCAAGGTGAGTAGATACTTACAGGCAAGGACGGCCTCCGAGTAGATATCCCGCTCACGCTCCCCGCTATCGTCGCCATCTTCAGACTGGCCAGAACGCTTGGTCCCGGGCTCGGCAAGCTCCTCATCCTTGATAACTTCTGAGGGCTCAGTGGGCAGGACCTTGGGGCTGTCGCCCTCATCAACGTCAGCCTTGATGGCAGCTGGCTTGCTCGGAGAAGCAATGGGGCGGGAAGCACCAGCAGGTGGTGGAGTGTTGCTAGGAGTAGGAATGCCGTTAGCATTGACAGCATTGATGTCGTCTTCCTTTCTGAGGTGAGCGGCTCGGGGCACAGCAGATACAGAGGTCATGTAGCTGGTGCCAGCAGGCGCGGTTCGCTTCTTGGGAAGTCTGTCCTTGCCAACACTGGCATCAGCAACCTTGAGAGCCTCCTGGTCAACAGTGAACTGGATAGGAGCGGCAGCAGCCTGCGTGCGCAGGTAGTACATGCCAGTCTTGAGACCCAGTTTCCACCCGGCAAAGTGCATGCTGGTGATCTTGCCCATTGAAGGGTCCTTCATGTGGATATTGAGAGACTGGGACTGGTCAATGAAGGCACCACGGTCGGCGGCCATCTGGACAACCTGTCGCTGAGAAATCTCCCAGACGGTCTTGTAGAGAGCCTTGATATCGGCGGGGATGTTAGGGATGTTCTGAATGGAACCGTTCTCAGCAATAATGCGGTTCTTCATAGCATCAGACCAAAGACCCATATCGACGAGATCCTTCAACAGCCAAGGGTTGACAACCTGGAACTCGCCAGCCAGGACACGTCGCTGGTAAATGTTGGAGGTGTAGGGCTCGAAGCACTCATTGTTGCCGAGGATCTGCGATGTGCTAGCAGTGGGCATGGGAGCAAGGAGCAAGGAGTTGCGGATACCGTGCTCTTTAATCTGCTGCTTGAGAGTGTCCCATTCCCACAGGTCAGAAGGCGTGACATTCCACATGTCGAACTGAAGGATACCCTCTGAGGCGGGAGATCCCTTGAAGGTAGAGTAAGGGCCCTGCTCCTTGGCCAGCTCCATGGAGGCGGTCAAGGCAGCGTGGTAGATGGTCTCGAAGATTTGCTTGTTCAGCTCGCGAGCCTCGGGAGACTCAAAAGGCATTCGCAGAGCAAGGAAAGCATCGGCAAGACCCTGAACACCAACACCGATAGGTCGGTGTCGCATGTTGCTGTTGCGGGCCTCCTGGACCGGATAGTAGTTGACATCAATGATCTTGTTGAGGTTACGAACGACAACCTGAGTGACTTCGTGGAGCTTCTTGAAGTCGTAGCGGCCCTCGTCGTAGTCGACAAAAGCAGGCAGAGCTAGAGAGGCAAGGTTGCAGACAGCCACCTCGTCAGGGGCAGAGTATTCAACAATCTCAGTGCAAAGGTTAGAGCTGCGGATGGTACCGAGGTTCTTCTGGTTGCTCTTCTTGTTGCAGGCATCCTTGTAGAGCATGAAGGGATTACCAGTCTCGGTCTGAGCCTCAAGGATGGAGTACCAGAGCTTCTGAGCCCGAATGGTCCTGCGGCCCTTGCCCTCTCGCTCGTACTTTTCGTACAGAGCCTCGAACTCCTCACCATAGCAGTCGGCAAGGCCAGGGCATTCGTTGGGACACATCAGAGTCCAGTCGCCGTTCTTCTCGACACGCTTCATGAAGAGGTCGGGAATCCAGAGGGCAAGGAAAAGGTCACGAGCACGGACTTCCTCCTTGCCGTGGTTTTTTCTGAGGTCGAGGAACTCGAAAACATCAGCGTGCCAAGGCTCCAGGTAGATTGCAAAGGCACCGGGACGCTTGTTGCCACCCTGGTCAACATATCTGGCAGTGTTGTTGAACACACGGAGCATGGGAATGATGCCGTTGGAGGTGCCGTTGGTACCAGCAATGTAAGAGCCAGTGGCACGAATACGGTGGACATTGAGACCGATGCCACCGGCCATCTTGGAAATCATGGCACAAGTCTTGAGAGTGTCGTAGATGCCGTCGATACTGTCATCCTTCATGTCCACAAGGAAGCACGAAGAAAGCTGGGCTTGAGGAGTACCAGCATTGAAGAGTGTAGGTGAGGCATGGGTGAAGAATTTGCTTGACATGAGGTTGTAGGTTTCAATGACGCGCTCAATGTTGTCTCCCCAGATACCGACAGCAACACGCATAATCATATGCTGAGGTCGTTCAACGATCTTACCGTTGAGCTTCAGAAGATATGATCGCTCCAGGGTCTTGAAGCCAAAATACTGGTAGTTGAAGTCCCTGTCGTAGACAATGGCCGAGTCGAGCTCGTCCTTGTGTCTCATGACGCACTCGTACGTGTCCTTGGAAATCATGGGCGAGGCACGCTCATTCTTGGGATTGACGTAGTGGTACAGATCGCTGACAACAGAAGACCATTGCTTCTTGGTCTGCTTGTGCAAATTGGAGACGGCGATACGGGCGGCGAGGATGGCGTAGTCGGGGTGGGTGACGGTCATGTAAGCCGCGGTCTCAGCAGCCTGGTAACAAGCGTTAGAATTTTTGACGTGTAGCTCGATGGTAAATTGACGGGAAGTGGTCTTACAAGATCATCAAGCTGAACTGTGGTTACACCGCCGTAGACACCAGAGATGACCTTCTGGGTGATGGCAACAGGATCAACGTGCTCCGTGTCTAGGCCGTAACACAGCCTTGAGACGCGGGCAGTGATCTTGTCGAATTGGACGCGCTCTTGGCGACCATCTGCAGGGCGTTAGCAAAAGAGGCTCGCTGCGAAGTCGTGGAGCTGAGAACATGATATACGTACCGCGCTTTCTGACAAACATGGTGACGACGTGGCCTCGGGAGGGTTGAGCGGCGATGAGGATCCAAGGGGTATAATAAATTCAAATTCGAGGCAAACGTGTCCTCGATTATTGCAAGTGTCTACCAGGGCACCAGCAGCTGCCACGGTCCACAGGAGCAGAGAAGATGGAGTTAGAACCGGCAAATGATGCCGTCGACTGTCCAAGAGTGGTTTGTGTAGAGGCGAGAAAAGAAAAATGCTCGTACAGGTGGACGTTGAAAGCCTTCTTAAGTGCGGCGCGTGTTTTGCACAGCACGCGTTACGCACCTGCTAGCGCGACAACAAGAAACGGCACTGGTCAACTGTGCTAGGTTAAAGTGGCCAGTGGCCAGTGCATCCATCCGTGGAATCCATTAAACACGGGCCCCACGCACCGTCGTCAGCTCCAGCGTGAGTGATCAGGGCTTCGGTGGCGGTGACAAAGCACTGTTACAATATTGCCAAGTTCAAGGGCGGATTCTTGTGCCTGGTTTGCCTGGATATGTCCCTGGCGGACCCAAGAGTCAATGGACGATTTAATTTCGGCGCATTCTCGAATTCCACTTGCAGTTTCGGACCTGCGGCTCTTCGGCTCGGAGGTTGAAATGCTTTTATGTATCTTGCGTCTGGCCCTCATCCACTTTCGCGGGGCATCGTGTAGGAGCGCGCACCCCTGTCACCCGTCATACTACGTTCAATATCTGGCGCGGAATCACGTGAGACGCACCCCATTATTAATGGATTTTTAAGCCGTTTCGCAGCCATCAAGGCCACTGGGATCACCTGACGAAGCACATGTTGACGACGATGGCCAAGATGGGATTAGCTGCCAGGCACGACTTGGGTGGTTCCAGTGAGAAGTGGCAGATTGTGCGCCTGCAGGCCGTCCTGAAGCTCCAATAAGAGTTGCACGTGTTCATAAGAAAATTGCCCGTGACTCCTTGTGTGACTCAATCAATGAACCAAGGAAAGACACAAGGGGCGTAAACACCCTTCTCAATGATTTTGAGACGACTTCGAAATAACACTTCCCTTCCAAAAAGCATATTACGCCGTGCAACAATGGCTTCTCAGGCGGGGGAGACGCCGAACGGCACCTACAAGCCCAGATATGTTGATGTAGGTCACCACAACGCCATATCGAAGCTGCCAGCCCGTGGCTCTAGATGTATCATATCCTGACCGCCTCTCACCAAGTAGATTGGAATCAACTTGTCCGACCCCATCTTCAGAGGCAGATATCATGGCCACCAAAAACACCCCGATGACCTCACAGGAGTAATCGACCGCGCTCGACAAGTAGGATGTACCAAGCTCATAGTTACGGGATCAGACATCAAGAGCTCCCAAGACTCATTAAACCTGGCAGAAGAATACCGTACGTATTCTTCAGTCCGCGCCCTCTTCCCCGCTGAATCTCATAGACATATCATGCTAACGGCGAGTAACCAGCCGGGACCTGCTACGCAACAGTCGGCATCCACCCATGCAGCAGTGCCATCTTTGGCGCGGCAGACCTCAAAAAGAAGCAGAGCGAGCACACGACTCCGTGTGAAGGCGACCCCTACGCTCCCATGTCAGAAGAGCACCATCCTGACGCCGCAAGATCGGCCCATGCCATCTCACTACTCACCACGGTCGTGGCCCAAGCAAGGTCATCCAGCCAACCGCACATGGTGGCCATGGGCGAATTCGGCCTCGACTATGACCGACTAAACTACTGCAATAGAGTAATCCAGAAGCACTCGTTTGAAGCGCAGCTCCGCGTCGCGGCCTCGCTGCAGCCGCAACTACCCCTGTTCCTACATTCGAGAGCTGCCCACGGTGACTTTGTCGCCATTTTGAAAGGCGTATTTGGCGAGAGGTTAGAAAACCTAGACAAGGGTGGCGTCGTGCACAGCTTTACGGGCACCATGGAGGAGATGGAGGAGTTGATGGACCTGGGACTATACATTGGCATCAACGGGTGCAGTTTCAAGACGGAGGAGAATTGCCGCGTCGTCAAGGCTGTCCGCCTCGACAGGCTCATGATGGAGACGGACGGGCCGTGGTGCGAAGTCCGCCCCAGCCACGAAGGATACAAGTACCTCATAGAGAGGAAGGCCGCCCAGGCACCCGTGGAGAACGGAACGGCAGCGCCCCAAGCTGCCGCTCCCGAGCCGCAGGCAAAACAGCCCAAGAAACAAAAGAATCAGAAGAAGCAGCCCGAGGTACCGGACCGGTTCAAGATTGTGAAGAAGGAGAAGTGGGAAGAAGGCGCAATGATCAAGGGCAGAAACGAACCGTGCACCATTGAGCGCGTTGCCCAGATTATTGCCGCCATCAAGGACGTGAGCGTTGAAGAGGTCTGCGAAGCTGCCTGGAAGAACACCGTCCACGTATTCAGACTCGGGGAAACGACATAGACAAGTGAGGCATACGCACATATATATACATATATATACATTGGCCATAGTCACATTCACATAGAGGGGGTATCAACGATAGAAATATAAAATACACCATATACCCAAGAAAGCAATTCAAACTCCGCCCTTGCATCATAATCCTGAACCCTTGTGGCCCCGTATCAAACCATTCTTCACAACGCCCGTGGTCACGCCATCCTCGCCCGTCATCCATCCTGGCATTCGCTCGCCGTCCACGATCCCAGCTTCAACTAATTGCCGTATTCCTGCAAAGACATGCGGGCCCTGAAAGTTGATCCTCACAATCGGTGTCCACCGCGTCGGATCGATTTCATCCTCCTCCTCTTCACCATCACCCAAGGCCTGCCGTAGCGCGGCATCAATCTTGCTCCTCCGTCTATCCGTCTGCCGATTCCGCCTGTCATCCTCGTCCTCAGAGTCCTGTACAAACAGACCGTCTATCGCGGGATACGGATCCTGCATAATAATTTCAAACCGCTCAATGCCCTTGCCGTCAGACACGATGCCAGAGTTGCCGAAGCGCGCCTCGGCCACCGTCTTGGCTCGCTTCGCCGCGCGCTCATGCTGTGACAGCGGCCTTGAGCGCTTCTGAGCCGTCTCCGCGTTCGACGACGACTCTCTCGATAGTGGCGGTGTGGGGAGGAGCGTGTCCAGCGGCGATTTCTTGTCCTTTTCGTTTGCGTAGATGCTCCATCCGCCTCCTGCGGCATTGCTCCGCCCCGGGCCCCTCTTGTCCAGGAGCGCCTCCAGATTTCTGCTCACGAGACTCGTGGGCTTGAGAGTGTATCGCTCCCGAGGACGCGAAAGCGCCTGCGGAACGCCGTTCGCAATGAGGCTGTGTAGGCTTTTTGATTCTCCGTGGCTAATTGGCCCGGTGGCTTGTGCTCTGGTTATGTACAATGCTGGCGAGCCGTCCGGGAAAGCTAGGTAAATGGTACGGGAAGAATGAAAGCTGGTAGAATTGCCGCTGCCGTTGAGGCCTGAAAGGGCCAAATCTGTATTATACGGCGATTCAATGGCAAATATGCGCAGCAGCAGTAGAGGAAACTTTTTCGGTCGTGAGAAGTGATAGTGAGCCTTGATGTCAGGCAGGACCTGCTCCTGCAGGCTCTGTAGGAACGTCGACGGATGGAATCTCGGCAGGTTGAGACTCTTCTCGTCTGGCTTGAGAATCTCATCATCAGCGTCTTTGGTTGGCAGATTCAAAGGCTGGATCTTGTATGCCGTCCATTTCTGAGACGTAGGGTGCTCGTCGAGGTAGGCAAAGTCGATCATGGCAAGTTGGTAGAGCGTCAGCCCATGGCGCCAATCCCCTTCCAATATGCGACTGACAACATCGCGCCTGGAGCCCCTCTGCTGCTGCAGATCTGTGTAGAGGTCGTGCAGCTCCTCGATGGACTTGCAGGGCGGGTAGAGGTCCGCCGAGTCCTCTGGCGTCTCGTCATCGTCGGCTCTGGGGGCCGATAGATAAGGCGCAGTGTACGCTAGGGATGGGCCGTCGAGCCAATCGAGGGCGAGGAGGATGAGGGCCTCGCGAGACAGTCGGCTGATGGCCTTGATGGCGGCTGTGTTGGTGGATTCGACGCGCAGAGACGATGGGAGGCGGGATTTGGTTGCTATGGAGAGACGGGACATGGCGGCATTGGGGGCTTGGGGGCTCGGGGGCTAGCATGAGCGGGCAACGCGCCGAGTTGGAGAGGGCTATCGATGGCCAAGTCATGAAAGAGGCATTGCACTGTTATATAGTCGGGAATTGTACCGCCGGGAGAGTTGGCGCAAAGTATTGAAGAGGTCGAGGTGCAGCGGTGGCCCCACCAAACAAAGCGGCACGCGATGTCGTTGCAGCGAAACGAACGGCCCGCGGCAGACGACGGGCTTGATTGACCTGGACGCGTCTTTCAATGTTAGCTTTTTTATGCGCCAACCCCGTGGGCCCACGCACACGCACACGCGCAGCCACGGCCACATCTTCCACATCTTCCACTCGTCAAACTCATCAACTCACGTATACCAAAATGGGTCACCTTGTGTAGGGATGGGCTTGAAGGTGCATTCTGATTGTAGCATTTTCGCATGGTTGCTATGGATTTCTCACCACGGCTCAAGGGCGATACTTCTGACGCCTTCACAAGCATGCGTGGCGTACTCGAGGAAAAAGTAACTTGGGAGTTCTTGTTACAGGTCAAGTATACGTACACGAGCACACTGCAGATAGTATATTTTTTTTGGGTCTGGACCCCAAGATTCACTGTCTCTCATCGTATATTGGCCCGGAGCACCGCAGTGAATGCAAAACCTCACAGCTGTCAACGAAGGCAGGCAATTCTCTTCTCTGTGAGGTGGGCCGCTGTTCGGCAACTTGCACCTCGCAACAGGCCAGCTCACTCTTTCGTCACCAGATAGAATGAGCACCAGCTCTTACATATTGCCAGCCTCGTCTGGAATTATTCAATACTCTCATTTCTGACTTCTTTTCTCCAACATCTGCTCATCACGCTGTTTGTGGATGTGTGATTCCATCTTGCAACACCGTCATTACAGCAGATGACGGCTCTTCAAGCATCACACGTTGATTGAGCTTTTTGTTCCTCAGCCAAGGAAGCGCCATGGCTCGCAATCGCTACGCAGTTAGACGCCCAAAGAGCATCCGAAAGAGCACTCGTAGCATTTCCTCTAGCATCAAAAAATGCGACGTAGACGGCCCCGAAATCGAAGGCTCTGGTCGAAGCACGCCTACAATCACAGGAACCGGATGCGAGACTACAACGGATTCAGGCAAAAATCATTCCAAGATCAACGCCGCCAGATCGCACGCTCGCAGGGCTACTCACACACGAGCCGCTCAATCCCGAGGCTCAAGAAGTATCCACGAAATCCTTGCCTTGGGCCTACAACATACGTTCACGAAAGAACGGCAATATCTTGACTACATCAAGAGAGCGGCCAATGTGTCTTGCCAACCGAATCAAGGTGAAAACTTGACTCACGTAGCTGGTTTACAGCGGCTTTGTGGCAGAGTGTTTGGTACTGGCGGCGACACTGACGACTGTGAGCGAACCAACGGTGAGGAGATGGACAACGGCCCCTTGTCAACAGATGAAGCAGAGCAGTCGTTTGGGTGGCTAGATGATGTTGTCAATGCGCGTCTTGCTATGCGGATACCTCATGTGTACGATTTCAAGAGGTGAGCACAGAGACAGCCAAGCAGCTAACTGGCAACGATAGGCAATCATCTTCGAATCGACTCCAAGCTGCACTGCAGCTGGATAACCCCTTTTGGCGAAGCGGCTCTACGAAAGTTGCACTGGAGTCCTTCAGAGCACCGAAAAAACTATGGCATCCAACCTCCCACGTCAGTTATCGACAGTGGCTGCAAAATTCGTCGTCAAAATACGGGTGCAAACGCCTAAGCGCGAGGGCCATCAGCTTCAAGACAAGCAAGTCTCCCTTGCCCGTTGATAATCTGGCTTGTCTGGGCAATGAACTGGATACCATCATGACAATTGACGATGATTGGGGTTCAATTGGAATCTTTGAAACTGACATGTACGTCAAAATCTCCGTGGAGCTTGCCACCAAGAACGATAATTGACTTATCCTTTAGCCCGCACATATCAGGTGTCATCCAATCCTGGACCTGGGTCAAAATCACGAAGCCAGTCTTCGTGGTCGATGACCCCGACAACCCATATGTCGGAGCGCAATCATGGGTAGTATTCGCCATACATAGTCGACAGGTCGAGAAGCTGGGTGAAGTCTAGGTGACTTCACGCCCAGAGCTGACCGATTCGTCTGGCGAGCTGTCCGACTCGCAGCTACTGAGCTTGCGTCTGGTGCTACGATATAGCAAAGGTGGTATCCCCAGCTTTGAGTGCTCGAAAAAGAACGCAGATGTAGTTTACCCCAACTCCGGGCATGAATTTCTTACAATGGGAACGCTCCCACCATATGATTTTTATGATGATGAAGGAACTGGGTGTTTCATCACACCCGAATTTGAAAAGCAGTGCCTACGAGATAACTTGATGTGGAAGGAGGTGCAAGCCGCCATGGCCAGATCGGCTTGTATTGTGGAAATCAAATCTCGGCCCGGGGAGGGATGGAATGATATTGCGCCATCGGCCACATCGTCTTTGAATTGAGGGAATGGTAACTACCGCTGCGAGTCTTGGGGCTCAAGAAAGGTGCGGTTGAGCAGGGGGGTTCTATCAGATGCACCACCCATTCCGGCGTTGGGAATCTGACGACCAAGAGAGCTTCGACGGTGAGGAGTAACCAAACGATGAACTACACATGGGGCTACAAGTCCCGAAAATCAGTCATTTTGTGTGCCGCTGGAGGATTTGATTACGGCCATGCCTAAGGCGGAGCCGTGTATAATCTATTTGCGTCTCGGTGAGGACTCATTAACTCCGGTTGAGTCGGATCTATTCATTGCTTGGCTTATTGGGAACTAAAGGCTTGTTGTTCTACTGTTCCGTTGACGGGGCAAGGGAAATTTACGACAGCTTTGAAGGTACAGGTTTTTGGGTGGAGGATTTCGACTCTTCATGGATAAGGCAGAGGTGCGGGTATGCGCACGATGACGGCAATGTTGAGAATGAGCCGTGACTGGGATCAATCAGTGGTCCAGCAATGGAGTAGGGGAGAGTATTTTGAGACACAGGAATCCCGTATGGGTTACCAACAGGCTGAGAAGGTCCTGCAGCAGCTATCAGGATCTCCGATGAGAGCAGGAGAGGCCAGGGAACGGATTTGGCTAGTGCATAGTGGTGCAGTAAGCTCGAGGCTTACGACGAGCAAAACATCTCAGACAAAATATGCATGGCAAAACCCGGTGCGCATGGTAAGCTGAGCAGGCAACCCGTGGGGGATGGTGACTTTGAAGGCTGCGGATGCTCGGGTTCCGATGTCCGAACACCGGTTGGCCGCAGTACTAAGCAAGTTTACACGGCGTGATTGTGCACCCCAGATATTACGGAGTAACTACGAGAGTGAAGTTCCAGGTTGTTCATCCAAAACAGCAGACATGCCATCATAGCCAAGGCAAATAAGCCCAGGGTCCAAGGCTGCTGGTGTCAAAGGACATCGGTGCTCCGCCAATCTCGGGAAACGTACATACAGAGTAGTGAAGGGTGTGGAACAGTCGTGGCGTCTCAAACTCCGGAAGGAGCACGCTAGAACCGTAAGAAAGAAATCGCTGTTGGGTTGGGGTAAAACATGGGGGGCCGAATAGTCAAGCTGATCACGCGGACATTGATATTAGTACTTGAAGTGGCTCATCCACTTAGTCGCTGACGGGCATGACAATTCGCGTCTCCATTTGCATCCATCCGTGCCCATAATGCCGATTCAAACTGGTGACCTAGTCCATGGCCTTTTCTCGGAAGAACAGTATGAAGGTTTGTTGAGCTCTGCTTGGCTGTGATTGGCTCAAGATGGGAACGTCTCAGCGGAAAAGTGGCCGCCGGAGCGTCTGCATGTCGACTTGTCTGGTACGTTGACTAGGGCAGTCTGGTTGCCCCTGTAGCTTCCGCCGGCTCGAGGAGCGCTGAGCCGGTGCTGTGCGGTACTCCGTACGCAGTCCGGGAACGAGCCTGCACAGAGGTCGGGTCAGCAAGGTGACTAGCCAATCAGCAACGGCCATTCATCGCGCCCAGTGGCTTGTCCACCACCACCTTCCAAAGGCTGCTTTCCGCTCAAGGACGTGCTCCCCGCCAAGTATATCCCTGCCTGGTTGGTGCACAACTAGCATCGTGGGAACATTTTCTGTCTGCGGCGCTTGGCCCCTCCTCATCCGCCATTTGCTTCTGCCTTTTACTTCCACCTACACCCAGGCTCCTCTCCGGCAACTCTCTGCTTTCTCCTTGAGCTGCTCGGTCGTGGTGTAGCTCTCGACTTCTCATCTTTATCCCATCGCTCGAGTGCAAACGTTGCCCATCATGCAAGCTCCAGTGTTGGTTATGAGTGAGTTGGCTGTCCTATTTTTTCTTGGCAACCCTCCCCCCTGGTGCCTCGTGATGCGCCGGCTTTTCGAGTCCCCAAAGCTGCATCATCTCGACATTGCCATGCTGACTTTTGATATCTGCAGACACCAACAGCGGTGAGAGGCAAACGGGAAGAAAAGCTCAACTGTCCAACATTGCCGCTGCGAAGACGTATGTTGCCTAACCACCCTGCCACCACCCTGCCTCGACATCCAAGCACCAGCCGCTAAACAATTTTGTGCGTCTTTTCATAGTGTTGCCGATATCATTCGATCATGTCTTGGCCCCAAGGCCATGCTCAAGATGCTCCTCGACCCTATGGGCGGTATAGTCTTGACCAATGATGGACATGCTATCCTGCGGGAGATTGAGGTGTCGCACCCCGCGGCTAAGAGCATGATTGAGCTCAGCCGAACACAAGACGAGGAAGTTGGCGATGGTACCACGACCGTCATCATTCTAGGTAAGCAGTGGAATCAGCATCATCACCGTTGCAGCCCATGCTTCCACGCCCAACCCACACGTCACATCTAACGCTGCTGCAGCCGGTGAAATCTTGGCCCAAGCTCTCCCTCAACTCGAACGCAACATCCATCCCGTCGTCATCATTTCCGCCTTTAAACGTGCCCTCGAGGATGCAATCAAGATCATTGACGAAATCTCACTACCGATCGACATTGATGACGACAAGGCCATGAACCAGCTCATCTCGTCTTCTATTGGTACAAAATTCGTCTCTCGATGGATGGACCAGATGTGCGAACTTGCCCTTCAGGCCGTGCGAACCGTTACTTGGGAGACTGGCAATGGAAAGACTGAAGTTGACATCAAGCGCTATGCTCGTATCGAAAAGGTCCCCGGCGGCGAGATTGAGGACAGTAGAGTCCTGGACGGTCTGATGCTGAACAAGGACATCACACACCCCAAGATGCGCAGACGCATTGAGAAGCCCCGTATCGTCCTTCTCGACTGTCCTCTGGAGTATAAGAAGGGAGAGTCTCAGACCAACATTGAAATTACCAAGGAGGAGGACTGGAACCGAATCCTGCAGATTGAGGAGGAGCAGGTCAAGGCCATGTGCGAAGCCATCATTGCCGTCAAGCCCGACCTTGTCATTACCGAAAAGGGCGTATCAGGTGTGTTTTTTTTTCGTTCAATGACTTGTCTATCAAGATGTGTTGTTGTATTGCTAACATGACGCACCGTAGACCTCGCCCAGCATTACTTCATGAAGGCCAACATTACCGCCCTTCGACGAGTTCGCAAGACCGACAACAACAGAATAGCCCGAGCCACCGGCGCCACCATTGTGAACAGAGTGGACGACCTCCAGGACTCCGACGTCGGTACGCGATGCGGTCTGTTCGAGATTGAGAAGATTGGCGACGAGTACTTCACTTTCCTTACCAAGTGCCAGGACCCCAAGGCCTGCACCATCCTCCTACGCGGTCCGTCAAAGGACGTCCTCAACGAGATTGAGCGCAATCTGCAGGATGCCATGGGCGTTGCCCGCAACGTCATGTTCCACCCTCGCCTGTCCCCCGGCGGCGGCGCCACCGAGATGGCTGTCTCAGTTAGACTGGCACAGCTCGCCAAGGGCATCGAGGGTGTCCAGCAGTGGCCATACAAGGCTGTTGCGGATGCTCTCGAGGTGATTCCCCGCACTCTGGTCCAGAACGCCGGTAAAAGCCCAGTGCGTGTCTTGACCGACCTACGTGCCAAGCAGGCCGAGGGAAAGAGCTCGTGGGGTGTCAACGGCGACACGGGTACCATTGTGGACATGAAAGAGTACGGCGTATGGGAGCCCGAGGCTATTAAGCTGCAGAGTCTGAAGACGGCTATTGAGGTAAGTCGCCTATAAATTGGAAGCCGAGAGAGGATTCATCACAGCTAACTGTTGGCAGGCCGCATGCTTGTTGCTCAGAGTAGACGATATTTGCAGCGCCAAGAAGGCACAACTGGGTGGCGCTCCTGGTGTTGGTGGAGGTGACGACTAAGCCAGACATTAGAGAGTGAGCGATGAGACAAGGGGATAGACGATTTGATCACCAAACGGAATGGATACAACGGTAGGGAAAGAAAGGGAGTAAAGCATGTATGGTTTGCAACAAGAATACCCCTATACTCTCGCCGCCAGAGGAGCAAGTGTGGGTTCTGGAGGGTTAATTCGCCATAGACTACAAAAATTCAAGGTGTACGGGTAGCTCGAGAGGAGACGACTCCCTCAGCTGGGTAGACGGTTTTCTTTTTGTTACAAACAAACAAAAAAGATTACGAACAAGATGTGTGCAACATGTGATGCAGTATTATACTGCAAGTAAACTGCTTCATACTCTTCATCAATGAATTGATGTGGTTTGCTATGCATTGCGTATATATACACGGGTATCAAAATCAAGGCCATGCCGTATGTACTGTGAACTATCAAATGCGGTCAGTCATCATCATGAATGACAAGGCCAACAGGCGCTGAAGACGCCGCTCCTCCGGCCGTTGTATCTTGTTCACCCCTGTCCTCCTGCACGTCTGGATCCCCTCCGTGCCTACTCGGGCCCTGTGCGGCGTCTTCGGCTCCCTCACCACGGCCAACACCGGTGCCTCCCGTCTTCTTTCCCTTGTTCGCCTTCCGCGCCTTCATCTTCTCCCTCCGCTCCCTGTTCTTCCTGGTTTTCTCCTCATCTCGTTGGAGTCTCTCGGCGCGGCTCTTTTCAAAGTGGTCCTGGTCCTTCTCACGCTTCAGGGTCTCGTCCATCTCCCTCAGACGCTGGTATTCGCGGCGCCTCGAGGCCTTGTACACGTGGAACTCGCCGGATCCAGCGCCCGCCGAGGACCCCTGGACGTTGGTGTAAATCTCGGGGATGTGCGGGGCCCTCTTGACCGCGGCGGACGACGGGAGGGGAATGTTTTGGTCGGGCTTGGCGAAGAGGGCTGTTAGCGAGGCGGCCTGGGAGGACGTGGGCGACAGGACGCGCTTCTTGGTGGCCCGGCGGGAGCGCGGGTCTGCCGATGTTGGGATTGACTCGGGGCCTGGGGCGGACATTTTGGGATGCGTCCGGGGTTGTGAGGGTGTTTGGCGGAGAATATTTGTTTGCGTCGACTTGATTGAGGGGGGGGGGCTTGACTCGGCTCCCTGAGAGGGTGGTAGTTTTCCCAGAGTTGTGGTTTTTGTTGGTGATGGGCGGGACGGGGAGTCGGAGGCGCAAAACGGGGTCAGACGATGCGAGCGCGGGCTCGTATGTCCTTGTTTGAGGCGATGCGGCGCGATGCAGTACGATGTGACGTGATGGCAGACGGCTGTGGTGATGGCTGGTGAGAAGCAGGAGTGTTGAAAACGAGAGTCTCAGAGACGGGAGATGCCCTAGCGCTCCGGGGGGCCGAACAACGGAGTGAAACACGGAGGAACACAAATAAATAAAGATAGGGGAGGCGAGCTGTGCGAAAGGGGCCCGAGTCTATAGGCGGCTCTTGGCAACGGCAAAGTTTAAAGTTGCGGAGGGATGATTTCTGACAAGGCTGAGAAAAGGATTGCGAAAAGGTCTACTCGGGTGGTGTGTGGATGTTTGAGGTTGACCGGACGTCAAGAAGGCGGAGCCCCACATGCTTTTCCCCGAGATGGTGCGCGCAACCACTTTAATACGTTAAGTAGTCGAGGTACAGTCCTGTGGCCCCCAAATCCAGGCCGATATCGAATCATCTTATGCATGAGCGGGACGGGAAGAAGTAAAATAATCTGGCCGCGGCGGCTGCACCACCAACGACAGACAAGACAACACACAAGTCACGCGAGAAGGATTTATTAGGCAGCGGTTGCAAATGGTTTCATACTTACTCGCGCCAGCATGCTGGGGTCCCGGGATGCCCCACGTGCGACAGGCCCTTGGGTTTAAGGTACTTAGAAACAAGTGAAGTATGTAGTCAGTACATGTCAGGCGCCTGTTGCCATCGCTGAGGAGAGGTATCGGGGTACTTGTGTAGGTCCGTCAACTCCAGTCTAGAGTCACCATTTATAATCCACATGCTCCAACATACGATCACCATCATACTCCGTACACATGCCTCTTTGCTTTTCGACAACCTCTACCGAGAGCTTCGAATGGCCTGCTTCTCCAAGAGTGCCCTCATTCATTACATCTAATATACCCGCACCTCGTTATTTGCGACTCGACTTCCTGCAGCCTGTTTTCAAACCGTCCCGCCGGCAATACCAACACCTCAACGTCGTGAAAGATTGTATCCCGGACGTCAACGGCCCAACCCAACTCTTGTCCTCTGCAAACTACACATACCCCCTACCTGCAAAACCATGGCAAAGCCGAGATTAATTATACTCATTCGACATGGCCAGTCGGAAGGAAACAGTACGTCTCTTGGCCAGCCGCATCCAGCCTCTTCTAACCGTCTTGACTTGCCAAATTACTAAATGCTGTCTCTCCTCTTCCTCAGAAAACCGCGAGATCCACCAAACCGTCCCAGACCACCGGGTAAAGCTCACGCCCGAAGGCTGGTCCCAAGCCCACGAGGCCGGCCGCCGCCTGCGCAACCTCCTCCGCCCAGACGACACCCTCCAGGTATTCACATCGCCTTACCGACGCACGCGCGAAACCACAGAGGGCCTCCTCGCCACCTTGACGTCCGACGACCCGGAGCCCTCG
The DNA here is from genome assembly GCF_013426205.1 of Metarhizium brunneum. Taxonomy (NCBI): domain Eukaryota; kingdom Fungi; phylum Ascomycota; class Sordariomycetes; order Hypocreales; family Clavicipitaceae; genus Metarhizium; species Metarhizium brunneum. The sequence goes on along the minus strand of NC_089423.1, from coordinate 6,255,235 downwards.
CCGTTCCGCCTGTCCAACATCAAGGTCTACGAGGAGCCTAGGCTGCGCGAGCAAGACTTTGGCAACTTCCAGCCATGCAGCGCCGAGATGGAGCGCATGTGGCAGGAGCGCGCAGACTACGGACACTTCTTCTACCGCATCCCCAACGGCGAGAGCGCCGCCGACGCCTACGACCGCGTGAGCGGCTTCAACGAGAGTCTATGGCGCCAATTCGGCGACGACGACTTTGCCAGCGTCTGTATCTTAGGTTATTACCACTCTCGCCTTCTTTTCTGCCTCATCATGAACCAAGTCTAACCTCCTCTGTCCTTGTTTTCTCCGCATCTAGTCACTCACGGCCTCATGTCGCGCGTCTTTCTCATGAAATGGTACCACTTCACAGTCGAATACTTTGAAGACCTCCGCAACGTTGACCACTGCGAGTTCCTCATCATGCGCAAGCAAGAAAACGGCAAATTCCTCCTCGAAACCAAGCTCCGCACGTGGTCTGAACTCCGCCGAGAACGAGCCCTCGCCAACAGCAGCAGCAGCAGCAGTATCAAGGAAAAGGAAAAGGACGACACCTCCAAGCTCGACCGCACACGCACCTTTGTCGTGACCCGGAAATGGGGCGGCTGTCCCAACGGTTGCAACCACACTGACCACTATAAGAGGCGTCACGACCTCGAGGCCCTGCGCCAGAAGGACAACGAGCTCAGCGGTCACGCCGCCGCCGCCTCCGCCGCCGCCAACGGAGGTATGATATCCGCCCGTCGCCACCGGCACAAATCCACCGTGAGCATGGGCGACGGCGACGACGAGTACAGCGACCAGCACGTCCTGGGCGACGCGCCGCTCGAGAAGACACGCAGCCTGGACGAAGTCATGTCTTCGCCAGACGGCACGCCGTCCTACATCACGGCCGAGGACCGTCTGCGCAGCCTCAAGTCCCCCCCTTTACACCTCGGCCGCGACTTTGGCGGCACCTACTCGGGCCACGCATCCCTCGCCGGCTCCGACTCGGACGTGTCGTCCGACCTGGGTCGCCGCTGCCGCCGCCGAAAGACGAGCCACAATGGCGAGGAACAAGCTCCAAGGAGCAACGGCGACACCTCTCATTGCATGGGCGCGCATGCCAATCGGCTGGGAGACGCACCGCCCGCGGCGGGCTCCGATATGGAGGACCTGGATGCCGCTGAGAAGGAGGACAGGAGCATTCGTGGGAGCGTGTACTAGATTTCGCTGTACATCTTTCCTTTTTCTTCTTTTTCATTCTCTTTTCTGGGCATAGCATTGCTGGCGTTGGGCGGGAAAACAGAGCGTATACACATTGGGCTTCATAGATTGAATACATGGCGTGACCGACTGATTGATGAGTAGAATGGAACTAGTTCTCAAGACAGACTCCCCAAGTGAGAAATGATTAGAAAAAGTTGACCCCAGATACGATCGAGTGCCACAACTCCAACAGAACACCGCCTCCGAGACCCGAATGAACCATCCAAAGCCTATGTACGGAGTATGTGCCCGGCAAACCAAGGCTCCATGTGTCCAGACAAACTGTTAGCTTGGCAAATCGACCATGTTCACCTCGACACCAACAATCTAATCCCACAAGAAATCAATTCTTTCTGCGCCGTCTACCCGACGACGTCTTTCTACACAATTCCAATACATGACAAGAATTTACCTTGCGCCTTCCATACCCTTTTGCAGAGGCCGCAGAGGCCATGCGCACGTTGTAATAACACATGGAATGAAAAAGAACCCGAATCAACCCAGACCCAGTAAACACAAATATCCGTCAACGAGCAAGTCCACCAAACACTTGCATCCTTCATTAACAGGTACGCACGTCTTTTTCCTCTCAACAAACACCCACGTGGGAGGGGTATTAAACACTCCCCCTTGTATAAGCCAGACCGATCCCATACAGTGATGCGTCATGCTAGAAAATGGACAAAAACATCGTAAAGCGTGCTTGCTTTTGCACCACGTGAAACCAGACTTTCGTGTATCAGCAGGTGATCGCGGCCGCTATCGCTCGCTTTGAATTGTCTCCTAATAGGAGGCATAGAAATAAAAGGAAAAAACGGGAAAAAAAAAAGGCCCCGGCGTGTTTCATGCTGTCTTATATGCCAGCGACACCGGGAAGATTATCCCCTCGCTGCTCTTAAGACGGAAGGAAGAATACAGTGTTGAAGAAAAAGGGAAAAAAGAATATGTGAGGTAAAGTAGAATGAACAAGGGGCAACTCGCTGCTGACTCATGGGCTGCTCCTTCCGTCTCAAAAGAACTTGGCCATGGCCCTGCTTAAATCGATAAAGTCGACGGGTTTTGTCACGTAGTCGCTGAAACCCGCCGCAACACATTTTTCTTGCACATCAGACATGACATTAGCTGACAGTGCAATAATTGGCAGCTTGGGCAAACTCGACAGCTTCTCCCATTCTCGTATTTCACGGCATGCCTGGTAGCCGTCTTTTCGTGGCATATGGAGGTCACACTTGCATAATACGTTAGCTTTCGGCTCGTAACATTTTGTTTCGCCCTGCAGTAACTTACCAGAATCAGGGAGTAGTAGCTATGAGGCTTGGAAAAGACAATTTCCGTGCACTCGACGCCGTCAACAGCAACCTCGACCTCGACTCCAATCTTCTTCAAATACTTGTTCAACACCTTCTGATTCACAGGATTGTCCTCCACAAGCAGCACTCTGTACCCCTTGTTGCCCATGCGCTTCTCAATCTCTTGGTAACTGGCCTTTTGGTTCTCAACCATCTGTTGCGCCGTAGATCGGTTTCTGTCCGTGCTGAGATCTCGTACTTTTTCCGGGTCGAAAATGACTGCGAATCGCGACGGCTTGACAGGCTTGTATATAAAGGTAACGAGATTCTCTGACAGGAAACGCTCGTGCTTCGTATCGGCAGCTAGCTTCTGAACGGCTTGTCGTTGTACAGAGTCACAGAGAATCACAATGGTGGTTCCCTCGATTTTCTGCGACTTGGTAATTCGATCCATGACATCAATGATGGCCTCGGCAGACGCCAAGTTGAGAACGATGTGAGTAAATCGCATGGCATCTTCGCCGCCAAGGAAAGGCTCCGCGTCTTCGATGGAAGCAATGGCCGTGATCCGATGAGGAACGTCCTTGGGTAGTGTCATTTCAATGTGTTGCGTCGTTGCTTCGCGGCTGTGGTGCTGCGCACAGATGATCAAGATTGAGTACAGTGGTGGGCGCAAGTCACTCTTTGGAGGAGGGCTGCCAACCTCTGACGTTGACGGTCTCGGCGGCGACCCTCTGTCCACGGCCATTTCCAATTTCATTTGGGACAAGTCCTGTCCACTGGCCTTGGCTGCCTCACTAAACCGAGCCAGACCGGAATGGCCAGAAGCAGTCGAGGGGGGGCCTGTGAGATATCTCGGAGGGCGACTCGGAGGTTCCAGGCTACCACTTGCACAGGCGGATACGGGGGATGCAGAGTGTATTCCCTTAGGATTTGCCCCTTCTTCTTCTCCTTCCCTTGGGCTACTACTACTGCCTCGCAACTCTTCAACCGCGGAAAGTCCTGTAGTTTGATGGTTAACATTTTCGGACGACCCTTGTCTTGATCCAGTGGAGGCGGTTGATCCAGGACTAATTGGGATGTTGGGATGATCTTCGGGCGATGGCAAGGTAAATCGAGCAGTGAATGTAAACGTTGACCCTTTGCCAGGAATAGCCGTGCCTTCCATCTTGCCACCATGAAGCTCAACAAGTTGTCGAGAAATCACCAGTCCCAGGCCGCTTCCGCCATGTTGCCGGGTGCTGCTTCCGTCTATCTGGCTAAATGGCTTAAAGATCAGTTCTGCCTCCTCCTTTGTGAAGCCCCTGCCTGTATCGGTAATGGCAAATTGAAGCATAATTTCATTCTCGTTGCAAACTGCCGGGTCCTCTTCGGTATACACTCTGCACCGGCTAAACACTTCGCCCTCGGCCGTAAATTTGATTGCATTTCCAATAACATTGAGCAGGACTTGGCGAATTCGAACCTTGTCGCCCTTTACCCACGCAGGCACATCTGCTTCGACAAGGTAGTTCAGCTCGAGGCGCTTGGCAATGGCCATGGTTGATACGAGTTCATTCACGTCCTCAATCAGAGACCGCGTGTGGAACCACTCGTACTTTAGCTTCATCATGCCGGCGTCTACCTTTGACAGGTCTAAAATGTCATTAATAATCATGATCAGGCTGTTGGCGCTGGTCTGAATTGTATTGGTGTAGTCTCTTTGCTCCTCATTGAGCGTTGTGTCCTGCAAAAAGCTCACCATGCCCGAGATACCAATGAGAGGTGTTCGAATCTCGTGAGACATGTTGCTCAGAAACCGACCTTTGGATTCCATGGCTTCCTTGAGCTTGGCCTCCAGAAGCTTGTGATCATTAATGTCGGTAGCAGAGCCAAAATAAGAACTGGCTCCCCGTCCGAAATCAAACGTGTCGATTTCGACGCAACGAATGAGGTGCCATCGGTACTCGCCAGTCTTAGACCGCAGTCGGACCTCGGTAGTGTATGACAGCCTGCCGCTTGTATCCGTCGTCACCTTGATTATGCCCTTTCGTGCGAGTTCTGTGAGCTCGGCGGATGGGAGGGAGTAGATGGACTCGGAACCGGAGCTGCTGGCTCTGGACAGCGCAGGCTGCACGTTTCGCATTCCTGACTTGCCAACAGCTGGCTGCTGCTGCACATTGCGCGCCGTTGGCGTAGTCTGGGTTCCCGACGACGATGCTCCACCGTGACCCTTTTCTTCCGGAGGTGATTGTGCGTCATTCAAAGGCTGACCTCCGTGTTCAATTGGAATCCGACATCTCGCTAGATCATCAGGGTGTACGTGGTCCATGAACCCAAGACCGAGCGAATCCTCAAAGCTCTGCCCGGTGTAGGACAGCCACTGGTCATTGGCAAACGTAATGGCGTCATCCTCGGTGGCCGTAAAGATGATTTGTGGGATAAGGTTTGCGAGCAGTCGGTGTTTGGCCTCGGAAGCCTCGATTTCTTCTTGTCGAGCAGCCTTTAGCTCGGCAATATGCTGGTCATGAATGTCCATATACGAGCCCAGGAATTGCATGATGACTCCTCTCTTGTCCTTTGACGCCACAGCGCGGGCATAGAACCAGCGGTATGCACCATCAAATCTCTTTATACGAACGGATCTTGAAAACTGTTCGCCTGTCCGAAGCGAGTGGCCCCAGGCTTTGAGATAGCCCGCTCGGTCATCGGGATGAATGCTCCCCCATGGATCAGCCGACAGGTCTGCTACCGTCTGCCCACGATACGATAAGAAGCGACTATTCACCCACACAGTCTCGCCTGTTTGGGGCAATGACACAAAGACATGGGCAGGCAGCGAGTCTAGTATGAGACCCTTTAACCTATCGGATGGAGGTGGCATGTCTCCAGCCATGGACGTCAACGAGCCGCTACGCGGTGGTACGGCTGGGGTGGGAGGCAGTCTAGCCGACAAACTAGAGCTCGGAGGCAGCGATTGGAAGGTTGAAGAAAAGTCGGCGCCATAGCTATGCAACACACTGTGACCATAGTGAGATGCGTCGTTGTTGTTGGTATTGAGGTCTGCCTTGCCTCCGTCCTCGGTCTTGTCACTCACCAGCTCAGAAGCGCCGCCACCACTGCTACTCGGGGCACCGGCGTCCTCCTCATCCTCTTCCTCCTCCTTTTGGGGTTTCGTCATGGAATCTTCAGATTCGAAATAGCCTCTTTCAACCACTTGCTGCTGGGGGCTAGAAGCCGCCTCATTCCCAAATCGAACCCCAGCCAGAGACGAATGCCTTTTCTCGCTGGGGGAGCTATCTTTGGAGACAGTTCGCGGCCGTTGAGTCGCCGAAGTCGACGCCTCCTTTACTACTAGTCTTTGCTTGGTTGCGAAATAGCTCTCTAGGGCTTGTGAACCTGACGGACTACCAAGAGGTTGGCGCCGGTCAACAAGATGATTCAGCGAGCCGTGTTCCCAGCCAGGTGTAACCAATGGTGAGGCAGTTGTACTTTTCGAGATGGCCGAATAGTCGCTGGGACTGGTAATGCTTCCTCCAAGAGAGTTCTGATGAACAAGAGCCTGCGCCGATGCCAGAAACGCGCCGCCGTCGACATGGCTTCCGAACGGGGCAACCGCCCCGAAGCCGGTTGTCGAAGGCCGTCGTCGTCGAAGGCCGGCTAATTCGGTTTCAAGGTTGCTGTAATGACGACAAAGCGAGAAAGAAGTGGCCATGTGCGGCGCCAGGTTTTCTAAAGAGTGCCTCAGATTGGAAGGATAAGGTATAATCGGGCTAAGGATGGAGAGGACAGCGATGGGGGACGATCGGTTTCGTTTTACTTGTTCGGGAGAGACTTGGTCGGCCTCAGCGCTTACATGCCGCTCATCCCTGCTTCGTAAATGTGACTTTTGTTCAAGCGCCGCCGTATCAAGCTTGAATGACCGCGTTGGCTTGGAGAGAAGGACGTGGGTCAGGGGTATGTGAAGGACAGTCCAAGAATTATCGACGCCAATCGCTTCCGGCGGACGCATTCCTGTGTAGCTCGTGGGGGGTGAGCCGGGGTTAAAAGAGTCTTCGTCGACCATGGCATCTGTGAAGAAGGGGTTCTCCTTCGGGTCGGCTCGAACGGCAGGAGACGGAGCTGGTGATTGGGACCACGGGGACGGCGGCGCTTGTTCGTACTCCTCATACTTTGGGGTTGGTGGCCGGGGATCCTCGTCGTCCAATGACGATGATATAGTGGTCGTTTTGAGCTTGTCGCCAACATGATTATTACCCATACCCTTGGACTGTGTTGTTCCTGCGAAAATCGTCGACAATTTTGACACGGACTCGGTTCGCGGTCTTTTGATTCTCTTGGAATCTGCACTGCTTCCCTTGGAAGCTGACTTCTGTTCAACGGTCTGCTTAGGGTCGGGCTTTGTTCTGGGAAGGTATGGATATGTTCGGGTTAGAGCCACGGGTCGACCACGCTCGAGCACTCGCATAACACCGGTATGGTCAATTAGGGGATCAGCTTCATAATCCAGGGCTTGCAGAACAGGCAGGACCTGTCCCTGGCCTTCGTAGCGGGCCATGAACGGGGCCTCCCAGCTGGGGATTGCCTGTTGAGTCTCGGCCGTGGCGTCATGCTCATCCAGAGCGTCCTTATTCAACTTGGTGTAGTCATCATGAAGCTCTGCCGCGACCCGCGGTGAAGGATACTGCGTCTTACTTCTCGATAAATTAGTCGGTCTTTTCGGCGGCGGCATTATTGAGTTTTGGTCCAACGACTTGTGTTTGTTTTCCTCAAAGGCGGTATATGAGTGGCGGGTCCGCAACCCTGGCCGGGGGGCTGCAGTAGAGGGCGAGTCTGCGGTTCTATCGTCAAACGCCGCTGCCCCATCGGAAGCACTACTCGCCTTTGCCAGGTAGCCGAGGCTCAGCTCGTCTTCTTGATGCTCATTGTATGTGGCTTTTTGACCCCAAGGAACATTTTCAATGTCAGTCGTGTCGGCAGGAATGGCCAGCGTCACTCGCTCTGCTTTGTAGATGTCCCTCATGATTTGTACCACTGTATTCCACCACGCATCTAACCCAGGCTCAGCAGACAGCATCAGAGACAAGTCGTAGAGGTTCGGAGAGGGGAAATCGAAACCATGAGGATTCTCGGAGGCAGCTCCTGGCGGCTCAAACGCGACATTCGATGCTGGCGTGGATGACTCTGATGAAACCTTGTCCAGCAAACCGCGGTATTCCAAGGGCGACTGGAATTGTTGCCGTGATAACGGACTCGCCGTCGGTTGGTAGGGAACCCATTTGGACGACGTTTGATGGGAAGGAAATCTGGCCATTCGGGGAAAGGGGTACGAAGGTGTTTGTGCGACTGCTGCCGGGGTCATGGTGCCGCGGACGGTGTTGCCAGACTCGGTCGAGGTGGTGGTGAGCGCCGCCGTGAGCATTGGCGGAGAAGACATGCCTGCTGCTTCTTCTAGGATGGGAGAAACTCGGGTCTTTTCCGACTGCGTCATGAGCAGACCTTTAAGTGAGAGTTCGCGGATCTCCTGGTCCCGAGCCAACCTGGCGCGATATTCATTGAGCTGTTGCTGCGAAGTAGCCAGGACTGCTGCTGGAGGATGGTTGCCCAAATCCGTGCCTGCAGGCGAGCAGTTGCCTTCTGCTGCCGTGTGAGGAGCGATAGCTTCGTCGCCATGGAATCGTCGTTCCTTTGAGCTCTGCCACTCTCGCAGGCCCCTGCCCGACAGTTCGGACGCTGAAGAGAAGGGGTAGCTGGAGCGGCGTTGAGCCATTCTAGTACGTGCATGCCCAGTGGAAATGTGTGCGGCGTCTTCTGCTTCTGCTTCTTCTACTAATACAAACTTGCCCACAATCACTCCATCTCTGGTGATACCACTCCCAGCAGCTAGCTTGCGAGTCGTGGGCGATGTATGCGACGGAGACGGAGGAGAAGCTGGGTTGACGGCGGCCACAGTGGAAGCCTCTGCGGTGGCACGCGTCGAGTCGGGCGTCGTCGAGTCGACACAGGTCGAGGGCGAGATGTAGTAGTTAATGTCCAGGGGAGGAGAGTCAAGGCTGTGCATGCCTCATATAAGAAGGCTCGTGATTGGTAGTTATGAGGTCAGTTCGGTGGGCGGCAGTGTGCATGAGGTCAGAGGCGGGTATATGTAAGTAGGCCGTTTTGTATGCACAAACGTCAATAAGGCTCGCAACGGCGGGATTTGCAGCTGCTTCTGCTGTCAGCACAGTCAACCGGTCCAGCTGTCTTGCACAACCGACGACAAGAGGCACCCACGGGCAATTCTCGTGATGTTCTCCGGTGCCAAGTGCGGACAACTCTGGTCAGTACATCCGTCACCGCCCAAGGCCTTGGAGGTCGCCGGTAGGCCAGGAGTTGCTAAAGAGAACAAACGGTGAAGAAGGCCGTCAGGAAAGACAGGCAATGCAAGCAGCGGGAGCGGGTTAGCGCAACAGGCGAGACGTCAGACGACCGAGGACAGACGTCACGTCACCAGGCCGTAGAAGGCTGGACGAGTAACAATGAAGGGGGAGGGAGGGCGGCAGAGAGCAGTCTGGCACCGTGCCCGTGCCCGTCAACACTGGGGTCGAGGGGGCTTCGAGGACTGCCTAGGGCCTTGGTGCTTTGGTGCTTAGAGTCAATGACCGAGGAACTGCACTTGGACTTGATTGAGCAGAAGCCACGAGCTCGAGAGCAGCAAAAGCGCGAGGTTGTGCAACTTTGCAAGTGACTCGGTTGACGCAAAAATGGACACAAGGATGGCCACAACGTCAGGCTGCGTCCTCGGAAGCCCTCAAGCGCTGCAAGTGGGCCAGCGGACAGGCGGGCGGGCGGGCGACTGTGCTCAGTGGTGCATCTGCATGACAAGGGGGCTCCCGGGGGGCCGTCGAGGCGCTTGAGTGCTCTGATGCTCCTCGCGCCTTTTCACCGGGCCAAGAAGGTCAGCAAAAAGAGGCCATATGTCGGTACAACTGACAGGCTTTGTCCATGGCCTCGGAGGTTTTTTTGTTTTGTTTTTCAAAAACGTACACTGAATACTACACATATTTATACATAAACAATTCATGAATCAAATGGCTCTTCATACATCCGCCCGCGTCTCTACGCGCGTAGGCCCTGCGCGCAAGAACACCAAGAACCTGCCCGCCGTCTCGATTTTGTCACTTTTTCTTTCCAAGGATCGTCTCCAACCCTGGAGAGACAGACGTCAACTGCCTAAGTGGCCGTCGCCAGGAGAAGCGACCGGGGGGGCAACTATGACGTAGGTGACGGCACGGACCAGTGGGCGATTGAATTAATTCCAGAGGTCCATGGCCAGGGCCCAAGGCCAGCCAAAGCCCTCCGTTACCACAGCGCCCAATCAGCTCGTTCATATCTCGCACATCCCCATCACCACAGCCCGGGGGGGGTCAAGGGGGGAGGGAAGGAGGGTTAGGGGGCCAAAATGGAAGCCACATTCTCCTCCGTTGTCATATCAGACCCAAAAAAAAACCAGTTCGTCACTCACGTCCCTGTCACCCACGCACAGCAATTCAGTAGCCACACCAGACTCTCCTCGACCATGTTGGCCCGCAATCCAGGCGAGAGTCCAGGGCCTAAACTGGTCAGACATCGTTAGTGCCGTCGCTGTCGTTGCCCCTGCGGCCATTGTAATAGTACTATTACTAGTACTAGTACATACTACCAGTTGACACATGTGCACTCCGAACAAAACAACAGGAACAACGGGGGCTGCCTGAAATTCCTGGGCCATGACAGCATCTACCGAGTGCATTCTCCTTGTTCTTTAATTTTACTTGATTATTGCAGCCATAATCTATCTTCCAAGTTTTCTCGCCCTCCCCTGGAGTACTCCCACCGCAACTCCACATATCGGGTCAACAATCATGTACGGAATATGCTCCGTACTGTAGGCACTGATGCTTCTCCATCAAAAACTTATGAACAACTGGCTAATAATGTTCCAATCAGCAAACCCGAGCTCGTTGATCTCAAGTCGTGTTCCGACTTTTCCTCTCTACGGCGAATGCAACGTCTGGGCCTATCATGTCCAAGCAACCTGTCAGCAATCGTCAAGGACAATGTGAGCGTCTCGCCCAATGACTGGCTGACTAGTCCGGGGTCCAAAGAAGAGCAATGGAACTTTCAACAAGGCATGCTAGTAGGTCACCCAGTCGCAAAATCAATGCACGTCGAGTCGTCAAGTTTTTCTGATCCGGCGCCCTCTGTAGGAAATGCAGCATCAAACATCGACCAAGCTGCAGACGTACCGCCTGGCAATAAATAAATAAAAAAATCATGGGCCCGAAATCTCGGCGCTGCTTCGAAGCTATTTGGCCTTGGCAAAGTGTGTAATCGATATGGCTTCTCCTCCTCCAGAAACCGCTGAAAAGGAGGACTCGTCGTCTCGAACGTTCGACTGGATTCGGCGCCTCCTGGATTCTCGGGTCGTTTCAACTAGGCCTTGAAGACTCTTGGTCAGAACTGGGCTTTGCGGCTGTCCCGTGCATCTCCATCAACTGGTCCTCGTCATCACGAGCTCTTCACACTAGTTTTCCAAACCCCACGCGCCAGAAAACCCAAGCCTACGGATTAAAGCCTGATGGTCCGTTGCCATGCAGCCCAAGGCCCACGCGCTGGGAAACTTAGAGGTTCCCCTAGACTTCATGACCCATTCAACGGTGGCTCACTAGGAGCTTTTATTATGCTGCGGAGTGCTTAATTTGCAACTCTAGCTATTAGTTGCCGGCTCAGCGTTGAGTCAAAGACCGTTCCCAGGTGCAAGGTGGCCGCCGAACTACCAGGAGCCCTGTCAGGATGTATCGGCTAACATCAGGTAGACACGCATCCCAGCACAACAGTGCAGCAGGCGATGTAAAGGTACTTTCGGGGGGCTACGAATTACGTACGCCTCTCTCCCCACCTCTAACCGATTCATCCCTCACGACACGTGCAAGCAGGAGGCAGCGTTGAGAGGCTGTGCACGTCTGTATCACAACATGACTTCAGCCCTGTCGTTGAATTCCACTGCAAATCCAAGGCCCGTACAAATGATGATTGCTATGGCGATGGCAAAATGCCCCATCCCTACTTAGGCGGGGCATTCTCAGCTGGGTAGCTACCGGCGAACCAAGCAACTGGCAATTGACGAATTCACAGAGATGTCTTTCTAATACCCAGTGATGTGGTGAGATGCGAAACTCGGTGGATCTTATCAGTCTGTCTGGACCTCAGGTCTGTCTGTGTACGGAGTATAGATACGTCCTCCCTGCTCTGCCGCGTTAGGGATGGGAAGTGTCTGACGCCAGCAGATGGCGCCTAAATGCCGAGTTACACCAAAAATAGAAACTAGCCAAGACATAGTACTCCGTACCAAGATGTCGAAATGCTTCGTCTCGGCCCTTGCCTCGAAACGGTGCGCAGTCACGCAGTCACGTCGTGTCACGCTTCGGCCACATTGATTGTTTGCCATGGAGACGACATTTGGAACCAATTTCCGAACTGCCTCCACCTGGTGGCCTGTTTGTGCGGCTGCACCGGAACCAGCCAGTTTCATATGTTCAATTCGGCGATTGGATTCAGCGCTTGCGCCTGCCCGCGTTGGCGAACCCGGTGTAGTAGGGCTGCAGCTGGGGGCTATATAGTACTATCGCAATTGATACGAGTATATTGAAAAAGCAAGGAGCGCCGACAACTGACTGGAATTCCCCAGATAATCGCCATGGCGTCGGCTGCACTCGACCGATGCCAGCCAGGGAGGGAGAGATGAATGCTGCAAGCCACCAAGTAACGCTTGCCGGCTAGCCGGCTAGCACCAGACGTCTTTGATACATACATGTCACCTATAACATCAGGGGCGCAGAGATGGCATCCGAGGCAAAAACGCGGGCATTTGCGCGATGTCGGATGCAGAGCTTGACAAGTCGTCTGCAACAGAGCAAATCTAAGCCGGTATGCACGACGCCAACTTGAGACTGGCCTTCCCCGCACGAGCTCGAGTTGTTGTTATTAATGATGAGCAAGCAGAACACCACACACATGCAGATTGCCGCGTCTTCACCAGACCGACAAGTCAGAAGATAGGGGTCCCTTGCTCGTGTAACCCCGAGATACACGAACGAACATCACTTGGCGATACATCCATTACGAAATGAAATGAATCTATTCCTGAGGCCAAGGAGACGCGAAGGGGATGCCACGTGCGTGGCCTTCTGTCCGAGTCTTCTACGACACGACTGTTTTCGTTTGGGAATACTATTGGCCGCGTTCTTTTCTTTTCTTTTCTTTTTCGATTGCCGCGCGCGTGGCTGAAGCGTCGACCTAGCATCTCGAAGTACCCCATTCGGTATCGGGGGGGAGAGGGAGGGGGGACCCGTACTCTCTATTGTCTGTCGGCTTAGACCCGTCATTATTCAAGTGGTTGCTCATGGTGTGTTGATCAAAGCCCAGGTTTTCGTCTCTTTGTCTCTTCCCTCCCGGCTGTCTGTGTCCGTGTGACGCATTCTGACAAGTCAAACCTAGGGTGAAAGCACTCAAGTCCCACACTAATGCTGCCGGATTGCGTCAGTGGCGCACCATTTGGCATCCCAGCAGCATCCCATTTAGGGAATTGGATCCAGTACTGGCACGTGCCCTTTTTTGGTGTGAATGGTTGTCCAGTATTGTCGAGCCATGGGGATGTTGATGCTAATGTTCATGCTACTAGTCGCTACCATGGCGAGTTGCATGATGCTGATTCGGAAATCCACCACCAAGCTGGAATTATGGATTCAAGCTTTCTCGAATCGAACTAGCACAGCTACCCATACATCGTACCAACACTCTGTACAGTGCCACTAGGCAAGCCAGCCTCATAAGTCCCTAGTGCTTAGATCCCGTCGATGCCTCGTGTATCGTATTGAGGCTCTGTTTGCCACGCGAAACATCCGATTCTGCCGCGTCTCTGGATGCCACGATCTGCCTCGTCCCGCCGCGGCTTTCGTCACTAGCATGGCTTGACTACGTTTTTACGAGGCCCACGCGTGTGGCTAAAAATATCGAACACGCACCGCTTACATAGGCAGAGCGCCTGGTGTTTTCTTATCCGCCTTGGGGGCCAAGATTCACATGCGGCATTTGCATCCGACATTTGTTTGAGTCTTGGTTAAGTGGGCAGTGACGCATCTAGACGGCCCTTTTGAAACTCATGCCCCGATCCAAACACTTGTTTGTGTTCGAAGAGTAGCCAAAATCCGCCCATGACCTCGTCCAGTGCAGCGCAACCAGTCGTGTAAGTGGTTCCATTTCTCGGGACTAATCAACTAGACACCCGCGCGGGAGTTTGGTCCTGCCGGCGTATCGCGTCCGGTTCGACGGTATGGACACGTGCGTTTTTGTAGATTTTACGCAACGTCGTCCTTGGTAAGGGCACTTGAACAGTTGGCTGCCGGCGCCAACATCTATAGACAAAGGCGAACGTGAGAAAGGGGAAAAAAGAAAAAGGAACGCGAAGACATAACACCCCCAACCTAAACGACGGTGTCTTTCCTTTCCTTTTGTGCAAAATACATCCCTCATCCCATTCCCCGTAACAGACCGCCCGATTCAAAGGGCCTCCCATGACGTACAGTAAACAAGCGCACCGCGGCAGAATGAATCCACGTAAAGGCCCTCTACTCCTTGGCCTACGGCATATCTCTCAACCCCTGTGTCTGCGGGAACGCTTGCCGCCTCATGTACGACCTCGAGCGTTTCCTTGCAAAATCCGCGCAGTATTTGCCAGTATTTCAGAAGCGCGTCCTGGAGCAAGACGCTCACTGTGCGTCATGGTGATGAGGATGCCGTCGGAGCGGAAAGGGTGCGTGTTGTTGAACGCCTCGGGGAACTCATTTGGCATACCGTGCTTTTCGTGTCAGTTAGTTGCGATAATGGTATTTCCCTGCCAGTAGTTGAATTCAGCAAGGCATCGTGGCGAGACGCGGAATTAGTAACTGGAATCTTTGCATTCGAGGCCCCGACTCTTTGAGGGCCGCGAATCAGGCTGGGTGAATCATCATTCTGACGCGAGGCATTTTCCCATTGCCCATGTGCAAGTCATCGCCTGCAGAGGTTTCCGTGGAGAAGGTAGACTGAAGCAAGGCAATATCTTCCTGTGAGTAATTACCCGTGCTATCCGTCTTCCCATCTGTGGACAAGAAGGTCGCGGTCTGATACGACGGGTTGATGGCTGAGTGCACGGTCTCGAAGAGGTCCTGGACAACGTTCTCTGTCACGACTACAGGGCCATCGCCGCCTTGGTGGCGGGCAGAATGGTGTCCGCAAACAACTGTAACGCATGAGTTTATGCACGCATATTGTGTGAATGTGTCAAAAAGATGGCGCGCGCACACACAGTATGCCAAAGAGAGAACACGACGTACATCGTGTCCATTTGTAGGTGTAAATCATTCTGGCCGCCTAGATTATTCTTGAACTCCTGCAACACCCTCCAAAAGGTGTTGCAGTCGGGGCGATGCAGGTGCCATTCAGGGGGTTGTATGCGTCTTTATAGACATTTCGGTCCATGTTTGCGTCTACTTTCTATTCCCAGTAATAGGATGACAGAATGAATTGGACGGCAAAGCGAAGAAGTACATTTGGACATGAGGAGAATGATACATGCGGGAAACGATATGCATAGTCATTCCCTTCCACGCCACTCCCTGCAAAAGTCGTGGTTTTGGGGCAGCCAAGTAAGACTTCAGGCCTGCGTCGCTGGATTTATCAGGGCATAAAACGTATTATTGCACACCGACCCTAGCTATACTATGAAAGTAAATAAACCCTACATCAAAGTGATTAGCAACACATGCAGTGACACGATGACACCTAACGCCGCACCAATCCAACGCTTACCGAGTTCTGCTTCGGTATGATAGAACAACGTACACTCTTTCGAAAATGGGTCATATGACGCTCCCATCGCGAGACACCTCCATCAATTAAGAAGTAGCACTCTCAAAGTCATGGACAGGGCGCTCCTCTTGTCTCGGACCAAGTCCCAACTTTTGCTTCTGAATCCTGGGAAACACGCCCATGACAACAAGGACGCTGCCCGCAAGGACCGTCCAAAAGTTAACGCCCAACACCGAGCGCACATAGTCTGTCTCGGTGGCAGCCACGACCGTCGCCAAAAGCGTCAGCAGGATCAAGTACCCGACGTACCGGTGGTACTTGTATAGCGACTTGGCCCTCTCCTCGCCCCCGTACAGCCGCGGCGTAGCCCACATGGTGAGGCCGACGACGTACTGCCCCGCGAGGACGACGAGCGTAAACACGCCTAGGTAGGCGTGTGCAGAGTGAAAGTGCGGGCCGTTGCTACGGAATTTGTTGATCTCAATTATCGCAAAGCCGGTGACGATTGCCGCAAAGGCGAACAGATTGAGCGCCGCATGGACGTACTGGCCCACGCGCTTCTGGTGAGGCGTGTCGCTGGAGATGGGCTGCTGGACGAGGACGGACTGCGTGAGCGTGAAGACGGCGGCCGACATGGCAATGGGGTGGCCGGAGAAGAAGATGATGGGGCTGAAGAACATGTGTGCCCAGATGTCGGCGCAGATGATGGCGACGCCGAGCTGGGCGAGGGTGCCGGTTCCTGTTGACGCGGTTAGTCGGGGACTGTGACGAGGACTGCGGGTTTGTTCTTCTTTCGGATACAGTGGGCTTCTGGTTTTCTCGTGGGATCAAGCAGTGGCGGGGGAGAGCCTTACCAATCACAAAGGCCCTCATGATGCTCGCTCCCGTGGGCAAGACTGCATCCCCGGGCTTTCCAAGCAGCGGTTCCGTCTCAGCCGCGACGATGGATTCGCGTGCTGGTGGCCGCTCGGGGAGACCTGTTGCGCTCGCCATTCTATTTAACGATTTTTTGTTGTGCCGAGAGTTTCGTGCTTTGCTCAACGAAGGCGTTGGTGCAAACCTTGCTGGCGGACTGGTCTGTATTGAAGCTAGTCTGGAGCGTGTGCGGCTAATCCAAGTCTCTGGCGGCAACAGATGGAGGTTGTGGTGCGCTGGGCTTGAGGGGAGCACACTGGCGGTCTGCGGCTGATGAAGACGTCGTGGATGAGTGATGGATGGGCGGATGGACTAGAAGACATGTTTGGGAGCTGCCGGTTTTTGGGGCTGCTTCGGATTCTTCATGGCCACGCAGACTGATGGTTGACGACATGAGGTCGAGAGGGGCCGTGATTCCGTCTTACAGTTTGAGCTGGCAAGGGAGCTTACATTTTCTCGGTACGTGACTGGTTGGATTTCCGTGTGGTAGGACGGGAGGCTGCTGCGAGAGCCCCGCCCCCGCCATTGATTGGTGGGTGGTGGAATGAGAAGTCACAATCTATGCCGGCAATCACGTCAGACTTGGATAATGTAACTTGGTACTCCGTACTCCGTGGTACGAGGAAGGCACTTAAGTACCTAGATGTAGGGCCACTGGTGCCTACTCCGCAGACAGGCTGGGTGCTGAATTTACCCTCTCTTCCCGATCCATCGAGGGTAGTCACCTCAGGCCCGCGGGTGACAGAAAAGCCAAACACGCACCACTCACTCACGTGGGCAGAGTGTCCGGTATTTCTGCTGTCCCCTTGCTAGGTGCCTGACTAGTACTCCGTACCATCAATACTATTTACTCCTCTCTCCCGTCAGCTAGAGGCACTAAGAGTGGCAATCAACATCCCCGCTCCGCAAACTGGCTTCATACTTACTCAAGTACGTGTCGGTTACCCCACGAGTACTCCGTACTGGATCGAGCATGGTTTGATGGCAAGTAATGCATATGCCCAAGTATTATCTGGCACGTCTCGGCAAACCAGTCCATAAGATCCTCCGCGACCCAGAAAACAGCCCTCAGTTCAAAAGCCATCCACCCACCGAACCACGTTTTCCACCAGTACCAAGTCTGGAGCAACCCCGGACTCGGCGGCCGTCAGCCTCGGGTGCTTTCCGGCCCCGGCACCCATCACGAACCGGCCCGGGATCCGATCCAGGGTAGCCCCAAGCACCCGGGGCCGAGGGGGAAGAGGACACTACTTTTACGCAACTCAGGCTTGCCATGCTCCCCAAAAGTAGTGTCAAGCGCGCCGCCTGGAGGTGCTGATTGCGAGGGTGGACATGTGGTGATTATTCTGTTTGTTCCAAGCTGTGGAGCACGTACCTTTGCCTTTGATTGAAATGAAAGGAGGTGCGCATAGAGACAACTGACGGGAAATCGATACCTAAAGAAAGCAAACCGAGTGCGGTATTCATTTTGTAGGTGCCGCCTTTGTTGGGCTGTCCATCAACCCTCTGGTCTTTTCTGATAGCCATGTTATCAGCTTTAGTGGACATTGGTAAGTATCCAGTCCGTTTATTTGCCCCGTGCGATTGACGAAATGAGGTCGGTATGAAGGACCGACAATTATGCCCACAAAATGATGGTCGAAATCCATACTTGAGGCGATGTTCACGTGTCCTAAAGTCGATGCATGGATTAAGGAGACGGGGTTCCGACGAGGAACACGACTCCGCACTGATCGAACGGGCACATTAAAAAACGCTCCAACATATCGGCCTTCTCACCCGAGCGTGATATGTGCACGCTGCATCAGTGCATGTATGTACTCCCTAGATTGTGGGCTATGTTACCTCGGGATCATGTACGAAGCCTGAGAAGGTGGCAAGGGCAACACTTGAAGCCTGCATTGTGTGGTTGTGCTGTTTTGGCTTTGTCTCCTTGAGCTCGGGCGGCGCACGGACCAACTTTCAGGCGAGCCAAGCCAGCTAAATGACGACGTGCCGCAACTCACCTTTCAACTCAACCCATCGGTTCCTTGCAGGCAGACAGACACCTGATCTGGCCGGCTCCATTCTCTCCCAACACCTCACACGACGACGGCTCGCGAAACAGCCTCCCTGACACGGGACAGCTCATGACGACTCCCAGCCTATTACCAGCAGTTTTCTTTTTCCCTCTCCATCCCCACAGTGCTGCGCCGTCTGACTGTCATCAAGGGCAGCCCAAGTTCCATGAGCTGCCGAGTGTGGTCTTGCCCCTCCTTCCGCCATGGACTCGGAGCACCTGAGCAATAATGGCGAACCCAAGCCACGAGCCATGCCCGCCGACCTTCCGACGTCCCTAGACGACCGAAGACATGCTCCGATGGAAGACTACATCCCCGAGACCGAGATGTACGATGGCTGGCAAGGTGAGTTAGTCTAGGACGCAAAGCGAGCCACAGTGAGGGCTGGCGCGCCGACGGTCAATGTCTGACACCCTTTCAAGGTCAATCCCAGTTTCTCACAACGCCGGCGTTGGCGAAACCATTAAATTTCGGGAACCTGTCCCTGAATGACGACGCCGACTATGAGCGAGATATTCCCAAACCTCCCAAGGATAGTGACACGCGACTCATGGAGATGTTGAAAGCCCAAGCAGCAGCTCATCAGGCCGGCCACGGACTCGAGGATGAACAGACTATTCTCAATGACGACAAGTTGTCTGAATCTGAAAAGAAGGACATGCTACAAAAGGCAATGATCATGGCAGCTAGCAATGGCGACGTGGGCAAAGTCAAGAGGCTGCTTGGTGGAAACGGCCAGCCCTTAATCGATGTCAACGCCGCCGACGAGGATGGGACACCCCCTTTGATTTACGCGAGTTGCTTTGTGAGTAGAGTTTTCTTTCCTGGCGTCTAAATGACGACGACGACGACGATAATGGCCTAATACCTGAATAGGGACACGAAAGCGTCGTCAAGGTCCTCATCGACGCTGGAGCCGACGTCAATAGGCAGGACCGGAATCAATGGAGCGCTCTCATGTGGGCCATGACGAACCGACACAAGGGAATCGCAAAACTACTACTGGATAATGGCGCATCCTCTGACCAGAAGACTTCCTCTGGCCGAACAGCCTTTGACTTTGTCCCCCCCGACAGCGACATGTCCTTTTATCTGCACGACAACGGCTACAATATCGGAAATGCCGGAATGGGCGATGACTTTTACAACCCGGGCTTCTCGCAGGACCGGTTCGAAGAGGAAATGGCAGAGAATGAGTTGCGCAGGAGGTTGATGATGGACAGTGCCAGAGACTTGGAGGTTGATTTGGGCAATGTGGGAATCGACGACCAGCCCGAGGTGCGTATAATACCGGAAAGTCGTTAGGGGCGTGTGTTTTCCTGTGCTGACGTTGCGGCTAGCCGGCCGACGAGTTTGAGGAGGAACAGCAAGAGTTTGACTGGAGCCGCTGCTTGCACGACCAAATGTTTGTCTTTCAAGAACACGAGCTCGACCGGATACTCGACATCATCATCACCAAAATGACACCCCAGCGCTCGCCGACACAAAAGCCCGTGCCGGCCAACATGATATTCCTCAGCGCGAGATACGCGCATTACCACGCCAGCCCCGAGTTGCTGGAGAAGCTGCTCGTCACGGCAATGGACCTGATTAATGACGTGGTCGAGAGGTGTCAGTGGGACATGACGATACTGGCGTTCTGGATCTCCAACGCCACGCTGTTGTTGCACTACCTGAAAAAGGATGCGGGCCTCGTTGAGGCGACGGCCGAGTTTCAAGCGCACCTCGCCGAGCTCATCAATGAGATTTTTATCCTCATTGTCCGCGACGCCGAAAGACGCCTCGACAAGGTTTTGGATGCCGCCATGCTCGACCACGAAACGATCCCGGGCTTCGAGGACATTACTTTTCAGAACGAATGGAAGCTCTTCAAGCGGAAACAAACAGTCAAGGAGGAGCCCTTGGAAAAGAGATTCAGGCCGCCCTCGCCCAAGCAGCGCGCAAAGCCAGCGCCTCGAAACGTCACATCGCTTCTTTCCTCGACCCTCTTCGTACTGGACCTCTATGACATCCACTCAGTCATCACGGCACAGATTGTTTCGCAACTACTGTACTGGCTTGGCGCAGAGCTTTTCAACAGAATCATGTCCAACCGAAAGTACCTGGCACGAACCAAGGCCATGCAGATTCGCATGAACGTCTCCATCCTCGAGGACTGGGCGCGAACGAATAATCGACAGGCGGAGCACTACGAAGGCGGCGACACGAGGGCCTCTGGGGAGACGGTCATGGATGCCGCTCGGCGCTTTCTCGCCCCCGTCATCCAGCTACTCCAGTGGCTCCAGTGCTTCTCATCGCTTGACGCAGACGACCTGGAAGCCCTCGTGGGCACCCTTCAACAGCTGAAACGGCTCACACCACAGCAGCTCATACACGCAGCCACCCACTACCGGCCAGAAGTCGGCGAAAAGGGGCTCCCCAAAAGCGCAATGAAGTATCTAGTGGCGATTCAAAAGGAAGCTGCACTCAAGCGGGACAGACGCCGCAGCCGGGCGGCATCACCGCTGCCCAAATCGGGCCCAGATGCCAGCAGCAGCCCCACGACACCGGTCAAGGGCAGATCAAACAGCGGCAATCTGCTCGACACCCCCGGAAGCGTGGCAAGTGCGCGCAACCCCGACGCCAACGACGCGTCAGACGAGGAGGAAGACGCACCCGAACACTTGCTCATGGACCCTGCGCTGATGCTACCGTTTACGCTGCCATCCGTCACAGACATGCTAGTTTCGTACGGCGCAGGATTTGGGGGCGTCAACCGGGAGCGGGAGAGGAAATACATTCCCTCGGTTCCCGCCGAGTTTTTGGAGAAGCTTGAAGTCAGCGGAGTGCGGAAAGAACCAATGTTTGAGGAGAAGGATTGGGAGAATGAAGAGGTGTAGGTTGACCGATGGGCATAGGAAAGAAATAAAGAATAAAATACAATGGGCGCCTTTTGGCAGCTTGACCTTTTGGCTAGTCTTGTATTCAACCTCATACAGTCGGCCCGCAGGCGGTACCCGGTAGGGGAAACCGAAAAAGAAACCATCATCGCTGACCATCTAGCAGCTTCGGCTAAAAACCATTGAATTCAGCCGCAGCCTAGGGGGCCTAAAATACAACAGCGTCATTGTGCGGCATTGTTTACAAATTACACCCACGACAGGGGCTCACGTTGGCATGGGGTTAGTACTGCGGGATGAAGTCAATGTTGACAAAGGCGTCAAGTCGTTATTGTGGCTTCCAGACGGGAGGATCGAGGCGTGATTCCTGCTGAATGCGTCCGTAAGTCGTAATTGGCTCGTAGTGTCAGCGGCCAATCGCGGATGAGGGCCGGCCCGAAATGTGACTGTAGAAATTGTTACTCACCGTGGCTTCCAGTGCCGTTCTCCGCTTGGTGCTCCGTTACATTCTCCACTCATGCGCCGAATTCCCTGCGAGAGACCGAGTACTAAAACTTTAATCAACCACTAAACGGCAACGGCTAAGCTACATTCAGCATGTTCCTGCGACTTTTCCGACAAGGCAGCTATCATCTGTCTTCGATCCAGCGCCCCGCTTCTCCATGCAACATGCAACAACCACTTGGCACCGAGCAAGGTTTAAAGGTGTTGCCCAAGATCATGTCAGATCCCCAACAAACCAGCGTCCGTTTCATGGTACGTCTTGCTAATAATGTTCTAGTAGGCAGTGTCGCTAACAAAGGGGGTGCCAGGCTATCATTTTCGGATCCAACGACGCCTGCTTCCCGGACGCTGAGAATGGAGAGCATGTGCTACTGGACCGGTACAAGAAGAACCTAGTCAAGCTCTTCACTCACCCTGCCCTTGAGGCTCACAACCCTCGGCTTCTGCTAGTGATCCCGCCGTTAATAGAGGAGAGACGTCTGGATCATCGCGTCAAGAGTCGAGGCTACTTGAAGCTGAACCGCTCCAACGTCGTCACGGAGCAGTACGCTGATACATGTGGGGAGATTGCCAAATAGATGAATGTTGGCTGCGTTGATCCCTGGACTGCGTTCATGTCCGAGGCCAGTTGGCAAACCGGTGATCCCATCTACGGTTCTCAAGACTTGCCTGGGAGTGACGCCATTGGAGCCCTAATACACCACGGTAAGTTATGCTTGACATGATGGAGGGTCACAACTCAGCTAATGCCCGTTGCAGAGGACTGCACGCCACACTAGAGGCATACGGGATCTTTTACCAAGAGTTCATCAAGTGATTGCAACAACTTGGCCTGATCAAATGCCCGACCAGTTCCCATGGTCATGGGGTTTGACCACGGAGCCACGGAGCACCAAGAGCCAGCAATAGAGGCCCATGGCCGAATATCCCGGATATCCAGTTTTACATCAAGTCACTTCTTGCACCATGCCGTACTGAGGATAGCATATAACGGATACTCCTATGAGGATCTTGAGAAGACCCGCGCCCCTGCTGCGTTTTATTTGGCCCAGATGTGGCAGGAACGGCCCATCCCTGCGTGGCTGGGCTCATTTCATGGCGTGCTATTTCATACATCTCACTCTAGTCTGCAACGCAGGGAGCAGATTGAACCATCACGTCGTTACCAGAAGTCGTTGCTAACATGTCGATTCCACGTATCGCGGCAATTGAGACTAGCATGGTACAAGATAATCCAGGATGACTACAAAATCAACCCATGATATAAACGTCCACCATGTTCACGAGTCCCTCTTTCGTCTGGCACAAACATCTCCCGGTCCTCAATTAGAATAAGGTGAGCCTCCGCATTCTCGTCATCTCCCCCCTTTGCCGCCATACCCCTCAAACTTGACCCAGTTCTCCCTCAGAGCCTCCGTAGCCTTGTTTAGGTTAACACCGAGCGCCGACTCCATGTACAGTGCCAACTGGGTATTATCCGTGTGAGGCCCCAAGTACTCCTTCATCTGCGAGTACGCCTTGTCG